>NC_045602.1:64488214-65122901 GCF_009762305.2 Zalophus californianus | reverse complement strand
CTCTCAAGGTTGATTGGACTTTGCTTTTTGTTGCTAGTTTAGGAAAATTTTATGGTTTAATAATAACGTCATATATATTTTTTCAGCACTGCTGTCAAATTGGGAAACTCAATCAAGTTTCTTTCACTGTAAATACCTTTCTGTAAGATTTGGAAGACTTTTCCATAAACTGATTTCTGGCTCTGAACACTTATTTCAAGCCTTGTTTTCTCCTTCCCCACTCTATTTCCTTTTTGGTCCTGGGCAGTTTATTTTGCCATCCCTGGTCCTGTGTCTTTGGATCATGACGCAGAGGGGAATTAGGATAGGAGCATTCCTGGGGGCCGTTTCTCCACCAGGACACCTAGCAATAACTTACCTCACGTAGAAACTCCTAAGTGTATCCTACTAAATCCCACCCTAATGTACTCACAACTCAAATGATCTTTTTCGGGGTCCTAAATGCCCATAGATGTCACCACACCACCTGGCAGGGGGTAGGTACATGTGTCTGGGAGGGTGTGTGGAGAAGGAATACTTGGAGGAGAGAGGAAATAGAAGGAAACAATCTTAATGGTAGTGGTAATATATCTCATTCGTGCAGATTTTACAGAGTCATAAGACTGAACCATCACACTGCTAGGGCTCCTCCCAAGTTGTTGGAAGAGGCCCATGCAAGTGAGAGTCCTAAAGCTTAAGCTTCCTTACGGTCACAGTAAATCTGCCTTAGCTAATACGTATTGATGATCCATCAAATCCATCACCAAGAGTGCTCTCCAGAGAAAGAGTGTGGCATTTCCTCTCACCAGCTCCTATCCCCAGGGTCACATTCAGTTCTCATAATTTAAGCATGTGATTGAAAGTCCCCTTGTGTTTAATTGAGGCTGTCCCCCTCCTCCCCATGAGCACTACCCTCCTCCTTGCTAAAAAAAGCAACCAGGATAGAAAGCTGTTACTTTTTTTTTTTTTTTTAAGTGAGGATATGCAAACGTTAGGCTGACTCTGGGCACAAGATGGAAGTTAACACCCATTCATTCCCTTGGATTATCTCTGATGATCCATTACCATAAACAGCACTATTATATTTTCCTTGCACATTAGCTTTGCTGGTGATTTTTATTTTATACTGAACATGGGGTTTGCATATCTGTCAGTTGGAATGTTGTTCGGAGTCTTGTCTGCTAAATGCTTCCTCATAGTAATGGCACTGTCAGGCTAAGTGAGTGGCAGTTTCACTTTGTGCAGAAATAGCCTGTCATGTATGCCCCAGCTGTTTTCATTCCACTGCAGGAATTATGAAGATCTTGGCTGGTGAATGTATACATGTATTTATGTCAATCCAGACTGACTGATTTGCACCTTTCTGTTATACTAATTAGTATAGGTAGGATCCAGGAAGGTTTGATGATTTATCCTACTGACTGGAAATTGACAACTTGAGGAATTGTGGGAGAATTAGAATTAGCATCGTTTTCTTAAGTATCATTCATATAATTTTGTAATTTAATATCAAATAACAACACCTAAAAAAAGTTCACTCGCCTATTAATTCATAAGGTATCTTTGAAGGCTGAGTTTTAAAAAGTCCTGGGTAATTGGGTAGAATGTTGCTACTATTCAGATTTCCAAAGGAAATGTGATCTAAAATACCAAAGAATGAGAAAAGCTTTGAATGGAATAGTATCCTACATTCCATTTAAACAGCTGGGATGAAAAGTAATAGATACTTTGTGGATACCTGTAGTATTATGTCAATTACTGTGTGCCCCTGAAGAGTTAATTTTCCATTTAAATCAAGAACTGTTAAACCTAGAGGAGTTATTTTTATGTGATTTTTACAAGTTCAAATTAACTAATAACCTCCCATTTTTATGTTTGTGCTACTTTAATGTGCATTTTGTATTGTAGTGGGTCCGAAAGGTTGGCTGTTTGTGTATTTGAAGGTCAAAGGGTTTAGAAGCCTCCAGAAATCAGCACTAGAGATAAAGGTGATTAACTTAGGAACTCAAGGCAAGCAGGGTCTGTGTGGTGTTTCCCAGATAGTCTATGCAGTCCACAATGGGAAAACCACTAAGTCAGCTTTGGAGAGGCGGATTAATATGTATCACATGCTTGTTCTGTTTCATGTCCTCTGTTAACTGATATTATTTCCTTGAATCCTCACAACTTTTTGAATTAGAATTTATTATTCTTTCCATTCTCCAGATGAGGAAATAGGCTCAAGGAGATGCAGTGACTTGCCCAGGATCCCACAGCTAATGAGTACCCGAGCTGGCATTGAACCCAGGTCTGTCTGCAGCTCCAGTGTGTGATCTGTTACTAGTACAGATCCTACCTATACTAATTAGTATAACATCACCTCTCCTGTAGGATTTCCTAAAATGGAGTTATGAGGCTAGAGTCATATTTGGGTCAGATATAGGTCAATTCTGAGCCGCTATAGATTTTGGCCAAGAACTGGTCCTCAGTAGGGATAAGAATAATTGGAGTAAGGAATTACTATTGGACGGAGCACAGTGGGAGAGTTTGGGAGATCCTGTGTGTGGTTAGGCAAAGCACAGGATCGCATTCAGACAACTAAGCTGTAGTGGAGAGGAGCAGACAGGTATCACTGGCTAGGCTGGCAGGGCTCAGATACCAAGGAGGCAGGAGCATTCACTGGAGTGTGGGAGGCCCTGTATAGGAGCCAGAGCTGCTCCCTGCCCTGTTTTATGCCACCTTTTGCTTTTGATCTACAAACATTACACAGCAGGTATCAGATATGTGGGTGAGTTTCAGGGCAGAGATGCTAAAGGTTGCCTTATAAAGAAACAGGCCAGGGGTATTAAGTCCTTTAGTTTCTTTCCTCTCACTTTCAGGCTGCTCCCAATCCATCATTCTATCCCAAAACATTATACTAATTAAGAGGTCTTTGTTGCTGGAGCTCTCTGTGCCTGATGGGAGGCTGGGCACAGAGACAAGAGCAGGCATTTCCCCTGTGAAGGGGGGAAGCATCAGATCAGGTCAAGGGCTGGGCTGCTTCAGATACAGCAGAAAGACCGTATGCTCAGGGGGGCAGAAATAGATCTGATCTGGGCTCTTCGGTCAGTGGCAGGCCTTACCTGGCCCAGTCCTTGCTGTCTGTGCAAATGACGGCATTGATGAGGTGAAGGGTAGAGTTTCGAGTTTTGGACCATTTGGATTTGTAAGCTTCCCTCCAGGCTTCTTCCAGTTTCTGACTAGAGCAAGAACCCTGGTGGGAAGCTATGAGGCGTGGGGGTAGGGCCAGTTGGTGGTGGTCATTTCCAAATAAGTTAGCCCACTGTGTTGTGAGACTAAGATAGTCTGGGGCTTTGGACATAGTTTAATACGACAAATTGACCACTTGCTTCCTTTCTCCTCTCCCTCTCCCCCCAAAATACTACCAAACGATAGTAAACTCATTAAGTGGTATTGATTTCCAAGGCTGAAGAAAATGAGCACCAGTGGCTAATAGACTTTAATAAAGTTTAGCAAGAGGAGTGGGAACCAACTTAGCAAAACAAAGGAAGCTACCACCCACCATCTGGCAGAGGACTATACTGACCAAAAGCAAGTAGATTCACGTTATACAGCTTCTAATGGCTTTAGAAGTGGTGGGTACCATGGAAGGTGGCAGTGAGCTCGGTTTGAAAGCTGCCAAGATACATTTATTCAGGAGGTTCTTAAGGAACAGGGGGGTTTAGGCTCCTTGTCTGCCTCTCCACCTAACACAGTCACATGATCATCTCCTCACCAGCCTCCCATCCCTTTCTCGTAGCACTTACCTGGGAAGCTCCACATGGCGGGATATCGCATACAAAGCTGAGGGCAAAGATAAGTCATAGGACTGCCAACCAGGAGACTCAGTAAATCTATAGGGTAGGTGCTCCTGAGGCAGGAGAGTAGAGAATTAGTGTCTTGTGAAACAGAATGACTCCTAGCTGAAAAGATTGCCAGATCCTTATATTTGAGAGCCTCTCAAACAAACAAACAAAAAACTTCTCTCTGGCTGATTGCTCTTCATTGAAGGCTCCAAGGCAAAGTACCTAGCTCATACATTTCAGCCATCCACAGATTTTTAGTGCCTCAACTTGTACATGTGAATAGGCAGGTGAAGATTGCAGAGCATTAGAGCAAAGCTCTCAACGTGGGAGAAACACTGATAGGAACAGATTAAAAAATATATATAGATAGAAAATTGAGATAAGAAAATGTCAAAATAACCATACTTGATATTCCTAAAGAGATTTGGGGTGGTATTGCATTTATGAATTAAAAGAATGCTATGAGAAAGGAATAATTAAGGAATAGACAGGAAGTATTATAAATAAAAATATACTAAGAGCCGAGATGTCCATCAATAGATGAATGGATAAAGAAGATGTGGTGTATATGTACAACGGAATAGTACTCAGCCATCAGAAAGAATGAAATCTTACCATTTGCAATGACATGGATGGAACTAGAGGATATTATGCTAAGCAAAAGAAGTCAATCAGAGAAAGACAATTATATGATCTCACTCATTTATGGAATTTAAGAAATAAAACAGGATCATAGGGGAAGAGTAAAAATATAAAACAAGATGAAATCAGAGAGGCAGACAAACCGTAAGAGACTCTTAATCATAGGAAACAAACTGAGGGTTGCTGGAGGGGTGGGGGTAGGCGTACGGAGTAACTGGGTGATGACCATTAAGGAGGGGAAAAAGAGTGAGTTTTTACTCTATCTAAATTGTACCCCAGTAAGCCTGACTTAAAAAAAATAAAATCAGATCCAGATTAAAAAAAATAATAAATAAAATATACTTAGGCAAAATAAATTCAAAGGAAGATTTGGAAGATAACTCTCCTAGAAAGTAAATAAAAAGAAAAACATGGAAAAAGGAGATGAAAGATAGAAAACAGGAGCTCTGTTTGTGAGCATCAAATCCAATATTCTAGAAAGAGACCACAAAAAAGAGGGCAGGAAATCAACAAAGAAGCATTTTTTAAAAAAATCTAAAGACCTGTGTTTTTTGAACACATCAAAATGCAGAAAGATGTGTACTTGTAAAGGGCACCCTGGGTGCCCTAGTCTATTGGGGGTAAAACCTAGACCAAAGAAAACCATCGTGGAATTCCATAACCAGGAGGGGAAAAGAAAGAAACAGAAAGGAATTGGAGTCAGACTTTTCAGGAATGATGTTGGATTCTAGAACACAAAGGAATAGTGCCTTTGCTCAGCTGAGTTTCTGAGATGTGTGACTTCCGCTCAGTTTCAGAAGATGAGTCAGAGTAACTCAGACTAGATATTATGAGAGGATGTGGGAGATACAGAGCAGCATGCAGGGGACGTAACTCAGGAGAGATTGTGGGGTTCCAAACAGCTTGGAGAGACTAGGGAAACATGTAAAGATATGTGGGAGATACAGCTGGGGAGGTAGGTGTGACCCATATCCTCAAGGACCTTGCATGCCGGAAAGGCACCAGGAAGTTTTTGAAGGATTGTAGATGGGGATATGATGTAATCCTGTTTGCCTTTTGGAAGTATCAGTGTGACAGGAACATGGAGGATGATTCTGGGTTGATTCTGAGAGGAGCAGCTGAGAGGAGGGAGGGGTGTAGTGAAAGCAGCAGGCCAGGTGAGAGCTAATGAAGACCAGAAGGGCACAGGAACGATGTTTCTTGGATCCACTGAGAACCTGGGAGGAGAATGTGAGGTGAGGGAAGGTGACTACAGTTTCAATCTTGAACATTCTGACTGTGGGGAGCGCTAAACACCCTGGAATGAGCTGTCCAGTAGACAGTTGGATATACTAGTCAGGTACTCAGGACATCAGCTCTGGCTAGAGGCTTAGTAGGTGATTGTCCATGTAGAAGTGTCATTAGAACCTGAGTGTCTTTCCTGTCTTTCCACCATGCCAATTTCTAGATCCTCTGTTGGTTTGGGTATTTACTCTCCTCTCCTCCCCTCCCCCTTTTCAAGAAGAAAACCAAGAAAATGATTTCTTCATAACATAAACTGGTTGTTTGAGGTGAACACAAGACTGGGTACATAGATGAAACCATTTCATTTTTCTCTAATCACAGCCTTCTACCAGGCCATGTTGAATTGCTCTTTTAGTGATAACTTGGGTAATCACAGAGCTTTCTGGTCACTTACAGATAATCTAAGAAAGCCCACTCCAATCTGGTCCTGCCAAATTCTTCAAGCTGATACCTATCTTGGGGCTCACCTCATTCTCCTGTCCTTATAAGCAGTGCCCAGCCCTCAGTCTCAGGGGCTTGGCATGGGAGGGACATATTCTGCTTTCTTAGTCCTTTGCCCATTTTTAATTGGATATTTTTTTCAATTGAACTGTATGGGTTCCTTATATATTTTGGAGATTAACCCCTTATCAGATGGTTTGCAAGTATTTTCTCCCATTCCATAGGTTGCCTTTTCATTTTAATGATTGTTTTGCTGTGCAGACGCTTTTTGGTTTGATGCATTTCCACTTGTTTGTCCCGCTTTCATTGCTTGCACTTTTGGTGTCCTAGCTAAAAAAAAAAAAAAAAAAAAAAAAAAAAATCTTTGCTAAGAATGATGTCAAGAGCTTTTTCCCCTGTGGTTTCTTCCAGTAGTTTTTCAGTTTCAGATTTTACATTTCAGTCTTTAATCCAGAGCTGATTTTTGTGAGTGGTAGAAGATAAGGGTCTAATTTCATTCTTTTACATGTGAATATCGAATTTTCCCAGCACCATTTATTGAAGAGCCCATCTTTTCCCCACTGAGTATTCTTGGCTTCCTTGTCAAATATTAGTTGACAGTATATACATAGGCCTATTTCTGGGCTGTTTATTCTGTTCCAATGGTTTAAGTGTCTGCTTTCATAACTAATACCATATTGTTTTGATTACTAGAGCATTGTAATAAAGTTTAAAATCAGGAATTAGGTTGCCTCCAGCTTCATTCTCTTTTATCTGGATCAGTTGGGGATCTTTTGTGTTTGCCTAATATTTTAGGATTAATCTCTTTTTGTGAAAAATGCCATTGGAATTTTGATAAGTTTTGCATTGCATCCATAGATTGTTTTGGGTAGTGTGGATATTTTAACAATATTCTTCTAATCCATGAGCATTTACTATCTTTTTGTTTCTGTCTTCTTCCATTTCTGTCGTCAATGTCTTCCAATTTTCAGTGTATAGATCTTTTACCTCCTTGGTTAAATTTATTCCTAAATATTGTTTTTGATGCTTGTAAATGGGGTCATTTTCTTTATTTCTTCTTTAGAGGTTCCTCAGTAGTGTATAGAAATAACTGTTTTTTTTGTATGTTGATGTTGTATCCTCTACTGAATTCAGTTAATACACGTAATAGTTTTTTGGTGGAGTCTCTAAGGTTTTCTGTATATAAGATCATAACCTCTGCAAACAGTTTTACTTTTTTCTTTCCAATTTAGTTGTCTTTTATTTCTTTTTCTTGCCTAACTGCTCTGGCTAGGACTTCCAATGCTAGACTGAAAAGGAGTGGAGAGAATGGGCATCCTGATCTTTTTTCTGATCTTAGTGGCAAAGCTTTTGACCTTTGGTGAGTATGATGTTAGCTGTGCATTTGTCATTTATGGCTTCTATTATATTGAGGTCCATTCCTTCTATATCCAGTTTTTGAGAGTTTTTTGAAATTTGTCAAATGTTTCTTCTGCATCTATTAAGAAGATCATATGAATTTAATCTTTTATTTTCTTAATGTGCTGTATCACATTTATTGATTTGTGTATGTGGAGCCATCTGAATCCCTGGAGTAAATTCCACTTGATCCGGGTGTATTATCCTCTCAATGTATTGTTGAATCCCATTTGCTAGTATTTTGTTAAGCAATTTTGCATTTATATTCATCAAGGATATTGGTTTGTAGTTTTCTTGAAGTGTTCTTTTCTGGCTTTTGACTCAAGGTAATGCTGGTCTAGTAAAATGAGTTTGAATGTGTTCTCTCCTCTTTTTTGGAACAGTTTGGGAAAGATTGCTGTTAATTCTTTAAATCTTTGATAGAATTCACCAGTAAAGTCTTCTGCTCCAAGATTTTTCTTTGGTAAGGTTTTTGATAACAGTTTCAGTCTCCTTTCTCATAATCTGTTCAAATTTTGAGTTCCTTTATATTGTATGTTCTAGAAATGGATCCATTTCTGTTAGGCTATCCAACTTTTTTGGCATATAACTGTTCATAGTAATCTCATGATGATTTGTATTTCTGTTGTGTCAGTTGTAATGTCTTTTCGTTTTTGGTTTTATGTATTTAAGGCTTTTCTCTCTTTCCTTTTTCAGTTTTATCTTTCCCAAAAACCAGCTCTTGGTTTCATTGGTCTTTTCTATTGTTTTTTTCTAGTCTGTTTGTTAATTTATGCCTTGTCTTTATTTTCTTTCTTCAGCTTATTTTGGGTTTTGCTTGTTCTTTTTCTAGTGCCTTGAGCTATAACGTTAGGTTGTTTGTGATCTTTCTTTTTTCTTAAAGTAGGTGTTCATCATTTAGAACTTCTGTATCCTGTAAGTATTGGTATGTTGTGTTTCCATTTCATTTCTTCCATGATATTTTTTAATTTTTCTTTGGATTTCTTCTTTGACTCATGCATTCAGGAGTATGTTAACATCCACACTTTTCTGAATTTTCCTTTTTTCCTTCTGTTATTGATTTTGAGAATCATACCTTTGTGGTTAGGAAAGATACTTCGTGTGATTTTTTTTTTAAGATTTTATTTATTTGAGAGAGAGCAAGAGCGAGAAAGATCACAGATGGGAGAGGGAGAAGCAGACTTGCCACTGAGCAGACAGCCTGATGTGGGGCTTCGTCCCAGGACCCCTGAGATCATGACCTGAGCTGGAGGCAGACACTTAACCGACTGAGCCACCCAGGCACCCCACTTAGTGTGATTTTAATGTTATGTTTGTTAAAGCTTGTTTTGTTGCACTAATATATGATTTATTCTGGAGAATGTTCTGTGTTTGCTTGAGAAGAGTTTGCATTCTTCTTTTGGATGGAATGTTCTGTATATGGCTGTTAGATCCAGTTGATCTAAGGTATAGTTCAAGTCCCATGTTTCCTTATTGATTTTCTATCTGTATGATCTATCCACTGTTAAAAGTGGATAATGACGTCCATATTAGTATTGTATCGCTATTTGTTTCTGTCTTCAGATCTTTTAATATTTGCTTAATATATTTAGTTGAGTCAGTTTTGGATGCATGTACATTTGCAATGTTATATCTTCTTGATGAGTTGACCCCTTTATCATATAATGACCTTGTCTCTTGTTACAGTTTTTGACTTAAGAGTCTGTTTTTGTCTGGTAAAATTATAGCTACCACTGCTCTCTTTTGTTTTCTATTTGCAGGGACTATCTTTTTCTATCCCTTCACTTTGAGCTTACGTGTGTTCTTAGAACTGATGAGAGTCTCTTATAGGTAACATATAGTTGTGGCTTGTTCTCTTAATCCATTCAGCTTTGTTTTTGTTTGGATAATTTAATCAGTTTACATATTGACAGGTAAGTACTAATAATGCCATCAGATTTTTTTCTAACTATAGTTCCTTTGTTCCTTTCTTCCCCTTTTGCTGACATTCTTTGTGAATTGATGATTTTCCATAGTGATAAGCTTTGTTTCCCATCTCTTTATCTTTTATGTGTATCTTTGCAGATTTTTTTTGCTTTGCAGTACCTTTGAGGCTTACCTAAAACATAAATACAACAGTCTGTTTTAAGCTGGTAACAACTGTAATCACATACAAATATTCTACCCTTTTACTCCCCTTCCCATATTTTACTTTTTTAATGTCATAATTTACTTGTTTTTATATTGTGTATTCACTAACAATTATAGCTCTAGTTCTTTTTAGTATTTTTGTACCTTAAACCTTCATACTAGAGTTAGGTGATTAACACACTACCATATTACTATATTAAAGCATTCTGAATTTGATTATATACTTAAATGTAACATTGTGTTTGATATTTTTATATGTTTTCATGTTATTAATTACTATGCTTTTATTTCAGCTTGAAGAACTTTGAGCATTTTGTAAGGCAGGCCATAGATTTGTTGTTTGGAAAAGTCTTTATCTTTCCTCATCCCTGAAAGATCTCTTTGCTGGGTAAAGTGTTCTTGGTTGGCAAGAGATGTGTGTGTGTGTGTGTGTGTGTGTGTGTGTGTGTGTGTGTGTGTGTGTGTGTGTCTTTTTTTCCAGTACTTTGAATATATCATCCCATTCCCTCTTGGCCTGCAAGGTTTCTACTGAGAAATCTGCTTGTAGCCTTAAGAGGGTGTACCCTTATATGTGAGAAATTCTTTTTCTCTTACTATTTTTAAAATTCTTTTTGTCTTTGATTTTAGACAGGTTTATTAGATGTGTCTTGGAGGGAAGATCATTTTAGGTTCGTATTTTGGGGTGACATATAAGCTTCAATAACTTGGAAGTCTGAATTTCTCTGCAGACTTGGGAAGTTCAGAGCCATTATTTCTTAAATAAGTTTTCTGCTCCTTTCTCCTTATCTTCTTCTTTTGGGACTCCAGTAATGCATAGATTGTTTCTTTTAATGGTATCCCATAATTTACATAGGCTTTCTTTATTCTGTTCATCTTTTTTTTTTGTTTGTTCCTGTGAGTGGATGATTTCAAATGACTTGTTTTCTTATTCATTAGTTTTCATTGGTTGAGTTTTCTGTTGAAGCTCTTTATTGAATTCTTCAGTTCGATCAGCCACCTGGGGCTGCAGGAGCCCACAGTTATAGATAGGGATGAGCTAGGGTCCTGGGTTTGTGGGAGCTCGTATGATACTACCTGTGGCTGTAGGAGCTGGCCTCTTACTGAGGTGGGCTGGCTCTGGGATCCATGGTGAACGTTGAGTGCTGACTTCCCTTTCCTTCTTCCATAGGGAGGGTGTCTCTCTGTGTTGGTCTTCCTGGGCATGGGAGGAGGGGTGATGTGGGTAGGTTCAATCTATCTTTTCTACCCTCTTCAATGCGCTTTCCTTATTTCTGAGCTTCACCAGGCACCAGGTGCTATAATCTCTCACCTGGAATCTTTGGCTCCTATGAAGGTATTTTATTGTGCAGATAGTTCAAATTGTGATATTTTTGGGGAGGAGTGATGAGTACTAGAAATTCCTATGTTGCAATTTTACTGATATCACACTCCCTAATCCTTAAATCTAAAACCTGGAAAAAGAATCCAGAAGTTTTAATATTCCTTTTAAACTACTTTGCAAACTGTACCCAACCCCTCCTAAACACAAGGCATGCATTCCCTTAATACATGGTGCCTATCCTTCTTTCTTAGAACCTTTTTGCTCTGTGCAGCACTTTCCATTCACTTCTGCAGAATTTGATGGAAATTCATGCCATTTCACTGGCCTGGCATTTGGATTTGGCTCTTCCTTGAGCCAGCTGGACAGGGGTGCTTTATTCTTAACCTTGAGGTTATATGGTTCAGAGTCATCATCCTTTCCAGACTTCACTTTTCTCATCCATAGACTGAGCAATTTAGATCTTATTTAAAGACATCTCAAGTGCAGTAGAGCTTAGTGTTAGAAAATGCTTCATGGCTTTGGGAGAGGCATTTCTTTGTCAAAGAGAGTAAGATGCTTAAAGATCTAAGCAATCCACCAAGAGTGATAGGAATTGGGATCCAGCTACAGAGAGAATCCCTAATTTCCTTCCTAAGTGATAGACAGTATCAGAGAAGAATGATGTGGGGGAGAGGCAGTGATGTTAGCAAATACACCTAACAGAAAAGTCATTTCTGGTCCATTTTTTTCTCTCTACCCTCCCTCTCTTCTCTCTCTCTCTCTCTCTCTCTCTCTCACACACACACACACACACACACACACACACACACACACACTCTTTTAGTGAGGAGGTAGTACCATATCCTGATTGAGCTGTATTATGAACTAGGTACATTCACAAACTAATGATATTTCACATTCTCCTTTAGCATTTAGTATTCGTAAATGTTCTACATTCTGATCTTTTTTAGGTAAAAATTTCAAGAGTGAAATCCATCTATCATGAGTGTATAATTTGATGAATTTTGAGAAAAATGGTATTTCCATAGATCTAATACTTCAATGAAGATGTAGGACATTTCCATCACCCCAGAAAGTAACCTTGTACCCCCTTACATTCAATCTCTAAACCACTTGGACAAACACTTGTCTCATTTAATGCACCACAGATTAGATTTGCCTTTTTTGAGCTTCACACAAATAGAATTATATAGTATCAACTCTTGTGTCTGCAGTCTTTCACTAAACATATTTCTGAGATGAAAACATGTTGTGTGTATTATCAGTTCACTCCTTTTTTTAATAATATATGTTCTGTTCAGTTATATAAATACAACACAAATTGTTTATACATGATTGTATTCCTTGGATTTTGTGTTTCCAGTTTTGCTCTGTTATAAATAAAGCCATGTGCAACATTTTTTGTGGACATATGTTATTTATTTTGGGTAAATACTTAAGAGTGGAATTGGAGGTCATACCGTAGGTGTATGTTGAGCTTTATTTAAAAAAAAAATCTGCAGATAATTTCTGAAAGTTGTTGTACCATTTCATCCAACCATCATCAGTGTATGAGAGCTCCCAATGTTCCACATCCTCATAAACATTTGGTAGTTTGAGGCTTTTTAGTTGGAGCCATTCTGCTGGGTATATAATGGTATCTTGCCATTTCCATTTTCATTCCTCTAATGAATAATGCTGTTGAACGCTTTATGTTGTGAGTATTGTTCATTTGTATATCTTTTTAGTGAACTGTTTGCTCATATATTTTGCCCTTTTAATTAGATTGTTCCTCTTTTTTATTGAGTTAGAGTTCCTTGTATACTCTGTAATTTTTTATATATGTCACAAATGTGTAACATATATAAAGCAAATATTTTCTTTAAATTTTTTTATTGTCATATCACCATACATTAAATCATTAGTATTTGATGTAGTGTTCCATGATTCATTGTTTGTGCATAACACCCAGTGCTCCACACAGAACGTGCCCTCTTTAATACCCGTCACCAGGATAACCCATTCCCCAACCCCCCTCCCCTCTAGAACTCTCAGTTTGTTTTTCAGAGTCCATCATCTCTCATGGTTCGTCTCCCCCTCCGATTTACTCCCCTTCAATCTTCCCCTCCTGCTATCTTCTTTTTCTTCTTCTTTTTTTCTTAACATATATTGCATTATTTGTTTCAGAGGTACAGATCTGTGATTCAACAGTCTTGCACAATTCACAGCGCTCACCATAGCACATACCCTCCCCACTGTCTATCACCCAGCCACCCCAACCCTCCCACACTCCCACCACTCCAGCAACCCTCAGTTTGTTTCCTGAGATTAAGAATTCCTCATATCAGTGAGATCATATGATACCTGTCTTTCTCTGATTGACTTATTTCACTCAGCATAACACCCTCCAGTACCATCCACGTCATTGCAAATGGCAAGATCTCATTCCATTTGATGGCTCCATAATATTCCATTGTGTATATATGCCACATCTTCTTAATCCATTCATCTGTCGATGGACATCATGGCTCTTTCCATAGTTGGGCTATTGTGGACATTGCTGCTATCAACATCGGGGTGCACGTACCCCTTCAGATCCCTACATTTGTATCTTTGCAGTAAATACCCAATAGTGCAATTGCTGGATCGTATGGTAGCCCCATTTTCAACTTTTTGAGGAATCTCCATACTGTTTTCCAGAGTGGTTGCACCAGCTTGCATTCCCACCAACAGTGTAGGAGGGTTCCCCTTTCTCTGCATCCCTGCCAACATCTGTCGTTTCCTGACTTGTTCATTTTAGCCATTCTGACTGGTGTGAGGTGGTATCTCATTGAGGTTTTGATTTGGATTTCCCTGAAGCCGAGCGATGTTGAGCACTTTTTCATGTTCCTGTTGGCCATTTGGATGTCTTCTTTAGAAAAATGTCTGTTCATGTCGTCTGCCCATTTCTTGATTGGATTATTTATTCTTTGGGTGTTGAGTTTGATAAGTTCTTTATAGATTTTGGATACTAGCCCTTTATCTGATATGTCATTTGCAAATATCTTCTCCCATTCTGTCGGTTGTCTTTTGGTTTTATTGACTGTTTCTTTTGCTGTGCAAAAGCTTTTTATGTTGATGAAATCCCAAGAGTTCATTTTTGCCCTTGCTTCCCTTGCCTTTGGCGATGTTTCTAGAAAGAAGTTGCTGTGGCTGAGGTCGAAGAGGTTGCTGCCTGTGTTCTCCCTCAGGATTTTGATGGACTCCTGTCTCACATTGAGGTCTTTCAACCATTTTGAGTCTATTTTTGTGTGTGGTGTAAGGAAATGGTCCAGTTTCATTCTTCTGCTTGTGGCTGTCCAATTTTCCCAACACCATTTGTTGAAGACTGTCTTTTTTCCATTGGACATTCTTTCTGCTTTGTCGAAGATGAATTGACCCTAGAGTTGAGGGTCCATTTCTGGGCTCTCTCTTCTGTTCCATTGATCTATGTGTCTGTTTTTATGCCAGTATCATACTGTCTTGATGATGACAGCTTTGTAATAGAGCTGGAAGTCCGGAATTGTGATGCCGCCAACTTTACTTTTCTTTTTCAACATTCCTCTGGTTATTCGGGGTCTTTTCTGGTTCCATACAAATTTTGGGAATATTTATTCCATTTCTTTGAAAAAAGTGGATGGTATTTTGATGGGGATTGCATTGAATGTGTACATTGCTCTAGGTAGCATTGACATCTTCAGTGTTTTTTCTTCCAATTCATGAGCATGGGACATTTTTCCATTTCTTTGTGTCTTCCTCAATTGCTTTCATGAGTATTTTATAGTTTTCTGAGTACAGATCCTTTGCCTCTTTGGTTAGATTTATTCCTAGTTATATTATGGTTTTGGGTGCCATTGTAAGTTGGATCGACTCCTTAATTACTCTTTCTTCTGTCTTGGTGGTGGTGTATAGGAATGCCACTGATTTCTGGGCCTTGATTTTATATCCTGCCACTTTACTGAATTCGTGTATGAGTTCTGGCAGTTTTGGGGTGGAGTCTTTTGAGTTTTCCACAAAAGTATCATATCATCTGCAAAGAGTGAGAGTTTGACTTCCTCTTTGCCGATTTGGACGCCTTTGATTTCTTTTTGTTGTCTGATTGCTGTGGCTAAGACTTCTAATACTATGTTGAATAGCAGTGGTGATAGTGGACATCCCTGCCATGTTCCTGACCTTAGGGGGAAAGCTCTCAGGTTTTCCTCATTGAGAATGATATTCACTGTAGGTTTTTCATAGATGGCTTTTATGATATTGAGGTATGTGCCCTCTATCCCTATACTCTGAAAAGTTTTGATCAAGAAAGGATGCTGTACTTTGTCAAATGCTTTTTCTGCATCTATTGAGAGGATCATATGATTCTTGTTCTTTCTTTTGTTAATGTATTGTATCACGTTGATTGATTTGCAGATGTTGAACCAACCTTGCAGCCCAGGGATAAATCCCCCTTGGTCGTGGTGAATAATCCTTTTAATGTACTGTTGGATCCTATTGGCTAGTATTTTGGTGAGAATTTTTGCATCCGTGTTCATCAAGGATGTTGGTCTGTAATTCTCCTTTTTGATGGGGCCTTGTCTGGTTTGGGGATCAAGGTAATGGTGGCCTCATAAAACGAGTTTGAAAGTTTTCCTTCCATTTCTATTTTTTGGAACAGTTTCAGAAGAATAGGTATTAATTCTTCTTGAAATGTTTGGTAGAATTCCCCCGGGAAGCCATCTGGCCCTGGGCTTTTGTTTGTTGGGAGATTTTTGATGACTGCTTCAATTTTCTTAGTGGTTATAGGTCTGTTCAGGTTTTCTATTTCTTCCTGGTTCAATTTTGGTAGTTGATACATCTCTAGGAATGCATCCAGTTCTTCCAGGTTATCTAATTTGCTGGCATAGAGTTGCTCATTATATGTTCTTATAATTGTTTGCATTTCTTTGGTGTTGGTTGGGATCTCTCCTCTTTCATTCATGATGTTGTTGATTTGGGTCATTTCTCTTTTCTTTTTGGTAAGTGTGGCCGGGGGTTTTTCAAGTTTGTTAATTCTTTCAAAGAACCAGCTCCTTGTTTCGTTGATCTGTTCTACTGTTCTTTTGGTTTCTATTTCATTGATTTCTGCTCTGATCTTTATTATTTCTCTTCTCCTGCTGGGTTTAGGCTTTGTTTGCTGTTTTTTCTCCAGCTCCTTTAGGTGTAGGGTTAGGTTGTGTATTTGAGATCTTTCTTGGTTCTTGAGAAAGTCTTGTATTGCTATATACTTTCCTCTCAGGACTGCCTTTGCTGCATCCCAAAGATTTGGAACAGTTGTGTTTTCATTTTCATTGGTTTCCATGAGCTTTTTAAATTCTTCTTTAATTTCCTGGTTGATGCATTCATTCTTTACTAGGATGTATTTGAGTTCTTTAGCCTCCATGTATTTGAGTTCTTTCCGACTTTCCTCTTGTGATTGAGTTCTAGTTTCAAAGCATTGTGGTCTGAAAATATGCAGGGAATAATACCAATCTTTTGGTACTGGTTGAGACCTGATTTGTGACCTAGGATTTGATCTTTTCTGGAGAATGTTCCATGGGCACTAGAAAAGAAGGTGTATTCCGTTGCTTTGGGATGGAATGTTCTGAATAGGTCTGTGAAGTCCATTTGGTCCAGTGTGTCATTTAAAGCCTTCATCGTTGTTGATCTTTTGCTTAGATGATTTGTCCATTTCCGTGAGGGGGGTGTTAAAGTCCCCCACTAGTATTGTATTGTTGTCAATGTGTTTCTTTGCTTTTGTTATTAATTGCCTTATATGATTGGCTGCTCCCATGTTAGGGTCATAGATACTCACAATTGTTATATCTTCTTGTTGGATAGACCCTTTAAGTAGGATATAGTGTCCTTCCTCATCTCTTATTACGGTCTTTGGTTTAAAATCTAATTTGTCTGATATAAGGATTGCCACCCCAGCTTTCTTTTGTTGTCCATTAGCATGATAAATGGTTTTCCACCCCCTCACTTTCAATCTGGGGGTGTTTTTGTGTCTAAAATGAGTCTCTTGCAGACAGCATATCGATGGGTCTTGTTTTTTTTATCCAATCTGATAGCCTGTGTCTTTTGATTGGGGCATTTGACCCATTTTCATTCAGGGTAACTATTGAAAGATATGAAGTTAGTGCCATTGTATTGCCTGTAAGGTGACTGTTAGTTTATATTCTCTGTGTTCCTTTCTGGTCTATTCTGCTTTTAGGCTCTCTCTTTGCTTAGAGGACCCCTTTCAATATTTCTTGGAGGGCTGGTTTCGTGTTTGCAAATTCCTTTAGTTTTTGTTTGTCCTCGAAGCTTTCTATTTCTCCTTCTATTTTCAATGACAGCCTAGCTGGATATAATATTCTTGGTTGCATATTTTTCTCGTTTAGTGCGCTGAAGATATCATTTCAGTCCTTTCTGGCCTGCCGGTCTCTGTGGATAGGTCTGTTGCCAATCTAATGTTTCTACCATTGTAGGTTACAGATCTCTTCTCCCGAGCTGCTTTCAAGATTTTCTCTTTGTCTCTGAGATTCTTAAGTTTTACTATTAGATGTCAGGGTGTTGACCTATTTTTATTGATTTTTGAGAGGGGTTGTCTGTGCCTCCTCGATTTTGATGCCTGTTTCCTTCTCCGTCTTAGCGAAGTTCTCTGCTATAATTTGCTCCAATATACCTTCTGCCCCTCTCTGTCTCTTCTTCTTCTGGTATCCCAATTATTCTACTGTTGTTTTTTCTTATCATATCGCTTATCTCTCGAATTCTGCCCTCGTGATCCAGTAGTTGTTTATCTCTCTTTTTCTCAGCTTCTTTATTTTCCATCATTTGGTCTTCTATATCGCTAATTCTCTCTTCTACCTCATTTATCCTAGCAGTTAGTGCCCCCATTTTTGATTGCACTTCATTAATAGCCTTTTTGATTTCTACTTGGTTAGATTTTAGTTCTTTTATTTCTCTAGAAAGGGTTTCTCTAATAACTTCCACGCTTTTTTCGAGCCCAGCTAGTGTCTTTAAAATCATGATTCTGAACTCTAGGTCCGACATTGTACTAATATCTGTATTGAGTAGGTTACTGGCAGACAGTACTACCTCTTGTTTTTTTGGTTGAGTTGATTTTTTTCGTCTTGTCATTTTGTCCAGAGGAGAATAGATGAATGAGAGAACAAAATGCTAACAGGTTAACAGTGTCCCCAGAAAATATACTCTAAACAAATCAGAAAAGACCTGAAACCAGGGGAAAAGAAAGGGAAAGAAAGAAAAAAGAGAAAAAAAAGAAAAAGATAAAAACAATCAAAAACAGAACAAAACAAAAAAAACAATGTGATCAAATATGATCAGGCTAGTGCATAGATTAGTGCCACACACTAGTGTTTGGGTGTATTTTGGTCTGTTAGAAGAAAGTGCCTCCTAAAATTTTAAAGAAAGACTTATATATGTACAAAATAAGGGATGATACAATGAAGGGATGGAATATAATTGTAATGATGAAAATTATAAAAATTTTTAAAAGAATTGATAAGGTGCTTGAAAAAAGATAGAAGAGGATTAAAAAAATGATAGAAAAAAAAGGGGAGAGAATGTGATCAGGCAGGAGACTAGAACAAAGCCATACACTAGAGATTTAGGGTATATTTTGATATGTTAGAAGAAACTGTATCTCAAAATTTTAGAGAGAACTATATATATATATATATATATATATATATATATATATATATATATATATATATATATGCCAAAAATAAGGGTAACTAGTATGAAGGGATAGAATATGACTCAATAAATGAAAAATAAAAAAATATTTTTTAAAAAGAGATTGATAAGATGTTGGTTGAAAAAAGGAAAAAAATATTTTAAAAAAGTTAAAAAAATTAACTTTGAAAGACTAATGAATTATGGTAAAAAAGTCATGAATTCTATGTGCAATATTCCCCTAGCACTGGAGTTCTGCCATTCTCATTGATCGGTAAACTTGGTCTTGGCTGGCTGTTCTTGCTGATCTTCTGGGGGAGGGGCCTGTTGCCGTGGTTCCCAAATGTCTTTGCCAGAGGCAGAATTGCCCCACCCTTGCTGGTCCGGGCTAAGCAATCTGCTCGGGTTTGCTCTCGGGAGCTTTTGTTCCCTGCAAGCTTTCCGTACAGATTTGGAGGACGACAGTGAAAATGGCGGCCTCCCAATCTCCGCCCTGGAGGAGCTGAGAACTCGGGGCCCCGCTCCTCATTGCACCCCTAGAGAAAAGCAGTCAGTCACTCCCATCTCCCCAGTCTCCGTCCACACTCCGTGCTCACCCGGCCTGTGACCGAGCATTTTTATCCCTGGCACCTGATCCCGTGCAGAGTCGCCAAACCCAGCAGATCCCTGCGGTGCTCTCCCACACCACTCCTCCCAGGGGAGGAAGGGGAGTCTCCCCAGATCTGCCGCTTGTTGGGTCCCTGCTGGAGGAGCAGTGGCCTGTGTCACTGATCACAGTTTATGGCAACCCCGAGCTGAGAGCCTGCGACTTGGCTCCGTCTCTGCAGCGGGCTTCCCCGCTCCGATACCTGGGAGCTCGGCCACACTCAGGCACCCCCGGTCTTTCTGTGACCCCGAGGATCCTGAGACCACACTGTCCCGCGAGGGTTCCACCCGCCGCTTAGCAACTGGAGCGATGACCCTCAGTGGAGCCGACTTCTAAATGTTCCGATTTTGTGCTCCGTGGCTCTATCACTTGCCAGAAGCGGCCGACGGAGGCCCCCTCCCCCGCCATCTATCCTCTGGAATATCACCTCGGATTCACTTCTCCGCACGTCCTACCTTCCAGATAGTGGTCGCTTTTCTGTTCAGAGTTGTTGCTATTCTTTTCTTCAATCTCCTGTTGAGTTCGTAGGTGTTCAGAATGGTTTGATCCCTATCCAGCTGAATTCCTGAGACCAGATGAAATCCAGGTCTCCTCCTCCGCCATCTTGGTCCGCCCCCCATAGCAAATATTTTCTCAGCCTTAGCTTGACTTGCCATTTTCCTAAAAATGTAATAATAATTTTCCTAATAGATGAACAAGAAATCTTAGTTTTAATGCAGTATATTGATTTAAAAATTTAGGGGTTTGTACTTGCTTTATACTTTCTAAGAAATCTTTGCCTGCTCCCAGATTGCAAATGTTATCCCGTTTTTTTAAATAGCACTGTCATTTTTGATTTTACTTTTAGATCTATGATCCATTTCATGTTATTTTTTCTTTTGTCATGTAAGGAAAGTTTAAGTCCCCCTCTTTTCTTATATAGATATCCAACTTCAGGCACAATTTAGTAAAGAGTATTGTTTCTCCATTGAATTACCGTGGCACTTTTGTCAAAGGTCAATTGACAATATATTTTTTCTGGACTCTGTTCTTTTGTCTATCCTTCTATTAATACATCAATGTCTTGGTAACTGTAGCCTTATCATAAATCCTGGAATCAGGTAGCATGAGTTCTCTAAATTTTGTTGTTTTGATTAAGATTATTTTGCTCTTTTGAAGTCAGATATATTTCAGAATCAATTTATCAGTTTCCCTTTAAAAAAGCCTGATGGGATTTTGATTTATATTGTGTTGAATTTATATATCTTAATACTGAGCCATTCTTTTAACCCTCCATTTATTTAGGCTTCTTTGATTTCCCTTTGCAGTTTTTTTTTTAATGTTTCAGAATAATGGCCTTGCAAATCTTTCCCTAAATATATTTCTGACCACTTTTTTTATAGTATTGTTAATGGAATTAAAATATTTTCTGTTTTTTTGCAAATAAAGAGAAATACAGTTGATTTTTATATATTAGCCTTGTATCCTGTGACAATATTAAATACTCTCAGTAGTAGTAGTTTAATAAAATATTTAGGATTTTTTGTGTAAAAAATTCATGTACAAATGAAGACATTTTTATCTCTTTTCAATCTACGTTTATTTTTACTGCCTTAATGTACATGCTAGGAACTCGTATTATATTGAATAGAAATCTTAGGAAAGCATCTTAGGAAAAGCATTCAATATTCCACTATTATCTTTCACATTTTTTTTTAGTGTGATTGACTTTTTAAAATTTCTCTTTCTTCATTTAACTGATTTTACCTGTTTTGTGATGTTTATTATTCATCAGTAGCATTTGTGTGTGTGTGTGTGTGTGTGTGTGAGCCAGTTAAGTATATAGCTGAAATAATCTTCGCTATATAACAGGAGGTGATTTTTAGAGTTCTGAAAGATGGAAAACCATTGGTTATCAAATCCTATGGGCCTGTAACCTCAAACTTTGACATGGTTAGCTATCTTTTTATCCTTTACATTTTGACTGCAAAAGTTATGTAGAAGTATGCATCTAGGGTGTTTTCAAAGAAATCCCTGGTGTAAATACTAGTGTATATAGTGTATCCCTCAGATATAGGAGAAGTAAGGACCTTTCCCCCCCCCCCATATAACCATAATAGAATTAGCAGATACCAAAATGAATGTTATAGTTTCATTGTCCCAAACATCCTCTGTGCTCCATCTATTCTCTATTCCTTCCCCCATTCCCAAACCCCTGGCAACCACTCTGATCTTTTTACTGTCCCCGTAGTGTTTCCTTTTTCTTAATGTCATATAGTTGGGATCATACAGTATGTAGTCTTTTCAGATTTTGCCTTCTTTGACTTCGTAATATGCATTTATGTTTCCTCCATGCCTTTTCATGGTTAAGATACTTCATTTCTTTTTAGCGTTGAATAATATTCCATCGTGTGGATGTACCACAGTTTATCACATCACCTACTGAAGGCTGTGATGGATTACTTCTAAGTTATGACAGTTATGAATAAAGGTGCTATAAACATCCATGGGCAAGTTTTTGTGTGGACATACATCTTCAGCTTCTCTCTGTAAACACCAAAGACTGTTTCTGCTGGATGGTATTGTAAGGATATTAGTTTTGTAAGAAACTGCCAAATTGTCTTTGAAAGGGGTTGTACCATTTGCATTACCACAAGCAGTGAATGAGAGTTCCTGTTGCTCCATGTCCTCTTCAGCATTTGTTGGTGTCAGTGTCCTGAATTTCGGCCATTCTAGAAGGAGTGTAGTGGTATCTCATGGTTTTAATTTGGATTTCCCTGATGACATATGTATGATGTGGAACATTTTTCCATGTGCTTATTTGCTGTCAGTATATCTTCTTTGGTGTATCTGTTAAGATCTTTGGCCCTTTTTAAAAAATCTGGTTGTTTTCTTATTGAGTTTTCAGAGTTCTTTGTATATTTTGGAGAACAGTCCCTTTTCAGATGTGTCTTTTGCAAATATTTTCTCCCAGTCTGTGGCTTGTCTTCCTATTTTCTTGACACGGTCTTTACCAGAGCAGAAGATTTTAATTTTAATGAAGTCCAGATTATCAGTTGTTTTTCATGGATCCTGTCTTTGATTGTGTATCTAAATGGTCATCACCAAACTCAAATTCCTCTAGGTTTTCTCCCATGATATGGTCTAAGAATTTTAAGTACTGCATTTTACATTTAGGTCTGTGATCCCTTTTGAATTTTTGTGAAGGGTGTAAAGTCTGTGTCTAGATTCATTTTCTTGCATGTGGATCCTAGTTACTCCAGCACTCTGTCACTTTATTGCAGATGTCCTTTATAATGCTGAACACTCTGCCCAGGTTCCGAGTTTTCATCATATATAGGTGTTAATTTTGTCACATATTTTTTCTGTGTCTATTGTGATGATATATTTTTTCTTATTCTCTTAAAGTGAATTACATTGATTTTTGACTTTTAAAGCAAATGTGTATTTGGAATAAACCCTACTTGTTCATGACTCTTTTCTTCTACATCTTGCTGGGTTTGGGTGTTATATTAATTTTTAAGGCTCTCCTTATGAAGAATTTTGATCTGCACCTTTAAAAAATTATTCTTCGATTTTGGCATCAGTTATGCTAGTTCTTGAATCAATATTGGTAACTTGTGTTTTTCAAGGAATGTGTTTATTTCATCTGAGTTTTTAAAGTTAATTGGTATGTGGTTGTTTTATATGTAGGATTTGTAGGATCTAACCTGTTTGCTTTCTGGTGTTTGCAATTTGTGTTTTCCTCCTTTTTTTTTTTTGAATCAGTGTTGATTTTATCAGTTGTAGTAATCCTTTAAATAAGCAACATTTAACTTTGTTTTCTTTATTTTTTATTTCATTAATTTTGTTATCTTTATCCATCTAATTTTTTGTCCCCTTTGCTGCCTTCTTAAAAAGGAAACTTAGATAATGGACTTCAAGCCTTTTATCTCTTCTAGGTGTTTAAAGGTCTGTATTTTCCTCTAAGCACTGCTTTATCTGTGTCTCATACATTTTGATATATTGTGTGTTTATCACTCACTAATTTCAGTTTTCTCTGTGATGTTTTTCTTTGACAAACAGGTTAGTTACAAGTCTTTAATTTTTAAATATTGAGGAATTTCTAGATATTGACATTGATTTCTAATTTATTTTATTTTTATGTCATTCTCTGTAATGTTTCAACAGTTTAAAATTTACTTTGACTTGCTCTTTCTAGACAATCTATTTGCACAGAAAAACAATGTGAGTTCTGACATTTCTGGATGTAATGGTTTTAATTAATTAATTTATTTAGAGAAAGAACACGTGTTTGCAAGCAGCAGGGAGGGGCAGAGGGAGAGGAAGAGAGAATCTTAAGCAGGCTCTGTGGCATGGAGCCCCTCATGGGGCTCCATCTCATGACCCTGAGATCATGACCTGAGCTGAAATTAAGAGTCAGTCGCTTAACCAACTGAGCTACAGGGTTTGTATGTAATGGTTTTAAAATGTCCATTAGTAGATAGTGTTTGAAATGCCTAAATCTTAACCAATTTTTGGTTTACTGTTTTTGTCAATTACTGACAGAGGTGTATTGGAATATTGAACTATGATTCTGGGTTTGTCTCTCCTTTAGTTCTATCACCTCTTTCTTCTCTTATTTTGAAGTTCTGTTATCATGCACATAAGTATTTATAACTGTTTTATCTTTCTGAAAAATCTGCCTTTTTATCCTTGTGAATTATCCTTTAACTACAGTATTACTCCTTAACTTGAGGTCTTTTTTATTGTTATTGTTAATATATTCACACCATCTTTTTAAATGCATATTATTTATATGGTATATGTTTTTCTGTCCTTTTACCTTGACCTCATATGTTTTTATATTCGTCCCTTTCTGGTAGCATATGGTTGGATTTTGTTTTTCAATCTGGCAGTCTCTGCTTTTTAATTAGAGTATTTGGTCAGTTTCAATTTAATGTACTTTTTATGTGATTGAGTTGAAGAAAACCATTTGTTTTCTATTTGTCCCATCTTTCTTTTTTTCTCCTTTCTTTGCTTCATTTTTCCTTAATATTTAGATTAATTTACTGTTAATCAAAATTTTTAGCTTTAACCCTTTGTATTTTTAAATCATTGCCCTGAGAATTACACTGCACAATGAATTTATCAGTCTTCTCAGAATTTATACTACACACTTGCTGTACAATGTAAGAAATTTTTGATAATATAATTACATTTATTCTCTTGTCCTTGTGTATTGTGTCCTATATTTTACTTCTATGTGCATTATAAACCATGCAGTGTAAGGATATTATTTTGCCTTTACAAAGTTTTCTTTAATGAAATTAAGAAAGGTAGGTTGTATTTTGTATTTACCTACATATTTACCATTTGCAGTGCTTTTCTTCCCTTCCTGTATCGTGAGTTTTGAACTAGTGGTGTTTTCCTTCAGCCTGCAGAAATATCTTTTTGTAGTGCAGGTCTGCTGAAGATGAATCTTCTTAGGTTTTATCTTTTCCGCAGATGTCTTTCTTTCACCTCTGCTTTTGAAGGATATATTCATTGGGTATAGAATTATGGGCTTACAAGGGTTACAGGGTTTCTTCCCCACCCTGCACCCCCCAAAAATGTAAAGATGGCTGTTTTATTGTTGTTCAGTCTTCATTATTTCTGATGAAGTCAGCTGCAATTTGAATCTTTGTTCCTTCAGAGGCAACGTCTTTGTTTTTCTCTGACTGCTTTTACAATTGTCTCTGTATTTTTGGTTTTCAGCAGTTTGACATCGTGTGGTTAGTGGTGATTCTCTTTGTATTTATCTGCTTCTCGTTCCTGAGCTTCTTGGATCTGTAGGTAGATGTTTTTCATCAAATTGGAGAATATTCAGCTATTATTTCCTTAAATCTTTTTCTGCCGCATTCTTTCTTAGACCATTGGTGTTACTGAGACTCTCTCCATTGAGGCTCTCCTTTATTTTGCTAATACTTTTATCGGTGTTCTTCAAATTGGATAATTTCTATTGATCTGTCTTCAAGTTCACTGATCTTCTATTCTTTAGTGTCCAATATGCTACTGAGCCCATCTGGTGAATTTTTAATTTTAAATTTATTACTTTGCAGCAGTAGAATTGGTTTTCTTAATTTTTTCTGTGGTGAGATTTTTCCATCTGTTCACGCATATGTCCATATTTTCCTCTAAGTCCTTGAACATATTTAAAATAACTATTTTAAAATCCTGTCTATGCATTCCTACATCTGGGTCATCTCTTTGTGTCTTTTTATTGAATGCTTGTTTTTCTTTATTAGTCACATTTTTCTACTTCTTTGTCTGACTTGTAATTTGTTATCACCTATTGGACAAGTAGGATAATTCTTGTAGGCAATATTAAGTGCATTGTCTTCTTCGGAGGAGATTGACTTCTTTTCTGGCCAGTAGTTAAATTACTGGTGGATTCTCTAGATCCTGTCAGACTCGGTTTCATTCTCTGTGGGGACTGCACTAGTTTAGATTTTGTTCTTAGTCAAGAACAGGCATGACTCCTTACTTTAGGGAGTATCTTTTTTTTTTTTTTTCCCTCCACAAGTATGGCCCTTCTCTGGTCTTAACTGAATGCGAAGGTGATAGATGAGGTTCTTCCACTCTGGGCATAGCAGGGCTCCACTGGCTTTCAGCACAGGGCAGCATCTGGTAGCTTTGCTTTTGTCTCAGCCTTGCATCAGCTACCCTCTGCTAGGCCTGACGGAGTCTTACTCCACACTTGTACATCCCAGCAGTGAGTCAAGGACCGTGGGAGACTGCCAGACTTCTGGGTAACTCCCTAGAGAGCACCTTCCTCCCCAGTTCCCAACCCCCACAAAATCTAGTTGCCTCAGTGGCTGCAAGCTCCAATCTCCAAGCTTAGGGAAATAGTGATCTGCTTGGGTTCTGCCACCCTGTGCCAATTCCAGAATGTGCTCCTAGGTGTAAAGCCAGGACAATTGTGGACTCACCTTGTGAGCTTCCTTTCTCTCAGAGATTACTATTTTCCATTTCCTGTTGTCTTAGTCTGGAAACAGTTGCCAGTATTCCATCCAACATTTTGGTTTGTGCCAGGGGGGCAAGTCCAATTCCAATTTATTCTATCATAACTAGAAGTAACATTCTCTGTGGAAGGCATGTTGGAGTTCCGTGACTGATTCTCTGTCATCCTACATTCTTCTCCTACCAGGTCTATGATGAGCTCAACTGTCAGACCCAGTATTTATGTGGCTCTTCTTTCTTGGCTTTCTTGGCATTTCTCCCTTATTTTCTCGCCTTTACCCTTTTCACATTCTTTCCTTTTTCACTGTTAGCCTGATTTTAAGAAATGTGCCATGCTAGCACCTAACACGTGACGTTCTGTGTGTATAAATTGAAATACTTTGGGGAGTGTGAAGTTTTCTTGCCAATTTGGAGCAGAGCTTTAGGCCTCTTAAGTTCCTTGCCTGTTATCTTCTGGTTTTTTCTTTTCCCCACGGAACTGCCATGCTTCATGGCAGGGGCTCTCTGGGGAAGCTTTAAGCCATGTCTCCTTCTAGCCCTTCTTGGAGGCTCCTTCACAGAGCCTGGTGTCAGCCTCACCTCTGGATCCAGTGCCTTTGGGGGTGATCAACAGCTCACTCCCCACCAGCTGAGAGAGGGCACTGCCACCATGATAATTACTCATTGCAGAGGAATGGAGTGGACTGAGGGAGGCTGAGGTCTTCATATTAGTGTGATGGATAGTTTTATATCTGGTCACAATACCAGTGTTTTTATTTGCAGCAAGCTCATCCTGACTCATCAGGCTTTATCTTCACTCGCCGCCTCTCCATCCTTAAAACTGCCTGTGTTCCTCCCCCGACCCCTTTTAGTATCAAAATACTCAGATGCTTATATATTTCCCAAAGCAGGAAACCAGGAAGGAATTATAATGAAAATCACTGTCAGTTTTTAAGCTCTTCTTAAAAACACAAACGAGTTTAATGCTTTTGAGTGACACTTTTCAATAAATAATGAAATTATTATGAAATAAGTTACAACTAGTTATGTCTCTCTGCATATTTTAGCCTCAGAGTGCTTTAATTAGGTACTTTTGATGTATTACACATAATTATGTTTACTTTTAATTTGGCATGAAAATGCCATTTCCAGAACCAAGTTTTGTGGCATATTTTAGAACACACCAGTAGAGAAATACATTTCATTTCCTGGGGCCCTGTTTCTGCTTCCCCCACCATCATTAAAGTAAAATCAATATATATACTTTTAAAACAAATCTGATTCTGCCTAAATGGTAGATCCTGAAACGAGAGCACCATAATTAACACCATTTTCCTGGTCAGTGAACCTTGCAAATTTGTAGTTCAATGTCTGCACTAATAGTTCACATGACTTGTGGGGGGCCATTACATCTGCTCTTTGTGGTGGAAAAGTGATAATTATTTCTAACAGTCTGTGTGCAGAAGCCTTGTGCCCACTTACGGTGACCCTTCAGTAACATGGCAATGTGTCTCAATAGTTTAAGCAGAGAGGGTATAAGAGTTGCCCTGGGAAGAAATTGGGGCCTGGGATATAGACCGGGGTTCCTGGGTATAGGCAGAGCTGCCCAAACTGTGTTTGGCATGTCAAACGAAGTACTCATAAGTCAGTAGGCACCAGAACCCACGATTTCTGATCATTGGCTGAATTCAGTTTCAGACTGTCACTCTTCTGTTTCTTTTTACAAATAGATTTTTTACGTATTCATTCTACATATATTTATCAATCACTGTTGACTATTCACTATAGCAGACACTGGAAATATAAGCCTGAAAAATAAATGGCCGAGTAAATAGGCCATGCAGTATAGGATAAATACTCTGATGTAGTTGTGTAAGGACTGGAAGATGCACTTAACCCAGACTGAGGAGGATGGGAGCTTATGGAAGGCACCTGAGCCGAGCCTTGAAAGATAAGTAGGATTTAGCTGGGCAAGAGGGGGTGATGTGGATGGTAGAAAGGCATTCTGAGCAGAGGGATCAGCCTCAGAGAACATGGCATGTGCGGGAGGCAACATAGTTTGGGTTGCTTGGAGTATAAAATGCAAAACAGGGCAAGGGTGACAGTGGGGGATAGTTGGGGTCTGGGGCTGGGAGTGAGCACACACCGGATCCCGAAGAACCCCCTCAACTGGTACCTCTGCCCTCTTCTTCCCGCTGTTTGTCTGTTTACATGCTCTGTAAAGAGCATGCGGTATACTTCAGCTCTGTTGTTGGAATTGTCATGAATTCTCAACTAGTACAGTTTAATTTAACATTCTTATTTTTGAGGGATAAAGTTATAGCCCACCATGACATTCTTTCTAGTCCTATAAGAACATGCTAGTAGTAAAATATAATCTGTCAGGTGCTTTCTGTTTTAATTTAAATTGCAACTACAGATCAAGTTGAAGAACAAATTCTGGTATTAGGTTATCAGTCAGACCTCACCCCAGAGGAGTTGGGAGGTAGTGATTGAACAGGTTCTGACCCAGAACCTCTTTCCCTGCTATTACCCAGTCTTAGTTACTCTCCTGTCTGCAGTTCTGCTCTGTCTGCTACTATGGGGCACATCCTTCTACAGTTCCCCTCTCTTGTTCTTATATCAGTGCTAACATTTCAATTGTAGTGAGTTCTTAATCTCTCTGTCTATAATCACTCAAAGATCAGTCTTAGATTTAATCCATTAGCTCTCTGTCATTCTAGCTATTTTGATTCTTATTAACTATATAATCCACATTAATGTTAGAGGTGTAACTTTTTGCCAGTGCTAACGTGACATCTCTGTTTTCTTCCTGGTTTTGGTGGGAGGCGCCCTAAGAAAATCCATCTTTTGTGGTGGAGGGAAAGAAAAACTTTTTGCTATTTCCTACATTTATGATTAAATATGCATGGCTCTTTGCCTCTCAGCTATGGCAAATGAAGTCAAATGAATTATGTTTGCATTCATGGTGAAATTTTGCTGCCGAACACTTCTAGGCTTACTCAGCTCTGGGTTGAACTCATAGTAACATCACTGATGGTGACCATTTAACTTCCAAAAGATAAACAAAAGAAGTAAATAGTGTAGATGACAACTGTCATATAATTATGATATATGATATCATCATGTAATTAACCTCTGGTGTAGAGATCATGACTTTTAACTATCGTTGTTAGTGTTGCAAATTTTTATCACCAGTATCTTTATCTTAAACCTAGTGAATGTCTTTTAAAAACACTGCATTTCACATTTTATTCTATATATTTATCTGAAAATTGTTTCTAAAATGTATTCTTGAAAATACTAGCCCTTTGGGATGTTAATTGGTAGTGGGAAAAAAAAGGTTCTATGTCAAATAAGTATGGAAAATCTTGGGTTAGACACAGTTAATCAGGCTTCTCTACTATAATTCTTTTGGGGCTCTAATATGCTAACGTGCATTGTGAATTTCCAAGACAAAAAAAGAAATAATGTGGAATGTTTCCTAGATTCATTTGATCATGTCTCTTTGAGGGGATAATTGTTAGAACTAATGTTGTAGGTTGTATGGTAGTCATTGTTAGCACAACTGATGATAAATTGGGAAATTCTGGTCTTGAAAATTTAAATGTATTGCTTTCTTACTTAGAGACAAATACTGAAGAGTCCAATAAAATAGTGAGAGAATTAAAATCTTGATGTCTTCATCTTGGAGTAGAGGGTCAACAACAAGAAAATATGCAGAGATGGATCCAGCCATATTGTGGGTTCTCATTTATTCCTGGATCAGTCATTCAGCAAGTTCTGAGAGAGTCCTTCACTATGAGGCACTGTGCTGGGCACTAGGGACAGAATAGTGAACGACAGGACATTAGTGAGTGAGTTGAAGATATAAAGGACTGAAGCCTCATGTAGATAATGCAAACAGAAGGTGGTGAGTGCTGTGAAGAGCCCTTGGCTGTGAGGGAGAACAGGGCTGTTCTGGCTAGTGTTGGGCAGAGAACGCTTCTCTGAGTAGATGATGTTTAGGCTGAAACCTCAAGGACGAAAGGATTATATTCCCTTGGAAATTTGGGAGGAGATCAGGGACGAGCAAGTACAGCAGCCCTGAAGTGGGAAAGAATGTTTGAAGAGCCTTCAGAGTCTGAGGTGGTTGGAGTTTTGCAGACTAATACTTGCATTGGATGCAATGAGGTTGGAAATGGAGATGGAAAATGTCAGACTAGGCAGATGGAGTTACCTGTTTTGCTTTTATTCAAAGAAAAATGGGAAACTTCTGCAGAGTTAAAGACAGGAGTAACATCTCTGGATCTGCATGTTGGAAGCTCACGCTGATTCCTGCACAGAAAGAGTTGTAGGGCAAGGAGTAGACGCCGAGGGGCCGGTTGGAGGCTGGTGCAGGGCCAGGTGAGAGAAGGCCAAAGCTAGTTTGGCCCGTGGTGATGTTTCCGGGGATGGAGAGGATTGGGCAGATCTGAGGCAGTGTCGCAGTGAAACCCGAGCCTGTGTAATAACAGTGAAGTGTATTGCAGCAAAGGCACATTTTGAATTGCTGGGTAATTCTAAACTTGGGAAAGGATAGACATTTTTTTTCTCATTTCCCCTGGTCTCAACCTTTCCATTTTGACCTTCAGAGGGAGTTACAGATCCCTCTACTTTCCTCAACCCTGTCTTCGTTCCCTGAGAAGAAAAGGTGGTGTGAATAAGCTGTTGGATTTAAGGCAGGATGAGGGAATAGAAATTGGTCTGGCCTGCTTGTGTAGTTGCAGGCCACGGGGATCCATCTCAGACTGGGGCAGAAGTCAACAGAGGGACTGCACGTGATGCATTCTGTGCTACCCGGTACACCCTTGGCATGCAGTTGCCTTAGATATGCCATTTATACATCTGTCTTCCAAAGCAGCCATGAAGGTATTGACAGGACAGGATGTAGGCGTTGTGCATTTTGGTTCCTGGCTAGATAGCATCCCATCCCATTGTGGTGCACATTGATGAAATTGTCTATAAAAAGAAGCTGAAAACGAGGTAGTATGCAAGCCTATAAAGATGTCACTTTTCCCAGATATTTTAAATGAATGGATAATCTTATGATCCCAATTGACAGCCCAGTTGGAGGAGAGGAGGGCAGAACAGAACAACACGGCAGCCTTTCTGTGTCATGGCACACAGGAAATGAGCATCTGTGTCCAGCACGGTGAAGTGAGTGGCCCAGGTCACCCCCAGCTGGAGAAGACCAGAGTCAGAGCTCAGCCCCCCTGAGCACCGGATGGCTGCTCCAGTGGGGGAGGGGAGCAATATCTGTGCTGTATTAGTGATCCATTTGCTGCCCACCAGGTATACCAGTTGGAATGTTCTAGTCTGGAAGATTGTATGAAGAGAAAAGCCAAAGGTACACCAGAGATGGAACTTTAAAATCAGTTTTCCAGGTCCTGGTAGTTTTTTGTTTGTTTGTTTTTTGTTTTTGTTTTTGTTTTTGTTTTATTCTGTAGGAATCATTGCAGTCAGTGGCATCCAATCTCTGACACCCTTAATCTGGGAGTGGCCTCAGGGAATTAACTGCTCATTCCAATGAAATGACTGTTCAGAATTGAGGGTTTACATCCCCCCCCCACCCCAAGCCACTCTAAGTCCCTTGCTGTGTGATCTTGTAGGGACTGACGATGACAGATAAAACACATACCTAAGCACCTTCCAAAAGGTGATAATGTGTCCACCTGGCTGGGCTGGAGGAGAGAACTTCTGGAAAATCCCACAGTGAAGACCCTAAGTCCAATGTAAATCTTGTTGTCGCAGGGACTTCAGCTGTGAGGAACTACATGGTGGTTCCTGAGGCAGGGCCTCCAATTGCTAGGTACCTGAAATACCCAGGATGCGTTGGTGGGGGGTGGTGGTGGGAATAATGGCAACAATTTGGGCATTCATGAGGACTGGACACAGAACAGCCAAAACCCGAGTCATTGAATCATGTGCATTACCTGATGTGAGTGTGGGATTCAAAACAGTGCATTTACCACGTCCAGATTGCTAAAGGAATGTGCCAGGTAATAGTTGCGGAGTTTGTTTTTCCTGCCTACGCTTTTTGAAACTGATCAGTTGTTTTCTTTTTTCTTTCTTTTTTTTTTTTTTCTTCTTATTTCGGTTGCTGTTGAATGAACAGACACCTCCCTAAATGCCACTGCCTCAAAAAAAAAAAAAAAAAAAGTCACAGCTTCAAAGAAAGAAGCCAATTGGCTAGCATACTTACTGAATTAATTTTTCCCTTACACTTATTTTTAAGATCATTAGAACATTGCATCTGATCTTAATCCTGAACTGTTTTTGTTTTTTTTTTTCTTTTGTGGGGTAATACTTAAATCAAGGTTTCCTTTGTGTTTTTTAAACTGTGATTTTCCAGATGAGTTGGTTTCATTACAAAGGACCAGACATGACCCATGGCAGTAACGAAGCATAACTGATCACTAGCACGCTGAAACTTTTCACTCTTTGTGATGTAGAACCTCAGCCTACACATGGTTAAAGGCAAGGAGGTTGACCTCTTTCTAAAGGATGCTGCTGGAGTCTACCCTAAGGGCCCTCACTGGGGCCATCGGTGTGCGTGGCTCAGAAGCCCACACTCCCAAAGAGAGGGGTCATGTCTCTTTATTGGACATCATTTCTGTCCAAATTAAGAAGGTGGTGTTTGTGTCGTAACTTGTTTCCATGAGCTTTAGCATCATTATCTAACGGCAGGGACCTATTTGGGGGATAGGATGGGAAGGAGGTACCTGGGGGAATCTCTCCTGGTCCCACACCATACTAGCTTTTGGCTTCAGAGTGGGGTGTGAAGCCTCCAGTGTCACTGCCCAGGTGCTGTGTGCCTGAGGATTTCTGTGTCAGGATTCTGCAAATCTAGCTGACAGTGTATTCTACTACTTTCTAATTAAGGCTGCAAAGTGTTGACATCTTTCTTACTTATCGATAAGGTGAGGGAGGCAGGCACCCTGAAAAATGAAAAAGAAGTCAGTTTCTACAATGTGAAATCTACAAGCAGCAATTTTCTTTTTTTTCTCTGTGAAAAGAGCATCAGGAAGTTCAGCACGCTGGCAGGATCTGATGGGCATGGCTTTCATTGCCTCTTTGTATTCTCCTCCTCAATATTTCCCAATTAATAGAAGCTTTACATATGTGTCTGATGGCCCATACCATAACAGCACCTGTGTAAAAGGTTTATCCCAAGGAGTCATTAATAGTGTAGAAAAAGATTTTTTTGCCAAACTGTGCCACGATGTGAGGAAATGACTTTGTAACGTACCTACTAGAATGCAATAGTTTGCTTCTTTCCCTTTTCCATAAACAGCAAATGTAAATGAGAGAGACTATTGAAACATACCTAAGCCTGTGAAAGGAGAAAGCAACTCAAGATCACCGGGCACCCGGGCATTACTACACGAAGGCATTCAGATAGTCCGCAACCAGTGCTTTCTCCTAAAGCAAGGGGGTAGCTTCTAGAGTAGGGAAGAAAATTTTGGTGGGTTTTGCATTGAGTGAGCATTAAGCAACCATTACACTGAATGCTTTTCATCAAGTTTATGGCTGCTTTTGGGAAGTAATCATGGGACAGACCACCTGGATGGTGTATCTGGGGCACGAGGGAGGAAATCATTTACTTTGGAAGGGAATTTTCCATTTTCCTTGGGAAGGAATGCACTGTCTCTAATAATGGAAAGAGTTAGCAATTTAAACAATTTACATAACAAATTAATAGCACAAAAATTATCCATTTGCTTATTTAAAATGGGCCAGAAATGCCTCCATTTTTGTGTGGAAGAGCATTTCGTTGCATGTACTAAAATAGAATAAGGCCATACAGAAAAGCAGTAAAAATGAAATAAGACTTTTGAAAACACATTAATACATAAAATATTTATTACAGAGTCTCAGTAGTGTTTGCATTTAATCATTTTTATTGTATATCAGGGGTTAGTCACTTCATTCTGAATTCTGAAAAATGAGCATGAGATGTTTTGCAAGCCCTGCTTTTTCTAGAGTGCACTCTCACTGGGATTTACTGAGGAAATCCTTATTTGTTGAGAGGTGGAGGCACGGGTCTGTAAGCACATTACGGATGTTTCCCAGAGTGGCACTAAGATGATCAAGGAAAATGAGGAGCAAGCCAGGCGAGGTTGCTTCATTGAAATGGATCCTTACCTGTATGTTCTGTGGAGTATGGGTGAGTTGGGGAAACTTGCTCAGGACAATAGAGAGGCAGTGCCTCTTTTCTAGCTCTGTGCTTAGAAACCACATTCTTCTCTTAGGTTTTTTTGGACACCAGTCTTTGTACTAGCCTGTGTTTTCCATGGTGGAATCTCTCTGTGACAAAGGGATATTTTTGTCTCCAAAGCATGTGTAGACGGTTGTTCAAGTTTTCAGGCCAAGAGTTGGGGCATTTGTGATGTAGCTACTTAATAAACAAGAGTTCATTGACTGAATGATGATTTATTTCGAATAGAATCACAGTGGAGGCCCTGGGAAGTGGCTCCTCATGGGTAGGTTTCCTGTGTCAGACAGTGAGGTCCCTAAGGAAAGGGTATGGCCTATTCTCGGCCCATTCCAGTAGCAGAGACTGGTGGGAGAAATATGTGTTCGCACAATTAAGGTGAGTGTCAGAGCTTGCTTCCTGAGATAACTCGATGGCCTTCGATGGTGGTACTTGGAACTGGGTCCAGAGCTTCCTTAAACTTTAGCCATCTGGCAAAATTGGGGGCACTGGGCAGATGGTTAGCTGGAGCTTGGCACCAACTACTGAGAGTGTTTAAGGCTGTATAAAAAAAGGGGGGGGGCTGTGAAATGGTCATACTTTCCAACCTGTTCCATGTTGGAGACTCTGATCTGTCAACCACATAGTCATCTCCAGGAAAGGTTTAAGCTATGATTCTCCAGCTGTGCCATCACACGTAGACTGCAGAAGAGATTTACAGGGTCATGCCCCAGGCGCCAGAACCATCTTGCATAACCACGGAACCTTCCCGAGGTTAATGTCATACTGAGAAATGATGATTCTTTGTTTGTGGATGCACTAACTGAATGGCATCCTGTGCTAAGGAGATATTTTTGGATAATTTGAAGCTGACTGAGTAGTACGGGTTGAGAAATGGCAGCAGGAGAGAATTCACAAGACCGATTCTATACCCAGTGCTCAGAGTCTCATACAGAGGTCACTGTAGAAGTGAGGGTTCTGGTGTGAGCATACATTCTAGAGACACCCACACCGCGTGGGGTGCATCATGGAATTTCAGATCTGAAAGGAAACTAAATGCATGAGAGTTCTTATTTCAACCACATGATAAGCTGCAATATGGGGGGAAAAGTGATCTTGTTCCACATTTAGTTGAAGGAAAATATTAATACTCTCAGTAAGTATTTATATCTGAATTCTATTTTGGGGCACAGCTCAATTTTCCTTAATTCAGAAATTCTTAAGGAAAATTGTCTTAATATATATGGTGTCATGCACTCTCAGAGAACATGAGTTTAGGGAATCTTTTAAGCCTACTATCCCTTTTCCAGTTTCAGACTTTATTCAACTCTTTCTAGGATAACTAGAGTCCAGAGATCACTGGTTTGTCATGACATCACTACTCTAAAGATTGAGAACAGTTGGAAATAGGAGAGGCTGCTAACTTACTTGCAAATAAAGCTTTGCAAGGTTGGGAATTTAGGACCTTACCAGTAGAGTATTTAACCACACACATCACTTCTATTTACTTTTGTGGCCTTTGAAATGCTGTGATTTTTATTACCTAGCCAAATTTCCCAGGTCTGGAGAGGAGAGATCTGGGAGGGGTGGCAACAGAGGAGACAAAACAGCTGGAGAGGGGCTAAGGTCGGGATCACAGGTATAGATTCTTCTTCAACTCTGTCATTCTCATTACCATTTTGGACACACAGAATAGCAAATCTAGTCACATTGTAGCAAATACCAGGCTTAGGCATGCATTAGCATGGCAGATCTGAATAAAGCTTTCCACACCTGTAGTTCTCATGCATTATTTATGCTTGTACCTCTGTTCTTACTCCTCTTAGAACTGCACTCAGTCTGAAAGAGTAAAGGGTGCACAGGAAAGCCTCAACTCATGGCCTAGTGCACTTAGAGAATATCACCTGCCAATTTGCTAACTGTGATAACTGCAGCAATATTCTTGGGTAGCCTGTTTTCAGGGCATCTTTAATGGGAGGAGAGGATATAAGGAGGCTATTAGCCTTGGCTGTGCTGTTTAGAGTGCTGTCAGTGATCCACGGCACAGATGCCCCCTGCTGATTTCTTCCTTGATTAGCCTGTTCTAATGTTCTTGTCTGGGTGCATCCGTGCTGTAGTAGAGAATTAAAATTCATAATCTCTGCTTGGGATCCCGAGGCTATACTCTGTTCTGGAGTGCAGACTTCTTTTGTTTCCCAGCTTTGCCACTGGAAACAAATTTCCTGGCAATTTGGCTGATGGTTGGATGAGCAGCATGGATGTGAGAAAGAAAATGCTAGGAATGGAGGGTGGTCAGTTACAGTCTGTCTGACTCAGAGGATGAGGCTCCAGCTGCCTTGTAGATTACAAAGGACAATAGCCAGTGACTACTTGTCCTGAATCAGGAAACTGGGGAGGGTGGGAAAACATCACTCTAAGCAAAAAGACAATCTGAATTAGATCCCTGAAGACATGTTAGCTGTGATCCCCGCCATTGTCCTCATGAAATCAGCTGATGCTCCCTCCCCCAGCCCCATTGCTTTCTACCACTGTGTTCGTATGTGTTTGACATGGGGTTGGCATGTGAAATTTTACTAACTAAAGACTGGCAGCGAATCATTTCAAATATGAGGACACATTTCTTAGAGCTCCCAGGTGCAGTGACTCAAAAGACATGATGGGGACTAGAAGAGTTAACTCAACCAGGATGGGAAAAACTGGAGGAGGTGAGCAGCTGGATGAAAAAGTTGGCCTTTGGCATGTTCGATAAGCTTTGTTCTAGGGAAGGAAGGAGAGAGTGTCAGGAGAGAGTGGTGGCAGGGAAGAGGCACCTGAGTGACGTAAAGGTGTATCCTAGTGGTGGCCTGCATTCAGAAACAGATAGTACACATAAATACAAGCTTTAGGCCCCTCCAAGGTGACTAGGATTCAGAGAAAGGACTCCATAGGTCCCAGACCTGGAGGAACTGTCTTGCTAAACAAGTTATCAAGGTACAGCATCAGATATTAGGGGAATAAGATAGGACATAGAAGACGGGATGGCTGGAGTTCAACTTTACGATCTAGATCAAAAGACCCTTTAGGGTAAATACCATACATTATATAAAGTAGGTTCTAAGTAAATATTTGTTGAAAAGGTGAATGAACTTGAACAGCATTTGTTGATGCTGAAAATAGACTCAGATGTAGTCTATCAGCAAGTATAATGTAATGCTTATGCTTAGTGAGTTGACTTAGTTTTTCCCAGCACTCCCCTGCCCCCTCTCTGACTTACAGGCAACTTTAGTCACCTGGGGACAAGGCTGAGCCGGGTTGGGGGAGGCTCCGGCTCATGTCTCATCAAGTGGTTCTGGTTGGGTGGGAAAGAAATATACAGAAAACAGAGGTTCCTCCAGCACAGTGCCGACGATTGTCAAAGATGGACTACTTTTCTGTTTGTAGACGCAGGGAATTTATACTTTAATTTGTTCTCAGAGCATTTGAGGAAAACAGTCCATAATATGTACAACATAACCTGATGTGATAGAAACAGATGACAGTGTTGGCCGTTGCAGTCAGTGTGGATGGGCTGGTCCACTCTTGTTACCTCTCATGGGGGGATGGTGCTTTTTGCGAGTATGATTGCATTTATGATGTTTGCCCCAGGAAGGTCCATGGATCTTGTCTTACAAGTCTGTGCTTTGAGTCACATTTAATCGCAATAATTTTTCCTGCAAACAGCAACTATAGAGCTCAGCCTAGAGTACTACCTAAGTAATGTGGATTTTGAAACCCTGGTTTTATTTTATAAGCAGTAATGAATCAAAAGAGCAATATTCACCCCCCCTTTTTTTTAAATCTGTCCAAGCTACTAATAAGTTTTTACATCAGAAATTTTATAAAAATATTGAACCTCTAGACTTTGGAGGCTGAAATAATAAAAAGCTCTACCCTAAAATATTTTCCCACTCAAACTAATATTCCTTTGTGTTGTAGGACATATTTATGAGGCAAATCAAATTACTGTGTGATTACTAAATGTGTTGTGGGAGGGTGTTGAGTATGTTTTGAGTGCATGTGCACACATGTGAGTGTGCAGAGTTCTGTCACAGGATGAATTTATGACAGCACACTGTCTCTGAGTAGGACCATCCTGCCACCTGAGACAGAATCACCTAAGATGCTGGTGAAAGTAGTTTCTTTGGCTACATCTTCCCAGTCAGAATTTTTTTTTTAAGATTTTATTTATTTATTTGAGAGAGAATGAGAGAAAGAGAGAGCACATGAGAGAGGGGAGGGTCAGAGGGAGAAGCAGACTCCCTGCCGAGCAGGGAGCCTGATGTGGGACTCAATCCCGGGACTCCAGGATCATGGCCTGAGCCGAAGGCAGTCGCTTAACCAACTGAGCCACCCAGGCGCCCGCCAGTCAGAATTTCTTGAGGCTAGAGTCAGGGAACCTCTGTTTTAAACAAGCAGTGCCTGCCACCCACGATTCTGATACACAGGGGATACAAGGTTAAACTATGATTTTTTGGACCATATGTGATCACCAAGTGAATAAGAAGTGAGAAGGGAAAAGTCCTCAGGGATGGTGCTTCAGGTGTTGAGAAACTTTATAGATAGTATGGAATTTGAATTTTTCTTGGTGCTGAAGCAGAAGATGTACATTATATGCATAAAGAATGGCTTAAAAGGTAGGATTTAAAAGAAAGTAAATGGATCTGCTCCTTCAAGAGTGAAGGCTTTGTTTGACCTTGGGCAATAGAAGAAGATACTTGGATAGAGGAGGCACGGGCTTCTGAGAGAAATTGACTGGTGTTGAGGTGGTGGTGGACGGGAAGGAGACTGCGTTGTAACACCCCTGGGAGTAACATGCACCGCTTTGGCCCCTAGAGATTTCCTTCCTCTTTCCCACCTGCCAGTAAATGACATAGGCATGGCCCCCCAGTATTTTGGACCAGAAAAACTAACCACTTGATTACAGGAGGAAAACAATCTGAGAGAAATACATTTGTTTTTGTACTATTTGCTTAGTACGAAGAGATCTGGACGGAGATTAGGGTGTCTAGATACCATCTTTCCAATACAAAGACATCTTTGTTTCTACTGTTCTCTGGTGTGAACCTAATCTTAGACCGACATTGAAATCTCACCGTAAAGCTCATTTTTACAAATACCAATGTGAGATTCACACTGTGCATGTGCATCCTATTTGTTAGCGTCTTTTAGATCAGCTCTCCTAAGCCTTCCTCCCATTCTCTATAGCCAGCCGGCCTTGTTTTGAGAACTGAGAATGGAATTATAGTAAATTGCATTTCCATCCTTTTCCTCTCATTTGATGCTCAAATGAACCCTGTAAGATAAATGAAATCGACAGGCCTTGTCAGAACATTTAAGCTGACAACCTGAGTCGGGGACAAGTTAGGCCATGTGCTCAGGGTCCCGCTGAGCTAAGACAGGGAGGAGTCAGGCCAGGATTCACCTCAGGATTCCCAGGCCAGTGCTTCTCCACTTTATACTCCATGCCTCCTGGGGACAGACCTGCTGATTGCTTTTCTGGAACTCTAGGAATATTCTGTCCTTGACACAAGTGTAAAGCCTCTAGACTACTGGAAACAATGGTGATTGGGTTTCCAGTCATAGATTTCTCACAAAACGCAGAATTCGAACATTCTTTGGCCTTTTGTCCTAGGATTAGGTCCATCAAAAAAATAATAATTATAGGAAATATTGAACACTTAAACTGTTTTTCTAATCACCTTATACTTATTTAATTGACTTATTTAATCCTCATGTTAACCTCATGAAGTTAAGAACTATTTCTATCCCCATTTTAGAGAGAAACAGAAGCCCAGGGTTCATAAGTAAGACTTAACATTGCACAGGGGTCAAGGAAGGTAAAGAGAAACAAAGAAGTTTGTTTGGGGCTATCTAGATAACGTGTATCTGGGATAACATGTTGCTAATGTTGAGCACTCAATGGGCCTTTCTTCCTCTTGTGTGACTCCCAAATGTACTGTCTGTCTTCTGAGAGGCTGATTGTAGTATCTTAACTCATAGGACAGGCTGATGATTGCAAAGTAGATGATCTTTAGTGGGTTTAGAGATTTCTGATTGAATATACTTCTGATAGTTGCAGGGTTACATGTTTTATGTATTTTTTTATTTAGTAATTTCCACGTACAAAGCATTTAGGGTATATATAGGATTCTAAATCACAGATCCTAAAAAGCTTACCATAACATTTTTAATATATATGTTAGAGGGCTAAAAATAAGGAAAGAGAATGAAACTTTCCAGGGAATAATTTCTTTTCCATTAAAAATAAAATTTCAACCATTTGGAAGTGATATTACTATTCCACGTCTTATTAGTAGAATTGAGTTCCCTCTTTATTGCGCCGTCTCTGAGTACATGTTTTTTTCCTCCAGATTGAGTTCAAACCAGTTAAAAATAAACATTTTGCCGGTTTAAACAATCAATTGGCTAACTTGTATGGAAGCCCTCTTGTCTGTGCTGGACCCTGCAGTCGGTGAGCATTGTGATACAAACAAAGTTTGAAGCATGGTGCCCACCATCATGGAAGGTAAAGCATAGATGGGAATGCAGGTCTCTCACGTTCAGCATCTTCCTCTTTCACCCCCCCTCCCCCATGTGGACTCTGTCCTCATATCCTTAAGTTCTCTGAATTTTTCTCTTCCTTCCCATCAGCTACTTACAGAATTATACTGTCTTCCCAACTATTTTACTAGTTTCTTAACTTGTTATACCCTTAGTCTGCAAGCTGGTCTAGTCTTCTTCCATTTATTACTTCTCAATGGCTCTCCATTGCCCTGGCCGAAGGTCCTGGTAAAGATGGGCAAGGGATTCTTCATCTTCTGGCCTCTGCCCATATTCCTGGCCTGTCTGCCACTTCTCTGCCACTTCTCTGGCACTGTTTTTGCCCCTTTGTGTCTCTGTGCCATGGTGCTCACATCACAACATGGCGCCTTTGCCCTTTGTGTGCTACCACTGTGAAGTCATCTGCAGTCTCCTCCTCGACCCAGAAAGGATTGCATCTCATTGCATTGTAATTCTTGTCTGCCTATTCCCTGTACCAGACTTGGAGTCAACTACTTCAAGCCTAAGGTTACATCTTCTCTATACCCTCAATCCCCGAAACGTTGGCATAGAGTAAGTAATCATTGAGTAATGTTTAAGTGAAAGCATGGGCATGATTCTGTGTTTGAACTAAAGATAGTTCAAAAGACACAATACTGGACTCCAGGAACCCAGAGGGCATCAATTGTTCCTTTCCTCTCTTTTGCACCCTCAATTCTTGGCTTGAGACCTGGCACAGAATATGCTTGATTGGTATTTGTTGCATGCAGACAAGAAGGAAGGTCAGCAAGGACTGCTACAAGTAGGAAAGAACTTGATTCGAACCCTGAACCTGGAAGAATAAGTAGGGCTTTGGAAGGGCACTGAGCAGTAAAGGCATTCCGAGGATGGTAATTGCTTGGAGCAGATAATTTGGGAAAATGAGGAGTCTGTCTTTATAGGAATTGAACTATTATTTTTCCCCTTTGAATGGTGGGTATGTTTATAGTGCAGATGAGAAAATACCATAAGCTTTTTTTTTTTTCTTTTGATGGAAGGAAGAAAATTATATCCATAAAAGTTTTCAACTGTCTTTGTCGACTGCAGGGAGCAATAAGTTGCTAAGTGTAAAGTATGTTGTGTTCTGGCATCATTAATGGACAAGCAGTATGTTGGTTGATACGAGTATCTCTTAATGAAGGTTGCTTAGAAGCTCACAATCTGCAAGGACATTTTTGGGATCTGGCATCAAGAGTTGAGGAAGTTGAAGTTCCTCTGAAAGAGAGAAAGATGGGAACAGAAAGCAGAAAGAGTCGATGTTAGATCTCTGTGTTCTAGTGATTTTTGTCAAATGAAATACTTTACCTAAGTTATTTCAATTAGGTAGCAATTGTGATGGTTCCTTGCACTGCTATGAACTGGGCTGTTGTGTGTTCTCATTGGGGGTTAGGGCATGTTATTGGGAATCCCATCACATTTCATGACCAGTGCCGCTGACAGTAAGAGTCTCCTTGGATTCTGCAGTTTGAATTGAAGATAGCACCTATCATTTGGGCTTTCTGGACTTAAGAGGAACTCACAGAACTGACATTTCAAATACATCATGTTTTTGAAACACTCTCACGCTCACGCTAAACAATGGTGCCGACGATGAACTCTGAGGTGAATTTTAAATCTGATGACTAGGATATGCAAGCAAGCCTGACTTTTGTGAAGTGACATCGCTAATTCCTCTAGGACTGGGGCATTTATGTGAGAGTTCGCCAGGCCACACTTAATTATGAGGTGAAATAACACTTGTGATTTTACTTGCATCTGTGCTGGCAGCAGAATAGGAAATCCAAATTATGGGAAGAACTGTCGGGCTACCCACAATAATGTTGTTATGAAAATGAGGCACCTGGGTTGCTCAGTCATTAAGCGTCTGCCTTTGGCTCAAGCGTCCTGGGATAGAGCCCCACATCAGGCTCCCTGCTCCGGGGGGAGCCTGCTTCTCCCTCTCCCACTCCCCCTGCTTGTGTTCCCTCTCTCGCTGTGTCTCTCTCTGTCAAATAAATAAATAAAATCTTCAAAAAAAAAAAAACTGAAACTCAGAAATGTTGAAAAGCAAATGTACAAAAAACAAACGAACAAACAAAAAGAATTCACCTGATGCTCCCTTTAAGTTTTATCCATGGGAGAGTCTGGGCGATAGAAACATATCTGAAATACTTTAAAGAAAATGTCTGACTTTAGTTAGGCTTCCTTTAAAAATGCTTAAAATTTTTTTAATGTTTATTTTAACAATCCATGGAAGATTATCTTCAGGATTATTAAGAAAATTTAAAGAGTAATAATGGTTGTCATGAGTATATTTAGTACATACTGCTATTGAGACATTGTCATATTAAGGAATGGAGATGAATACATAGGCTTTTTAGTAATGGCTAACATTTACTGAACAGTCACAATTCAGCAAATACTACTTTCAGTGTTTCACAGGTATTAACTAACTTGATTTTCCAGCAAGTATGTGAAGTAGGTATTAACCCCATTTTATTGAAACAGAGATGTCAAGTGATGCGCCCTAGGTCACACAGCTGGTAAGTAGTGGAGTTGGGATTTGAACTTGGGCAGTCTCCAGTTCCTGTGTTTAATTACAATATAATTAACATACAGTGTTATATTAGTTTCAGGTGTACAATATAGTGATTCAACAATTCTGTACATAACTCAGTGCTCATCATGGTAAGTGTACTCTTAATCCCCATGAACTATTTCACCCATCCCCCTACCACCCTCCCCTCTGGTAACCATCTGTTTGTTCTCTAGAGTTAAGTCTGTTTTTCAGTTTGCCTCTTTTTTTCTTTATTCATATTTGGTTTGTTTCTTAAACATTCCATATATGGGTAAAATCGTATGGTATTTGTCTTTCTCGGATTGATGTATTTCACTTAGCATTACACTCTCTACATCCATCCATGTTGTTGCAAATGGCAAGATTTAATTTTTTATGGCTGAGTAATACTCCATTATATATATATGTCCATCTTCTTTATCCATTTGTCTATTGATGAACACTTGGATTACTTCCATAATTTGGCTATTGTAAATGATGCTGCAATGAATATAGGATGTGTTCTATCTTTACCTTTTTGAAGAACCTCCATACTCTTTTCCATAGTAGCTGCACCAGTTTGCATTCCCACCAACAGTGCCTGAGGGTTCCTTTTGCTCCACATCTTGCCAACATTTGCTTCTTGGTTCCTGTGCTTTTAAACGCGAAAATATAGTGCTCTGTGTTTGCAATTGAGAGTATAATCTTTGTAGTACACAACCTCTGCTTCCAGATTTATTCAAAAGGCAAAGGCACAGGCAGTAGATGACTCCAAAAGATTCTGTAATTTCAGTATCTGCCTCAAAGGCAGCAAGATCAAGCTTGTTAAAGTTGTTAAAGAAGGAGACCATTACTCAAGTCACTCTGATATCTTGGTCAGCTACATAAGCGAACCAAAACCTAAACCAGAGTCAATACACTTGAATATGAGAATGTGAAACTTAAGAACAGCCATTTACAAACAGCTAACTGGTCCTGGCCAAATAAAGCAACTGCTTAAGTTACAAGCAATCAAATAATTTCTTTGTTTTGCTTCCACATGTTCACTATAAAACCTTGCCCCTAGTTCTTGTTGGTAGAGTGCTCCTAACCGCTTTCAGCTGCTTGATTTCAGTTGATGTTTGCTCAAATAATCTTTTCAAAATTTTAATTTGCCTCAGTTTACCTTATATTAGGCTTCAACAATGACTTAGGTTTCATTACTTGAAGAATTCAAGAAATTGTATCTCAGCATTCACTGATTAAAGTCATGGTCTTGGTGTTAATCGATTGGCTGGTTTGTATGCTTAAAATTCAATATTGATATTTACAAGCAGGCACATTGGCTTTGATTAATTGCTGAATTTAATTCAGCATAGAGTACTTCTGATTCTGTAATCAGCATTGCTGATTTAATAATCAAGTACTCCTATTTCCCAGATAATGACATTACGTACCCCAAATGACAATTTGAAGACTGATACATTTCTTTTCAACTGAACTATAAAGTTGTTCTAAAAAGAGATTCCCTCCTGTCTCTTGCTGTCTTTTCCTTTTTTCATTTTCTTCACAAAAATTGTATTAAATGCTTGCCAGGTGCCAGAGGTGTACAAAATGATAGGGCTACACAAAGAACATGAACAGGAAGGTTGCAGTCTCTCCCCTGTACTGTAAGTTCTGTGAGGTTTACAGAACAACAACAAGAATGGACAACTTCCTAAACAACAGTTTTTCAGTTGGGTTGAAAATGTTTTACAGAAATATCCAAATTTTAACTCTTTACATAACCACTTACATAATCCTACATCCAGTTTAATCAGAGAAATTATGGTGGTATAAGTTTAAATTAGTGAAAAGTATGAATTAGAGTATGAATAAATAAAGTATGAATAAAATTTCTTTATTTTATATAGTAAACCTATGTCATGGCTTTAGTCAGCTGGGGCTCCTCTCACAGAAATATCATAGCCTGGGTGACTTAACAGCGTAACTTTATTTGTCATGGTTCTGGAGACTGGAAGTCTAAGCTGAGCATGTCTACAAGATCGCGTCCTGGGAGGGCCCTTTTCTTGATTGGTGTCTCCTTACCTGATGGAGGGAGAGAAGAATGATCCTTGTGTTTTTTCTTATAAGGGCAGTAATCCCATTCATGAGGGCTCAACCCTCATGACGCAATTACTACTCAAAGGCCCTACCTCCAAATGCCCTTGCTTTGAGGGTTAGGGCTTCACCATAGGGATTTGAGTGAACATGAACATGCAATCCATAGCATGACCCATACTGTTTCTAGCTGGAGATCTGCCAAGTATACTGAAATTTCAAGTAAGCGTGTTTGCCACCTGGTTAGGCAAAGATATATATTGAATATCGACTATGTGCCAAGCCCAGCCTGTGTGCTGAGTTACAGCAGTGAGCAAGATGTAACTCCTGTCTTCCTGGACAAGATGCTATAGTGGGATACTGCTAGACTCAATGAGATTATTGTCCGAAAGGGGATACCGTTCTCCTTTCCCAGCTTTCTTATGTTACAAAGACATTTTGCCTAGTTCAGATTGATCGAAAATTTTAAAATGAGTGGCAAAGCCACTCATTTTTATGTAATTTATGTAACTCTTTTAATAATACAGATTTTTAAGCTGGAGATAAGGTTAAGGATTTCTAAAAAATTCTTAAACTGTAGCCCAAACCAGAGAAATCTGGTGGGTTATCTTTATAATTTACTTCCTGTGCTTTCCATAGAAGAAACTGGAGTCTTTGTAACAATGAGGAAAGAAAGGCCTTTCTGAGCACAGCCTTGATGACATCACTGTCAATAGCAAACAATTAAGTATGTTTAGGAAGTACATTTTCTATGAGTCACTCCCATCCTGAAGTTCATTCACTCCCAGATCATCCTGTTTTTATTTTTGTAGTGCGACTGGATATTTAAGGAGGATCTTTGATGACCTGGCAGTTTGACCCCAGCCCAGACCATCTTGAGCATATCTTGACGTGTCCCTGAACCTAGTCATGAGAAGCCAGTGTAGTTAACATTTTCAGACTTTTTTTTTCCCCCAGCAAGACTTTTTTTTTTTTTTTAAAGACTTTATTTTTTGGAGAAGTTTTAGATTTACAACAAAATTGAGAAGAAGGTACAGAGTTTTCCCATTTACCCCCTGCCCCAACACATACATAGCCTCCCTCATTATAAACATCCCTCACCAGAGTGGCACATTGGTTGCAAACGCTGAACCCACACTGACACATCATAATCACCAAAGTCTACAGTTTACTTTAGGGTTCATTCTTGGGGGAGTACATTCTGATGGTTTGGACAAAAGTAGAATGACAGATATCTACCTTTATGATATAGAGGTTGTCTCACTGCCCTAAAAATCCTGTGCTCTGCCTCCGCATCGTCCTGCCCCACCCCTGGCAACCACTGATCTTATTACTGCCTTTATTGTTTTGCTTTTTCCGGAATGTCTTATAGTTGGAATCATACAGTATGTAGCATTTCAGATGGGCTTCTTTCACTTAGCAATATGCATTTAAGATTCCTCCATGTCTTTTCAAGACTTGATAGCTCATTTCTTGTTAGCACTGGGTATTAATTATTTCATTGTCTGGGTGTGCCACACTTTATTCATTCATTTACTGAAGGACATCTTGGCTACTTCCACAAGAGAGAGGTTTATGTTCATCAAAATGTTCTTCTTCTGAAGCCCACTCTTTAAGCTGTCTATACCTCTGTAAAAAGAACTTCCCCTTACCCCTCATTCGTACTTTTGAACTAAAATGGGAGGGCAGTATTGGGGGATCTCTCATCAATAGATTTATTGAAGGGTTCTGGATTCAGCCAGTGTCATTTTAGAGAGGGGATTTTATTTAGGGCACTGTGGAACTGTGAAGATCTACTTAAGATGGGATTTAGCAAGACTGAGCTTTCTTTTGGACTCAAAAAGACCTAGGTTCAAATCTTGGCTGTGCTGCTTTTTAGCTGTGTGAACATTGCTGTGGGGTGAGGAGACTAGAATTATCTGATGCTCAGTCTCCCTCAACTGGAAAAGTGAACTTAGTAATGCCCACTGTGTTTTTTGTAAGGTTGTCTGTTGATACTAACATTTACTGAAAGCAAAGTGGGACCTTCAGCCCAAATGGCATTTATTCACGAGCAAGAGGAAAGAGAACTTGTGTGTGGTTATTGGATGTCTACTGAGCTCAGTCCTTTGTTAGATCCATGTCACGTACTGTCTCATTTAATCTGTACGTGTGTATTTTGCACCCCAAAGCCAGCTGCTTTGGCTTCGGAGTCACACAGACTTGAGACAGAATCCTAGCTTTGCAACTTACAGGCTGTTTCAGGGAGGGCGAGAAAGATGCACCTTTGGGAAGACTGAGGGGACGAAGACCAGAGTCTTCTCCAGAAACCAGAACTTCCTTTTGGAGGTGGAAAGGAAAGGTGGATTCCCCAGCTTCCAAAGTTCCAAACTGTCAATTGTACCTTAAGGCTGCTTCCTCCAGAAATTGGGAAACTATTATTCATCTGATAATTTTGTCAGGTGGGGACCTCGGCATTCCTTCTAGGGAAAAAAAATAAAGAGAAAACATAACATACAAAATTAGGCAACAAAACTTTTTCGTAGGAAAATAACTGCAGTGTAAGATTTTAGGTTTTATTTCTTGCCCCAGCACTATTCAGAAGAAAATATGTGGTTTATGCCGTGAGTCCTTAAAATGGTTAAAATTAAATTTTTCTTAACATCAGACTCCACTCTTAAATCTGATAGGTGGCTCCACAGATCACAGCAGTTTTGTAAATATGTTTTATGAGCCTCAGCTTACATCATAGTGACACTGCCAGCTTAATTATCACAAAAGCTTCACAGACCCTAGTTGGCATTACAGGCTTGGTTTCTAAAATACTTTATGGTATCATGATAGCTTGCTTGATGCCACAGTGTAAAATACTGCTCAGAAATAGTGATGCTGATGTGAGAGGTGGCAAGATTGTGTGTGACGTCTGGATAACACAGAGGTGATTTTGGAATGTTGAGATGATTTGGTGAACTGGGGAAATCTGTCTGCTTGTTAATGGTTCATCTTTCGATGGTCCCATTTAGACAAGAGTTTCAAGAAGGATTAAACACATAAGCTATGGTGTACCCTGGCGTGAAAGGTTGGCATTGACTCTGGCCATCATGCTGGCTGAGGGCCCAAAGGATGGCGATGGGGTTTGAGGCTGGCTTGACTGCACCACATCCACCATAGGCTGGATGTCAGCCCCATGCCTAGACTTGATGGTTGCTGCTTAAGGGTTTATAACATAATGTGTACTTTGCCTAAGAGAAAAATACTGTTTTTCTTTCTCCTTCAGTTTTTGGCCCTCTAAACATTCATACAGGGCCCTGGCAGAGTCACACTATTCACACCATCAACTTTTGCCTCGTTTTATCCCACCTGACATAGGAAAAACCAGAGGCCTGAAGAAATTACATATTCCCGGTCCCATCCAACTGTGACAGGGTAGGGTCATTTGCTGTCTCTGGGTCCAGCCACTGTTTAACCCATACTTCCCATCTTAGGGGAGACAGGGACATGCCTTGGGTGAAGTGTCATGGCCATGTCCACTGGTGTCGCTGGCTGTCGAGCAGTGTTTGCTTATTTTTACAAAGGTGGTGGGGGTGGTGGGCTGCCCCCTGATACAAGGAGGTTTCTGATGGACCAAGGACAGGGTTAGGATCCTGAGAAGGTTAACCAACATTGGTTAACCTTGCTGGAATCTAGCTTTCTGTTATTCCTTTTAACTGCCACAACCAGAAGGAACAAGAAATCCCAGTGTTTGTCTGGGATGCACAACAATCTCAGAATAATGCTTTTTAGTCAAAATGGATTTCCTCTATTCTAACTTATAGCAAGGCCTTTGCAAATTTGGACAGTGATGATTCCACATTGAGAACTAAATCAATGCAAACAGACCAGTCAAGCTCACAAACAACAAAAAATTGATCTGCTTCAACTTGATTTTATTGGATCATGTGAGAACATTCTTAATTGATTTCACATTCCCTGGGTTTAGTATTATTCTGATTACTAATTTTTTTAAGTCTTTATATGGCTGCCTCTGGGAATGCCCATTTAAGAATTGCCCCAATGATGGAAAAAGAAAAAAAGGGGGGGATTTCTATTGTCACAGCTGTCCCTTTAACATCTGTGTAAGGATATAGACCTCTGAGCCATTGAGAAAAAGAAGCAGCCAGGAATTCTTCCAGGAAGCAAAATGGAAGCAAGGTTGTATAGACAACTGCACGTGCTTTTCGGGAAGAGAGGATTAGTTCTGTTTGATTTCCCACTTCAGGATGGTAGGTCTGAAGAGACCGAAAATGAGACTGCTGAATCCTTGCTCCTCCCACAGCTTGAGCCTTTGGTCTCTCTCCTGAATTCAGATCTTCCAGGAACTCGTGATCCTTGCAATGCTGGTGACTTTCAGGAAGAAAATGTAAAATCAGAACTTTTACACCCAAATCTCCTATAAGTTCAGTGGCAGTGTCCTTATCCATTTCCATGGATACATTACTGTTAGGGGCTGGCATTTTGACTTAAAACATAGGAAGGAAAGAATAATTTTGATTCAGATTTTCAGTTCCTAAAATTCTTCAGAATTCTTGGTAATCTCTGGTGATGAGGTTGAGGGGAAGAGAAAGAAAGAGAATACAAACTTGAATGTCCCAAACTCTAGAGTCAGTCACTGGGGACAGCCTTCCTCTTTGACTGCTTCCCATTTTTTTCCTGTCCTCATTCACACTGCATAATTCACACCTTTCCTCAGGTCTCAATGCCTTTCTCCATGTGACAGTTGTCATCAGTGCTTAAACATAAGATGTTGATGTTTTGTGGCTTTTAGCAATTTTGGTGAGAGTTGCTTCCAGACTGCTCCTAAAAGCTCAAGCTAATCTCTTAATCATTGTGGTTGTGCTTTTTTTTACTGACTTTGCACTAAAGGGAAGGTAACTAACATTTAATGAGACTGTCAGAAGCTTTTATGTGAATACAATTTATCTTTACAGTAATTCCAAAAATGTAGCAGTAGAATTTCCCTTTTGGAGGTGAAAACCAGATCTGAAGGCTGTGTGACTTGCTCAAGTTCTCAGAGCTGGTGCAAGGTGGAGCAGGGAGCCCAGCATCCCGGGTGCTCTCATGCCTGGCTTCTACGAGGGTAGTCCACAGAGTCGCAGTAAGACTGCCAGCCCAGCCCAGAACCACTGAACCAAAATCTACAGTGCAAGGAGATCCATAAGTGATTGAATGCACGTTAATGTTCAAGAAGCATGGCTTCACTCGGATGGTGAACCAAACTGGAAACTGAAGTAGATAATGGGGTTTCAGTGGTACTTGCTTCCTAGTAGCACTGTGTGTTTAGGTGTGATGTTGGGCATCTGGTTTTCTAGCTCTGACTGAAGCAAGAGGTTGGGGAAAATGGAGAATAATGTTGCAGTAATGGTGATCTCCAGACTAATTTTGGAGGTGTAGAAACTCCACCGTCACTATTATTATCAGTAGTAAATATCTGCCAAGGACTTTTTTCTTGAACGACAGCTCTCTGTTGATGAAATTATTTGGAAAGCCTCTGTTTGTTATGAGACATGGTTCAGGAGAAAATGGGGGCCTAAGTCAGAATTTCTTGGATTATGTTTGAACACCTGGAGACCATGCCTAAAAGACAAAAAAAAAAAAAAAAGCATTGATAATTGTTTAATGTTGATTATAGTTACAGTAGGTTGGGCTTGAATTTATAACATAATAGGGTTGTATTTTGTGATGTGGGTACAATTTACAATGCATTAGGGCCCTTTGTCTAATCTATGTGTACCATGCACGATGCCCGTATCATAGGGTTTGAAGAATAACTTTAGTACTTTCCATGATTGTAAAGACTTACGATTATTTTATCTTTGCATTTATAAGATTGTAGATCATATTTGCAATAGCTGTAATACTGAATCCCTGGTCAGAAACAAACACCCAATTATAGTATAGTCTCAGTGGGAAAGATGATTTACTTTAGGAGTGTCCACTTCACAAAGTGATTTTAAGGATTTTAAAAGGAAATACTATCTGCACAGCACTTTAATTTTAACGTTTATTTGATATTGAGTGCCTTCTATGTACTAGTAATAAGTACTAATTACATTCGTCTCAGATTTTGAAAATCTGATGACACACATCCCAAGACTGAGTCAATGTATTATTTCTGAAGTATTGTATAAAAAGGATAGACTTGTTAGCCTGTGGTTTGATTCTGAAATACAGAAGCATGTTAGCCAAGTGTGTAGAGCTCTTTATGCTTCTAAAATGCTTCCTCTCTCTCATCTTACTTAAGCCTCACATGCATTAGGTGTTAACATGCCCATTTTAAGGAAGGATGGGTGAGTCAGATGATCTTACTGCCCTTTGCATTCTGAAAGTCTTTTATTATGTTCATAGATGAGGGATTGTCATTATTGCTCGGAACATTCATGGCTGTTACTGTTTGTATGAGCCAGTTGGCAATTAATCATGTTCCCTTGTATGATAACTTTGTCTTCTATTTTGATTTTAATAGCCATTTGAAGCATATTTATTTTTTTATACATATCGGCTTTATTTTTCTAACCAGCCTGTGCAAATCTCGTATGTGTTCTATTTCTTTATATTCCTTATATTACCTGGCACATCATAGGCCATCAATAATGTTAGTGAATCTGAAGCAGGAATAAGGAGGACCGATCTCCTGATTTGCATCCTGCCTCATTTGCTTCCTTTCCTGGGCAGGGTTTTGTTCTTGAGGCCAGGCAAGGTTAGCGCTGCCGTGTCTCCCTTCCAGGCTCTCACTTTAAGGCATGGCGTCGCCCAGCAGACCATGATGCAACAAAGAGGATTTGGAGCCCACTCTACTCCGTTTTGCCAAACATTCACTGCTCTGATAAATCATCTATTGGCTAAGCTAACTTTGGGGAATCATCTGTGGACTTTAATTCTATTTGCTGGGCCCATCTGGTTGCCATGGATACTTGCTGTGGAAGAAGGTGGTCCTACAGGCATTGCACAGAATGTTGCCTGTGGCAACAAATAGCTCGGTGGGTGGGCGGGCTGGGCCACAGAGGAACAGGGATGGAATGTGAGTACCAGATACTCACAGGGAAGGCGGGGACTTTGGATGGACTCAGCAGAGGCCCCGGGGCGAGGTGGGGGGGCATTCTAGGCAGGTAGTTAGGGCTGGGCCTGTGAAGGGAGTGTGTAGTATCAGGAGATGGTGTTGCTGCAAGCAGTGATCGTTATTGAAGAGGTCCATTAAGGGCAGCAGGTGTATTTTGGCTGGTGATCAGCCATGTTGTGATGGGGATTCTGGTGGCAGGTAATCTGCAGAGATCCAGGTGAGCTGGCAGTTGAGATTGGATCAGGTATTAAGTAGAATAGATTAGGGACAGTAGTCAAGGGCAGTCTTCAGTGAGCATGGGCATTTAGCCATGGAGGGAGGGGGAAGGCAGAGCCCCAGGATCCTAAGGAGAGAAGGTGGGGCTGAGGCACAGCTGCCTAACAGAATTGAACCTGTGGTCAGAGCTGGAGTTAGAAGCTGTGTGTTGCCATAGAAGAACGAGTACGGACCTGGAGTAGGAAAATCCTGAGTTCTGGTCCCTGCTCTTCCACATATAACCTTACCATCTCAAGAAATTATTTTGCTTCTCTAGGTCTCCATTCCCTCATTTGTAAAATGCAGAGGATGGTTTGATGTGCGTTTTCCAACCTGTGACCTACATAGTGTTATCATTTGTGAAAAGCATTCTGTGTTAAAATAGTTTAGGGAATGCTGTATGGTATATCTCCCTCGAACATCACCAATACTTACAATGTTAATTATTATCTTAAAGTAGCCAGTGATAACCTATGATTGATTTTCATTTAGCCTAGTGATTCTCAAACTGACTGACCATGGAATATCTTTTCCCCAGAGCAGCCGTTGACCTGGTGAGGGCATCTAGCATTTGGAAACTCACGATTTGAGAAGGACTGGGCTCCATGGTTTCTCAGATGCCTGCCAGTGGAGAATACCCTCAAGTATGTCTACCATTCAACCGTGAGGCTGCTGATACACAAATGGCCTGTCCAGCTGGGTAGCCACATGTGGCTCCTTCCATTCAATTTTAACTTGGTTTTTCATTCTCTTTTTCCTCTTGAAAGTTATGGTGGGGACTCCACTGCTGTTAGGGATTTCCTGTCTGTTTTCCAGATCACAACACAGAGGAAGGGGTGTGGCGAGCGCCTATAATTGTTCCTCGTTCCTTCTCAGAGCCCTGGTGGTGGGCATAAAGTCAGCCTCCCCAGATCTGCTTCTCTTCCAGCCCCTTTAACTTCATCTCTTAGAACCTTCTGGAAAACTTACCCCCACTCTGGGCATTTCTGTCAGTGGGAAAGTGTTTTCCTTGTTCTAAACAACTGATTTACAAATAAGCTTCTGGAATTCTGCCCATCACCCCATGTCCCATGGGGTTGGCTGAGGTAATTCCTCAATACAATCTGTTTAAACATTTTGTCATCAAGAGTAGGAAAGAAATACTAATTGTTTTATCAGACTGCATTTTGCATAAATAACTTAAGAACAGCTTGACTTTTTTTTTTTTTTACCCCAGCTGCCTTTTGGGATTTGGAAAATTTCATAAAATAAATGGTAGAAGTAAACGTGACTGTGTTTTAGTGATTGAATCTACTTACGGTAATGACTTTAAGACTGACAATATTTACTCAGGTAGCAAGTGTTTGTGCCATTTATAACACATGTCTAACATTGCACCAGGCACTGTGGGGTGTCAGCCAAGCTCCTGCCCTCAAGGAATGTATGAAACTGAGGAGGTAAGACCACCTTCTTTGAGGTGGCATGTGGATATGGGAAAATGAATGTGTGTAAACAGAGTAACTGCAGATGGAAAGAATAATAAATCCAGCTTCCCTGCTTAGGGTTAAGTTGGAATTTTCCCAGCTTGGTGGGCATGGGCGGATTAGCCTGCTCGGTGATGGACTCAGTGTTGGGAGACCTGGGACCAGAATTGAATGGTGGCAGGGGAATGTGATATTAACAATTAAGTAATCATAATAATTAAACATTCCTGAGATGTATTTGTTAAAAGAACTTAGAGATTTGTATTGGTCAACTGCTAATGAGATTATAAATTTCAAGTAAAATAAATTTCAAATTTTCATTTGGAATCATCCTAAGAACTGTCCTGTGCCAAATTTGGTTTGGATAGCTTTGTTTTTTGTTGTTTTTTTTTTTTTTAAGATTTATTTGACAGAGAGTGCGGGGAAGGGGCAGAGGGAAAGAATATCCAAGCAGACTCCTGCTGAGGGCAGAGACTGATGTGGGGCTTGATCCCATGAGCCATGAGATCAAGACCTGAGCCAAATCCAAGAGCTTAACCTACTGAGCCACCTAGGTGCCCCTGGTTTGGGTAGCTTTTAACCATTAATCTTTGCCAGGACACTTATATGGTTATATGGACACTTACTTTTCTAACTTGTTCTTGTATGTCAGGGACCAAATGATCCTATCGCATCTTGCATTTTTTTTCTCTTAAATATTTAGTTAGGCAAAGTCTTAGAATTGTAGTTCTGCTTTTAACTGTGTCCAAGGACCCACACAAAGGACCTTTGGTCCTATTGAATGCATAGCAAGATCAGTCCAGTGATTCACCTGAGTGTTTGGTTTTGGCTTTGTTATTATTTATAAAAATTGAGAACTATCAATGAAGCTAACTGGTCAGTTCTTTTGAAGGTGTAGACTGGTTTGCACGTGTAGACACAGTCTGCATACTTGACTTGGAAGGAGTCACTAACCTTTGCTAGATCCCATCCACCCTACCTGTTGAATTGTGATGATACTATTGTGGGGATAAAACAGAAAGTGTCCCGAAAGTACATAGTAAAGTGGTGTTCTGTTAAATATATTTTATCTGGATTTTGATTTTCTTCAGTACAGACACATGGTTGACTGCCCATAAGTGTTTGTTAAATAAATGTGTGGTTAGAGGGTCCCATTTCTGTTTCAGGCAGTTATTCGCAAAATGGCAAAATGGCACTTTTCTATAGTAAACAGACATCATTGACATTCAGTAAATTGGAAGTATTAATAATAGTTGTCAAAAGGTTTTTAAAATGTCTTTTTCTTTTTTGTCTGTCTTATCCATGGCTGGAAATCCATTCTTAAGCCAGAATTATAATTTTTTTTCTATTTTGTGTTCAAGTGGACTTTCTATTCATAGGGCAAATTTTAGCTTTATGCATATCGGAAAATTAACTCAAGCTATCTAATAGAGTATAAGAGATGCACGTACTAAATGGAAGATGGTAAAAGATTTTTTTTCCCATTATTAAAAGCCTGTATTTCCCATAGCTAAGCCAATTCAGCAAAGACGTGTAGGTACCAATTATGTAAGATTTTCCTTTGAAGCAGCAAACTTTAATTAAAATATATAGTTGCTATGGTTTCCGAGCCATCTATTTGAACAACTTATCTGTAAAGATATTTTCACAAAATAAATTCCATGTTAATTGGAGGTTTCCTTCTGTATGAAGGAGCACACACCTCCACCAGCACGTTGCAGTTCAGAAAGTCTAATCTGGTGTTGCTAGATGTAGCATTTCCCCCAAATCTTCTCTCCAAATGAAACATGCCATTTTTTCATGAATATTAATGTTTGAATTAAGGCTGTCTATCTCGACTTGCAAAGCTAAAGTGGGAAATTAAATACTTAGCCAAGCAACCCAGTTCATCTGTCCCCAGACTCTTCTCCTTCCTCATTAAGAGGAAATTCTACCTGAAATATTGGAGTTGTGCTCATAATAGGAAATGAGTTTTTCAGAAGGAACTTGAAAAGGGTATTTGTTTCAAAGCCCCCAGCAGAGTAGTCTGACTGATGCTCTTAAACAGTCTTTGGAGTTTTAAACTTTTTAAAATCTCTGTCTCCATTTACAAAAAGGAATTAAAATAATTTTTTAAATTCCAAGTGTTTCGTGGATCTTCTTGCCTGTTGCTATGTAACCTCCAGTTCCTCTGTACCTCTTTATCCACATCACCTCTGACCTGAATCCTGTGGTCCTTTTTTTTTTTTTTTTTAAGATTTTATTTGTTCATTAGAGAGAGAGCACGCACGCACACGCATGAGCAGGGGGCGGGGCAGCAGAGGCAGAGGGAGAAGCAGACTCCCTGCTGGACAAGGAGCCCTACTCAGGGCTCAATCCCAGGACCCTGGGATCATGATCTGAGCTGAAGGCAGACACTTAACCCAATGAGCTACCCAGGCACCCCACCTGTGGCCTTTTGATGTGAAGATGGGGGATTATCCTATTACTTTCCTTTTTCTTTAACTGACTAGATCACCACAAAGTTTCTAGAATCTAATCTGTCTTCTTTATTCTTCTAATGAAGACTGCTGACTGCTGTGTATGTCTTCTACTGAAGGGCCTTCCTCTGGCATGTTTGTATTGTCAGACCAAAGTGCTAGAGCCAGTCTAATCTGCCATAGCTGTACCTAAGAATATATCACTTTTTTAAGATTTTATTCATCTGAGAGAGCACGCATGCACAGTTGGTGGGGGCAGGGCGGGAGGAGAGGTGGGGTGGGTGGGGGAAGCAGACTCTCTGCTGAGCAGGGAGCCTACACAGGCTGGATTCCAGGACCCTGAGATCATGACCTGAGCCAAAGGCAGATGCTTAACCAACTGAGCCACCCAGATGCCCCAGGATACATCACTGCGTATAGAGGTGTATAGAATTTTAGAGCAGGGAGAAATCACATGACCCCCATGACCAAGCTGATTTGAGGCAGATACAGACTAGCTGCTTAACAGTCTTCTTTCTAATTGTACTATTTTTTATTATGTTAATCACCATACATTACATCATTAGTTTTTGATGTAGTGTTCCCTGATTCATTGTTTGCATATAATACCCAGTGCTACATGCAGTACGTGTCCTCTTTAATACCCATCACCAGGCTAACCCAACCCCCACCCCCTCCCATCTAGAACCTCAGTTTGTTTCTCACAGTCCATCGTCTCTCATGATTCGTCTCCCCCTCTGATTTCTCCCCCTACATTTTTCCCTTCCTATCTTTTTTTTTTTAAAACATATAATGTATTTTTTGTTTCAGAGGTACATGTCTGTGATTCAGCAGTCTTACACAATTCACAGTGCTCACAATAGCACATATCCTCCCCAACGTCTATCACCCAGCCACCCCATCCCTCCCACCTCCCACCACTCCAGCAACCCTCAGTTTGTTTCCTGAGATTAAGAATTCCTCATATCACTGAGGTCATATCATACATGTCTTTCTCTGATTGACTTATTTCACTCAGCATAACACCCTCCAGTTCCATCCACATCCTTGCAAATGGCAAGATCTCATTCCTTTTGATGGCTGCATAATATTCCATTGTGTATATGCACCACATCTTCTTTATCCCTCTGTCGATGCACATCTTCATGCTTTCCATAGTTGGGCTATTGTGGACATTGCTGCTATCAACATCGGGGTGCACGTACCCCTTCAGATCCCTACATTTGTATTTTTGGGGTAAATACCCAGTAGTGCAATAGCTGGGTTGTATGGTAGCTCTATTTTCAACTGTTTCAGGAACCTCCATACTGTTTTCCAGAGTGGTTGCACCAGCTTGCATTCCCACCAACAGTGTAGGAGGGTTCCCCTTTCTCCGCAGCCCCGCCAACATCTGTCATTTCCTGACTTGTTCGTTTTAGCCATTCTGACTGTTGTGAGGTGGTATCTCATTCAGGTTTTGATTTGGATTTCCCTGATACTGAGCAATGTTGAGCATTTTTGCCTGTGTCTCTTGGCCGTTTGGATGTCTTCTGTGGAAAAATGGCTGTTTGTGTCTTCTGCCCATTTCTTGATTGGATGATTTGTTCTTTGGGTGTTGAGTTTAAGAAATTATTTATACTTTTGGATACTAGCCCTTTATCTGATATGTCATTTGCAAATATCTTCTCCCATTCTGTCGGTTATCTTTTGTTTTTGTTGACTGTTTCTTTTGCTGTGCAAAAGCTTTTTATCTTGATGAGGTCCCAATAGTTCATTTTTGCCCTTGCTTCCCTTGCCTTTGGTGATGTTTCTAGGAAGAAGTTGCTGCGGCTGAGGTCGAAGAGGTTGCTGCCTGTGTTCTCCTTTAGGATTTTGATGGACTCCTGTCTCACATTGAGGTCTTTCAGCCATTTTGAGTCTATTTTTGTGTGTGGTGTAAGAAAATGGTCCAGTTTCATTCTTCTGCATGTGGCTGTCCAATTTTCCCAACACCATTTGTTGAAGAGACTGTCTTTTCCATTGGACATGCTTTCCTGCTTTGTCAAAGATGAGTTGACCATAGAGTTGAGGGTCCATTTCTGGGCTCTCTTCTGTTCCATTGGTCAGTGTGTCTGTTTTTGTGCCAGTGGTATACTGTCTTGATGATGACAGCTTTGTAATAGATCTTGAAGTCTGGAACTATGATGCCACTAGCTTTGCTTTTCTTCTTCAACAATCCTCTGGCTATTCGGGGTCTTTTCTGATTCTATACAAATTTGAGGATTATTTGTTCCATTTCCTTGAAAAAAGTAAATGGTATTTTGATAGGGATTGCATTAAATGTGTAGATTGCTCTAGGTAGCATTGACATCTTCACAATATTTGTTCTTCCAATCCATGAGCATGGAACATTTTTCCATTTCTTTGTTTCTTCCTCAATTGCTTTCATGAGTGTTTTATAGTTTTCTGAGTACAGATCCTTTGCCTCTTTGGTTAGATTTATTCCTAGGTATCTCATGGTTTTGGGTGACATTGTAAATAGGATCGACTCCTTAATTTCTCTTTCTTCTGTCTTGGTGGTGGTGTATAGGAATGCCACTGATTTCTGTGCCTTGATTTTATATCCTGCCACTTTACTGAATTCCTGTATGAGTTCTAGCAGTTTTGGGGTGGAGTCTTTTGGGTTTTCCACATAAAGTATCATACCATCTGCAAAGGGTGAGAGTTTGACTTCTTCTTTGCCAATTTGGGTGCCCTTTTTTTCTTTTTGTTGTCTGACTGCTGTGGCTAGGACTTCTAATACTATATTGAATAGCAGTGGTGAGAGTGGACATCCCTGCCATGTTCCTGACATTAGGGGGAAAGCTCTCAGGTTTTCCTCATTGAGAATGATATTCGCTGTGGGCTTTTCATAGATGGCTTTTATGATATTGAGGTATGTACTCTCTATCTCTGTGCTCTGAAGAGTTTTGATCAAGAAAGGAGGCTGTACTTAGTCAAATGCTTTTTCTGTATCTATTGAGAGGATCATATGGCTCTTGTTCTTTCTTTTATTAACGTATTGTATCACACTGATTGATTTGTGGATGTTGAACCAACCTTGCAGCCCATGGATAAATCCCACTTGGTCGTGGTGAGTAATCCTTTTAATGTACTGTTGGATCCTATTGGCTAGTATTTTGGTGAGAATTTTTGCATCCATGTTCATCAAGGATATTGGTCTGTAATTCTCCTTTTTGATGGGGTCTTTGTCTGGTTTGGGGATCAAGGTAATGGTGGCCTCATAAAACGAGTTTGAAAGTTTTCTTTCCATTTCTATTTTTTGGAACAGATTCAGAAGAATAGGTATTAATTCTTCTTTGAATGTTTGGAGAACTCCCCTGGGAAGCCATCTGGCCCTGAGCTCCTGTTTGTTGGGAGATTTTTGATGACTGCTTCAATTTCCTTAGTGGTTATAGGTCTGTTCAGGTTTTCTATTTCTTCCTGGTTCAGTTTTGGTAGTTGATACATCACTACGAATGCACCCATTTCTTCCAGGTTATCTAATTTGCTGCCATAGAGTTGCTCATAAAATGTTCTTATAATTGTTTGTATTTCTTTGATGTTGGCTGTGATTTCTCCTCTTTCATTCCTGATTTTATTTATTTGGGTCCTTTCTCTTTTCTTTTTGATAAGTCTGGACAGGGGTTTATCAATCTTGTTAATTCTTTCAAAGAACCAGCTCCTAGTTTCGTTGATCTGTTCTACTGTTCTTTTGGTTTCTAGTTCATTGATTTCTGCTCTGATCCTTATTATTTCTCTTCTCCTGCTGGGTTTAGGCTTTATTTGCTGTTTTTTCTCCAGCTCCTTTAGGTGTAGCGTTAAGTTGTATATTTGAGACTTTTCTTGTTTCTTGAGAAAGGCTTGTATTGCTATATACTTTCCTCTTAGGACTGCCTTTGCTGCATCCCAAAGATTTTGACCAGTTGTGTTTTCATTTTCATTGGTTTCCATGAATTTTTTTAATTCTTCTTTAATTTCCTGGTTGACCCATTCATTCTTTAGTAGGATGCTCTTTAGCCTCCATGTATTTGAGTTCTTTCCGACTTCCCTCTTGTGAGTTCCAGTTTCAAAGCATTGTGGTCTGAAAATATGCAGGGAATGATCCCAATCTTTTGGTACCAGTTGAGACCTGATTTGTGACCTAGGATGTGATCTATTCTGGAGAATGTTCCATGGGCACTAGAGAAGAATGTGTATTCTGTTGCTTTGGGATGGAATGTTCTGAATATATCTATGAAGTCCATTTGGTCCAATGTATCATTTAAAGTCTTTATTTCCATGTTGATCTTTTGCTTAGATGATCTGTCCATTTCAGTGAGGGGGGTGTTAAAGTCCCCCACTAGTATTGTATTGTTGGCAATGTGTTTCTTTGCTTTTTTGATTAATTGGCTTATATAATTGGCTGCTCCCATATTAGGGGCAGAGATATTTACAATTGTTAGATCTTCTTGTTGACTAGGCACTTTAAGTAGGATATAGTGTCCTTCCTCATCTCTTATTATACTCTTTGGTTTAAAAGCTAATTTGTCTGGTAGAAGGATTCCCACTCCAGCTTCCTTTTGGTGTCCATTAGCATGGTAAATGGTTTTCCACCCCCTCACTTTCAATGTGGGGGTGTCTTTGGGTCTAAAATGAGTCTCTTGCAGGCAGCATATCGAAGGGTCTTGTTTTTTTATCCAATCTGATAGCCTGTGTCTTTTGATTGGGGCATCTAGCCCACTTACATTCAGGGTAACTATTGAAAGATATGAATTTAGTGCCATTGTATTGCCTGTAAGGTAACGGTTACTGTATATTGTTTGTGTTCCTTTCTGGTCTATGTTACTTTTAGGCTCTTTCTTTGCTTATAGAGGATCCCTTTCAATATTTCTTGGAGGGCTGGTTTCATGTTTCCAATTTCCTTTAGTTGTTGTTTGTCCTGGAAGCTTTTTATCTCTCTTTCTGTTTTCAGTGACAGCCTAGCTGGGTATAGTATTCTTGCCTGCATATTTTTCTCATTAGGGCTCTGAATATATCATGCCAGTCCTTTCTGGCCTGTCAGGTCTCTGTGGATAGGTCTGTTGCCAATCTAATGTTTCTACCATTGTAGGTTACATATCTCTTCTCCTGAGCTGCTTTCAGGATTTTTTCTTTGTCTCTGAGACTCGTAAGTTTTACTATTGGATGTTGGCGTGTTGACCTATTTTTATTGATTTTGAGAGGGGTTCTCTGTGCCTCCTGGATTTTGATGCCTGTTTCCTTCCCCACATTATGGAAGTTCTCTGCTGTAATTTGCTCCAATATACCTTCTGCCCCCCTCTCTCTTCTTCTTCGGGGATCCCAATTATTCTAATGTTGTTTCATCTTATGGTATTGCTTATCTCTTGAATTCTGCCCTCGTGATCCAGTAGTTGTTTATCTCTCTTTTTCTCAGCTTCTTTACTTTCCATCATTTGGTCTTTTATGTCCCTAATTCTCTCTTATGCCTCATTTATCTTAGGATTTTTGACTGTACCTCATTAATAGCCTTTTTGATTTTGACTTGGTTAGATTTTAGTTCCTCCAGAAAGCATTTCTCTAATATCTTCCACGCTTTTTTCAAGCCCAGCTAGTATCTTTATAATCATCATTCTGAACTCTAGTTCTGACATCTTACTAATGTCCATATTGATTAGGTCCCTGGCAGTTGGTACTGTCTCTTGTTCTTTTTTGTTTTTTTGAGGTGATTTTTTTCCATCTTGTCATTTTGTCCGGAGGAAAATAGATGAATGAGAGAACGAAAGGCTAACAGGGTAACAACGACCCCAGAAAAATATAGACTAAACAAATCAGAAGAGACCTGAAACTGGGGGAAAAGGGAAAGAATGAAAAAAAAAAAAGAAAGGAAAAGATAAAAACAAACCAGAATATGATCAAATATGATCAGGCTGGTGCATAGATCAGTGTAGGTTTTGGGCGTCTTTTGGTCTGTTAGAAGAAAGTGCCTCCCAAAATTTTAAAGAAAGAAAAACTTATATATGTACAAAAATAAGGGTAAATACGATGAAGGGATGGAATATGACTGTAAAGATGAAAATTATAAAAGATTTTATAAAAGGAATTGATAAGAAGTTGTTTGAAAAAAGAGGATTTAAAAAAAAAGGGAGAGAATGTGATCAGGTAGGAAACTAGAACAAAGCCATACACTAGAGATTTATAGTATATTTTGTTCTGTTAGAAGAAATGGCATCCCAAAATTTTAAAGAGAGAAATATATATATATATATAATATATATTTGGTACATATACCAAAAATAAGGTTAACTACTATGAAGGGATAGAATATGACTCTAAAAATGGAAAATAAAAGATTTTTTTAAAAAAGGGATTGATAAGATGTTGGTTGAAAAAGGGAAAAAGAAAAATTCAAAAAGAAAAAAGAAAGTAAAAAAAAAGGTTTGAAAGACTAAAGAATCATGGGGAAAAAACCATTAATTCTATGTGCAGTATTCCCCTACCGCTAGAGTTCTGCCATTCTCATTGATCGGTAAACTTGGTCTTGGCTGGCTGTTCTTGCTGATCTTCTGGGGGAGGGGCCTGTTGCCGTGGTTCCCAAATGTCTTTGCCGGAGGCGGAATTGCCCCGCCCTTGCTGACCTTGTCTGGTCAGGCTAAGTAATCTGCTGGGGTTTGCTCTTTGGAGCTTTTGTTCCCTGTAAGCTTTTGGTACGGCTTTGGAGGACAAGAGTGAAAATGGCGGCCTCCCAATCTCCACCCCGGAGGAGCCGAGAACTCGGGGCCCCACTCCTCAGTGAGCCCCCAGAGAAAAGCAGTCAATCACTCCTGTCTCCCTGGTCTCCGGTCACACTCTGTGCTCACTGGCCTGTGACCAAGCATTTCTATCTCTGGCACCTGACCCCGTTTGGAGTCTCTAAACCTAGCAGATCCCTGCAGTGCACTCCCGCGCCGCTCCTCCCGGGGAAGGAAGGGGAGTCTCCCGGATCTGCCACTTGCTGGGTCCCTGCTGGAGGAGCAGTGGCCCGACTGTGCCATGGATCATGGTTTATGGCAACCCTGAGCTGAGAGCCCACTCCTCGGCTCTGTCTCTGCAGCCAGCTTCTCTGCTCCGATCCCTGGGACCTCTGCCGCACTCAGGCACCCCCGGTCTTTCTTTGACCCCGAGGGTCCTGAGACCACACTGTCCCAGTGAGGGATCCACCCCCAGCTTAGCCACTGAAGCGACGTCCCTCAGCGGAGCTGACTTCTACAATTTTCAATTTTGTGCTCTGCTGCTCTATCACTTGCTGGTAGCAGCTGATGGAGGCCCCCTCCCCCGCAGTCTATCTTCCCGAATATCGCCTCAGATTCACTTCTCTGCATGTCTTACCTTCCAGAAATTGGTCGCTTTTCTGTTTAGAGAGTTGTTGCTATTCTTTTCTTCGATCTCCTGTTGAGTTCGTAGGTATTCAGAATGGTTTGATCCCTATCTAGCTGAATTCCTGGTACCAGACGAAATTTAGGTCTCCTACTCCTCAACCAGCTTGCTCCTCCTCCTCTAATTGTACTCTTGATTAAAAAACCAAAAACCAAAAAAATTTGTTCATTTTCACCACAGGGCCTTTGCATATGCTACCCCCCCGTTTTTTTCCATCAGCAGATGAACGGTTATGCTACCCCTTCTATCTAAAAGGTTCATCATGTAACCATGGCTGGCTCTCATTCATTATTTATCAAGTTTTTAAATGCCCACTTCTCAGAGAAGGCTTCCCTGACCATCCAGTCATTCTTTCATCCCCCTTAACTTATTTGACATTAATTCATTTATTTTCTTCTTATCTCTTGTTATCTATTATTTGCTCTCTACTATATCCCAGTATCTGGAACATTCAAATATTCATTGAATAGATAAATCTATTTATGATGACCTTTGTTGTGTCCTAAATACACTGCTTATTAACAACCAAAGTGTAACTTGTCAGTTGACTGACACTTGTCAAAAAATTGGGGGCACATTTAGTCATGTAATCAGTGCTACTTCAAAGCAGAGGCATTTACTTTCTTCTTAATCTCCCCCGTTTGTCTTCACCGGTTTTCACTCCCATTTCACAGATTTCCTCTGCTGATGTCCAGTGCTTGATGCGGTAGTCACAATGCTCTCAGTGAAAGTTGCTGTTCCTTTAGCCAGTGTTCATGTGGTTGGCTGAGACCAAGCAGCCCATGAAGGTCTAAGATGAGAAAGCTAGGCTGAAGATCACGTATGTGGACTGCAGTGGCATAGAAGGTGACACAAATGTTGAGCATAGTCCTTTCTGCCATTGTGGCCCCTGCAGAGGGCCAGTGGTGGTGGTGGTGGTATCAAAACTCACCTTTGCACTAGAAGGGAAGCTGGTAATAATAGCAGCTAGGGTTTACTGTCCTCGGTGTCTTACACTTAGTCACTTAATCTTCCACCTAGGAGGTAGATACTGTTACTAACCCATTTTACAAATGGGGAAACTGAGATGTAAGAGTGTAATAACTCCATCGAGGCCACAGAGAAGGGGGTGGGGGGAGCCAGGGTTAAAACTCAGGCAGTCTGGCACCAGCATCTGTGCTCTTAAATACTTGTCTATACCAAACCCCGATGAGTGTCCTCAGGGGAATGATTCTTACAATTGCATAAAGCGAGTATTGCACAGACATGGAAGGGTTGGGTAAGAGCGGGAACTGTCTGCAAGATTTCTAGTTAAAGTTAGTAGAAGCAAATGAACAGGAAAGATGCCTGGTCCTGGAAGTCAGGCACAGGGCAACCCCAGTAATCTCCAAGCCTGACGTTTGTCCCTAATGTGCCTCCTTTGAAGGTCTAGCACCTGCCTTCCTACCTGGCTTTTGCTTTCTTGAAGGGTGCAGTGCTCCACTCCCCAGCCTAACTTTGGGTTTGTGGCTTGAGTCCAGGTCCAGTTCCTGAGCCTGGAATCTAGTTTGTCAGAGCAGATTGAAAGCATCGACACGCAGTACACAGACTGTCAGGAGTACAGCAGGTTGGGACGAGTTAGGTAGAATGTTCTGGCTGTAGACAGTAATCCTTTGTCCAAGGAGGAATATTCTAAGACTTTGGATCTGACATGTCCCATTTTACTGTGAAAACAATGCATAAAAATGTATAATGCATTGGCGAACATTAAGAGACTTTTTTAAAACTAGAAACCTTTTATTTAAGAGTAAGTTTTAGGGGTGCCTGGGTGGCTCCGTTGGTTAAGTGTCTGCCTTCAGCTCAGGTCATGATCCCAGAGTCCCGGGATGGAGCCCCCTGAGCAGGGAGCCCACTTCTCCCTCTCCCTCTGCTGCTCCCCCTGTTTATGTGCTCTCTCTGTCAAATAAATAAATAAATAAAATCTTAAAAAAATAACTTTTAAAAGGCCAGTTAAAAGAACATAATATCGGTAAATGTTGTATTGAAACAAATATTGCATGTACTTTCCAGGTGCTGATAAAAGTGGAATAAGATACATGGAAAACACAATAGAACAAATTAAAGAGTGGGCACAGCTCATATGCTGTAATGCTGAAGTCATGCAGAAGACCCAAGTGCTAAAGGCTAGACCCTGTGAAATGTCCTGGAAATTGGCTAGGAAATTCACTGGACCCCACAGAAAAGGGTGACTGGGTAATGAGCATAGACCTCCGTGCAGGGAGACTGAAGAGCAAGATAACTTAGCTTCTGACAATGTAAGAAATGGAGGCTGAATCCAGCCACTGGGAAGGAGGCTGGGTTAGGGATCCAGGGAGGTTCTGTGTTGAAGTTAACTTTGGAGCTACCGAGCAGCTTCTTGCTACTTAGATCAGAGTGAGCAGAAGATAGTAACAGGCAGTTCCTGACCCTCCTGGGCTTGAGAAAGTTCCATTTGCAGCTCTCTTCCTGGGGTAGAACCTTCTCTGATCTGATGGAGGACTTGTCTAAACTTGGAAATTTTTGTTTCCTCCCTACGTATGTATCAAATATTCGGTGATGGTAGTGATCACAATACAAGTATTTTTCTAGGCCTCTATAAAAATAAGGCTGATTTTACCTTATTTACACAGAATTGAGGAGCACGGTCTTCAGAATTATTATATGCACTCCTTCCAAGTAATTTATTTTTCTCCATGTATATTGGAGCTAAATTCTGGGCTTGATAGGAGTGATGGAATGAGAGCAGTTGGTGTCTCCTGATGATAGATTGACTTCTCTGTCATCCCTGCATAGACAGCAATAGGAAAATAAATTTCAAGTGAGTTGTTATTTAGATGGAGAAGATTAATTTACCTATAGATCAGTTTGTTAAAATGCTCATTATGAAAAGATATATGTATTTATAAATGTAAGAGGTATCCATCATTTTTTATGGATTTGAATATACATGGGCCATGAGATATTGTTTTATTCTACCTTAATAATCCTGGGTACATCTTAAGGACAGAATGGAAATTAAAAACAATTCATCTTGTCCCATTCTTGGGTCTAATGTGATGATTTAAAGAAGCTCTTTCTCAGTAAATCTGCTAAGGCAGTAGCCTCAAACAGAAGCCCCATTTGGGTTGTTGGTGCTAATGGCAAAGAGCTGAGCCATACACAGTGGGGAGAAGGATGTATTTATAAGCAATTCTGCTAGCAGACCCTCTACTTTACTGCATCATTTTAAGTTCTTGCATAAACTTAGTTTATTCTCAGGGAGAAAATAGACTTGTTATTCTCTTAACACAATGATAGTGCCCCCATAGCTGTGTACTCCTAGAGGAGTCAGGATAGAATAATGTTAATTATTAATTAAAGGTATACATAGGCAGGAGACACCTTTTTAACCAGCCTCTCTCCACCCATCCTGCCCTGAGATATCTTATTAGAATGGAATTTTCCCAAATGTATAAAAACATTATTATTATTATTTAAATTCAAGTGCCCACTCAAGCCATTGGGGACCAGGTAGACCCCCCACATTTTTTTAAATCTTAATGTGTTCTGCAGGGGACTGTTTTTATTGGGATCTTATTTGTACTTCTACTTACTTTATTTACAGTTTTCTTTCTTCCTTGAAGCCAACTGTTTGCATTTTGTCTTCCCTCTCATACACTTGAACTTTATAGAGATGTTTTTAACTCTTAAAATATTCAAAGGTCATTATTTTCGTGTTGAAGAAACATGCCTGTTAGTATAACGACTATTTAGAGTTTAATGTTGGTGCCAAACTTGAGTTATAAGCATGAATAAAACACAATCCCTTCTCTAAGGAACTTGGAGTTCACAGTTCGTTTTAGGATTTCACAGTTTATTTCTTCTTTAATTTTTATTTATAAGTTTATTTCTTATTTATGATTTAAGGTTTTCCCTAAACTGTTAGAATGATTATGCACTGACAAGAAGTAACTCAGTGAAAACTTATATTTTCAATTCTATCTGCTTTGAAGGTTAAGGAAGCACTCTTATGTTTTGTGAAGGTGAATAAAAATCATTGACTTAAGAATGCCATTTCATAACACAGCACATAACGTTCTAGGGTAATACATAATCAATCTGAAAATTAGTATTAGGACAGAATTTAAAAGATTCATTGTATGCCAAAATTAATTTAAAATACCCTTTTTGGGCATACCTGGGTGACTGTCGGTTGAGCATCTGACTCTTAATTTCAGCTCAGGTCACGATCTCAAGATTGTGGGATCAAGCCCCACGTCAGGTTCATCACTTAGTGGGGAGTTTGCTAGAAATTCTCTCTCCCTCCCCCGTGGCCCCTCCTCCCCTCAAATTAAATAAATCTTTAAAAAATATCCTTTTGAGGGATGCCTGGGTGGCTCAGTCGGTTAAGCGTCTGCCTTCGGCTCAGGTCATGATCCCAGGGTTCTGGGATCGAGTCCCGCATGGGGCTCCCTGCTCTGCAGGGAGCTTGCTTCTCCCTCTGCCTCTGCCTCTCTCTGTCTTTCATGGATAAATAAATCTTTAAAAAAACTATCCTTTTGATTGTTGTATATATAATTTTGGGCTGTACAGAGCTTGAGAAACCATTATTTGAAGATTAGTTATTTTAGGTATAGAAATGTACCTAGTTGTTTTTCCTGTACCATAAATACTGATGCATACTTTCAGAGTCCATAGGATTTTGTGGACAAGGATGATTACTTTAAAAACAGTGCGTTGGGGCGCCTGGGTGGCTCAGTCATTAAGTGTCTGCCTTTGGCTCAGGTCATGATCCAGGGTCCTGGGATCGAGCCCCACATCGGGCTCCCCGTTCTGCGGGAAGCCTGCTTCTCCCTCTCCCACTCCCCCTGCTTGTGTTCCCTCTCTCGCTGTGTCTCTCTCTGTCAAATAAATAAAATCTTAAAAAAAAAAATAAAAACAGTGCGTTGATATATTTGATTTGGAGAAATAAGCAACCTCTGTCCAAATGCCTGTGGTTACTTCTGTTAGGTGATTTCTATCAAATTGTCTTTTGTTATCACCAGGAAGAATGTTAACAGCTTTGAGTGGTGACATTAAATTAAGCAGAGTGAACATTTTATTGGGTTGTCCAGCTGTCCAGAAGAGGATCCAGGGGGAGATTCAGGAAGGCAGCTACTTTGAGAACAAGAATTAGACATTTACAAGCCAGGAGAAACTGCCCTTTGCCTTTGTCATCATTTTCTTCCAAGACTAAGGTTTCCGAGACTCGGGTTGTAAGAAGTTTGTGAACGTTTCCAAAGATTGCATTGTGATTGGCATCTGCATTTATTAAGTGCACTGATGACTTGGCAAATCCAGGCATTCAGCTTGGAATCATTTGGTGGTTTTGTTGACTGTGAAACTTACTGTCTCCACTTTGGCTGACTCTTGCTAATTGAAGGCACCACTATATGAACCAAAGAGGTGATGCGCTAATTTGGATCTCAGGGATAAATACAGTTTTCATTTTGTCAATAAATGCATCAATTGAGTAATGGTGTAGTGCTCAATTATGATAAGAGAATTTAAATCAGACTGTACTGGTGCTGGTCAAATTCTTTGATAATTGCTTTATTTAGCCTTCACTCTGTGTCTCTGCAGGACCGATGTTCTCCAGCAAAGAGGAGTATTCACAATGCTGCAGATGGTGGGCTTCATGGGGGCAGATCTCAGGTTGAGGTCCAGAGTTGTGCTCCCTAGCTTTGTGACTTTGAGGAGTTAGTTACTCAACAGCTTTAAGCCTTTAGTCTTTCATCTCTAAGATGGGGGTAATAATACCTGCTTCATAGTTTTGCAGTGAGGATTAAATGCATTAATGCATGTGAAAAATGCATATGCCTTTTTAGCAAAGCATTTGACGCATGATAAATCAAGTTAAAGTTATTAGCCATTATTTATGTCATCTGATTTACTTGCTTGACTAAATTGCTTAGTCTGTTGCCTAGCAACTGGTTAGTGAAGACAAAATGATTGAATACTTGTGAATCTAGAAGAACCCAAATGAACTTGGAGGTCAGCAGGAATTTTCCTAACTAGAATGCTGTCTCCCTACCATTCCCTACTTTACTATTGTGAAGTGTCTCTAAAAATCAAAGGACGTGAAAAACAGGATGAGCACGTTCAAGTTGCCCTGTATTGGCTGTGTTAAATAGGACTTTTGAGATATACTGCCTATATCAATTTTACTAGTGGCAGAAAAAAAGCTGTTATCTTAAGTTTAGAGTACCATCATTTTATTTAGATTAAGTAGTGCCTTTATAGGTTTTCGAGTCCTTGTTTTTGCACACATTCAGTACTTTGTTCTCATCAATGGCATCAGTTAATATTCCTTTATACTAAGATGGCTTTTTCTTTTTTTTTTTTTAAAGATTTTATTTATTTATTTGAGAGAGAGAGAGACAGAGAGCACGAGAGGGAAGAGGGTCAGAGGGAGAAGCAGACTCCCCGCCGAGCAGGGAGCCCGATGTGGGACTCGATCCCGGGACTCCAGGATCATGACCCGAGCCGAAGGCAGTCGCTTAACCAACTGAGCCACCCAGGCGCCCTAAGATGGTTTTTTCTTACCCTGATGATTTTGTTGGGTGGAAAAGAGTTTTTAAGTGTACAGAGTTAGGACTGAAATCTGTAAGGAGATATTCTGAAAAGACAGTATTTGAAAATGTGAACAAACCTCAGATAAGCGTCTTGAGCTGCCATAATCAGAACTGGTGTGCATCCATCACATGGGTGTGCTTTCTCCTATTTCTCAGAACATTACAACATCGTCTTAAATATTCTCTGCTTCCCCAAGGTCTCATACGTGGTAGATATTCCACAAGATTTGTCTAATGAATAAATGAAACAGCAGAAATACACATCTACTGTTAGAAATCCTATGTTGGCTGCCTTTAGTGTTAAACCACTCGTAAGGATTATTGTAAAGTGCCTGATAATTGATACCCAGGAATCGTGGGTCTTAAAGAGTCTTAAAAATCATCTGCTGCAATATTTGTGTTTGATGAGGGAAAATTAAAATCCATAGAGCTAGGACTGTTAGCTACTGTGCTCTACTTCCCTCCTTCCAAAATTACTGTGGGAGGGCAAGGGTCCCAGATGGTGAAGAATGAGTGGGGCATGCTAAATGGGGCAGCAGGAGATCAACAAGAAAGTGGGAGGATTGGATTTAGGAATTGAAACAGAGGTGAGAATGAAGACGGATAAAGGGGTCTCATTGAAGCATTCCCACGTGGAACACACACAGATTCAGGCTGTGTCTGCCAGGGAGACTGGGTGGTGGTCAGCTTTCCGAGGCTCAGGGCTGGGAAGAGGAGGGATTGTGGAGAGGTGTCTGCCCTGGGGGCCCTGCTTCCTCCCCCAGTCTTCCATACTCAGCCCAGGCTCTAGCCCTCAGGCTTCCTTTCCACATTGGCTCTCTGCTCTTGACTTTGACATTTAAACCAAAACCCCAAGGCTCTTGTCTGAGCTCCAGACTTGTGCATTTAAGTCACCCTCTATGTCTTACCTCACATATCTAGTACAAATATTAAGCCTAATATGAACAAAATAGATTTCTTGATTTCAGACCCCCGTCGTGCTCCTTCTCCAAGCCATCTCCCGACTGCCACCACCACCCCTATTCATGTCAAAACTGTAGCTGTATCTTTGGTTCCTCTTTTCCCCATGAGACCTTACTTCTACCCTACACATGTGCTGTGTGGCCTCTGCCTCTAGGAGATGTAGTGAGGGAGGCCGGTGCATTCTGCCCCACTGCTGTGGCTCACTTGCAACCTGCAGTCCTGCCCCTGCACACCTCGAGGCCCCCTCAGCCATCACTCCGCCTTCACCCACGTTCTTCTCTTTTCCACAGAGCAGCCAGGAAGAGCATTTGAAAGTAAATCAGTTGTGTCACATGATAGTGGCCCAGGCCCCCTTCTGTAATGGCTCCTCACTGCAAACGGTACAAAACCCAAGCTCCTTGCATTGGCCCACTGACACACTGGGCGTCTGGTCTCCTTCCTGCTCCAGCGGGATCCTTTCTCCTCTCGCCTGACCTCTTGACCTCGCTTTGGCCACACAAGCCTTCCTTCTGCTCTTGGAGTACCTGCAGCTCATTTTCACTTTGGAGACTTTCCCTTTCAAGTTTCAACTTGGATGCCTCAAATGTTTCTCAGATGATCCAGGTCTAAGCCAAGTGGTGGAGGGTGTCTGGGAGAGCACCGTGGCTATTTATGTGTCTGTGTGTGCGTGTCTGTCTTCCATACTAGAATGTCCCTTAAGCAGAGGAGCCCTTTTTGTTTTTGGTGAGGGTCTGTAGCACAGGAAGGAGTGTTTAGAACCTAGTTAGTACTCAAATATATGTTAACTGCCTTTGATTACAGAGTGCTTTTTGATAAATATACCAAAAGAGCTAACATACAAAAAAAATGTTCTTAAGTATGTGATCTTTCCAGTTTTGTTTATCTAAATTAAGTGTCCGTTATCTGACTAGATTCATCCATTACCTATCACTTTGTGTGAACATAGATGATGCTAAAACATTGGGGAGTTTGTTTTGCCAACGGTTTCATAGCCAGGTCTGAGAGCATATATAGGCTCAATTGAACAAAATTTTTATGAATTCCCAAATGATGGGATCCAAATTAATGATGCTTTGCTGTATAATTTGATAAAAATTAATTTTATTTTACTGACAAGTATGACTGTAGAAACAACTATATACAGGCTTTTAAAAACAATCTAAAAATACATAAAAGTCCAAATAATTATCTGAAGAGAGTAACATTTTTGTAGGTTTTATTGTCCTTTGAAAAAATTTTTTACAGATTTACTTCCTTATGCATTCATTGACAATACTGACAAGATGCCCTTACAAGGGGGCCACCTACATTGAAGAAAATTGTTACATTTATTAAAATGACATCAGTTTTTATGCTCTGGCCTTGGGAAAAGGCAGTTATTTGGGAAATGACAACAAGGACAGCAACAACGTAACAGTGGAAAGTAAGATGCATTTGAACCCCAAATAGCTGTGAAAATGGTACTTATGCTAAACAGCTCTTTAGAGTTTGAAATATTTTCCATATAGTCCCCCATCCTTTTGCCAATTTATTGCTATTTACCTAGTGCCTCCTTTGTGGGGCTGGTGCTTTCAAAGGGAATAGTAAACGTGAAGGCAATTTTAGGGCACAAAACGTTCCTCTGAACCAGACTTCAATTTAGATTGCATGTTATTGTGTGTTTTCTAGGTGGAAATCTGACTGCATTTGGAGTTAACTGCTTCAAAGTATCCGGGAAGCACAAATTTTGTGTAGGAACAAGAGCTTTTGGGAACAGGGTGATGGGATGTTCATTCCTTCCTTCCTTCATCAATAAGTTGTTGAACATCTTGTAGCACATAGCTCTATGCTAGTCCTAAGGCTGCTCAGAAAAGAACTGGAAGGCAGGACCTTGCCACATGGAGCCTCCAGCTTTTATATATTTGGGGGGGGAAGGGAGAAATGGAGGCTGAAACCATTACATGTCTGTTACTAAGGAATAGGCCAGGTGGATGACAGCAAATACACAACAAGTGCCTTTTTCTCCCATTTTAAAAACGCTTTCGTTTGGGAAGAGGAGAGACTTAGGACAAATCTATGATGATTGTTTTTTGGTACAAAAGTTAGGATCGTTTTTTTCTGATTTCTAAATTGACTTACATGCAAGTCGTCGGGTTTCAATATCCATTTAGCCATTTCCTCCTTTATAGAAAATAAATGAAACCAAATCTGGACTGTTTCAAAAAATACAGCACTTGGGAGGCACTAGAAGAGCATTCATGACGTTTTCCATCAGCGCATTCTTGGAAAAAGATGCGGTATTTTCAGCCTTCATTCAAATTGAAATAAACAGGACAGCCCCTTGCTCTGGTTCCTTTAACTTTGAAATGACAGGTTTTCCCCTTCTTGAAGAAACATAACCTGTTTTGATAAGGACCGTGGTCCCCCGCCCTCGTCTAACTGCCCTCTGAGAGACCCGAGCCCCTCCCTCAGGTTCAGCAGACACCTGCCGGTGCCCCACAGCTGTGTGTGCTACTGCACCCTCAGGGCGCCCCTCACAGAGATGGGCCGGAAGGACATGTTCAGGGAAGGCGCCATGCTAACCAAAAAGCAACCTTACTAACTAGAGCAGATTTCCAGCTGCAGGACATTTATACTGTATTCCAAGCTGTTAGTAGTAGAAATGGTCCATTTTTTATACATCCCCACAGCTGTCTCTCCCTTTCTCTGCTCTCTATTTTCTCTCCCTCTTTCCTGCTCTCGCTTCCTCCCCAACCTCCTAACACACACACACACACACACACAATTTTTTTAACCTGCTTGGCACATTTCACATTTTCTTTCTGAAATTACTCACCAGTGATTTGATCTGGCATAATCTGAGAACCTCTGCCAAGTTTCCACCCAAAGTTTAGTGTTCTTTCATATGTTTCTCAAATGGCACAACGGAATTGATACTAAGCTCCATTTAAATGCTGGAGTGATTGAAAAGCATAGACCTGTGCTATAAAATAATTCCCTTTCAGGGTACTGTCTGCATAACTGGTTGACACATTGAATAAATTTTAATTGTACCAGACACTATTCTAGGCACTTGTTGGGCATTGCTTAACACGGCAAAGGTCCCTGCCTTGTGGAGTTTACACAAGGGGAAAGGGGGAGAGACAGAACTTCTACAGTAAAGATACCATGTGCACAAGGTAATTTGTATGATAGAGGGTGATGAAGTGTTTTGAGAAAAATAAGTACAACAGGCTTGGAACCCAGGAAGATAGGGTAGAGATGGGGGCAGGTGGAGGGATTAAATGAGGTGGTCTCAATGAGTCGCATGGAGAAGCTGGGACTTGGACAAAGACTTATGGGAAGTGAAGAAGTCAGCCAAGCACCTCTCGGGGGTGGGGGTGTGGAGGGAAAGAGCATTCCAGAAAGCGGGGACAGAAGAAAGCTGGAGTATGCCTGGGGTGTTGAGGACAGAAAGGCAGCTGCGTGGCTGGAGCCTGGGGTATGGTGGTGTGAAGGCAGACCAACTGGGGGGCCAGATCATATGGGGTCCCACTGGACTTTTGAGGACTTTGGCTTTTATGTGGAGCAAAATGGTGAGTTCCTGCAGAGCTCTGAGTGGAGAAAGAAATGAGCAGGCTTCGCATTTTAGAAAACCCTGGCCACTGTGGGTTGAAAGAGAATTTGAATGAAAATGGACCTGGGAGAGGAGGCAAGAACAGAAGTAGGGACACCGGTTAGGAGACTCTGGTGAGGTTGGGTTTTCAGGATATTCTGGGGGTAGGGTCAACAGGATTTCCAGGTGGATGGGAACTGGGTTGTGCGAGAGAACAGAACCGAACACAGTGCGGATGTTTCTGTCACAAGGGAAGCCTGTTGGTCAAAAGGTTTAAGTGTAGGTAGGCCTAAGGGGTAAAAGCCAAAAAGAGGACAACATTTTAAAAACTTAAGCAGTGGAGGAAGGTGACAAGACAGATGGATCCATCTCGGTGGCTCTCACTTCCCCCTTCACAACTGGATTCCAGAATGCGAGCCTTCCCAGCCTGGGCTTGTGCACTTACCTTTCCTAGAACTCTCTTCTCCCAGGTCTTTACATAGCTGGCTTATGCACAGGACCTTAGCCTCAGAGCTCTTTCCGGGCCGTGCTCCCTAACATAGCTGTACTTCCCCAGATCTCGCTACACCAGTACTGTCTTGTCCTCACTGCACGGATCACCTTCCCTTTGCTTTTCATTGCCCATCTTCCCCAGCCTCCCCCCCACCCCCCGCCCCGGACTGCCCCAAATGCAAACTCCATGAACTCACAGACTCTTACCTGTTTGCTTGCTGCCATATCCCCAATACCTAGGACATCATCTGGCACACAGCAGGACACTCTCTGTTGGGTGAAGAAGTCTTGATATTAAAGTAAGTTGACATGTCTGTATTAAACCCCTACAGGGAACACCACCAGTCACTGTGTGAAGTTCAGGGAATATTTTCATGTAGCATATTTGGGCAAAAAATGAAAACATGAGAAAAAACATAGAAGAAAGTAGATAAAGAGAAATCATAAGGCACTCAATACATGATTTATTAGCAAGTGAGTTGAGAAGAAGTAAAACTAAAAGATATTCATGGAATGGGAAGAATTTAAAAATTTAGGATGACTGAACTTCAAACGGCCCAAGAGCATGCACAGGTAGAAATCTCTGTGGCATCTTATTGAGCTTTCTCCAAACACCTGCAGTAACATGAAGCCTGTTACTGTACAAAGCGGTATACTCCAATCTTGGGTTATTCTAATCATTAGCTTTTTATACCATACATAGAAGAATAAGGAGTATTGCACTAGGTAGAGTTGAGTGAGTATTTGGCCAACGGAGAGACTCAGACCTAAGGGGTTTTGGAGCCAGTGAATAACCAGTGACCAAGTTTCCACATGGGAGGAACAGGATGAAAAATATTTCCTATCTCTTTCAGGTTGGCACAGAGGGAAGGGTCTGAGAAGAGTAAAATTAGCCCCATAGATAATGGACTGGAACAAGACCTGACATCATCTTTTATTTATTTAGGACAATTAAATTTCCCATTAAAAAAAAAAAATCCTGTTTCTGCCCATGAATAAGGCAGTCGGAGTTAAATATCCAGGCAAATCTGAAAATGCTGATTCCAACAAGATTTTTTTTTTTAATAAGAAAGGCATCAAATTATAATGAGAAATGTAATCACTTATATTTCTGGAGCTAATATGAATTCTAAGTAGGAGGCTGCTCTGTGCTTGCCTGAGAAAGAAAAACACTTCTAGTCAGAACAGTAATAATTTTTTAAAAAATACAGTTCTGAAGTAATTTCCTTAAGAACGTGCAAAAGCCTGTGGATGGTGGGATTAATTTGGAACTAATGCAAGAGGTGTCTTTAGAAGTTGGGGTTTATCGAAGAGATTGCCTCCAGACTTAAATCACGTGGTCGTTGGTCTCTCTCTGGCTGATGGGGCTAACTCTGAGAGAGCCACTGAAAAGCTTCCTTCTATAAACCCATGGCCACAAACATCTTCCAAGTGCTTTTCTTCCTGTATGGTCTTCCAAATGCTGTAATTTGTCTTAGAAAGGACCATTACTAGATTTTATTTTCTGCCCTGAAATTTTGGAGACCCAATGGTACTTCATCTAATCAAAACCACTCAGAAGTTTTTCAAACCTTAGACAGTAGCAACTACCAACAATAAACCTTTTATGTACAATAATAAGAGTAATTTGTGGGTGATTTCAAGGGTGGGTGTTCCCTTACGAAGAGAAACTCTGCTTTAGAAAGCAGGGGGAAGGGAGAGGGCTTAACGTTTTGAGCAGATTATTTTCAAAGTAGCAGAGGAAAAAGTCCAGCTACCTTGTAGGATCAAAAACATTTCAGGTAAAATGAAGTGAAATCAAGTCCCGGATGTTGTCCAAGGAAGATATCAAGGGGTTTTTTTGTTGTTGTTTTTATTATGTTATGTTAATCACCATACATTACATCATTAGTTTTTGATGTAGTGTTCCATGATTCATTGTTTGCATGTAACACTCACTGCTCCATGCAGAACGTGCCCTCTTTAATACCCATCACCAGGCTAACCCATCCCCTCACACCCCTCCCCTCTAGAACCTCAGTTTTTTTCTCACAGTCCATAGTCTCTCATGGTTCGTCTCCCCCTCCGATTTCACCCCTTCATTTTTCCCTTCCTGCTATCTTTTTTTTTTTTTATAACATATAATGTATTATTTGTTTCAGAGGTACAGGTCTGTGATTCATCAGCCTTACACAATTCACAGAGCTCACCATAGCGCATACCCTCCCCACTGTCTCTCACCCAGCCACCCCATCCCTCCCACCCCCCACCACTCCAGCAACCCTCAGTTTGTTTCCCAAGATTGAGAATTCCTCATATCAGTGAGGTCATATGATACATGTCTTTCTTTGATTGACTTATTTCGCTCAGCATAATACCCTCGAGTTCTATCCACGTCGTTGCAAATGGCAAGATTTCATTCCTTTTGATGGCTTCATAATATACCATCATATATATATACACCACATCTTCTTTATCCATTCATCTGTCGATGGACATCTTGGCTCTTTCCACAGTTTGGCTATTGTGGACATTGCTGCTATAAACATCGGGGGGCATGATCAGATCCCTACATTTGTATCTTTGGGGTACATACCCAGTAGTGCAATTGCTAGATCCTATGGTAGCTCTATTTTCAACTTTATGAGGAATCTCCATACTGTTTTCCAGAGTGGCTGCACCAGTTTGCATTCCCACCAACAGTGTAGGAGGGTTCCCCTTTCTCTGCAGCCCCGCCAACATCTGTCATTTCCTGACTTGTTCATTTTAGCCATTCTGACTGTTGTGAGGTGGTATCTCATTGAAGTTTTGATATGGAGTTCCTTGATGCCGAGCAATGTTGAGCGCTTTTTTACCTGTATGTTGGCCATTTGGATGTCTTCTGTGGAAAAATGGCTGTTCGTGTCTTCTGCCCATTTCTTGATCAGATCATTTGTTCTTTGGGTGTTGAGTTTGGTAAGTTCTTTATAGATTTTGGATACTAGCCCTTTATCTGATATGTCATTTGCAAATATCTTCTCCTATTCTGTCGGTTGTCTTTTGGTTTTGTTGACTGTTTCTTTTCCTGTGCAAAAGCTTTTTATCTTCATGACGTCCCAATAGTTCATTTTTGCCCTTGCTTCCCTTGCCTTTGGTGATGTTTCTAGGAAGAAGTTTCTGCGGCTGAGGTCGAAGAGGTTGCTGCCTGTGTTCTCCTTTAGGATTTTGATGGACTCCTGTCTCACATTGAGGTCTTTCAACCATTTCGAGTCTATTTTTGTGTGTGGTGTAAGGAAATGGTCCAGTTTCATTCTTCTGCATGTGGCTGTCCAATTTTCCCAACACCATTTGTTGAAAAGACTTTTTTCCATTGGACATGCTTTCCTTCTTTGTTGAAAATGAGTTGACCATAGAGTTGAGGGTCCATTTCTGGGCTCTCTCTCTGTTCCATTGATCGATGTGTCTGTTTTTGTGCCAGTGCCATACTGTCTTGATGATGACAGCTTTGTAATAGAGCTGGAAGTCTGGAATTGTGATGCCACCAGCTTTGCTTTTCTTTTTCAACATTTCTCTGGCTATTCGGGGTCTTTTCTGGTTCCATACAAATTTTAGGATTATTTGTTCCATTTCTTTGAAAAAAGTGAATGGTATTTTGATGGGGATTGCATTAAATGTGTACATTGCTCTAGGTAGCATTGACATCTTCACGATATTTGTTCTTCCAATCCATGAGCATGGAACATTTTTCCATTTCTTTGTGTCTTCCTCAATTGCTTTCATGAGTGTTTTATAGTTTTCTGAGTACAGATCCTTTGCCTCTTTGGTTAGATTTATTCCTAGGTATCTTATGGTTTTGGGTGCCATTGTAAATGGGATCGACTCCTTAATTTTTCTTTCTTCTGTCTTCGTGGTGGTGTATGGGAATGCCACCGATTTCTGTGCCTTGATTTTATATCCTGCCACTTTACTGAATTCCTGTATGAATTCTAGCAGTTTTGGGGTGGAGTCTTTGGGGTTTTCCACATAAAGTATCATATCATCTGCAAAGAGTGAGAGTTTGACTTCCTCTTTGCCGATTTGGATGCCTTTGATTTCTTTTTGTTGTCTGATTGCTGTGGCTAGGACTTCTAATACTATGTTGAATAGCAGTGATGATAGTGGACATCCCTCAAGTTATTTTAAGTAGAGATCCATCTAGAATATCTAAAATCAGGAAGAAGAAGGGAGAACTTGGAATTTATGTAAGAAGCTTGCTATCACTTAAAAGACTCAAGATGGCAGTCACTGTGATGTCCCAGCAATAAGACAAAATCTTCTGAATATATTTAATCTCCAGTGTTAGAGGCCAAGTTTACTACCCTCTGGGTTTTATTCTCTTATCTGCCTAATGAGTCAGGGGATCAAGGATAGGCTGAACTGGGAAACCTCTAAGGTACATCCCAGTTCTAAAGTTGGCACCATTTAGAAGATACGAACTCAGTGGAATTCTTGTGACTGTTGAATGTTTCTTAGACTTGTCGTATTGGGAGAGGTGCTTTCGACTTTTACATGTAGGTTCAAAGAAAAGTAAGATACATGGCGATAAGTTGTTTCTGCTTTGAAAATACACCCAAGATTTACCCGGAGAACATCTTGATGATGTCACTGGATTTTCACATTGGTATTGTTTGCTTAACCTTGCTTAGTTTCTAGTGGGTCGATATCCTCGGTTTCCCATGGTGGAAAAAGAAAATACCTTTTGGGGATGTTAAAAGCAAATCGCCATCTGCATAACTGGGTTTGGAAGTTGGCTTTTCATACTCTGGATTGTGGGAAGCAGCTTGACCTTTCCTCCTTCTCCCCAGTATGTCCCTTTCTCCTCCTTCGTGTGGCTCCTTCCCCTCTTCCCTGTTTACACCAGGATCATTCTTGCCTTCTGGTCCCTGTCCGTCCTGTGGCTATGCTTTCATCTCTCTGGCCTGTCAAACTTCTGTTGATCCATGAAGCTCAGGTTTCTCTTTCCTGAGAACTGCCACCAGTATTGATCTTTCTGGGCTCATATTTAGCGTGATTTCACACAGAATTTCACATTACCTTACCATTTCCTTTATTTTCCCTTCTTCCCTCCCCACAACCGGTTATATACTTCTGAAAGATCGGGTCCTTCTGGAAGACATTGTAGATCTAGGTAGATCTAGTATAGCCTAGTGTTTGGCTGTTTTTCAGGAGCCTCATTCTCAGAGTTCTGAAAGCCAAAATGACATTCTGAAATCGAAGTTTTAACAGCAGTCAGCCACTGGTAGAAGATGAGATGATCAGTTCAAATCATAGGACATTCTAATTCAGGGCTGCATGCACATGTGTCTACGGGTATCACTTAATAAAAAAGAACACCATGAGCACAGCATAATGTAGAGTGTTGTGGAATTGCCGTGTAGTCACCTGAAACTAATACAACATTGTACTTCAACTGTACCTCAGTTAAGAACGCCAGTGTTTGTCAGATACTTCTCTTAGGTTAATGCACACCGGCAGCCCTCATCCCCTGTGTGTAATGGAAAACCCGCTTATTTTATTGTTGACACCACTTTGGAAGTTCCTTGAATGAGGAAGAAAAGGGAAGCAGCAGCCTGGGAAAGGGGTTGTACCAACATGGCCAAATATGTTGTAGCATAAAAGGGGCTCCTTTTCTTCCTTACAAGAAAATTATTCCAGTGTTTTATCCAGTATTCAGCTAGGACTGGGATATACATTGTGGTGGATTTTTAAAGTATGGAGCTTCAAGGTGCCTGGGTGGCTCAGTCGGGTAAGCATCTGCCTTCAGCTCAGGTCCTGGGATGGAGCCCCACGCTGGGCTCTCTGCTCAGCGGGGAGTCTGCTTCTCCCCTCTCCCTCTGTGCACCCTTGCTCCTGCTCTCTCTCTCTTTCTCTCAAATAAATAAGATCTTTAAACATAAATAAATACATAAAAGTATGGAGTTTCTTACACTTTATCCTATTATGTCTTATTTTAAAATGGTTACGTATTTTCTATGCCATTATTAGCTCTGTACTAGTAGTCAGGCTTGGCTAGCCTATGGAGCAGTAACAAATCTTGCAGTCCTAAAAGCTTAACAAAATGTTTCTTGTTCTTTCCTGTCACAGGGGAGGGATTGGGTAGTTTCTTCAATGGTTTTTTTTTATATAGGGACTTGAGGACCCAGTGATATTCCAGAAAAATGTTTGCATACTCCACTCCCATTAAGGAATTGTATAATCAGGTTCTTGATGAATAAAAGAACTAACAGCATGAATTCTCTTATTCATGCATGCGCATCAGCTATTCTTCCTGTTCTCCCCACCCCCATCCCCTGAGGAGTTTTTCATTTGGTATTGTTCCCTGTTAAGTAATAATTGCAACAGAGACAGCCTGGAACAATAGGGCCTTCTGGAACACAGAACACGGGCGTGTAATCCTAAAGCAGAATTTGTTTTCTGAGAAATCTAAGTCTTGCAGTAACTGGCTTTCTCTTCATCTCAACCCTAGAATAGTGCCCGACACAAACCAGTGACACAGTCAATATGTGTTGAATGAATGAACTCAAAACTCTCCTTTGCTTTGCCTTTATCTTGTAAAGCTAATCTCTAAAAATTATTTTACCAGTCTAAAAATGTTTCCTATCTTTTTCTGTCCCAGCCTATATTTGCAGTGAATGCTTGGAAACAAAGATGTGGACTTCATCTATTTTAACTTGACATTAAAAATTGAACTTAAGGCATGTTTTCCAAATTCAGGAATTTACCCTCTTTTTTTGAACTGACATGCTAGGTATTTCATAATATAGACGCTTAATGAAACTATCGAATATGTAAACTGAAAAAAACTTTAAAAAGAGAAGTAGATTAAAGTGACTGAAGATAGTTACTGAATTAAAATCCATTCAGTGGCATTTTCAAATGTCACCCGAAGCACTCTGTATAGAGTCATTTGAGCTGCTTTAAGTATCACGGCTTTGAGGATAGTGCAGTCTAGGGACAATAAAGATAAGGTATAAATTATGAACAAAGGAGAAAAGAATTATACTTGTTCATGGTGTAAGTAGAACATTTCAGAGCAACTTTTCACTTGGATGGCCCTTATCAAGTGGCTGTTTTTCTAGAGTAGAGAGTGGAGCTTGCAAAACTGTAAATCAGGCAATTTACATTCATATTTTGATGATCTACAAATCACTTATTCATTTGCTAGAGTAAAGCAGATTCATAAAATCAATATGTTTGTTATTCATTTATGCCTCTTTTTTTTTTTTTTTTCCATTTGGAAGAGTCCGTAAAGCAAACTCTTAACATTTCATTGAGCTAAAAAATGAGAGCATATTTCTAGGAACTGTCTTCAGTTTTCTTTACCTTGTGTTTCTGTCTTGTATGAGGGATGCTCAAAACTAAGTCTTGCCCACTGGTGTGAGATCGGTGGGTGGTTATATTAACGTCAGTGATGGGGACTTTATGCAAACATTTGTGAAAAAACCGGCAGGCTGTAAACCCATCAGGGATGAGCTTAGTTGTTATATTTGCAAATTAAGGACTGAAGTTTCTTATGTATTTTAAGAAAATAAAACACTATTTTACTGCTTTGAAGGTCACAAAAATGGAATTGAGTTCATATAACCAATTTCCATATAAAAATTATAGAGTTTCCAGGATGAATTTCAGATCAAGGTAGTAATTTGCATCAGTATCCATTCAGATTGTTAGGAGCGCCAAATATTTACCATTTAAATGCGCTACCATCTTGGTCTTCTTGCTGTTTTATGTTTCTGAAGCTGAAGAACATGCGCTGAGGTTTAATATTAACTATGCTGCTCTAAGATTAACTATGGAAATTTGCTGGAGGAATTCGATTGTCCTGTACATTTTACTATACCTGAAGTATGTGTGTTCTTGGGCAGTGAATCAATGGCAACTATGTTGCTATGTGATGCACATGAATATTTTTGCTTTAATGAAGAGTTCCTGTCAGATTGTTCCTCAAAGTGAAACTCTTCTTTAGAGAACTTCAGAGTTCATATGGAACAGACTCTCAGCGTAATGGTGATTGTCACCAGTCAGCACACTCCTGAGCTCCTGAAGAAATGAAAACAGGAATGAATTTTAAAGTCAGCCCCTGGCTTACCTAAAGATTTGGGAAAAAGTTGGGTCTGTGTCACATTCACCCAAAATCAAAGTCAAAATTTAGCCTCCCCTCCACTTAGCCCTTTGGTAGCTGTTCTCTGGATTACAGACATAATATTATCTGGAGATTGGGGAGAAGAATGAATGTTGCATTTAAGACTTGATTTTTTGGGAAAACTAAGGGAGCTGGATATTGAAATATTTTAATTTTCTATTTTTAATATGACTTTGTAATTTATTTTGGTTATAATTAACCTTACAAAAAGTCTTATGTGGGGAACAGCTCCTTGAAAGCTCAAAATGCCCAGAATAAGTAGAAAAGGGAGTAAGTGTCTTCAGGATGTCTGACCTTCTGAGGGCTGCATGGTGTTAGGAAAGCCTACAACCTCACCCCCAGTAAATTCCTCTGATTGTCTTTAACATGGTGCAGTTGTTCAAAGTGCTTGTGGTTTCAATGGCTTTTGTTCTTTTTTTTTTTTTAATAACAGACTACGTTGTCACTACCTGATTTGAATAAATCGAACCAGACATATCCTGACAGTGCACTAAACAAGACTTGTGTGTATAATGTGAGTTCTTTCTTTTTAATTTTAGAATCAACCTTGTCCTATGTTAGGCAGCTGGAGGCGAGAGTAAGACAGCTGGAGGAAGAAAATCGCATGCTGCCCCAGGTGGGTGACTTCCAGAAGCTCATAGCTAGTCAGTGCCATTGGAGTTGTAGCTTTTTTATCTGGAATTTAAAGTCTCAATTCCGTTTCTCCTTTAAATGATAGAAATCATTTTGTAAATAGTCATTCATCAACGTAGAGTGTGATTGCTTTCCATAATGACCATCATATTATCTGGGTTCTTAAGTGTGACACCACAGGATACAGACGTCTGAAATAAGAATGCAACGTAATTTTGAAAGGAAGAAGACAAGAGAAAGAGAAAATGAAGAGAAGGAGAAAATACTTTGCTAGTACTACTCCTATACATCATGCATTTAGTTGGCGAATATAGGGAAGGGACTCTTATTTAAATAAAAATTTTGCTAATTTATGAGCTCGGGGAAGCTGTAGGTAGTTTTCATATGTTAAAGAAATTAGTACTTTTGCTAAAATTCTTTGTGATCGAATTGAACTCTTTCAGTGCAACAAAGCCATGATAGTAACTGACAGCTTTACTGTGGGGCTTAACTTCTTTTCCCTGGTGAATCTAAAGTGGCACCTTTTCTGGGATTTAATGCCTCACCGTATATTTTACTTATAATATTATTTCTATGGGCTGAACTATCTTGACGAGAATGATGTTGGCTGAGGTGGTGGTTCTCAGGGAATGTTTTGTTGAGGAGTTGAACAAATCTTCAAGGTTGGTTTCCTTTACAGACATGGAGGCAGTATTTTAATATTTTATGAGAGGAGTTTTCTAAGCATTTAGTCACTAGTGTTCTTTATACATTCTGGTGATTATTTCTGTTTCCTAAGTGACTAAGGGAAAATCCACCCCTAAAAAACTAAGCAAACAGTAGTTTAAATGGAAAGACAGAGTCTGGTTATAATCCAGGGGAAAACACATAAACATGAACACTTTGCAAAGATATTTTAGGTCTTTTAAATCTCATTTTGTTTTCGAACTACCTTTGCTCATTAATGATGATTTGGTCTGTCAGGTACTGCATCTAAGAATGCCTTTTTCTTTCATTGGCCAGCCATCTGGCTGAAAATCACGAGATTAAATGAAATGAATCTACTTCTTTCCCTTCTCAAACTATGCATATGTCAATACTCATGTTGACAGAAGGGATTATTTGCATCATAAAATAAGATACTGCCAGTAGAGTTTACCCTTTGCTCTTCTATACTTTCCATTTTTAAAATTTTCTTTGCCATTTGTCCTTTTATATGGGATTCACAGTATGACTGTGCCAGGACCCTTGACTGAAAACATCTAACTTCTTTCCGTTCCCAGAAACCTAAAAATATAATCAGGTTGTTGTGAATATTCTATATGGTTATACCATCTCTGGGGCAACTCGGAATGTAAATGAAAAGAGAAAAAAGATCAGTTTCTTAGTTTCCCTCTGAGTGGGAATTGAGGCTCATGTCAAACATTGAAATGCTAGCATGGATGCTATGTTATTTAAAAAGAGGCACAACAAATATGAAAATGATTACAAGATTGATTTTTAAAAATGTGTAAAAGTGTTAGAAGTCTTGAAGAGAAATCAGAGGAGTCTTCAACTGTACTTGATACATCAAGTGTTGCATATTTAAACACACAGTACTCGCACAGTCGAGAAGTAGAAGAGATTAAACAACTTTTCAGGCTAAAGTCTTAAAACATATGTTTTTAAATGCATTGCTATTTTCTATCAAAGAAGGTTTTCTTTCTCCACAAGAAAAGCCTAGGAAGGATCATGTTTTACTGAATCCTAAGATGTTATTGATGTGGGATGCACCATTATCATATGTAGCACTAAGAATGAAAAAAGATGTTGTCGATTATACCATGTCGGATTCTTGCTGATTTCAGAGATGTTAAAATGGAAAAACAATGCTTTAGAATCAAACAGCTTTTTACATGTCCAGGGTACTTTAGTGAAAAGAAAATCCATTGTTTGAAATATGCTGTTGGACATATATGCAAGGAATACAATAGATCTCAGTTCGAAAACAATATTGTGTTAAATTTCTGTATCGGAGAGTGTTGCCTTCATTTATAGTTAAGATAGATCTGATAGGACCACCAATTGCAAGTACTTGTATAAATACAACTGAAATGAACAGACAATAGATGAGATCTGAGGATAGAAAGCAATAAATGAATCTCAAAGCAGTGAGAATCCTGTAAAGGGAATACTCGTGGAAGGCTGAGATTTGGACCGGATAACCCAAAGGCATATGCGACTTATTCTTGGATGTTATTGGTACTATTACCAATAATTATGTGCTTTCCCTGCAGAAACTATTTCTGACTGCATGATGTTAGCTGATTTGCAAGGTCAGTTCAATGTGACTAGCTGACATCTCTGCATAAATTAGTCTCAATATCTGAACACTTGATTTTCCCATTGTAGGAACTTGCTCACTGTGCTTTGATTAAAAGGTATTCTGTTTTACTGCCAAGTTTATAAAAATATATCCTCTTAACTGGATAAACAGGAAAGAAGAATATAGTTGGCAATTGGAATTCCAAGTATATTGGGTATCTTTTGTGGCTATGGCCAGGTTCTTTGCTGATAGTTTAGCATTTAGGCTAATTATGTAAAGCATTTTCCTGGAGGAAGAAATCTCCTTTATGCTTATTTTTATACTTGGTAAAATTGTGTATAATGAACTGAGAGTCACAACTTTGTCCCAGCAATACATATTTAAAAAGTAAACGAGATGAGTGTAGTAAGTGCTTGTGGATTTCTCTCTGGTTAGATTCAAAGGCTTCAATTTCTTAATTTAAAAATGACAAGGTTCCTCCTAGCCTCTTGTTGGCCTAAGTATAAATAAAGCTTGGGTACAGTTTTACATCCATGTGAAGTTACCAAGTCCCAGAATAAAAGGATTTTTATTCAAAAACAGATAGAAAAAGGCAGTGAAGATTGAGTCAGTTCTATCCAGTGGTATAGGAGGTGTGGTTGGAATATCAGCATGGAGCTCTTTGCTCTGCCATGATTTCTACAATATCTCACAAGAATCACTGAGCAGTACTTTAAATCCACTTTGTGAACACAATATTTCAGAAGAATCTTAAAGTAATAACAGAAAATGCAGTATTATTTGCTACATTATTACTTGAAAAGAAAATGTCTTTATATATTTGATAGGAAGACAACATGAGATCTACCCTCTTACCAGATATTCAAGCGCATAACAATTATTGTTATTTATAGGCATGGTGTACATTTGATCTCTAGAACTCTATTCATTTTGCATATCTGAAATTTTGTACATGGTGATTAGCAACACCCCATCTCCCCTTCCCCTCAGCCTCTGACAACCACCATTCTAGTCTTTGCTTCTGTGAGTTTGAGTATTTTAGATACCTCATGTGAGTGGAATCATGTGGTATTTGTCCTTTTGTGACTGGCTTATTTCACTTGGCATATTACCAAGTGATCATTACCATATGATCCAGCAATCCTACTTCTGGATATTTACCCAAAAGAATTGAAATCAGGATCTCAAAGAAATATTAGCAATCCTGTGTTCATTGCAGCTCTGTTCACAATAGCCAAGATGTGGAAGCAACCTAAATGCCCATCAAGAGATGAATGGATAAAGAAAATGTGGCATATACATATAATGGAATATTATTCAGCCTTAAAAAAAGAAGGAAATCTTGCAACATGTGACAACATGAGCGAATCTTAAAAATGCTTTTTGGAAAGTTGATACAAATGATCATTAAAGATCCCCTTTAATGAATTTAGAATTTAGGATATTCTTCCTTAAACATAAACTAATGTGGACATTTTTTTATACTGATTACATACAAAAATATTTCATAGGATTGCAACAAACCTCTCATATTACACAGAATGCTAAAAGTGCTCAGACTGGTCTGTCAGCTCTACTGTGTACATATTTAATATGATGGGAACCCTAAATGAAGATTGTATGGGAATTAAATAAATGTAGCCACTGTATATGAAGTTTTATTAATTTTTAAATCTAATGAGGTGGAGTCACCCACAATGACATAAATAGACATTTTTGATAAAAGACCCAATATGGTATAAAGTAGTTGCAAGGAATTTTATATCAAATTTAAAAGGAATGTACCTATTTTGTATATAGACATTTATACATAAACACAAACTTTCTGTGGGTAAAGAATCCTCAATTTTCAAAGCTGGATAGAACCTCACATATCACATGGACAACCCCATTTTCTAAGGCCTACAAGATTCACAGAATGTTAGGACTATAATCCTAGTCAGACAGCTAATGAAGGATGGACTCAGGCTAAGATGTAGGCCTATTCAGTGTTCTTGTAGCAAATGCATAGCACCTCTTTTAATCATTTCATACTATTTGTCATTCAGTGTAAGTAAGCTGCTAAATCTGTTTTTATCTTATTGTCAAATTCTTTTTTTAAACATTTATTTGAATTAACATTGGATTTGCTTAGCCCTCTAAGATTTATCAGACATTCTATTCCCGATTTAGAGTAAATATTCTATTTTTCTTAAGGCCATAGATGGTATCCATCACAAATGAAAAAAAATTACATTTTATAGAGCCTCTCCTCCCTGACACATTTCCAAAATACTTCAGAATCCTGGTTTAGTACAAATATGCACACCCATACATATCTGCATGAGAAATTCATGCTGAACGGAATGTGGTCAGAGAGGGTCTTTCTGTTCAGAGTGAATTGGAGGTAGGTGGTGGCTAGGAGAACAAATAGTTATAGTAGTAGTTTTTAAGGTATCCATGATATTTGTTATTTTAGCCCAAATTTAAAAATCTTGCTGGGATCTCTCAACTCCTCCCATGATCCTTTTCTTGATGGTCACAAGGATTTTTAATCCAGGCCTCTCCACGATGTTTAGGTGCTATATCTACAATGAAGTCTACTCAGCCAGAAAATATCTTAAAGTAGATGATACAGAACACCTAGCTGATGATTTTGATAAAAATAATACTGTCTTTTGAAGAAATCAGTCACTATTCCAACATCACCATGAGGTAAAAACTATTTTTTTAAAACTCTTCTCACCTATTTTGTGTCGAGTTTGGGTTTTGCATCAAGAGGAGACCAGAAATAAGCAGTTTGCTCTGATTCCAAAGTCAGTTAAGTACATTTGTTAAAAGTCCTACTGGGAAATCTGTTCCCTCTCATCAAATGCTTCCGCACCAGCATCTGCCCAGAAAGCACTCTGTGTCCTTTGTGCCCCAGGGTCCCTCTCCAAAACAAACCACCCACTTGTTGAGACTAACTTTTTAGAGATTTGTTAGAATCTGTAAAGCTGCCCCGATCTGCCCCATGTCCTATGCTTGCCCATGTTGCGGTAGGTTCAGCAAACGTGTTTGAAAGGCATGGCAACTCGGATCGCTGCTGTGTGGGCTCCTTTCAGCAAGTGTTTCTATTTCTGTTGTGCTAGCACACACACAGGAGTCTAATTTTGGGAATGGAAATGAAAAATCTTCCTCTCGTGTAATTTGGTTACAGTGTGGCCTCACAGTGAAGTGCTTTGGGAAGGAGGCAGGGCCATTTCCAGAGCAGTTTCTGAACAAAGGAAAGGCACTTGTCACCGTTGCCAGGAATGCTGAGGAGGGTACACGGGCTCTCAAGAAATTGAGCTTGTCACTTCCATGGCAACACACCCCGGGTCCAGCATCACATCTCTGAAGAGACCCCTCACGTGTGTACCTATGCGGATTACCAGTGTGCGAGGCAGAAATGAGAAGATTCTTTCTGACACCTAGATTTCCCTCATGTGCTTCTCCTTTCTTTGCCGTGGAGAGCCTTATTTGGTTGCTTTTTCTCTTTTTCATATTTTCTGACTTTGTTTTTCAAGTCATTTTTGTTTTACAGGGCCATAAATATCTGGCTTTTCTAGGGTTTGGAATTGCTCTGAAAAAAAAAAAAAATCAGCCACTGTTGTACAAAAACCAGGCACAGAGTTATGCTTTACAGGATGCTTAAAGTAAGTGGTGCTAGTCTTCAATTGTTAATGCTTGGAAATTACCATTCTGGCATTCCTGAGGAGTAATTGGATAGCAACTCTATGTGGCGCTACCAGAGTAGAATCTGGATGCTACTGATAGAAGAAATTAGTTAAATCCAGTAAGGGCTGGTTGCTGCTAGAGTCTTATTTGGGGGAAAAAAATGGACTCCACCAGAGGAATAATGCTTGTGGGTTGCCATTTTCTCTAAATCACCATGATTTATATAATTAAAGAAAAGAAAAAAAGCTTTTATGTATAGTTCAATAGAGTTTTCAGAGGACAGATGGGAGCTGCCCAAGTGGTGTGGGTGTATTGGAACAAAAGAAACAAACAGATATGGAAAATAAATTTACGGGGGAAAAGTCATGTTGGAAAACATGAATAAATGGAGACTGGATTAAGGGAAAAGCTAAAATGTATTAGCAAAAATACTGGAGAGTGAAATTCATAGGACAAACATCAAAAATCAACATGGATGCTTTCACAGTGAGGGGGTTTACATTCTTCTTTGCCCCAGCCCATGCTCGAGGGTTCTTGTTTGAGAATCTCATATGCATGATGTGAAGTCTTCATTCTAGTGAGAGAAAATAAATGAACTAGAAATGCAACAGAAAATACAGCTATGCCACTTACTAAACTTATTAAGAGAATTATTGAATTTAAAAGACACTCAATTATTAGGGACTGTGGTATCCATTCTTATTTAACAGGACTGCCTTTTTCTATCTGTACTGGCATGATAATAATTCTACCACTAGGGCATATTTAAAAAATTTTTTTTTATTTGGAGTAGCCCTAAAAATAGCATTTTGGTTACCTGCCCTTGGCAGAAATTTGTTACACACAAAAATGATAGGACTCGCTCAGCAAAAATTTTTGCTGTGTAGTAATATCAACTAGGATCATAGATACTTGAATGAGAAGCAACATGGAGGACTATTTGGGGAAAACTTGAGATGGAACTGTAAGAGAAATTAATGTTGCCTTGGAGAAATGACTTTCTACTCTTTTTAATTTTTTTATCCAAAGTAAAGTGAAAAATCAAGAAAGATGAAACAGTCTTTCCTTTTGTCATTGTGTAAGGAAACAGTCTCATAGAAAACAATAGAAAAGATTGTGTAATGTTTGATATGGGAAATAAATTAGTTAAATGTAAATACTGTTGATATATGGATATATATAATTAAAAAACAGTAAACTGTGAAAACTTGGGTCTAATAGAAGCTTGTAAAGATGGGAAGATTACCGTTTGAGAAGCCTCACTTTGCTTTCCATTTCTTACTGGAGGTCATCACCTCTCTGCTGTGAAAAAGGCACCCAATCCACCCTGTCCTCTCCGATTCAGACCTTTCCTACGATGGGGTTCAGGCATTTCTCATTTAAAAGTCTCTACTTCTAGTTGTTTGGTTTTTTGTTTTGTTTTGTTTTGTTGCTGTAGCCTGAGCAAAGTGATCAATCATGCTTCTGACACATTAAAAATTAAAGTTGGTGCCTCTTAATATCTTATAAATACAAAGTAGACAAATATAAATGTAATACAGGCAATATCTGTATTGCCTAAATATAATATAATCACTGTAATAGAGACAAATAATGGGGTTCTTTGATACAATAAAACAGTTTAAGTAAATAAATAAATTTCTGAGTGATTTGAGATTTCCTAAATTATATTTAAGCTAGCATTGTGTGAAAAATGAGCAAAACATAACTGAGTTAATTTTAGAAAGCTGAGACATAGTCAACAGTGATTTTGGACCCTTAGTTACCAAGTAATTAAAGGAGTCCCTGTGAATATGCTAGAACAGAGAATAGGAATTAGAAGAGCTAGGATTTAGCCTAATTAGCCTAGTTAGCTGTTGGATCAAGATGATGGGTCTCAACCTTTGTGAACTTGATATGCTTTGAGTAACAAAGAGAATAGTTGTAGGTGATATGGAAGGTTCTGCTCAGCTCTGCAAATCCATGAATCTCTATCCAGAGAAAGTTTGTATTTATGTATAATGTATATACAAAATGGGTGTGTCCTTTTTACTTTGATATTAAATTCCTTAAAACTACAACTTTATGCCATACATTATTTACAGGGGCATATTTATGTCATTGTGGGTTATTCTACCTCCTTGGGTTCTAAAGTTAATCAAATTTCATCAAATACCTGTTTAAGTAAAAGTCAAGGGTACATATCTTTGAGGCTCATGTCACATTAATATGCATATAGAGGGGCTCACATACCAGTCTGAGTAATGTTAGCTTAGGTGTATTTTGAGAGATAATATGCATTAATGTCCCTTAATGTTCATTTTTATTCTTTGTATAAGCCCTTCATAACGAACATAAAGGCACTGGTTTTCCCTAAGAGTATACGTATTTAAAAATAAACAAGATGAGTATGTAAATGATTATTGATTCCTCTCTGGTCAGGAACAAAGGCGTCTTTGTCTTCATTTGGTCAGTGTGCTCCCTTCCAGCCCTGAACATTCTGAGCTCAAGGATTAAAAAAAGAAGAAGAAGAAGAAGAAGAAGAAAAGAAGAAAGAAGAAGAAAGAAGAAAGAAGAAAGAAGAAGAAGAAAGAAGAAAGAAGAAAAGAAAGAAGAAAGAAGAAAAGAAAGAAAAGAAAGAAGAAAGAAGAAAGGAAGAAAGAAGAAGAAGAAGAAGATGTTGTGCCCATGTTGTGCCCAAGTCCTAGAACGAAGGGGTCTTTAGTCCAGAACAGCTAGAGACATGCAGGGGATTAGTTAGTGCTACCAGTGGGAAAGAGGAGCTCAGAGGAGGTATGGCTGGAACGTGAGTCATCACCAGAGAGCACAGCGCTTTTCCTTTGCTGTGCTCCCTGTGGTATCCTGCAAGCATCGCACAGCTGTACTTTAAATCCAGTGTGTGAGCACAACACTTCAAAGAGAGCCCAAAAGTATGAATTCTCTTATTAGGTATTATTTACGTATTAGCTGTCATTACGTGAGAAGGAGCTACCTTTTTTTTTTTAAGATTTTATTTATTTGACAGAGAGAGCTCACAAGAAGGGGTGGGGGGGTGGGGTGGGCAGTGGGAGAGGGAGAAGCAGGCTCCCAGCTGAGCAGGGACCCCAATGCAGGACTCGACCCTGGGATCATGACCTGAGCAGAAGGCAGACGCTTAACCGACTGAGCCACCCAGGCACCCCAGGAGCTACCTTTTAAAAGTTGGCACAAATGGTAGTGAAAGATCACCTGAACTTAGAATATTCTTTCCTGAGCACATAAACTAATGTAAACATTTTTTTTTAAATCACATTTAAAAATATTTTAAAGGATTTCATAGGATAAATGGAGACCTGACATTTCAGAGAGAATTTTTTTTTAAATGATGATGAAAGAGTATACTGATATAGGAAATGTTTAAAATTTAACTTTTATTTACCTGCAACTTATATGGAAACCATCTGTAGTCTTTATTTTAAAATATAACATAGTTGTCAGGAATCCAATTCAGAGATAAGCCAAAAGAAATTACTGTGAAAAAGATGACAAAAACCTGATATAACATACATTATTTTTTTCTGGTGTGATAGACTGAGGAGAATGACAAGATGGCTTGCATATGAATCAAAGTCCGCTAGATGAGGGATACACAGAAGGAACAATGTCCAGAGGGGGGAAAAAAACTTTTTTTAAAGGATAACTGATGTATTGGTTTCATCCTGGACACTAAAGCATCTGAAGTAAAAGCTAGCAATCGGTGGACTGGGCCTTTCTTCAGATCTTCTCCTTGACACAGAGCGTGAAAGAGAAATCATCAGGGGTACACCGTAAGACAATGATCCATGTTGCCTTTACGGTTCACATGGAGCTCTTATGGATTATGTTTCAGACTGTGTGCCATCGAGCCTCCATAACCGGGTAGCATGTTATCCTCTGAAGCTAATTAAAGCATGTGTAGAGAAGCACTATGAAGACAGCATAGGAAACAAATCACGGGCTTCCCCTCAATTGTCGTAAGGCTGAAGGGCCTTTGGTGGCTGGGTAAATAAGTCTTAGAAGAGGACTTGGGGTTTATTCTAGAAATTCGACAAAGTAGTTCCTATATCAGTAAGCAGTAGAGTGTTTTGAAAAACAACCCACCTACATTTGTAGAGGTGGCATCCCTGAAAGTAATAGAAGAACAGTCTTGTGTTTCCTTGGGCCACACCAGCACAGACTGGGGTCGGACAGGTGGAGTCCTCACTCTCTCGGCTTACCTTCAAGTGGATGGGTTTTCACCTGTCCTTCTAAGTCTGCTCCTAACTTTGTTACTGGCCGCTACAGTGATGTCCTGGCCATTTCCCTGACTTTCTATGATTGGGGCTCCCAACATTCTCTGGGCTGAGAAAATCCCCCCACTCCTGCTTGGGTTCTACCTTGTTCCAGATCCAAAGCCTATGGGACAGGTTCTCCTTCCCGCATGTTCTTGTGGTAAAGCCCAGAAATGGAGGTGGGGAGGAAGACTTAGTGTTAGCAAAGGGTCAATCTATTAAAAAATGTTCCTCTCTTTTCAAAGTACTCCATTATTCTTCATTCAGGTGTCTCTCTCTGGTCTCATTCTTTCCTTTGGAGAACTTCTTGTCCTCAGGTTTATCAGTACCTCCCCGAAATTGACTCAGCTGGGATATTTGTGATTTCAGGAGTGCCCTAGTCAAGGCATGGGAATAATCAAACCTTCTTTCAGAATTTTTATCTTCTTTGAAATTTTTCTATCTTTCATAATCTAGGTTAGTTGAGTAGAAGCAGTTTTTGAATTCATATTTTTTAAAAAGGAAAAAATAAGCACAACAAGGAGACAGCTAACCACCTTACTTAAAACCCTTGGACTAATTATTTTGCTAGTTTTATTAATCTAGCTACAGTCTATTAGGAAAGAGATTGCATGTCGAAATGTAAGGATCAAAAAGAAATGTAAATCTGACTCAAATGTAGTGTAACAAGTTTAGTACTTTTTTTTTTTGAGCTAAAATGCCTCTTATTTGCATCAGAACAACATGCGATGCAGAAGTTCTAATGTTTGACAGATAACAAATAACTAATAAACCCAGGACCAGATGGGAGCCATCCTAGACTTACATAAAAGCTGGCTCTAAGAAAGGGAGGATTTTTGATAGCCAGGATATTTCAGCTGTTTTTGACACCCAAGGCAGGTGTGTCTTAATGTCAAAACGGTAATTTCTTTATTGAAACATTTTCATATACAAGAAAATTTAATGTCCATAACTCTAGAAATATCATACAAGAAAAACATAAAATACACACTCAGAAATAAATGACAACTCCAGCAAACTTAATCACAAATGAATTGTGTGGGAATGATAGGTCTTTATCCTTTTGGGTGGCAAGCATGTATTGAGAGCCAAAAGTTAACAGAAGCTACAGTTTGAATTTGGCTGACATCTTTTTCACAAAAAGTTTTAGACAAAGGGAGCTTCTCCAACTTTGCGTTTTGAAATTTGTTTTATTTGGAACTAGCCCCATTCACTTTCCATTCCGTTTCTATCCCACTTGTATTTTAACACATGAGTCCTTAACCAGCAAAACTCAGACACTTTTGTCAGTAAGTTCTGCAAATGATACAGTTAGTTGGTGATGGCAGCTCAGTTTCGTTGCCAGTTGAAAAGGACTTTGGAGAGGTCGATTTAAGACTGGACCCTCTAAATGCTCACTTGTGCAGAGGGTGGGCATGTGGCCTCACGGGCATTCATTTAATTGAAGAGGACTCTCTTGGTTAGGGAACCAGTTCCACTGAGCCTTTGATATTGGAGAACGAGATTCAGATGGACATGAGGACAGGTAAGAGCAGTTACCTCTCCGATGGTTTTCACTTAAAACAAGTACCCTGCTCATGATCTTGATATTGACAGAGTTCTTCAGAATCAGTCATGAGAGAGTCATAAGACAGCTCTCAATTCTGGGTGGTTTCTCAGGGCTGTAAATGATGCTATAGTAACTTACGAATCAATAGGACTTTGGTCTTTAAGCCTAGAAAATGTCCAGTGTTGCTATCACATTGATTTTTAATACTTTATCACCTTATTAAATTATGCTTTTTATTTTAGGTATATCTTTTATGTTCATTCTGTTTGAAGGCATCAATCCTGTTGGTCTTCAGTATTCGGAATCTTAAGTCTTTAGGGCCCAAGGAGAGACGCTGTAGGTCATGAAAGGGATAGTGCCCGATTCTTTTATTTTTACAGGCTCTTAAATGATGGGGCTGCAGCCTGAAATGGACTGTTCTCCCTGTGAGAAACAAAGCTTAGGCCACAGCAAAATGGCTGATTTACAAGAATCCTGTAACCCTTGTAGTTGAGTCAGCCTCAGGGTGCAGACAGCACACAGGAAGGGGCTGATTGAATCGCCCGTTCCACCTCAGAGTTTTGTTGTTGTCACAAGCCCTAGAACCACATCCTGATTATCAGCTGAGGTCCTGCATATTGGAGCAACACTGAGGCCATCTTGATGCTGACCCATCCTGACCCTGGCCCCTATGATGATCTCTGTTTTGCAGGTGAGAGAATGTTCACTAATGGGCAGAGGCAAGGTTTGTGCTCAGATTTTCTGTTACCACTAGCCTAGCATCCTTCCTGTTTTGCTGAAACCTGTTGCATGGCAAGTGTGTTTCTTTTGAAGCAAGATAGTGGTGAAAACACCACCAACCACCACCACAATCTCCACCATCACCATCCAGAGCTCTGGTGTAGCAACCTTGGGGTCTGAATTGAGAATTAGCCAAGAAACCCAGTGAGTTTTTAGTCCATCTGTTTTACTAGTCACTGAGAGACTTCATTGCTCTGGTAATGATTCTCTCAGCATGGGAAGATCTCATTCTTTTATTAATCTTAAGGACATGTCTAGCCCTTAGATAACCGATTAGTCAGGAAAAAATATTTGTCTACTTAATACTTATCACTTCTGTTTCAATTATAGTTTCTTTGTAAACCACTTGCCTCCTTCTCCAAAAAATTCCCAGACTATTCCAGTCTGTCATAATGTTCTTATCCCCTCAGCCAGGGCTTGGAACCTTTTAAATAAAGGGCCAGATAGTAAATATTTTCAAAGTTGTGAGCCATATGGTGTTTTTCAACTACTCCTCTTTGCCCTTGTGGCACCAGAACAGCTGAAAACAGAATATCTAAATGAATGGGTGTGGCTTTGTTCTAACAAAACTACTTATAAAAGAGGTGAAAGGGTCTGGATTTAACTCCGACAGTAGTTTGCTGACCCCTATTTCAGTTGCCCTGAAATCATTTGTCAATTTCTTGGGTTATCTCTTAATATCATTTTTTAAATTGGTCCCTCATATTGTTATATAAATTTTCATTTGTGCATAATTTATTATATACAAAAACTTTTCCCAGTAAATATTATTTGTTTTCATTGGCTTAACTTCCTTTGTCCCGTCATTCCCAAACCTGCCCTCAGTTATCAATATGTGGGATTTGAAAAGCACTGTGAGTGAACCAGAGGAGTAGTTGGGAAGAGGCAAAGCTATTCTTGCCAACAAACCACTTAGTTTTGGGAGGAAAATTTGTTGGGAGATCAAGATGTTTGCATTTGACCTGAAAAGGCACGTCCTCCCCTACAGGACAGTTGTTGTGTTACTAATGGATAGGAAGTTTGTACTTTTCTGAAACCCATATGTCTGGTGATTGAAGGTGTATGTTAGTGAGTGATTGATTATATTGCTTTTGTGTCCTTGCACATCTTAGATTGCTGGAAAGAGAACATGGGCAAGCTTGTCTTTAAAATAGATACCACATGGCTGGTAGCTTGGAAAGAACATGAAATACTATATAGTCCTTCACAGACAAGTGAAATTCTAAATCCATGTCTTTCAGCGAATGAGGGAAACCATTTCTGGCTTGGAAGGAGGTCAGAAAACAATTAATCTCCCGTTTTCTTTAAGTGAGGACATCACATGGTAGAGTGAGAAATTGGGAGATCACTAGTAAGAATAAAGTGAATTCTGTATTTTTCAGGTCACTCATATTCATATTCTCTTCTCCCATGATCTTTGTCAAATCTGTGGTTTTTAATGATGATCTATGTTATGCTTGAAAAGGACAAAAAGGAAAGGCCTTCCACAGGCCATTCACGCAGTCTCTCTTCATGGGGATCTGCAAGGTACTTTGGAAGGAACAAAGGAGTGCAAAGGCTAGTTTGCGTCTCCATCATGTTTCCTGTGGATCAGGAGGAGACCTATAGGAGGGTGAGAAGAATCCTCACTCATCTTTTTGTCTTTGTCATGACGACTGATTGACATCAGAAGAGCCAAGGGGTGGAAAAGAGCTTAAAAAGAGCCAGATGCATTCGCAGTGCTTTCATGGCAACTGATGGTGATCTGGCAAGTAGGAAACTTCTCTATAGCACTTAATGTTTTCAGAGTGCTTTGCAATCAGGTTTATTAGTCACCCTTCACAGCCGCCACATGAGGCTAATTGATAGGGCTCTCCATTTTAGCCTCTCCATTGAGGACAAGTGACTTGCTGAGGGTCAGGCAGTGAGAAGCTTACGGAGCTCATTAGTCTCTGGGTCATTTCTCTCTGGAGCTAGCAAAAGACTTGACTTTTTTTTTTTTTTTTTTAAGGCCACTCTGACTAGCTTAGGAAAACTTATTACTGGTTAACCTGATTGTTTTCCAGGATGATACTATTGTAAAAATTCTAACTTTAATAATTCCTTTTTAAAATTGGCCTTTTCTAAAGCTTTATGACATTACTTTTCAGAACTTTCCAGGAAATTTTAGCTGTGCGTTTTATGGTTCAGCCAGGTCCTTTACTAGGCTAATGTTCTCAGAATTTGGGCCCTAGAGACTTCAGGAGAAACAAAACTTTTTAGCCAGGCAGCCTTCGTTTGTGGCATTAGCTGTGGTCAGAATTTGTATGGAGGGATGAGGGAAACTGCTTTCTATCAGCTATTAATGCTATCTTTTACACTCAGAATCTCATAGAGGCTAGACAAAAGCAGTGACCTTGCTATTTGGAATGAGAAATGTTGACATTTATCGTTAGATCGATGCAGGGATATGTATTTTAAAGATAGGTGATTAGTGGGCTTCCCCTACTTTTCTTCATATAAACAAAACAACCCCTAACAAATATGGAATGGGATTTCTGTAGATGATGGAAAGCTGATTGTTTATATTGGCCATTCTTTCAATAGTTTACCCCTCAAATATTTTTTGAGAGCACCTCTTGCATATAGATACTGCTTTAGACAGTGGAGATACAGCCCTGAATTCATGCAGCTTACATTTTAGTGGACTATTATTTTAAATAAGTGATATATGGAAGAAATAATCACTTTCAAGGAAACAAAAGCAGGGTACAGAACTGTGAGTGACTGGAGTGAAAGGGTATTTTACATGGAGTTAGAAGAAGCCTCTCTGAGGAAATGACATCTGGAGGAATCAGAAGGGGTATGGGAGAGCATCACAGGAAGCGAGAACAGCAAGGGCAAAGCCTTTCAGTGGGAGTGAACTAGGCATGTGTGAGGAGACAGTTGCAAGAAAGCTAGTGTGGCTGGAATAGAGTGTGTGAGACAGAGAATAACAGGAGGTGAGGTCAGAGACGGGCAGGTAACAGATCCTGTGGGCTTTGTTGACCAAAGTCAAATGTTTGGGTTTGGGTCTGAGTTCGTGGAGAGTCATCAGAGGAACTGAGCAAGGGTGTGATACATCTAGTTACATTATCAGAAGGTCACTGGGAATGCTAGGTAGAGACCAGACTGAAGAAGTGAGAGGCAGGTAGGGGAGGACATAGGGACACTCATTAGGGAGCTAGATTGGTAGTAGAGGTAGGAGAGGGTAGTGGTAGCTTGAACTAAGTGGTAGGATGAAGGTGTTGAGGAAGCGTTGGATTCATAGGATATTTTGAAAGTAGAGTTGAGAGTGCTCCATGATGGATTGGATCTGGAATATAGGGGAAAGAGGTGGCATGTGGCTTCATAGTTTGAGTACTGACAACCCCAGGAAGAACTATTTACATAGGCTGTACAGCGAGTGACAGCCCAGGGGTGGTCCAGTGTGGCAGCCCTGGGAGGAATCAAGAATGACTCCTTGGATTTTGATCTAAGTAATTTTGTATGATTGGTGGTGCTGTTTATGGAGATGGGGAACAGGTTAGGAGGTGCAGGAAAGTCAAGCTCCGTGTTGGACATGGTACATTTGAGGTGGACATCTATGAGGAGACGTCACCTGCAGAGTTAGGTATAGAGATGAAAGTCTGGGGAGAGGTCAGGGCCAGAGATACAAATTTGCAAGAATACGTGCCTATGGGACTGAATTAGAACTTCTTGTTGAATGACTGTTGAGGGGAAAAGAGGTTTATGGGCTGTGCCCTGGGACACTCTAAAATTTAAAGATTGGGAAGGAGAAAGTGCCATCCAGGCTGGAAGGAAAGACTCGTTCAACCTCTTTAATCTCCCAGTTTTACCCTTTATTTTAACTCTGATGGGTCCTCGACTTACCTTTCTGAATATAATTGACTTAAATGGGTATTTATAGTTTGAATCCAAAACTCTTTTCATCATAAGTTATTTATGTCATGAGGTAGGACACACAGAAACCTATTTGTAAGTCTCTTTTTTCCTAGTAAGAGCTGTTTGTGAAAAGAGAGCTTTCAAGATGCTTCCTCTTGTGCCCTGCTGGTGTTCTCATTAGTGGGGGGATTTCATTGCTCCCGGCTCGAGATTTCATTTCCACCACTGTATGCAGAGGCTATACTGCCTGGATTTGTTTGGGCCGCTTCTGTTTTTGTGAGCCTTCATGCATAAAGTCACTGTGAATCCTCTGAGATGGAGCATCCAACAAATGGCATGCGCAGAACTGCAGTCCCTCAAGCTGCTGTGCTCATTGGGGGTATACATATGCATTCCAGAGAGGTTGCAGCCCTGGGATGAAGCTGACTCTACCTCTCTACCTCTCTCTTATCTTGACCTTCCCATTTTGTGCTGGGGTTCGGGGCGGGGGGAGGGCCTTGTAGAAAAAGAAGGAAAAGAAGATTCTTCCTCTTGCCAAAGCCAGGGCAGCCAACGCCACCTCACAGAGTAATACTTCTCAGTCAACTCAACAAGTATTTCTCTTAAATAGTTGGTTAGTCCCTGGGGCTCTAGCTCTGTGCACGTCTACACGTCTACCACCGGGCTCCGAGGAGTGCTGGGGGATTTAACACCAGCATCAGTCAGCTCTGTTCAGCAAGCCAAATGCAGGGTTAACTAGCGTTCCTTTTTTGCTTCGGTGTCTACACTGGCATTTCGGCTGCAGGCCCTAACTCCCGGTCCTACTCCGGCCTCCTTGACCCCCATTCTTACAAGCTTAAAAGTATTCAGGTATGTTTTTCTCAGCAAAAATGCCATCAATTTTCACTAATTAGTGTCAACCTGACTGGAAAACCACTTAAATGTATCATTATTTTTTTCCTAGAAATTTCAGTGTTTCTCACTGGGGATTGTATGGTTAACAAAAGACAAGAATTTAGCACATAAACTCATTACCTAGAAGCAGAATGTACGTAAATGTAATTGTTCACATTTCCTACCTATTGTTTAACAATTTTTTTGTTTTTTTTTTTTTTAAACCAGGCCTTCATTGTTATTCTTTGTCTGCTGTCCCTCTGGCTACAGCCATACAGGGTGTTTGCTGTCTCAGCCCTTTCAAGATAGGGATTCTTTTCTTCTGGGGTTTGCCCTCTCTAAGTCTTGTAAAAAGGCATCACATTAACCTCTGTAATGACATTATTTTATTTTTTGAAACTGTATTTCCGTATCACCTGGCGTCACAGGTATTTCAAAGTTACTTTGTTGTTCTCCCAAGAACACTGTATTATTTGATGGGAAATTTTCATCATGGCATGAAGTTACAATCAGTTTTCATTTAAAGATTTTGCGAGCTCTTTTACATGTCAGAAGAAAACCATCGTGGGCTTATCTGTGAGAGAGATGTTTTGGGGCTTTATATTGTTAATTACCTCCTTCATCTTGATTTTCAAATCTGATGGAGGAGTTAAGATACCTGACTTGCAGTGGCATTTTCTGGCCCAGTTAACAGCATGACCATGTAGCTCGTGCCCCGCCAGCAAGCTGGGAGCCGGCCTGGATTCAGATCAATACTCAAATACTCACAGGGTCCTGACGTGTAGTCCATCGTATTACCCTCTTCATTCCTTCCGCTGTTGCCCGGGGCGGGGGCGGGGGGCAGAGAGTGATCCTGTTTCACTTGGACTTCTCTTTCCATCTCTCAGTTGGACTTGATCCCGGCTGGTCTTGTCCCACCCAGATCATTCTCCACATTATTACTAGAAAGGCCTGTAAAGCACAAATTGGGTCTTGTCACAGCTCATGCCTTAGCACAGAATAAATTTTAAATCCTTCACATGGTGAAGTTTCTCCACGATCTGACTCCTGCCTTTCATGTCAGCCGTAGTTCTTGTTCGTCTGCCCTCACATCCTTCTGAACCACTTCTGATTCCTTGAACGGGGCAAGTGTCTAAAATTTTAGGTTCTTTGAATTAAAGCTCCTTGCCATCTCTTCTGTTACTCTACAGACCTCAATCTTAGCCATTATTTGGCATACGAAATGAAGAATGAGTGAATAAATATTACCTTCTGGTTTCCCTGGCTGGGAACACGGGGATACTGAGAGATTGGCCTACACTTAAAGAAGTTGAGAATAGTATCTCTTTTGATGATATTTCATTTTTTACCACTTGATGTTTGGCATTATGTAATGATTTTGATGAGAACCAGCATATACTTTGGATGCCCTGGTCACAAGTCTATTTCTACTTTTGGTCTACTAACCATCCCTAACTGATCCTTTCAGTTGCTATTTTAGCATATTTGAGCTTTACTGTAGCTTTAGAAATAGAAGCGATTCAAGATTTTCAGGATGACTTTATTTTGGTCAAATATGAGTTAACTGGCTAATGAGAAGGAAAAAAAAATAATGGGAATTTAGTTGGAGTTTAACTTGCCAAAATATGGACCATCACAGAAATGGAGTTTCACTTCTTGATTCGGGCCACGCTAGCACTCTAGAGGTGTGCTTTAGTTACTTGACAAGTAGTTGAGTGGCTTCTAATTACCAAATGTATAGACACACAAGTAAAGCATTGACATAACTGTTCTTGAGATGATAAAGGAAAAGCCACAGTCTCACACCTAGATTTTGACCATCCAATAATATAACTTTATTGAGCAACTACTATGTGCAGCTAGGGTACTAATCATCACTATTGCAATGATAGTAAAAGTCAAGTACAATGACCTCAAGGAGCTCAAAGAAACATGAAATCTTACTCTAAAATGTGATAGGGCTTAAAATTGCGCTATGAACCAGATTATCAGTTCACCTTAAGGTGAGTGGTCAGAGTAATTATACTTATCTGTCAAACAATGAAAGTAAAGTCCACATGATCATTACTTGTGCATCAGCAAAGCCAGGATTGAAGCAAGTTTTTGGTTTTTTTTTTTTTTTTTTAAGATTTTATTTGACAGAGACACAGCGAAAGAGGGAACACAAGCGGGGGGGGGGGGGCGGGTGGGAGAGGGAGAAGCAGGCTTCCTGCGGAGCAGGGAGCCCGATGCAGGGCTGGATCCCAGGACTCTGGGATCATGACCTGAGCCGAAGGCAGACGCTTAACGACTGAGCCACCCAGGCACCCCGAAGCAAGTTTTTAAGATACCTATTCCGGATGAGAGAGGAAGAGAGAATTATGAATATGAATGAATAGAAACCAGAACCAAAAGAGGGACATCCTGGATCACACTGGTATGGTTATCAAGAAAAGCATGAGATCCAGAAAAGTATCGCCGAACCCAAACTCAAATAGAAGAAAGTTAGAACAGGAAATACTATTCTCTTGGCAACTCTATTTATCTGGAACCCTATCGTATTTCATTTAGAGCATGACTCTTAAATTTTTCCAAAGTGAATTGTCAGTAATTCTCAACAGATTCTTTAGGAGGCTTTGTAAAATTCAAAGTTTCAAAATCCTTGAGTTATAATTCTAGATGCAGACTTGAAGTAACTTGTGGCCACAGTTATGTGCCTTGAATGGAGAAAGTCAAATGAGCACAGAGCTGATGTTCAGCTGGTATACACTGGTTCATCTGTATCAGTTACTAACATTAACACACTTTTATTCCGATGCCTCCCAGACTCTGAGCCATTCCAGACAACTGGATCCTCCCCAGGATCTCTTTGCAGCCCAGGAACTAAGCAGCGGGTACATAGAATAGGAGATCTCTGAGACCGCAACACAAAAATTATGGAGCATAAATTATTCAATTACTGAGAACAGCACCAGGCCAACAGTTAGTGTCTTAATAGGTATTAACATGTTGTAGTAGGAGCTCATATTAGCTAGTCTTAATAGTCTTTTGAAATGACAGCAATCCGGAGAGTCCTAACAGGTAGCAGGAGCTCAGTGGCTGAGTACTCTGAGGACTCAGCCACGCCCTCAGGAAGTCTTCTACCTGTTGAGGCGGCAAGCCCATAAATAGAGTACAACCCTTTGCCACATATGAAGGATAGAGTGGTTGCTGGTTGGGTAGGGATTTCTGATTCCCTCTGCACATCACATGATGCTCTCATCTGCCCCGGGATGTTGTTTCACGGTCGGGGCCCTCATTTCTATTTGCTGGCAACTGTATTCTTTCCTAGTGTGACTGCTTAAAATTGAGTGCAGAATCTCTACCTGCCATATTGCTAAGGAAGCTTTATTTCATCATTTCCACAAAGCACCTTCTGCCACTTTTATTCTCTGTGGGATTGATGTCTCGATTCTTAAGGTGCTTGCAACATGCTCTCTGTCTCCTCTCAGAGAGCTCTTTGTCCTTTGGACCACTGCCCTGTGTTGCCCATTTGTATTCTTTTTCTGCTAGCCTTGTTACCAGTAGGATGTTTGGGGTATTTTTAATTCTTTCCCTTCTGTTAGAAAGAGCCATTTCCTATTTGGGGTTGGAAGATAGATGTCTTTATAGTTAGACCACTTGAGGGCTGAAGCTGAGAGTTTCCTTTAAAATCATCACAAGCTCCAAATCATGGGGGCGACTTATCCTCATCTGCAAAATCTATGAAGCTGTCATCAGAAATTTGGCTTTGCCGTTTTCCAACACAGTTGTCCTTCTCTAAATTGGAGTTTCTCAACTTGAGCACTGTTGACCTGGATAATTCTTTGTTGTGGGGGCCGTCCTGGCATTCAGCAGCATCTTTGGCCTCAACCCATAAATGCCCGTAGAACTCGCCCAATTTTAACAACTGAAAAATGTCTGCATTTTTGCCTGATGTCCCCATTGGAGGGCCAGCTCACCCCAGGTCGAGAACTACTCTCAATAATAAGCATATGAAAGTAGGTTGACAAATAAATTATAAAACGTGTTGATAAGCAAACACATTCATGATAAGGACAACAAACAGCTGCAGCGCACTTAATGTAGGCGAGGTGCTGTTTTAAGAGCTCTTTTTGTATAAAAAGCCTCATCGAGTGAGGTACCATTGTACCATAATTACCCACACTTTATAGATGGGGAAACTGAGGCTCAGGGAGGTCACACACCTGCCAGCTGTCTGATTAAGAATCTGAGCCCAAGCAGTGTGACCCCCTGGAGTCCATGACTTGAACTTACTGGGCTGCTCTTTCTACAAAAGTTACTGGATTAGATATCTACCTGGCATAGCATGGGATGTTACCTTTGGTAGGTGCTTAGTAAATATTTAAGTGAATAAATGAGTAGCTATCAATCCAGGAAATTACTTAATATTTTAAATCAGTATTGAATAGATTCCTTACTTTAGTTCATATAAATTTTAAAAATGTACTTTTGTTTGAATACAGTCAACTAAATATCATGCATTAGAGCAAAGCAGAGGTTCTCTTAGCATTTCTAAGCTCATTCACAGGTTTGTCAAGGTAACCTCTAAAGCTTCTGTTTGTGTGCTAGTGCAATTTTGTAGTATGTCAGAACGAAGACTGGTCAAATTCCTGATGAAATTAAGCAAAGCATTTCCCTGTGTCCCATAATAAGGAAAGAAAATTCCTCCTCTTTCCTAAACTAGGTATGCATTCTGATGCACTATTTGATAGTTTGACCTAGCTTTGGATCTTATTAAATATTGAACATCTTTAACTAACAGGAAAGCACGTTAGCTGATCAATCTTTAGCTTTCCATAGTTGGCTTCCTATAATAGGTAAGAGGGCCGCGATTTAAAGTTTGTTATAAATGCATTACATCTGATTTGTATCTAAGTGAGAAGCCTGTATTTTGTATGATAAAATATAAAAACATAATTTTTGTGTTAAAAACTTTTTTAATATGTACTTCTGTAAGGCCAAAGAATGGAAACTTCTAGAATGTTAATTAAAATAATAAAATATAACCATAAAATAGCAAGAAACAACTTGATCACAATAGCTTCATCTTGTTGGTTCTCTTAAAACCCCTATTATGAAGTATAAGAATTTTACTCAATGAGACCATAAGTAATATATTTTCTTGTTTAGATGATCTTTTAAGAAATTTGAGTGGCTTCTTTTGTTCCCTTAATTCTGAGAAGTCTGTTATTGTAAGGACAATATTAGAAAATATCTCAAGTCTCAATTTTCTTGGAAAAACATCTTCCAAATAACATGTGATTAAAAGCATAACAGTACCAATACATTTTATCTTCTTCAGTGATAGTAAGGGATATTTTTGTGTCTTGATCTAGGGTGTTTGCTTATAGCACTAGATTTCATGATTTCTATAATGAGTACTTACCACATAGTAAGTAATCTGTAATTTACCTCCCACGCAGTCTTGACACAGAGCATTACTTTGCTATTAGCATTTAGAGTGGGTCCTCCTGCTACCTCAATTAATTTATGGGTTACTCTACATACCTGGATATAAAGTAGTTGATTTCTAGGGGAATAGAAGATCATTTGGGCATTCTTTATAAACTTGGAATTTTGGAAAACTGAAGAAAACAAAACTAAGCAAAATAGCACTCCTCAGAAAATAGTGACTTTTTTTAAGGTTTGGAGTTGTTCTCCCAGTTGATGGCCAGAATCTGTGTTCCCCCACTTCAAGCTCTGAATTGCCAAAAACAATTCTACCTACAGAGTTAGGCTTATTATGTTTTATGAAGTAACCTTCAGAAAAGAGCGTCATTTACGATTATATAGAGCTAGCAGAGAGCTAAGCTTTCATTAGCACATAAATACCATTCAGTTTACTTGAAGGTCAAAATGATGACCAGTCCAGAACACATTTTTCCATGACCTGGAGTTGTTTTTTTGTTTTTTTGTTTTTTTTAAGTTGCCAACATGAGTAGAAAGTCAATAATCCTGATTCTAAGAGTATCTTTCCCTTTAAAATGGTTATATCACCAAGTAGTTTATTCTTCCACAAAAATCTGGCCCATGTATATTGCCCCCTCTTATCAGATTAATACTATATGTAATCTGTATTTAATGTCTTAAAAGAACCGTTTACAAGATGCTGAAAGGCACAGCTATTATTTCATGTTGTATCTACTTTACAAAAGTGGGGAAAGATTGTAGCTAAAGGGCCACTCCTTCCGGCAGGCCTCTAAATGGCTGTAGATGTTACTTTAGATTTCATGGTTATGATAATGAGCTTGTTATAATGGAGAGACATTGAGATTCAATCTCGCTACAGATTAAGGAAGAACGAAAGGAGGAATCCCTATATGTCATCCTCAGTCACTGAATCCGAAAACATAAGATCTGAGAGATGTTTAAGTAATGAAGGGAACCAAATCTGGAAGATAGGACTCATTTGTAAAACAAAAGAAAAAGGCAGTTACTTTTTAACGATCATCTCAATAATAGAACTATGCATGTTGTGGGGAGAGGTGGATTTTGGGCCATAAACCATATTCCAAATTATTGGATAGAATTCTTTTGATGGGAAGAAATTAGACACTGACACATGAGACGATCACTGAAAGAGCCATATTCAAATCCGTGTTGCTTACAATGAAATGATCATCATAATCCAGATACATAATTTTCTGTTATATGTGAGGAATATGTGTGGCTGACTTATTTAATAGGTAACTGGTTCCACTGATTCCATAGATTCAGAAGAGAGATTTGCCAGTACCAACTGCTGGTCATCATTACTCTTTTTTCATTGTTCAACCTCCAGACATTGGAGAAGAGTGAAAATTAGACCAGTGCTATTAACACAGTACATGCTTCTAGGAAAAGAGATCAGTGGGAACTGAAAAATTATGTTGTCATTTTTTAGCGTCCTAAAATTATACATTCAGACACTGGAATTTGGGGACTATTTGGTGAATTTTCTATGTTTAAAAACAATGCTTATTCCTTAGGACATAGCACACCTAGATAAGGGTCTTAGTGAACGTTGTCAGGGGCAGGAAATTGTTCAAGTGAGTTCATTTTGCTTTTGATAATTTTAATAAAATTATGCTGTTTAGTCATAGAAAAAAACTGAAAATTAGGGGAAAATTATTTATCTGCTATCTCTAGTTCTAACCAGTATAGAAATTTGGAGATTAACTGATTAATAGAAATTTTGATAACGATGTATACGTCCCATGTAAAATAGTTATTTTAATGCAGCGATGACCTCTTAGCTAGTTACATACTCTTCAATGTACACAAATGTTGCTGAGAATTTGATACAGTGCCAGTTTTTCTAAGTATTACTGAATAGATGTACCCACCTCGTGTTTCTTAACAAAAGAGCATAGTGCTCCCAATTGCATTTTGAATAATTTCTGTTAAGTTCTGAAGTTACACAGTTTTTAAACACTAGGAAGACTTAACAGTTAATTCTGTTTCTCACAAGTAAAACCAACAAGACAAAGTTGTCTAAGTAGCTTCAGTGGTTTTTTGTTTTGTTTTGGATTTTTGGCATTATCATCTACCTCTTTTCGATAGCTTAAGAGTCAAAACCTTTTTTAAAAGATCAGTATTAGCTCTAATAGGACTTTGTTGTTATTTTAATTTTTCCCCTAATTCGAGGTGCATGTTACAGCTTGCCATTGTGGTCATTGTGGTTCATTTCATTAAGCTTCTTGTTCTATCTGCTTTCTTGAGACTTGGGAAAGAGTATTTTTCTGAGTGATTGTACTATATTGTTCCAAATATAAGGCCACCCAGAATAGAAGGCAACCTCCAACTAGAAACAGCTCAAATATGGAGAAAGGCTGGGGTCCCAGAGCCCGGCGGGTCTTGCAGTGGTGGCAAGGGTGCCGAGGAATAGGAAGATGCCTGCCCACTCTCCCGGTGAGTGAAGATGAGTCGGCTGCTGCATTTGCTTGTGCATACAGATGGCTTTTGTCGCTAGAGGAAAAGTTACACTGGGCGGGGTGGGGGGAGAGAGTAAATCTGTGCACACGGAAGAAACTTGCTGTGTGTGTCTGAATCTGGGGAGGGAAGCTGGGAGTACAGTCGTTCATCTCCTAATCGGTCAGCGTCAGTGTTTTTTTTTTTTTTTCTGAACTTGGGGTTGAAAGTTGAAGAACCGCAAGCACTGGAGAAGAACAAAGGTACCCTGCACCTTTCATGAAAAGGAGTTTAAAAGGTCCATGGCCATGAAAATGAATCGTCTGCAGACCAGCCCAGAAAACTATTCCTTGCCCTTTAAAAGTGCTCGCTGACCCAAGAGGTGATGTGTGCACTATGCAATCCCGTGTCGTTTGGAAACAAGCAACCCGGGAGTTGGGAGTCACATTTCCAATTTTATTAAGATTTTCCTTTTAAATTCCCTGTCTCCTGAGCCAGCCAAGTTACAGTTTAAACTAAACAGGCTTAATGTTATTGTAATAAATTGCAAGGGACTGTTTAAAATCAGTTGTTTCACTAGCATTTCGCTCAGCATATTTTAAAAAAAGTTACGTGAAAATGTATTAGTCAACTGAGAGTAGTAGATAATTCTCCAGATATCAGTCACAAAGATATATAGCCTTTTATTTTAGAATAATTAAATGGGATGTGATAGAATGAAGTGCTTGATTGTGTTATAATCTAGAAAGCGACGGAGCACACAATGGTGTACAACTTTACCAGGCATTTGCTTACCTCTACGACTTTACAATAACCACGTGAAATATGAACCTTGATCTTTCCAGTGACCTAGTCCTTGGCTTACCAAGAAGACCTGAAGTAGAACTTTAATCCTTGAATGAGTTTTCCCCACTGTGCAGTTCCGACTTTAGCTACTGTTATTATTTAAAAAAATAAAAGAGTGTTTAAGGGAAGAACAGGACTCTCCTCAAGTTTAAACAATGCCAACTTACCCAAAGGATTTGGTTTAGGGAAAGCAGTTATTAATTTTAGAAATTCTTCTAAATCTAAATGCCCTGAAAGATCGAAGGCCCCATGCCCAAGCAAAAGCATGCTAGAATTGATATGCCTATCATCTTGCCAGTTTGGGAGGGGAACATTTGAAACAGAAGGGCTGGGCAGCAGGAGGTTGGAAAGGAAGAGTTGAAAGGAGGGATAGCCGAGAATAACGGCCTGCCCAGTGGGATTACCAGGCAGAGGGCCGACTGCTTTGCGTTGCTGGGTCCTAAATGAGAAGTTCGCAGTGAACTCCGCATTCACCTCAGAGGCCTTTTCAAAACCATTCCTAAGGGTGGTAGCAGGTAGGGAAAGAGAATAGTAGGGGACCAGAGCTATTCAGACAAGAAGAGCTTCCTTTAGAACTGCTTCATTTTGGAAACATTTCATCTCTACAGAGTAAGAGGATGTCCAAGATCTGGTGGTGATGTTGGGGGCTGGGGGATGGTAGGCCCCTTCACCACCTTTAAATTTCTAATAAGTTCCCTATTATTTGTATCGGGCACTATTATGTCCGATTTGATCTGAATTACAAATACAGGAAAAGATGGACATTTTTCCCCCAGAAGGTGTTGGGGCTATTATAATTGGCTTTCCTATGTCATCGCCTGCTATTAACATAATTATTAGTAGCAGTGGAGGACAGAGCTGGAGAGGTCCCCTAAATGTCCTATTCCACAGCTGCTTCTCCCTGGTGGCTAGTGAGGGTGGCGGCAGGGCCTGATTTGATTGCATAATTCTTTGAGCGTGGAAAAGAACATGGCTCCAGTTGGCTTGTGAGGTGGCAAGGATAGCCTTCAGGACAGTGACAAGGGAAGGGGGAAGATACTCCAAATTGCAAAAATGATAATCTTTGTAAAAATCAATGAGAACTGTCAATTTCTCTACAAATAGTATGGTCTGCATAAAACCCATACTTATAACTGTTGCTGCTCTCAGATTTTCCCTCCCATCCCAAAATGCACAACACAGAAGTTCTTCTGTAGGTGCTGGAAAATAAATGTCCCTAATCGCAGTTGTCTTCCATTTATGAAGCCATCTTCAGTGGCTCCTTCTCAGGGTATTAGAGTCATAAGATCAAGGTAAATGGGGCAGTTATTAATCTGTTAGGCATGAAGAAAATATGTAGATTTGTTGGACAGAAACTAAAATCAGGCCCTTCGAGTGTCATGATCTCCATAAAAACAGGTTTGGAAAATTCCCATTTGGCTGCTTTTTCTAGGAGGGTACATAACTGAAGTTTTCCTTTTTCCCAGTTCCTGTATGGGTGACTATGAGTCTCGTAGGCCAAGTTAAACATGCCCAAGTGCTGGTTTTTCAGCAATGAAGTCAAAGAGTCACTAAAGTACAAATATGTAATTTGTGGCCATAGTTACTTTTTAAAAAACCAAAAACTAATTCTTCCTTAAAGAAAATGCTGAGTTTGAAGAAGGGTTTTATAAGACACACCGTTTCTCCAATGCAGAAGGTGATGTGTGCGTATTTTCTGAGACTTATGGAATATAGCATTTGTCTTGCTGAGTGAGCATGTTTAACTCAGCTGCTGAGTAACTCACAAATTTCCTACTCGAGTATCTTTAATTAAAAATCATTCTTGAAATGTTCTTAATGGGCATTCCTGAGGGGGCATTGTTCTCTTTGGCAAATCAGAAATGACATCTGGACATGCACAGAGATGGCTCTTGGTTAAGCGTTCTTGCTGGTCAAGCAGCAAGTGTATTCCAGTTAACAGGTTGAGAGCATCTTAGGACAGGCTAGATAAAACTTAAAGCGGCTGATTCTCATTTGGCAGTGCAAATTGAATACTGAATGACATCTATGCAGTTATAAACGACTTTTGTTTTAATAACAAAGTTGTTGATTTTCTACTAAGGGTTCTTTTAGGTTGTCATCAGGGGCTGATGGGAGTAACAGTCCACCCAACTCTCCAGCTAGCTTCAGTGGACATACCACACCTTCTCAGCAGCCTGAACCCGTGGTACATTCTCTTAAGGTAACCAACTGTGTCCAACCGTTTATCCAGATCTTCAGTTGTGTTGTGGCTTGTTCGCTATAGTCTGGTAGTCCTCACAGTCTTGTTTTAACTGTAGATACTATAATTTTTGAAGTATAATTTTTTTTTTGAAACGAGTTTGAGTACTCCTGGTTGAAATCTCTAGTTTTATCATTTTGTTTTGAGTAATGTGATTCATATCAATCTGCATCGAAGTTGAAGTCTGATGTGCATGTATATCTATATGTGTAAACTCTCGTTCTGGGTATTTGATGTGCAGTGTCCGTAGCATGCATGTCTTCAAAAGAGGGAGTCAAGAGTTGGCCAAAATAAGGAAGGATACCCAATTTTTCTTTCTTCATGCAATTGAAGTACATGGTGCAACCAACTGAAAGAAAATCTTGAACTAAAAACCTCCTCTATTCCTCATTAAATAGAAATTAGGTCTTCAAACTCTAGTTAATGCTCTTCCGTAGAGTATTAGAAAATAGAGGGTCTTATTCAGAAAGCTAGTTTTATTTTTGGCTTTTACTTCAGATCCTCCAAGGACTTCAAAAAAAAATTTAGCTGAAATTTATTTTCTTTACCAATAGTGAGCTTTCCACTAAATAAGTACCATATGTAAAATTAAAAATATAAATATTATCTAAGAGAAGAAACTGATGCAGGCAATAAAAAAAAAAAATTAGGACAGTTCACTGAAATTTTATCAATTCCAGGGTATGAATCACTGTCCTTCAAATCATCTGTAATTCCTAACACATAGCCTTGATCAAACCTTTCTGAGCCATAAAGTAGGCAGCGTGCTTCAGTCCCACACTTGCCGTAGGAATTTCACAGCCTCACTAAAATGTTTTTGGTTTTGGAATGATTTATCAGCAGCCTGGAGATGCACTCTTTTGGAATGGGCCACACTTCCTTTGGCATGCATAAAGCAAATAAGCAGATACGAAATGCAAAATATGCATTTGATTTGGTTTTAGCAGGAGACTTAGCTCCTTCAGTCATATTTTGCTGTAACTTCCATGAAATGAGTTGCTCCTCCCAAGCATATACTGCTTGCGGATGAGGGAAGGTAGCAGAACCATGCTGGTGGCCAGTGCAATCTTGTCTTGGTTGGAATAACTCACCAAGTGAGCAACCGAGAGGAATTCGCGTGGGAAGGCACACCAGAATGAGGGGTGCTGCCCTGTATCCGGGGGGTGCCGATTTATCAACTGACCACCATCTTGATCTCTGCCAGAAGCATTTGGACGCAGTTTAGCGTGAGCAGCATGCTAAACGTGCTGTTACTTGAGCATGAACCAGACGCTAGCTATCTGAAAAGCATCCTAGAAATAAAAAGAGTGGCTTCAATCCTGTAGTGTTAGCATCTGCACATACTCCAGCAACACATTGCTCTGCTTTTCGGATTGAAAACGGTTTCCACCTGTTGCCTTATTAAATGGCAAGTGTAGTTTGAATCAGATCAGCATAGTGCATAGCACTGCAATCTTTCCCCAATTTTTCACTGCACCTGTGTTCCTATGGCCTAAAAGGAAGGGAAGGGCAAGGGGGAGCTCTTCAATTTTCTCTGAATTTGTTCTCTAATTTTCATATAAAATTTTTATCTCAAGAGAGAAAGATACTATGTTATAATCAGAACATGTTAAGTGTCCTCACTCAGCAGATGGGTAGTACTGAGCAACTGAAGCATAAGGGGAGGCTCTGGAATACAGAATATGTTTGCTTCCATGAGTTAACTGTGTCATGAAACAGAAATATGTGCCTGTGGTAAATGCATCTTAGGGATATCACAATGTAAAGGAAGAAATGTAGCCACTCACGCATTTTGTTTTTAAAAGCCCACAGATCCTAGAGCTGATTTATAACAAAGTTTCTTTGTTGTGAAAGAATTAGAACGATGGCTCAGTTTCTCATCTTCTGATAGATTCCAACCCCCCCCCCCCAAAAATCTCTAGGCTTTAAAACAAAAAACACTCTGTGGTTGTGGTTTGGGAGGAAAGTGTTGTAAATCAGTGTGAGAAATTAGCCCACTTGTAGTAACACCACATTTATCTTGCTTTAAAATTCATGCTATTAATTGGAGCTTCATTTAGTAGAAATTAACTGATTTTTGAAGTACACTTCTCTGAGGTGCATTAGAAATTGAATTTGTAGGCAAATGAGCTTGTTCCAGGAGTTTTCTATGAATATTCACTAAGCGTAGTCAGGATTTCCTCTGAGTGTATAAAGAATGTGAACGGACTCTAATCGGAGTAGCAGGGTGAGGCTTGTTTCCTACCGTGATATCCTCCCTTAAAGTAGTAGTACCTACAGAGTAATAATGGCTAGACGTTTTGAGTTAATGAGGGAGTAGTTTGTGAATTAGATTATTGCAGGATTGAACTCCAGTAAATATCCATGTAGACTATGAACTTGACATGAAAGTCCCACTTCATGTTTCATTTATTTTGGCTCAGCTGTTCATTGGTGCCAGTTCTCAGGTGACATCTTTAGGTGTGACCATCAGCATTGACCAGGATGACAACAGAACCAAGGAGTTTAGCAATGTCGCAGTTCAGTGGGGATTCTTGGAGGAGCTTTTATGAAAAGTGTTATTTTGGGGGTTTTGTTTTCTTGGGTCTTTTTGCTCTATTGTGCTTTGGCTTATAAGTGGATATAGAGAAAAATAACACTCGAAACCAAAGTTTTCTCCCCTTTTGACCTATAGAAAGTATGGCATGAAAACCTTATAGACCTATTTGAAGAAATACTGTTTTGAATCCATTTAGAGATAACATGGTGAAGTGGAATCATAGGCCTCTAAAATTGCTTAAGAGCATCTCATCCCAACACTTTCTTTGCTCTAATGAAAAATAAAGTGTTGCTCAAATGTTTTCACTGTAAGGAGCCAGTTTTTCTCTTTGATATTATCATTTGCATAGGCCTTTTCTAGGCCCTGGGAACATGTCCAGGCAAGAACTGTGATGTCAGTAGCGTCCATTTTCACTCGAGTTCTTATGTACATATTCCTGGGTTCTGACCAGTTTCACCTATCAGTATCTTTTAGTCCTCTTTTCTATAGGCCATGTCTACATATCATCTGGATTATTTGGCAGATCATTAATTATATTGCTTACCTTTACAGTGGAGCGAGAATTTCTCCAAATGGTTGACATAGTCACGTTATCTTGACCCAATTAACTAAATTCATTAATGTCTATGATTAGATACATTCAATTGACTATTAGTGATAAGATTGCTTTCCATGACCATTTGAAAGTCAAGTAGAATTGATCCCTTTTAGATTTCAGATCCACTATTTTAAAAGATTTTGCCATATATTAATCCACTCTGATATGCAGACAGGAGAAAACCAAAGGTTTTACAAAGTGGAGCTCTTTGATGGTTTAATTCATAACTAACAAGTTTTTTTCCATGTGAAATTTGCTTTTCTTTTTCAACAAATCCAGGTCTTGGATGTTCAGGAAACTATAGATCGTCAACAGGGTAAAGAGTATGAAAATGACCTTAGTGAGACAGAAAAAGCTATAGTCAGAGAAATGTGCAATGTAAGTTTAATGTGCTTTATTGTGTATTCTGTGTTGAAAGCTCCATCATAGCTTAGTTACCACTTTATGAATACCTGCTTTTTTAAAATGCTGGCCAAATGCCTTTATATTTTTATGTGAAAACAAAACTAATTCCCCTTGTTTTTATCTTCAGTATATTTTAGTGCAGTTTTATTAACAGTCATAAAATATTCAGGGAAGCGATAATCAGCCAATTCTGGATTCCAGAATGATCTATGAACATTTTTAAAAATTTATTGTCTAAAATAATTGTGCTAGTTTTGAGAAATAGGTTTCTGTTTCATACTTTTAAGCAGTACCTAAAAATCAGTGTTTAAAAACCTGTGATAAAACACAGCTTTCCTCAGACTTTTATAACCATACTTGGAAAAAAAAAAAAATCACGTGATATGGGCACTTCATGTCCTGCAAAGTAGTATCTTTACCTTTCAGTGGTGGATAAGAATAGACACATAGAAATCAGAGCAGAACAGAGTTAAAAAAAAAAAAATTGACATGCTGTTTTGATGCATATCAATAATGTGATTTGGATTTTATTATTAATCCCTAGCTAAATTTTGAGTAATTTGCATAGGTATATCATTTAATCAGAATATAATTGAAGTTTGTTAAAAAGCTAAATAGAATATTGTAGGGGAATACATTTGTTAAAAGCAAAAATCAGATTATATTAAGCACTGATTTTAATTGGCTCTATATTGTACTTTTATCCTCATATTCTTTGTCCATTAGGCTATCAAAATTGCTTAGAAATGCTTTTAAGCTATTAGGGCCAGATATTCTCATGTATCTACTTCCTTGAGGTGTTCTTGGAATCCAGTAAATGTTTTAAGTACCCCTGGGCATTTTATATGTGCTGGGGCCACGGTTTTAGTCTCCTGCTTCTTTGTGTTGTAGCTGTTTTTCTTTTGAAATTCTTTCCAAGTTATTTTTCTTTCCTGCATGTTTTCAAAAGGTCATTGGTTTGAGAAGTCATAATTTCCCCCAATGCACCACTCTTCACACCTTCTGTAGCTTTTCAGCCTATCCTTAGCGTTTTCAATTTGAATATTTCCTTCAGATTAAAAAAGTTAAGCCACACACCTTAAAAAAAAAAAAAAAAGCCTTTTGCTTCTCATCTGTTGACTATGGAATGAGAAAGTTCAGACTTTAGGAATTCTAGAACTAGAAGGGAGCACAGTGATCATTCCGCAGGTGGTTCTCCAAATAGTACAACAGGATCCTTTGTAATTCAGATGGAGTTTCACCACAGCCCCTAAGCAGGCTGGAGAGGAAGCTCTGGATATGATCCCCACATTTGCATTTTATGTTTGAAGAAGCTAAAATCCCAAAATAAAGTTGCTTGCTCGAATTGTTCTCTAATGAACAGTAAGTCAGGACTATACCCAGATGTCCTCGGGGTAAATCTGGGGACTTCCATTTTCTTTCCCCAAGAATGAAAAGCAATGCATCTTCCAGAAATGTGTGAAGTTCTGTAAAAATACAAGTCAGGATTGCTTGTTTTCTTGCCTTTTTGTTTTAGATATGACTTCTGGACATTAGAAAATTCATTTCTTAGTCACAGAAGAAACGTATTAATGGACTGGGTCTCGATTAGTTCGTGTTGATCTTTTTGTAGGCCTATATTTCCAAAAATGCTTCAAGAGACCATATGCAGTGGCAGTGGTGTTTTTCCCTGTAGAAGGTATTTTCAGGAAGCCAAAGCTTGCCCTCCTTGTTTGCCTTTAGCAGTTCTTGAGGGCTTTTCTACTTTTGTCTTTGATTCCCAAAATTTGAGGAAAACATGCAAGCCAACACCAATCTGATGATTAGCACTCTTACATTTGGAAACTTATTAAAAGCTAAGAGAAAAAGATGTTGATTTAAAATATTTTTGTCACCATTACAAATTATTTGAACATTGAACACACATAGTCCATACTGGAGAATAAAGGGAAAAGCAGATTTGAGAAATTTTCACAGATAATTTCTTAGAAACAAGCTAAGGTTGTTAAACCTAGTAGAGGAACTATGTGCTTTTATGATAATGTCACAGAAATGGAAAGTTTTCTTATAATGTGAGATCAGTTCGAAGACTCAGAACTTAGCATAGTAAGTTTTGCCTGTTTCTGGTGTTCCTCCTGGAGCTCAGTTGTCAACACCTATACAAGGAGTCACAGGAAGTGACTGTTAACATCATGTTGATTAGTAAGAGGTGCTTTTATTCCCTTCCCAAATTGTGCCACAAAAATAGATTTCCAGTTTCTTAAAGTGCAGTATATTTCTTTTTGTAATAATGGTTTTTTTTTTTTTTTTAGGTCTGTTTGGTTCTTGTAAATTCCCTGAGAACAGCTGAAATACTTGACTGGTGGACTCAGACACCCACCTATTCTTTTAGTTAACAAGTCACTACTCTGTGTCTACCTTAGTATCACTGGCTCGTTTCAGAGTTCTGCCTTTTTGGACTCTTTCACCACATAGTAATTTCAGGGTTAAGGCCCATGGTATCCTACAATGGAATACTTGGAGAGTGCTTGCAGTTTGGAGTTGTAACCACCTAAGGCTTTGTGTCAGTGCTCCTGGAGGTCTTTGGCTTAGCAGCAGAGGATAGATTCAGACATTCAAAGCATTCTGGTCAGCTGTATTTGTATATACCATGTAAGGGCTAGAAAGGGTAAGTCCGTAGCATCCCTTGGCTCCCTGATTCAGTGTTTGCACCTTTTCACTGTCTATTAAGAAATGAGAATTTCCCCAACTCCCTTGTGGGCAGCTTGAGCCCTCCATTGCTAGATCATTCCTTTCCTACTATTTAAAGACCATTAGTACACTCTTCTTCAAATAGGACAGGTCATTTCTGCCACATAGTTGTGTCCACAAGAAGATGAATGGCTTCGTTGGCTTAGGAGTGAAGGTAGACAGAACCTTATATTCTTATGTATAACAATGAATAGTATTGGGTGACCCTAGAGTATCTGCTGTATTTAAAATAAATGCAAAAAAAAAAAAAAGTATCAATAATGAACCAACTGGTGTATTCATGTTAGAGCTATGTAAATTTTTAGGGAAAGAAAATAATCTTTATAGTGAATCATCCTAAGGAGGGTAATGACTTAATCGGGGGAAGGAGGGTGCATTTTCCAATTAGCATTAGCATATTGGCATATCATTGGTGAATTCCGTGGTTTTACTTTATATTCAATCTCATCTTTTGCTATTGTCCCTCTAAAATGACCCAATTTTTGCTATATTGTATCTACTTATTCTTGAATGTATTAATATTTTTCCTGCATTTGGATGTTCTCTGCTTAATCTGAGATTTTATACTATTTGGTAGCTAAGATTTATGACTGAGGGTCCCCCACTCTATTGGGAAAGCCAGGGAAATTTACTAGTGGCCCTAAAGCTAGTAGTTCAGGGCTTAAATAGCTCAAGAACAAAAATTCCTTCCTTTTCCTTAGTGGATTAAACATTGTGGTATCCCTGGTTCAAGATGTAGTATACAGAAACCAGGATGATCTTGCTCATGTGTTCTTAATTCTGGCTATACAGAATTATATTAGGAGCTTTAAAAAAAAAAAATACAGATGATGATGCCTCCCCTCTACCAGTGCAGTCAGTCTGCGAGTGGGAGTTACTGTGTAAGCTTCAAGTGCACAGTGTACAGCTGGAGTTGAAGACCACTCATGAACTAGAGTAAGTTGGCACATCTTTCTTGAATTTTGACGCTGATTGCTGACAAAGCCTACTAGTTCCCTCTACTGTGCAGCTCTTCTGAGTTAGAAACTTCCATCACATTTCACTGTGTTTGAGCTCATTCATGGAGGTATTTCGTCTAGTCTTCACATTCCTCTTTGCCCCTTCATAGATCCCCCTTTAAAAACCACAAATCTCTTTGTGGATGGGGCAATTAAGACGCTTATTTTTATTTACTTATGTATTTTACTTTTCTTAAGGTTGTGTGGAGGAAACTTGGAGATGCTGCAGGTTCCTGTCCTGGAATTAGGCAACATTTGTCTGGAAACCAGTACAAAGGACCAATGTGAAAAGCACTCTTTCAAACAAGATATCACCACTGCCAGAGAGAGAGAAAAGAAGAAAAAAAAACCTGGACTCATTGAATAACCTGGAGTGATTGTGTATTGCATATATTTTCCCTCTAAAACCTTTAGTATTACTGATGCTGTATTTCACGTCTCTCATTTCCATGTCCACAACAGCTTTGAAAAATCACCATTTGGGTACCACTATTTTCATTAGAACTAAAATGTTTTTGACTCCTCAGATCTAAGCTTGTCACTGGGAAACCTGCATGATTGGAAAAATCCAGTAGGGCCTCAGTAGGTTTGAAGGAGTTAACTCATTGCACAGAATGGTGGGACTTTTCTAGCATGCTGTGTTGAGGAAGAGGGGTCTTCCAGCTTTCCAAGTTTGGGAGTTGGGCACCTACTTCTTATAGTCAACAAATTACGAATTCCTGATGCATAGTGAATTTGGATATAAGATAAGCTTAGGTTTCTGGGATTTTGTTTTGACTGTTGAGGTGCTAAAAATACCACATAAATTCTCTTTACCAGCTAAAAGGGTAGCAAGACTTTGTAGAGTGCTTATCAGAGAGTACCATTTATTTCAAGTGATCAAGATAAATATAGCTTTTCTTTTAATCTTGCTATATTCATGAAGACACATCGTGGGGACATACCAACTTCCATATTCATTCAGTGTATCCATTGATGTTATTAATTCCAGTTAAAGAACAAGCAAACATAATTTTTCTAAGTGTTTCCAGCTGTGAGATGTTAATTTCTACAGTTTAGTTTCTAGATCTGTTATATTTAATAAACTTTATGTAAACTTTAAAATATTGCACTGCATTTATGAAAAAAGCTTTCTTTGCCTACAGCAGCTAACGTTTTATGAAACTGACGCATGTCCTTCATTGTTGAGGCTAAAAGCTCTTCAGATTGCTTGAGGTTTGAAAAAGAGGTGTGCTAGCTTTGCTTAGTTTATTTTTGGTATATATATACATATTAGACTGTATCGGAAATGCTATGATAGGTATTTTGTGTTTTTTTTCAAATGCAATGATAGTTTCTTGTATGAATGTGCAAGAGGCCTGTGCCAGAATGCTAAGTTTTTATTGTAGTTTAAAATTATAAAAGTAGGAATGCAACAATTCCCAGTTTTTAGATTTCTTCTAAATTACTCAGATTGGATTCATAGCAGATATTCATCGTTGCTGTTGTTTTTAAATGGACTCATTACAGTGTGTTATTGGTGAAAGAACGTAAAGGACTTTCGTTATACTTTTTAAAATGTTACTGTGATGAAAAAACAGCCCTCTGTTTTCAGAAAATATTTATGAATTAATTTACTATAGAATTATCTCTAATTATTGTAACTGGCTTACCAGTTAAGCTTATCTTTCTTTTTGAAATGTTATATTATTACTCTGTAAAAGAAAATTGCTTGCTATATTTACACCTTCTCTTGTAGAAAAGCTTTCATCCTTAAATTGTTGTATTCCTACGCTCTGAAGACATTTAAACCAAGTTTTTGTGCCTGCAGTAGATGCTGCAGAAGCTAATACAAGGAACAGTGGTCTTTTGACAAAATACTTGTGTAAATTTTGATACTGTATTAAAACTATTTTTTTAAAGTTCTGCATAAAATTGAGTATCAAGTATATGTGTTCATCTTAGCAATGGTAATAAATTATTTAATCTCAGTGTTTTTCCTACAGTGTGTAGATTTCTAATAGTCACTAAGTAGCACAGTGTTTCTGGATGGTGGTATTAATGATGGTAATACAGATGATTATCTTAAATATAAAACAAAGGACTCTTTCAAAATATGCTAATGAGGGATTTAATATTCATGTTACTCAATTCACACCGTTCTAATGCAGTTAAAAATTTAGAATCGTATTTAAGAATATTTAAAAATCAGTTATAAAATCTTTCACTTGTTATAATTCATACACATTAAAATTAATTACCGTTAGGGGCGCCTGGGTGGCTCAGTTGGTTAAGCGACTGCCTTTGACCCGGGTCATGATCCTGGAGTCCTGGGATCGAGTCCCGCATCGGGCTCCCTGCTCAGTGGGGAGTCCGCTTCTCCTTCTCCCACTGTCCCCTCTATGTACTCTCTCTCATATTCTCTCAAATAAATAAAAATCTTTAAAAAAAAATTACCGTTAAAGCAGTCAATAAGAGGAAATATACTAGGGGGAAATACTGCAGAGTGGAAAACTTGTCCTCTATACTTAAGAAACATATACACATATGGCCAAGACATAAATTGGCAAATGCACACATACACATGCTCAGATAGAGAACACACCTATTTCTGGGAAACCACTAAGACGACAGGAATAAGGCTTCCTACACTGAGCATTAGCCTCAACTTTGAGTCCATGGCCTGAATCGTGCTATTACCTAACATGTTTATCAATAAAAATATGTGGCATCATTCTCTTATGGGACCAGTTTATGATCTCCTTTTCTCTGGAACAGAGGTTAATTTATGCATCTTGGCAGAATATTTTTACCAGCCTTGAAGCTGACAGACTGACAATCATAATCTAAGCTTTTCAAATAAATGCCTTTTAAGTTTCTAGCACATGCTGAAGGCATAATAGAAAATTCAGATAGGATGTGACATCCAGTAATACATCATTGGATGTGAGCGTGTCATGCATCACATTGGCTGGAGCCAACAGAAAGTATGCTTTATTAAGTACAGCACTGAATAAAGGCTCTTTGGCTTTAGCAAAGCAGACTTTGGGCCAGCAAGTTCAGCATTCACTCTATAATAAGCTCTGTGAGTTCAAACAACCTAACCTTGCTGAGCCTGTGTCCTGACATGCTGAAAGGAGAGAACATCTATCTCATTGCCTCATCTTAAGGTTCCTTAGAGTCTCCACCGTTCCAAAGCTCATGGTCTTGACAGTCCACAAGGAACAATAAGTCTTCAAAGACATAGGAGCCTAGACCCATGAGCTGCGGCGATGTCATACCATTAGGCTAGGAGAAGGAACCACATCAACACAAAAGGTCTATTAACCACATAAAGAGATTCTAGCTGCACAGTTCAACTTTCAAGCTGTTTTCTGTAGATCATCCAGCCTATATACCCTCAGGCCTTATCCTGGCCAATCCCAGATGGTAATGGTGGAAATGGAGAGGAAAAAAAGGGATAATGGTCTTGATTCTCATAGGAACAACATGTTTGGGAAAAACAAAATTTCCACAACTATTTAATTCTGTAATTTTCCTATCACTGAAAACATTTGAGAATAAAGACATTCACATAAAAATGGTAAAATATCTGCGCTAGCTCCCTCCTCTTGCCTTAAGCTCCAAACATGGTAGAAGAGCTATTTAATTTATAATCCCACTAGAACATAATAGTGAACCAGCTCTGTGAACCAGGAATTAAGGTAAATTCTTGAGAAATGGAAGACAGAGTATCTGGTTGAAACAATGGCTTCAATCGTTCAAAGCACGTGATGGAGGGTATTGTTGACAACAGAACAGCTGCAAGGGTACTCCAAATCAGGCAGAATTTGAACCTGCATTGCATGGGCTTCTGGGGCAACTGACGGTAGTTAAACATTTTAACTCCTGCATATAATCTCTCCCTCCTTGGGTCAGACAGAGAACAAAGGATAATTTCTCCTAGGCCAGAGCAGAGAGTAAGGATACTTGAATTGGAGGCACAGGGCAAAGTCTTGCACTTTTTAAATACCCAGAGGAAAAGGGACCCTCTGTGCCCAGATCATTAGTGCTGACACAGCCTACCTAGAAGTTTGCCCCACCATGCCCCTTACACCTAGCGTCAGGTAGCTCCCAAACACAGCATCCCGACCCATTTCTTCCAGCAAGTTGTGTGGTAAACACAGCAGGTTAATGAGGAAATATGCCTACTAAGATGGGTATACAACCAAGTATCACCCAACATTGGAGGGAAGCCATGACTATGAATCAGAAGCACACAACTTAATGGATCCAAGGAAAAGAATTAAAATTAAAAGAGATTTTCAGAAGTATGACCAGTATTCTCAAAGAGGATAAATATTGCATTCATTATAAAGAATTTCACATCTTGAGAATAAAATGTTAGTGTGAAAAACTCAATACATTGGCCATATAGCAGACAGAAAGGACACTGCTGAGAGCAATTTAGCAGGCTTGAAGCCGAGAAATTTTGCCAGAATTTAGCGGAAGATTTTTAAAAGTCTGAAAGTTAAGAGAAATGTCTACTATTGTTCCCATGGTGCTTTCCCTTACTTCCTGTACCATCTTCCTTCATTCTTCCATCCTTCTCTTCATAGTTGTTTTTTTAATTGCCTTAAGTTTTAATGTCAAAGGCTATCTCAAAACCATTGGAAGTAATAAAACACACGTGCAGTACAGTCTCATTTCACTGAGATTCAAGACTGTTGAATCACAGATCTGTACCTCTGAAACAAATAATGCAATATATGTTAAAAAAAAAAAAAGATAGCAGGAGGGGAGAACGAAGGGGGGGAAATCAGAGGGGGAGACGAACCATGAGAGACGATGGACCCTGAGAAACAAACTGAGGGTTCTAGAGGGGAGCGGGGTGGGGGGATGGGTTAGCCTGGTGATGGGTATTAAAGAGGGTACGTTCTGCATGCAGCACTGGGTGTTATGCACAAACAATGAATCATGGAACACTACATCAAAAACTAATGATGTAATGTATGGTGATTAACAATAAAAAATTTGAAAAAAAACAACCAAAAAGAATGTCCCTTTAAAACACAAGATCCTGTCATTTTTACAATAGGGTTTTTCCATAGTTTTCATGCCCAAGTTATAATTCCATCTGGTCTCATTACCAAGAAGAATTTCCCTTTCCCATCATAGGACCCTTAGTTTTCTAGAACCTGTCCTGAAGCGATAGCATACAATATACCTCACAATGTCCATGGCAACAGATTCATATGCCAATCAGGAATGCAATTTATAGAAGCAGAAAGTGTCTGAAATTGGCCTTTGATTCTATGGACTCATTGTTGGGTTTGGGCCAAGCTGCATGATCTTACCATGGCATTTCAGATAGGCCTTATTAAAAAAAATCTGTTTTCCCTTTGTAGCAATCTAGCTTAGGTGGGAATGGGTTTCTGACAGACCAAGTAACAGTCTCTAGGGTTTGTTTGTTTTCTTTTTAACCATCACCATTCCCCAGGCTCAGTCTAGTCCTTGTATTAAAAAGATACACATACACACGCACGCGCGTGCGCGCGCAAACACATTGATTGGTTACCCAGGATTCATTTTTCTTTTCCTCCTAAGAGAGCCTTCCTTTGCTTTAGAAACATACCCCTCCTCTACACTGTTCAAGTAAATCCAGAGAAGCAATTTCCAGTTCCGGAGCTGAATCTTGATTAATGCCTAGACTCAAAGCTGGTCTTGGTAATCTCATTCTACATGTTAATAATTGGCTCAAGAAGCCAGTCTTAAGCCAATCAACACATGGCATTCCTATAGTCCATTTGTGGCAATAAGACCTAACAAGGCTCATTTCAATTTAAACTCTTAGAAGAAATTTTATTGGATGGGTAGAGGAGAGGTTTTTTCCTGTCTAGTGTTGGATGTGCTAAGAGTTTTCTGTTGCCTGAAATCATGTGGGCTATCATTAGAAAAGTCATCCTGAAGAGAAAGCCTACACGAAAATGTAGAGCCAAGAGATTAGTGGAGAAAGGTGGCTGAAACACCCATTATTGTCTGGAGTCCACTCTGATTCCAGACTCTCAAATAGATTCAATTTTTCTATATTGTCTTAAACTAGTTTGATTTAGTATTCTGTTACAGACTGCCCAAAATCTTATTCAATAAAATTGTATACTGTATATGCCATGACTTGGATATATGGTCTAATACAGCAAATTGGAGGATACAACAATAGCTTAGTTTTATTGAAATAAACAGAGTGTGTGTAAACAAGCGATTCCTTTACTGTCACACAAAAAAAAGAGGTTCTATATTCTCTTTATGTGATAGAATAAAAAGAAACTAGCAAGTAGGGCTTCACAGCCTTCCTCATTCCTCAGCCTTATTTTCCATCCCTTTTGCCACTCTTCTCCTGACCCCTGCCATCCTCCAATCCATCTGGGAAACAAGGTAAAAACAGTGCTAAGGAAAAATCTCAATAGTAAGGGAAGACTGCACAGCCTTCTTCTATATCATGACTCTTGTGATATGCCTGATCATCGTCTATTTGGTGAAGGTATCCATACATAGTACTCAGTTTCTCTAATCCCCTAATAGGAGCAGCCTGGTTTGCACAACAAGGGAAAGCTTGAGTTAGGCCAGATACAGTGTCCACACAAACCAAGACACATTTATAACCCTCACTCAGAGGAAAGAGAGTCAATATAATCAATCTCCCGATCCCTCACCAGTTGGGAACTCAGGTGGATGGAACTCAGATTCTTTTGGTAGTTGCCTTGAGCATCATTTAGAACATACTGGATGTGGTGTTAGTCCATTAGCCAAGTCAGTGTATTTCAAGGGTAATCTGGCATCTTTGGGCAATATGCCTTCCCATCCAGCTGCTATGGTGGACATTTTTTCTATATACCCAGTCTGCTCTATCTACTGAAGTGTCAGTTGCTAGGGCTTATACCTGGGCTAGGGCATCAGCTTCCTGACTGCCAAGAAGTGTCAGTGCCTTATGAACCAGGACATGGAAGGCAGTGAGGACTGCCTTAGGCTTTCACAGGCCAGCCCAAAAGTCTTTCCATGTATCCTGACTCCACAAGGGCTTAATCGTGATCATCCATCTCTTAGTATCTCATTGTCCAAGCCATAGGGTTAATCACTTTGAAGAGCCCAATGTCAATGCAAAGGGTTAACAGCCAGGGCTCATGAGTGATCATTAGCCAAACAGTTTTGAGTTCAGCCCATGGCTGCTGTGGTCCATTCCTGTTTCCATCCAGATGGTGTTAGTATTGGGCAGAAGAGTGACTGTAGTCCATATGGGCAGGTTGCCCCAACCGGACCCATCTGTAGACCCATATGAGACATGAGTTGGAATTTCCCCCCACTCCATTTCTACAGGCCACAGGGGCCACCATAGGAATAGGAGAGTGGACATTTACAGGGTCTACCAACACCAGCATTGCTAAAGACAGTAAGCTGGCAAACATGGTGTTCCTCTGCTGCAGATAGGCATGCCACTTAGTCAAAGTGGGGTTTGAGTCATGGGAGAGGTGAAGGGATGAAACATTCTTAACCCACACATTGATTCAAAGGGAAGTTCTTACCATGATAGGCTGTTCCTTCCTGAGCAGCTCTCCTGAAGGAGTGCACACTGCTAGCAGCTGTTGCTCTATGCGATATGTCAGGCTTCTGCCCCCTTCAAAGCTGACCAACATTCTAAGGGTACACTCTCCTTCTGTTGTCTCTGCCACAGCACCTAACCTGTACCTTTTAGAGTTACAGATACATCTAACTCAGAGGGTGACCCTGCGTGGGAGATGCCCAGAGCTTTAATTTACTTCTCAAGTATTTTTGCCTTCTCAAAGGTGGCTTGCTGCTATGATCCTCGGACCCACGTGTGCTCTTTCTTTGCCAGATAGTAAAAGGGTAAAAAGGCACTATGCTAAGTGGAAAATAAGAGCTTTCCAAAGCACCCAAATCCTATAAAGTCTTGCACTTTTTCTTATGTTGGGGTTGGGTAAACGTGTACCTTATCAGTATGTAAAAGATGAAATTAAATGGGGTAATTTATGGCAAGGGAGGTTTCAAAATGGAGCCAGGGGACCCTTAAGGAGATGAGCCTAATGTAAGTCTTCACTGGAGAAACCATGAAGTTTTAAATGGACCAAACCACCGTATTCTAGAGACTTGTGAATATACAGTATCGGCAACTTGCTACAGTAGGAAACTTTGCTTATAGTCTTAGCAACAAATTATATACAGTCAAGATTATATTCAGTCAAGATTAGTTTTCTGTCACCAATATCAGTCAAAATTCTTTGTAAATAAGATATACAAGGAAATCCAGGAAAAATGGCAGATTAGAAGGATCGTCAGCTCACCTAGTTTGACAAACATAATGAAGCAATAACTACATCTATTACAACTAACAGATCTGCCACAACTAGTCAAAAAAGAGAAGGTCACATCAAAAGGGGAAGGAGGGGCAGAGGCATGGTCTAAAACCAAACCCCCAGCACAACTAACCACAAATGGGAGGGCTATCATGAGCATGGAGGCACAAGGGGATCAGACCCCATATCTGCCCTGGGGACCTACACCGGGAAGATGAATCCCTGTAGTATCTGGTTTGAAAATCAGCAGGGCTTAAATCCAGGAGAGCCTAAGAATTATAGGAAACTGAGTCCCTACCCTTAAAAGGCCAGCACACAAATAATTTGGACTGAGACACAGCATAGCAGCCGCAGATTGAAAACCACCTGGGGTATAAATCATGAAGGAGTTTTAACTAATCTTAGAATGTGTGCTGGAGTGCAGGGATCTGCAGGAGATTTGTCCTGGTAGGCACTTTTCTTGCCCTCCATATATCTGCTATCCAGTCTAGACATCTGGACCCTTTCAGGAACCAGTTTGAACACTCTCTATATAACTTGCTAACACCTCCATTCCCAGCCTGGCATTTACCTGAAGACCCTCGCCACACAACAAGACCACCCAGAAAGGCACAGCTCCAAAGCAGCTCCTGCCCTATCAGACCTGGCAGGCAGCCCTGACAGGATGGTACCATTCCAAAGTGACTCCTGTCCTGAGGAGCAGAGGTGATAACCCCACACACCAGTATGCCTGCATTTCCTGTAGCCAAGTCTCCCAGCATGCTGCATAGGGAGAAAGCCCTGCCCTTTGGTGTAACACAGTAGTCCCAGCAGCTAAATGTAGATAGCCAGGCTGAATTACAGCCCTGCCCACAAGGAATCCTACAAAGGCTGCAGCTAGGCCTTTCAGCAGTGCAGTTATCAAACCTTGCCCAGTGTGCCTAGAGCAAATGAAGATCATTGCAGCCAGCTGGGCTGAGAGCCAGTCCAAACTACCAGCATACCCACAGTAATTGTGCTTAGCCACAACAGGAGGGAGCACACAACCTACTCAGGGGTGATATCTGGGACACCTGGTCTTGGTGACAAGTGGGGGTTTCACTACAGGGCACCACGGGGCGTCTTCTATACCACACCACTATTTAAGACCAGTAGAGACAGCTATCTACCTAATACACAGAAACACAGAGGGTTAGGCAAAATGAAGAGACAGAGGAATATGTCCCAAATTAAAGAAAACAATAATCACAGAGCTAAGTGAAATGGAGATAAGCAATATGCCTGATAAAAAGTTCACAATAATGGCCATAAAGATACTCACCAGACTTGAGGAAAGAGTAGATAAACTCAGTGAAAACTTCAACAGGAGATAAAAAAAAAATATATAGAACAGATGAAGAATACAACTGAAATGAAAAGAAATACACTAGAGGGAATTGATAGCAGATTAAAAGATACAGAACATACAGAACTGATCAGTCATTTGTAAGACAGGGTAATGAAAAGAAACCAGCCTGAACAGCAAAAGAAAAAAATAAAAACACGAGAACAGGTTAAAAGACCTCTGCCACACCATCAAGCATAGTGACGTTCTCATTATAGGGATCCCAAAATGAGAAAAGAGAAACAAGGGAGCAGAAAACTTAATTGAGGAAATAGCTGAAAATTTTCCTAATCTGAGGAAAGAAACAGACATCCAGGTCCAGGATTCATACAGTCCCAAACAAGGTGAACCCAAGAAAGTCCACACCAAGACACATAATAATTAAAATGGCAAAAATTAATGATAAAGAGAGAATCTTAAAAGCAGCAAGAGAAAATCAGCAGTTACATACAAGGGAATCCCCCCCATAAGGCTATGGGCTAACTTTTCAGCAGAAACTTTGCAGGTCAGAAGAGAGTAGCATGATCTATTCAAAGTGCCGAATGGAAAAAATAAAATAAAAAAACTACAACCAAGAATACACCATCCAGAAAGGTTCTTCAGAACTGAGGAGAGATAAAGAGTTTCCCAAACAAAAATTAAAGAAGTTAAAGGGAATTCTTTCAGTGAAAAGAAAAGGCTATAACTAGAAGAAAATTATAAAAGGAAAATGTTTCACATGTAAAAGCAAACATGTAATAAAAGTAGATGAATCCCCTATAAACCCAGTAGGAGGTTAAAACACGAAAGCAGTAAAGTCAATTATATCTTCAACAATTAGAGGATATACCATATGACAAGATGTAAAATAGGAGATCATATATATAAAACATGGAGAGGAGAATAAAAAGTTCGTGCTTTTACAATGTGTTTGACCTTAACCATCAACTAATATAAACTGTGATATCTATGTTATATATGAAGCTAATGGTAACCACAAATCAAAAATCAACAATACACAAAAGCTGAAGAGAAAGGAACCCAAGCATAACACTAAAGAATGCCATCATACAAGGGAAGAGAGCAGGAGAAGAAGAAAGTGACAGAGAAGAACTACAAAAATCAGGAAGAGGCAACAGTACATATTGATCAATAATTACTTTAAATGTTAACAGACTCATGGCGCCTGAGTGGCTCAGTCAGTTATGCATCTGCCTTCGGCTCAGGTCATGATCCCAGGGTCCCGGGACCCAGTGATACGTAGGGCTTCCTGCTCAGTGGGAGTCTTCTCCCTCTCCCTCCGCATCTCCCCCTGCTTGCTCACTCTCTCAAATAAATAAAATCTCTTTAAAAAATGTTAATGGATTCAGTCAAAAGACAGAGTGACTGAACGGATACAAAAACAAGACCCAGAGAATGCTAGCAAGATGGCAGAGTAAGAGCTCACCTCATCCCATAGATGCAACTAGTTAACACTCACATCAGTGTAAATAACCCAGAAAATGACCCCAAGACTGGCAGAACAAACTCCACAACTAAAGATAGAGAAAGGCAGAGACATAGGAGCTAAACCATCTGAAGTAAGGAAGTAGTCACAGGCACAAAGGGAAAGAAACAGCCCCTCACACCAAGGAGCCTGCAAGAAGACGACGACCTCATAACATTTGGCTTTGAAAACTAGAGGGGCCAAATTTCTTGAGGTCTTACAACTACTGGGACTTAAGCCTGGAATTTTAAAAATCAGTGGGCTCAGTTCTGGGGAGCCCAGAAAGTGAGAGGAAGCCAAGTCCTCACCCTTAAAGACACAGCACGACAAGCAGCCCTGGGAGATACAGCATAGAAGCAACAGTTAGGAAAATGCTTGGGCATATATGGGAGGGAGCTATTTACTAAACTTAGAGCCTATCCCAAAGGGGCAGAGTTTCCTGAGGGACTTCTCCAGGAACAAAGGAGCTGACAGGTGCCATTTACCTCCTCACCCTCCAGCATAAACACAGGACACCTGCAGGAGCCAGCCTGGGCGCCAACATTCATTATCTACATTGCTTACACAAATCCCCACCCTCTTGCACTTCAGGAGTCTGATTGCAGGGCCTGCTCACCAATGAAAATTTCTCAAGAGACAACACAGGCAAAGTGCCCTGCAATTTGCTGCTACTGCATCTCTGGCAAATCCAAACTCTAACTAAACTTAAGCCCAAAGTGGCCCCAAACTGGTCAACTAACACCACCTACAACAGGCAAAGAGAGCCACTGCAGACAAGTGGCCTGAAAAATAAAGCAACCAAAACACAGCAGCAGGACATGCCAGCATGCATCAGAGACACCTCCTGAAGTGCCAGGCCCTGGGGAGAAGGGGACACTCCATTGCAGGGCACTATAGGACCTCTTCTTCATAAGTCCATTACCCTCAAGAATAGAAGTAGTACACTTTCCTAACGCAGGGCATGCACATAGACTTAGACAAAATAAGGCAGAGGAATTTGTCCCAAATCAAAGACTAGGACAAGGCCATGGCCAGAGATCTAAGTGAAACAGATATAAGTAACATACCTGATAGAAAATTTAAAGTAAGGATCATAAAGATACTCACTGGACTTGAGGAAAGAGTAGAAGACACAGAAATAAGGAATAACATAGCAGAGATAAAGGGCTCAATAAACAAGAAGCATGTTTGATGGAACAAACAGCTGGCTAGAGAAGACAACAAATTTTTTTTTTTAAGATTTCATTTATTTCAGAAAGAGAGACAGTGAGAGAAGGAACACAAACAGGGGGAGAGTGAGAGAGGGAAAAGCAGGCTTCACACCGAGCAGGGAGCCCGATGTGGGGCTTGATCCCAGGACTCTAGGATCATGACCCGAGCCAAAGGCAGATGCTTAACAACTAAGCCACCCAGGCGCCCCGAGGAGGAACAAATTAATAACCTCGAAGGCAGAGTAATAAAAAGTAATCACGTCTAACAAAAGAGAGAAAAAAGAATTATGCAAAATGAGAATAGACATAGGGAACTCAGTGACTCCATGAAACACAACAATATTCACATTATAGGGATACCTGAAGGAGAGAGGGAAAGGGGGTAGAAAATTTGAAGAGAGAATAGATGAAAACTTCCCTATCTGGGGAAGGAAACAATATCCATATCAAGGAGGCTCAGAGAGCCCCCAACAAAATCAACAAAAGTCAATCCACATCAAGATATAGTATAATTAAAATGTCAAAAATATAGTGATAAAAAAATTTTAAAGCAGCAAGACAAAAGAAGACAGTTATATAAAAGGGAAACCCTATAAGGCTATCGAGGGATTTTTTAGGAGAAACCTTCCAAGCCAGGAAAAAGTGGCATGATAAATTCAAAGTGCTGAATGGGAAAAATCTGTAGCCAAGAACCTTCCATCCAGCAAGGCTATCATTCAGAATAGAAGGTGAGATAAAGGGTTTCCCAGACCAATAAAATCTAAAGGAATTTGTGATCACTAAACCAGCCCTGCAAGAAATAGTCAAGGGCACTCTTTGGATAGAAAGGAAAGACCAAAAATGACAGTAGGAAACACAAAAGCAGTCAAGAATGTTTTTGTAAAATATCAGCTAAGGAACTCACAAAATAAATAGATGTAAAATAGGACACCATATACCTAAAACGTGGGAGGAGAAAAGAATGGATTCAAACTTAAATGATCATCAACTTGATATAGACTGCTATATGGAGACGATGTTATATACAAACCAAATGGTAACCACAAATCTAAAACCAGTAATTGATGTGCAAAACATAAAGAGAAAGGAATCCAAGCATATCACCAAAGAAAGCCAGCAAACTGAGAGAAGAGAGCAAAAGAAGAAAGAATCAGAGAAGAACTACAAAAACAACCAGAAAACAAGAAAATGACAATAAAAACATACCTCTCAGCAATTACTTTGAATATAAATGGACTAAATGCTCCAATCAAAAGGCATTAGATGATGGAATGGATAAAAAAACAATACCCATCTGTATGCTGACTACAAGAGACTCACTTCACACCCCAAGGCACATGCAGACTGAAAGTAAGGGGATTGAGAAATATAGATCATGGAAATGAATGTCAGAAGAAAGCCAGGGTAGCAATACTTATGTCAGACAAAATAGACTTTAAAACAAAGACTGTAACAAGAGACAGAGAAGGATAAAATATACTAATAAAGGGGACAATCCAATAAGAGATATAATAATTATAAATATTTATGCACCCAATATGGGAGCACCAAAATACTTAAAAATAATCAATAGTAATACAGTAGTAGGGAACTTTAACACCCCACTTACATCAATGGACAGATCATCCAAAAAGAAAATCAACAAGGAAACAATGGTTTTGAATGACATACTGGTCCAGATGGATTTAACAGATATATTCAGAAAATTCCATCCTAAAACAGCAGAATACACATTTTTCTCAAGTGCACATGGAACATTCTCCATAATAGATCACATATTAGGCCACAAACAAGTCTCAAATTCAAAAAGATCAAGGTCATTACATTTTTTTTTTTAAGATTTTATTTATTTGAGAGAGAAAGAAAGCACGAGAGAGAATGGCAGAGGGAAAGGGAGAAGCAGGCTCCCCGCTGAGCAGGGAACCCAACACTGGGCTTGATCCAGGATCCCGAGATCATGACTTGAGCTGAATGCACTTAACTGAGTGAACCACCCCGGCATCCCGCATGCATCTTTTCTGACAACACTATAAAACTAGAAATCAACCACAAGAAGAAAATCTAAAAAGAACACAAAAACATGGAGGCTAAATAATATGCTAAAGAATGAATGACTCTACCAAGAAATCAAACAAGAAATGAAAAATTACACAGAAATGAAAATGAAAACACGTGGTCCAAAATCTTTGGGATGCAGCAAAAGTGGTTCTAAGAGGGAAGTTTAAGGCAATACAGGCCTAACTCAAGAAGAAAAATTTAAACAACTTAACCTTACACCTAAAAGAGCTAGAAAAAGACAACAGCAACAAAAAACCCAAAGGTAGTAAAAGGAAGCAAATCAAGATTAGAGCAGAAATAAATGAAATAGAAATTAAAAAAACAATACGATAGATCAATGAAACCAGGAGTAAGTTCTCTGAAAAAATTAACATTGATAAACCTCTAGCCAGACTCACAAAATCACAAGTGAGAGAGGAGAAATAATAACCAACACCACAGAAATACAAGCGATTATGAGATTATAGAAAACTATATGCCAACAAATTGGACAACCTAGAATAAATGGATAAACTCCTAGAAACATATAACCTACCAAAACTGAAGCAGGAAGAAATACAGAATTCGAATAGACTGATTGCCACCAATTAAATTGAATCAGTAATCAAAAATCTCCCAAAATTCCAGAAACAGACAGCTTTGCAGGAAAATTCTACAAGACGTTGAAAGAAGAGTTAATACCTGTTCTTACCAAACTATTCCAAAAAAGTAGAAAAGAAAAACTTCTAAATTCATTGTATGAGACCGCATTACCCTGATACCAAAACCAGATAAACACGTCACAAAAAAAGAGAACAGGCTGATATCTCTGATAAACATAGATGCAAAAATCCTCAACAAAATACTAGCAAACCAAATCCAACTATATATTTAAAAAATCATTCACCACAATCAAGTAGGTTTACTCCTGGGTTGCAAGTGTGGTTCAATATTCACAAATCAATCAACAGGATATATTACATCAATAAGAGAAAGGATGAGATCCCTATGATCATTTCAATAGAGGCAGAAAAAGCATTTGACAAAGTGCAACATCCATTCATGATAAAAATTCTCAACAAAGTAGGTTTTGAGGGAACATAAATCAACCGAATAAAGGCCATATATGAAAAATCCACAGCTAACATCATACTCAATGGGGAAAACCTGAGAACTTTTCCTCTAAGATCGGGAACAAGACAAAGCTGTGCCCTCTCACCACTGTTATTCAACATCTTACTGGAAGTCCTAGCCACAACAATCAGATAACAAAAAAGAAATAAAAGATATCCAAATTGTTAAGGAAGAAATAGAACTTTCACTGTTTGCAGATGACATAATACTATATATAGAAAACCCTAAAGACTCCACCAAAAGACTACCAGAACTGATAAATGAATTCAGTAAGGTGCAGGATACAAAAATCAATGTACAGAAAATTGTCATTTCTATACAGTAATAATGAAGCAGTAGAAAAATAAATTAAGGAAACAATCCGATTCAGAACTGCACCAAAAAGAATACCTAGGAATAAACCTAACCAAAGAGGTGAAAGACCTCTACTCTGAAAACTATAAAAAACTGGTGAGAGAAATTGAAGACAACACAAAGAAATGGAGAAATTCCATGCTCATGGATTGGAAGAACAAATATTGTTAAAATGTCTATACTACACAAAGCAATCTGCACATTTAAGGCAATCCCTATCAAAACACCAACAGCATTTTTCACAGAACTAGAACAAACAATTCTAAAATGTGTATGAAGCCACAAAAGATCCTGAATAGCCAAAGAAATTTTGAAAAAGAAAAGCAAAGCTGGAAGCATCACAATTCCAGACTTGAGTTATATTACAAAACTGTAGTAATTAAAACAGTACAGTACTGGCACAAAAATAGACACAGTTCAATAGAATGGAATAGAAAATCCAGAAATTAACCCATAGCAATATGGTCAATTAATCTTTGATGAAGCAGGAAAGAATATCCAATGGAAAAAGGACAGTCTCTTCAACAAATGATATCTGGGGTTGGGAAAACTGGATAGCAACATACAAATGAAAGAAATTGGACTTCATTATTACACCACACACAAAAACAAATTCAAATAGATTAAAGACCTTAAATGTGAGACCTGAAACTACAAAAATTCTAAAAAAGAATATAACCAGTAACCTTTTTGACATTGGCCATAGCAACTTTTTCTAGAGAGGTCTTCTGAGGCAAGGGAAATTAAAAAAGCAAAAATCAACTATTGGGACTGCGTTAAAATAAAAAGCTTCTTGCACAGCAAAGGAGACAATCAACAAAACTAAAAGGCAACCTATGGAATGGGAGAAGATATTTGTAAGTGATATATTCAATAAAGTGTTCCCCGAAATATGAAGAACTTATACAATTCAACACCCACTAATAATCCAATTAAAAAAATGGGAAGAAGACATGAACAGACATTTCTCCAAAGGAGATATACAGATGGCAAACAGACACATGAAAAGATGTTCATCTCTTACCATCAGAGAAATGCAAATCAAAACTACAATATCACCTCACTCCTGTCAGAATGGCTTAAAAAAACAAAACAAAAAACCCCCAAAACAAACAAAAAAACCCCTTCAAGATAAAATATGTGTTGTTGAGGATATGGAGAAAAAGGAACCTTTATGCATTGTTGGTGGGAATATGAAGTGGTACAGCCACTCTGGAAAACAGTATGGAAGTTCCTAAAAAGTCGAAAGTACAACTACCCTACCATCCAGCAACTGAACTAGCTATTTACCCAAAGAATACAAAAACACTAATTCAAAGAGATACGTGCACCCCTATGTTTACAGCAACGGTATTTACAATAGTCAAGATATAAATGCAGCCCAAGTATCCATTGATTGATGAATGGATAAGGAAGAAATGATATATAATGGATTATTCAACCACAAAAAGGAATGAAATCTTGCCATTTTCAACAACATGGATGGAGCTAGAGTATTATGCTAAGCGAAATAAGTCAGTCAGAGAAAGACAAATACCATATGATTTTACTTCCATGTGGAATTTAACAAATGAGCAAAAGGGAAAAAAAGAGCAACAGAGACACAAACCAAGAAACAGACTCTTAATTATAAAGAACAAACTGATGGTTACCAGAGGGGGGGGTGGTCGTGGTGGTGGTGGTGGATGGGTTAAATAGGTGATGGGAATTAAAGAGTGCACGTGTGATGAGCCCCAGGTGATGTACGGAATTGTTGAATCATACTGTACACCTGAAACTAATAGAACATTGTTTTAAAAAAAAAAAAAAGTTACACTTACACCAAAGGAAAAAAATGGTGAGTCTATTCCTTAATATTCAACATGTAATCTAGTTCTTTGAAAAAAAGTTACCAAAAAAGTCTTCGTTTGCAAATCTCTGCAAAATCAGAAATGTAACTCTGAAAACAAATCTATGTCTACCTATCTTCACTAATCTCAAAACCTCACCTTTTCTTCTCAAAATGCTTATAGATATTACAAAAAGATCAGGATATTAGAACAAAATTATCTTGTACATAGGGAAAACATTTTTAATAGCAATGATATCAAATCTCTTAAAAACTTGCATTTTTTTCCTATTGCCTACAGCTATACATTCTTTCATGTTTTTGAAATATAAACACAGTCTACAATCACTCAAGACTGAAGGAAAAAAGGGGACAGAGGAAGACCCCTTTTTAAAAGACAAACTGCTAGACGTGTTCTTATTCCCAGGCTCTAGCACCTCTGATTGGAAACAATTATGTCCCAAAATGTCCTCCTGGAAAAAACTCAGATATGGTCCCTATGCCTTTATAATGCAAATTTTCTACCCCTACCTTCTCTAGAAGCTAAGAGCCATTCTTTGAAATATGGACTTTTAAGGAGTTTTTTTTAAACAGAAAAAAAGAGGTATTTGGAAATCAGATCTGTAGTTCCCTCTCCACAAATATTAGTAAAAATAGAATACATAAGATTTTGGTTTGTATATGTCTGTGTGTTTAAATGTACACCCATACATATAAGTGTAATATTATTGTCTCTACCTCTGGATGGTATTGCTGAAATTAATTTATACAAGAGCTATATGTAGTTGATTTAAAGGCAAGCACTAATAAGGATCAGGCATTCTAAAACTCTAAGAAACTAACCCAAATGTTTTTCAAGTTCATATGCTCTGAAAAATTATTCAATATTAAAGCTAATTTAAGGTTGTGTGCTTAATTAAAATAGACCTCTCTTAAAAGTTATCAGCTTTAAAATTAAAAACTTTACTTTGCCTGGGTTTACTTAAAGTTACTATTATTTCTATTACAAAATGTTTAAAAGAAATACATGGGAAAATGATTGACTTTGATGTCTCAAAGTTTTTATGGATAATCTAAGCATAATCATTAAGAACAAGTAAATCAAATAGATGTAATAAGTTTTTAGGTAATTTTTGAAAGAGAGAGAGAGAAAGAATGCCTGCCAGTGTGCAGCACACACAGGGGATGGTGTAGGGGGAGAGGGAGAGAACCTAAGCATGTGCCATGCCCAGTGCAGAGCCCAATGTGGGCCTCGATCCCATGACCCTAAGATCATGACCTCAGCCAAAATCGAGTCACATACTTAAACAACTGAGCCACCCAGGTGCCCCTAGCTAAAAATTTAAAACAGCTTTCCCAAATTGTTTTGGTAAACTAAAATCCTGAAATTTTGCTAAGTGATGAATTAGGCTGAATTAGGTTGAATTCATTGTATATCTAGGTCACTACCAAATAAGATAAATAATAAACCTTAAATACTTAACATAGGTTTATCTACCTTTGGCTTCCGTATTACAGAGAAACTAAAAATAAATTTGGGTCCATTAGTAAAGATGTTTTGTGCTTTATTAAAAAGATTGTACTATGAAGAAACATGTTTCTAAAAGTTATGAAATACATTCATAAACTTGCCAATCCAAAAAAAGCTGCTGAAACAGACAATACACAGTTACTACTATTTGTTTTCCTAGAAGTTAAAGCTTCAAGGAATTAATTCTAATTAGTATATGAGGTTAAAGCTGCTAAAAATAATATGGGAACAACTCTGTATGCAGGAAAAGATGTATGTTTTTGATAAAATAAAGTATGGGAAATGGAAATACATTTTTGTTGAGGAAAAACCAATGTGTTTTGTCCCTCAGTGAGGCTAAAGAAAACATAGGACAAAATCTGAATATAAAAAAGGTATAGAATGCTTATAGAAAAGGAACTTTTGGAATGCAATTTTATACATGGTCAGTACTGGCTAAGATTAAAGTAAATTTGTTTAAGAATGAGTTTTAATATTAAAAGCACACTGGTAAAACTTCTGGGGAACATGGCAGAGTAGGAGGAACCTAGCCTCACCTTATCCCACAAATACAACTATACAACCCAAAGACTAGCAGAACAAATGCCACAACTAGCTAGAGAGAAGAGGCCACATCAAAGAAAGTAGGAAGGGTGGAGAAATGATCTGAAATTAAACACATGGGGCTCTCCAAAAAGAGGGAGGGACTCTGCCCACATGGAGGAGAGAGAGAAACAGACCCCCCACACTGGGGAGCCTGGGAAAGATGAATCCCCATGACATGGCTTTGAGACCAGGGGAGCTGAATTTCATGAGGTCTTAAAAGCAGCAGTACTTAAAACCTGGAATAATAAAAAAAAAAAAATCAGTGGGCTTGGCTCTGGGAGAAAAAGCAGGTGAGAGGAAAAGGAGTCCCCACCTGGGGCATATGAGAAGGAGATTTATTTGGACAGAAATCCTTGCAAAATTTCTCCAGGAGCAAAGGAATTGGCAAGAACCATTTCCCTTTCTCACCACACAAGGTCAACACATGGCCACCTATGGGACTAACAACCTACCTTCATAGCACTACCACTGCCACACTACTTCCCCTTCTGCCCTGTGCTGAGCTTCAGCAGGCCCATCCTTTCCAATATCCCCTAGGCCAGAGCCCATACAGGGCAGTGCCACAGGCCTGGCAGTGTTTAAGTAGCCCCACAATGGCCATCACCACTCCAAAGTGACTCCTGCCCCAGACACAGGGAAAGATAACCACACATACCAGCATTGGGCTGGAGGCAGACAACTGGTCTGAATTCAGGCCCCACTAACCAACAAAGCCTTCTCAGGGGACAATACAGGGAAAGTACCTTGTAGTTCCACACTACTGCCTCTCTAGAAAATGCCTAGTCTGGCTCAGCTCAAGGCCAAGATGTCCTGAGATTAGCCCACTACCACCACAGGGACTAAACACAGCCCACAACAGGCAAAGACACCCAATGTAAACGTGCCTGGCTGGCTCGGTCAGTAGAGCTTGTGACTCTTGAACACAGGGTCATGAGTTCAAGGGCCATGTTGACTCTAAAGATTACTTAAACATAAAAGAGAACGCCACTGCAGATGACTAGACCAAGGAAAAAGTGGCTCAGCCACAAAAGCAGGGTGCACAATTCACACATAGGAGACATTCCTGAAGTACCAGGTTCTGGTGAACAGGGGACACTGCATGGCAGGGCACTACAGGGCCATCACTTTCAAGAGCAGGAGACATAGCTGTCTTTTGTAACACATGAAACAGACACAGATTTAGACAAAATGAGGAGACAGAAGAATATGTCCCAGATGAAAGAACAGGAAAAAAGGAAAGCAAGAGACCTAAGGGAAATGTAGATAAAGTAATATGCTTGATAGTGAATTTAAAGTAATGATCATAAAGACACTCAACTGGACTTAAGAGCAGAGAACATCAGTGAGACCCCTAACAATGAGATAAAGAAGAACTAATCAGAGATGAAAAACACAATAAATGAAATTAGAAATACACTAGATGGAATAAGTAGACCAGACAAAGCAGAAGAATGAATCTGTGACCTGGAGGACAAAGTAATGGGAAGTAATCAAGCTGAGCAGGTAAGAGGAAAAATAAATATGCAAGACAAGACAAGACTCAGGGAACTCAGCAACCCATCAAGCATAATGACATTCACATTATAGGGATTCCAGAAGAAGAGAAAGAAAAGGAGGCAGAAAATTTATTTGAAGAAATAGTAGCTGAAAACTTCCCAAATCTGTGGAAGGACACATAAATCCAGATCCAGGAGGCACAGAAAGCCTCTGACAAAAATCAACCAAGGAAGTCCACAACAAGACATGTAGTAATTAAGATGGCAAAAAGTAGCAATAGAGAGAATTTAAAGCCACAAGAGAAAAGAAAACAGTTACATACAAGGGAAAACCCCATAAGGCTATCAGCTGGTTTTTCAGAAAAAAACTTTGCTGCCCAGAAGAGAATGGCATGATATAATTCAAAGTGCTGAAAGGGAAAAAAATCCGTAGCCAAGAATTTTCTATCTAGCAAGGTTAACGTTCAGAATAAGATAGAGTTTCCTGGACAAAAGTTAAAGGAATTCATCACCACTAAACAGCCCTACAAGAAATATTAAAGGGGACTCAGAGTGGAAAGGAAAGGCTGTAAGCAAGAGTAGGGAAAGTAGGAAGCACAAAAGAAGTAAAAACTCTATCTGTAAAAATCAGTCAAGGGACTCACAAAAGGATGTAAGTATGACACTATATACATAAAACATAGGGAGGAGAAAGAATGTGTTCAAACTTAAATGACCATCAACTTAATATAGAGTGCTACATACACAAGATGTTATATACAAACTGAATGTTAACTACAAATCTAAAACCAGTAATGGATATGCAAAAAATAAAGGGAAAAGAATCAAGGTATGTCACTAAAGAAAGCCAACTAATCATGAGAAAAGAGCAAGAGAAGAAAGGAGTGGAGAAAAACTACAAAAACAACTGTACAAGTAATAAATTTGCAATAAATACATTCCCATCAATAACTTTGCATGCAAATGGACTAAAGGCTCTGATCAAAAGTCATAGGGTGAGAGAATGGATAAAAAAACAATAACCATCTACACACTGAATACAGGAGACACATTTCACACCTAAAGACACATGCAGATCAAAAGTGAGGGGATGGAGAAATATCTATCATGCAAATGAATGTCAAAAAAAGTGGAGTAGCAATACTTAGACAAAATAGACTTTAAAATAAAGACTGTAACAGAAGACAAAGGACAATATATACTAGTAAAGGGGACAATCCAAAAAAGATATAACAATTTTAAATCTTTATGTACCCAATATGGGAGCACCAAAATACTTAAAGAATAACAAACACAAAGGAAATAACTGATAGTAACATAATAAGAGTAGGGAACTTTAACACCCCACTTACATTGATGGACAGATCATCCAAACAGAAAATCAACAAGGAAACTCTTTGCCAAATGTCCATCAACCGATGAGTGAATAAAGAAGTAGCATGCGCACGCACAGACAGACAGACAGACAGACACACACACACACACACACACACACACACTGGAATATTACTCAGTCAACAAAAAGAATGAAATCTTGCCATTTGCAACAACGTGAATAGAGCTAGAGTGTTTTATGCTAAGCAAAGAAAGTAATAAGGACAAATACTGTATGATTTCACTCATGTGTGGAATTTAAGAAATGAAAGGGATGAACATATGGAAGGGGTGAAAAAAGAGAGGGACACAAACCATAAGAGACTCTTAACAATAGAGAACAGGGTTGATAGAGGGAAGTGGGTAGGGCATGGGCTAGATAGGCATTAAGGAGGGCACTTGTTATGATGAGCACTGGGTGTTGTATATAAGTGATGAATCACTAAATTCTACTCCTAAAACCAAAAATGCAGTGTATGTTAACTAACTAGAATTTAAATAAACATTTTTCAAAAAAAGGAAATAGTGCTTTGAAAGACATATTGGAACAGATGGACTTAACAGATATAGTCAGAACATTCCACCCTAAAACAGAATACACATTCTTCAAGTGCACTAGAATATTCTCCAGAATAGATCACATATTAGGCCACAAATGTCAACAAATTTCAAAAAGAATGTTGTCATTCATGCATCTTTTCTGACTCCAACATTGTGAAACTAGAAATCAAACACAAGAAAAAATCTAGAAAGAGCACAAGTACATGGAAGATAAATAACATGCTACTAAACAATGAATGAGTCAACCAAGAAATCAATAAAAAAATAAAATACATGGAGACAAAAGAAAATGAAAGCACAATGGTCCAAAATCTTTGGGATGCAGCAAAAGCAGTTCTAAGAGGGAAATTTATAGCAATACAGACCTACCTCAAGCAGCAAGAAAAATGGCAAATAAACAACTTAACCTTACACCTAAAGGAGCTACAAAAAGAACAAAGAAAACCCCAAACCAGTGGAAGGAAGGAAATAAGAATTAGAGCAGAAATAAATGAAATAGAAACTCAAAAAACTATAGTTATGTGCTACGGTGAGTGCTGTGAACCATGTAAGACTGATAAATCACAGACCTGTACCTCTGAAACAAATAATACATTGTTAATAAAAAATAATTTAAATAGCGAATAGGGCAGTTAGACCAGGAGTTGTTTCTTTGAGAAGATTAATGAAATTAAAAAAGCTCTAGCCAGACTCATCAAAATAGAGAGAGGGAGAATGCAAAAAACAAAATCAGAAATGAAAGAGAAATAACCAACACCACAGAAATACAATTATAAGAAAATATTATAGAAACTATACGCCAACAATTCTGACAACCTAGAATAAATGGACAAATTCCTAGAAACATATAACCTACCAAAACTGAAGCAGGAAGAAATACAAAATTTGAACAGATTACCACTAATGAAATTAAATCAGTAATCAAAAAATTCCCAACAAACAAAATTTCAGGCACAGAAAGCTTCGCAGGCGAATTCTACCAAACATTTTAGAAAGAGTTAATACTTATTCTTATCAAACTATTCCAAAAAATAGAAAAGTAAAACTTCCAAATTCATTCTGAGACCAGCATTACCCTGATACCAAAACCAGATAAAAACACAAAAAAAGAGAACTACAGGCTGATATCTCTGATGGACATAGATGCAAAAATCCTCAACAAATTATTAGCCAATTGAATTCAATATTAAAAAAATCATTCACCACAATCAAATGAGATTTATTCCCAAGATGCAAGGGTTGTTCAGTATTTGCAAAATCAATATGATACATCAGTAAGAGAAAGGATGAGATCCCCATGATCATTTCAAAAGAGGCAGAAAAAGCACTTGACAAAGTACAACATCCATTCATGATAAAAACCCTCAACAAAGTAGGTTTAGATGGAATATACATCAACCTAATAAAGGCCATATATGAAAAATCCACAGCTAACATCACACTCAATGGTGAAATACTGAGTGATTTCCCTTAAGGTCAGAACAAGACAAAGATGTCCACTCTCACCACTTTTATTCAAGAGAATACTACACAACAATCACATAACAAAAATAAATAAAAGGTATCCAAATTGGTAAGGAAGAGGTTAAAACATTCACTATTTGCAGATGACATAATACTATATATAGAAAACCCTAAAGACTCCACCAAAAAACTAACAAAACTGATAAATGAGTAATGTCACTGGATACAAAATCAATGTAAACTGTTGCATTTTTCTGCACTAATGGAGCAACAGAAAGAGAAATTAAGAAAGAAATCCCATTTATAATTGCACCAAAAATATTTAAGTAGCTAGGAATAAATTTAACTGCGGTGAAAGACCTGTACTCTGAAAACTGTAAAACACTGATGAGAGAAATTGAAGATAAGGCAAACAAAGATATTCCATGTTCATGAACTGAAAAAACCAATATTTTTGAAATGTCCATGCTACCCAAAGCAATCTACAGGTTTAAAATACAATCCCTATCAAAATACAACAATATTTTTCACAGAGCTAGAATAATCCTAAAATTTGTATGGAAACACAAATGGCCTCAGATAGCCAAAACAGTCTTGAAAAAGAAAAACAAAGCTGGAGGTATCACAATTCCAGATTTCAAGTTATAGTACAATGCTATAGTAATCAAAACAATATGGTACTAGCACAAAAATAGACACAGAGATCAATAGAACTGGATAGAAAGCCCAGAAACAAACCCACAATTATATGGCCAATTAATATTCAATAAAAGAGGCAAAAATATGCAATGGGGAAAAGATGGTCTCTTCACAAATGGTGTCAGGAAAACTGGACAGCTACATGCAAAAGAATGAAACTGGGCCACTTTTTTACACCATACACATAAAAAAAAAACTAAAATGGACTTAATGTGAGACCTGAAGCCATAACAATCCTAGAAGAGAGCACAGGCAGTAATTTCTCTGACATCGGCTATAGCAACATTTTTCTAGATACACCTCCTCAGACAAGGGAATAAAAGCAAAATAACTATTGGGACAACATCAAAATAAAAGACTTCACGGTGAGGGAAACAATCAACAAAACTAAAAGACAACCTACTGAATAGGAGAAGCTACTTGCAAATGACATATCTGATAAAGGGTTAGTAACCTAACTACATAAGGAACTTATACAACTCAAAACTCAAAAACCAAATTATCCAATTTAAAAACGGGGAAGATGACATGAACAGACATTTCTACAAAGACATACAGTTGGCCAACAGACACATGAAAAGATGCTCAACATCACTCATCACGGAAATGCAAATCAAAACCACAAGATATCACCTTACACCTGTCAGAATGGTTAAAATGAACAGCACAAACAAGTGCTGGCAAGGATGTGGCTAAAAAGGAACCCCTCTGCACTGTTGGTGGAATGCAAACTGGTACAGCCCATTGGAAAGAGTATGGAGGTTCCTCAGAAAATTAAAAATAGAATTACCCTATGACCCTGTATTGTACTACTGGGTATTTACCCAAAGAAAACAAAAACATTTATCCAAAAGGATAAGTGCACCCATCTATTTATTGCAGCATTATATACAATAGCTAAATTATGGAAGCAGCACAAGTATCCATCAACTGATGGATAAAGAAGATGTGGTATAGATATACAATGGAATATTATTCAGCCATCAAAAGAATGAAATCTTGCATTTGCAATGACATGGATGGAGCTAGAGAGCATAATGTTAATTGAAATAAGTCAGAGAAAGGCAAATACCATACAATTTCACTTATATGCGGAATTTAAGAAAGAGTGAATGGGGTGGGGGGAAAAGAGATAAACCAAGAAACAGACTCTTAACTACCGAGAACTGATGGTTATCAGAGGGGAGGTGGGTGCGGGGGGATGGGTGAAACAGGTGATGGGGATTAAGGAGAGCACTTGTTATGATGAGCACTGGGTGTTGTATGGAAGGGTTGAATCACTATATTGCACACCTGAAACTAATATAACACTATGTTAACTATACTGGAATTAAGAAACTTAATACAAAAGTACACTGGTACAAAATTAGAATTTGTTTTTCTTTAAAAGGAAAAAGCTTTTGTTTTCAGTTTATAAGGAATTCTGAACAATTTTCTTTATCTTTAATATAATCTGCCTAGAAAACAAAGATTTTACACTTTATCAGACCTTTGATTATTCAGAAACAAACAAAAAAGCCCTGAGTCTTTTTTTTTATTTTTAAAGATTTATTTATTTGACAGAGACACAGCAAGAGAGGAAACACAAGCAGGGGGAGTGGGAGAGGGAGAAGCAAGCTTCCGGCTGAGCAGGGAGCCCGATGCAGGGATTGATCCCAGGACCCTGAGATCATGACCTGAGCGGAAGGCAGACGCTTAACAACTGAACCATCCAGGCGCCCCAACCCTGAGTATTCTTAATACTAAAAGAGCTGATTTTTATTCACAACTATTTAACCCTTGTTTTTGCCTTTAAAACCGTTGGCTGTCACTTTGGTTAAATAAATATTTTTTTCACGATGGATCTGTGATCTGATTTAATCAAATGTTCAAACCTTTTAATTTTGAAAATAAATGTTCCAAAATCAAATTCTAAAATAAAGCCTTTTGATGGCAATGTAACAGAACTATTCCAGAAGCTTGCTTGAATATTTCAAAGATTTTGTTTCTAATAGAGATATTAAAATAATTATGCTTGTTATGTTAAATTACATGGGAAGCATTGTCAAATAAGTGATACTAAACCCTCTTACATTATATTTGCATAAGCATATTAAAATCAACGTTCTAAAAATTTTATGAAACTCCTAGCAATCTGGACAGGTCCTGGTGTGTTACTATCTTGAAGGTTGTGTCACTGAAATAACCAAATTTCTTTATCAATGGCATTGTGATGAATTCTAATCAGATCTTTAACTATGGCCATTTTTAGTCTTATCTTTTATAGATGGTTATGCTTTTATTGAGATGCTTTACAAAACCTTCCTGCAAATACGTTTCACCTTCAGCTGGACTTACGGAAAGAACTCTGAATGAAAGTTTGTGATAACCTTAAGATCATACAACTAAAGTAGGTAAGATTTCTGGAACTAGTGGAAGAACCAAATTCAAGCAGAAAACCAATTAGTAACATAAGACTAAATGAATTGAGAAGGATGATTTTTTTGTTTGAGATATTGCTGATATTTTTCATCTTTGTTCTTCCAGATTTAAGAAAACTTTTTCTCTTAAGCTAATTCTGACTTACAGCAATTTGATAAAATATACCTTTGTGAATAAATTCAAACATTTATCCTTTTCTCCCCACTTGACCCCTCAGGAATGAAACTAAGTGAATATTCTTTTACTTTCATGACAATATATTTGCATAAGATCAATAAGAATCTATTTTCCTTATAGCCAGCCACAACTGAAAACATTGGTTATATTACCAAGGCTTTGACTAGAATGTCATTTTGAGGAGGTATGTATAGACTCCAACCTGACCAGTTTCTAGGAACTAAGGAGGACTGTATGGGGTCAATAACGTCCCTTGGAAAAACCACCTTATACCTTGCTTATCCGTGTTGCAGAAGAACTACTTCCTTTATCCTAACTGAAGAATCAAATCGACATGAGACAGATTAACAGGAGAAAATCAAATTTGATAGCATACTATGGGGAATCCACACAGACATGGAAATTCCAAAGACAGTGAGGCAACATAATGCTTCTATGAGCTAAGGAGAGGGGAAGGGTCTAGGATACAAAGGGGAGGAGACCATTATCAGGAACATGAAAGGAGATGTTGGGAAAACAAAGGTACTCTACTATGCAGAGAAGTTTCTTAAGTAAAGAAGAATCTCTGTTAATCTCTCTCCTCCCGGTACATGCAGACAGTTGTGGGGGTGGGGGGATAGGTAAAGAGCTCTTCCAGAACCTGCTGGGTTGGGGTTGCTTTTAACTCAAAATAATATTCATGCCAAAGTGGCCCATCTGGGGTGGCCTGCCCTTGGTCCCTACACAGGGTTCCCAGGAACCTTACCAGATGTGTAAAGAAGGCCACTTCTTAGCAGGTACAAGAACCTCAGGATATTTGGGGGAACTTGAGAAAAAAGAAATTCATCCAAATCTGAAGATGTTTCAAGCCAGACATCTAAAAAATCCTCTTGATTGGCTCTCCTCAGAACCCCAAAACTTGTTTTTAAATTTGAGACAATATTAACCATTCTTTTGTTTCCATAGAAATACCTCTTTTATAATACCTGATTATTTGAACCATAGGCTTAAACTTGAGAACACACTTGCATCACCACTTCCTGATGAATTTAACCGACAGAACTAAGACTGGTTTGTTGAGACAGAACAACCTACCAACTCATCTTTTAACGTGTGAAACTTCCAGGGAAGGGGGAGCCAAAGGCAAGCCACCCCAAATGGGCCACTTTGGTCTATTATTTGAAGTAAAAGTTATGTAGGAGATAGCCTGTTCAAGAAGGACACCAAACCCTTCTCTATACCCCCGAAAAGAGAAAATAACTCTCCCATATGAAAGATAGCCTCCCTATACTAGGAGGTAAAGATACAGCCTTATCACCAAAGGCAGGAAATTCAGGGCCCAGAAGGCTGTATAAGCAACCCTTGTTCCTTTTTACTAATTTACTACCACAGGCCAAATTCTGTTTAGAATTTCTTACCAATTGAAGCTCCCAACGTTAAATTCTTTGTCCTGTCAATTCTTCATACACTATCTCTTTGTTTAAAAAGTATAAAAACTGCCTCCTTGGTCATTTCTTTAGCTCTGTTTCATAATTTGGCATCTGTATGTACACAGGAAAACTTTTTTTCTCCTTTTAATCTGGCTTATAGAACTTTGATTTGTTGTCTAGCCAGAAGACCTTGAAGGCTAAAGGAAGAATATTTCCCTCCATACATACGCTCTGTAGAAAAATCTCTTCATAGCATGCTCCTAGAAGATGCAAACATCCTCTCTACTATTATCTGCAACCTGGAGATTTTGTCTACTGGAAAAGGCAGCACCACAAAGTTGCCCTATAACCCTAATGGAAAGGACCCTACCAGGGATGATTAACTAACCCTTATGCAGCTAAACTCAAAGGCACTGATTCTTGGATCCATGTCTCTCATTTAAAGAAAGCTCCAGCCACACACTGGACCCCAGAACCTATTGCAGACCTAAAACTCAAACTGACCCAGAGTCGAAGCACAAGACATCTGGGTAGACAACCTTTCCAACACATTGGGCCAGGCTTGTGTATTTCCATGTTTTTTGTTTTTTGTTTTTCTAAACCAATAACTTATTGTCTTTATAAACATTTTCCTAATCATCTTACTGGGAAAGCTCTTTTGTCAGCTTTTCTGTGAAGAAATAAGACATTATTTGTAACGTATATCCTCATACTCCTTCTCGTAGAACTCTGCCTGAAAGAAAGAATACCAAGAATGGGTTTATGCTTGACATTTTAACTTAGAGAGCACATCTAAGATTCTTTTTTTAAAAAAATATCTTGAGAGAGAGAGAGAGAATGCACAAGAGGGACAAGGGTCAGAGGGAGAAGCAGACTCCCCACTGGGACTCCGGGATCATGACCTGAGCTGAAGGCAGTCACTCAACCAACTGAGCCACCCAGGCACCCAGCACATCGAAGATTCTTAGGGAAATTAGTCATGAAGCACTGCTGAAGTATTTGAGTTGTTTGTTCTAATAAGTATCCTAACATTTTTCGCTATATTACATACGTCAGGCTTCCTTAATTGATAAATCCCTATAGTATCAGAAAAACACACTACTTTCATATTGGGTATTTGGCCTCTGGACTCAATCTAATATTTTAATTGCTCTATTCTGCCTAGAACTCATACTAGCCAACATCTTTTTTTTCCAACTTCGTCTTACAATGGCCTCTGTTATTAGGAATGATTTTAGTCCTGGGTTAATGTTTTATTTTTTCTTGTGACCCTCATTACTGATGGCCAAGCCTTATTATAACCTTTTGTCCCTACCCTACAAAAACTTTGATTCTGCAAACTTAACTGTTGGATTGGTGCCAGAGAAGTCATACTTATGAAATGCTTGAATAGCTTGGCCTCTATCCCTAGAGGGAGGGAAAACTTAACCAGCAAATTTTAAGGTTCTCTTTTGTTGTCAGAACAATTTATCCCCTTCAGGGTCCTTCTTGCTGGACTAAGAATCAAGTTGATAGGAGAGAGACTATCAGGAGAAAATAAAATTTCATACATACAGGGAATCCACACACATGGAAATTCCAAAGACAGGCAAAATGAGGTATATAGGTCATCCTGAACTAAGGAGAAGTGGGGAAGGGTCTGAGATTTTGAAGGGAAGGAACACAATTTCCAGGCAATAAGAGCCAATGTTTGATATTTAGGGATTTGTCCTGCCATGCAGATGCCGTCACTCAGATAAATTTTATCTCTGGCAATAACCATCATTCTGGGAAAGACCCCCAATGGGGATTCTTCAATGGAGTTAAGGGAGGGATACAAAATTTCTCTTGAGCCAGCAGGGTCCTGATTGCCTTTAAGCTCAAAAGAAGCTCCATGTCAAAGTGGCCCATCTTGGGTTGGTCTGTCTTTAGCCCCTAAAGTTTTCCATATTAAGAGTTAAACTAGTAGATTGGTTCAATAAGATGAAACAGTCTCAGTCTTGGCAATAAGTCAGTTTCGCTCATCTCATTTTGGGAGGCAGTGATGCAAGTATGTTTTCAAAATTAGGCCTATGATTCAAGCAATCAGATATTAAATAAGATGCATTTCTGTGGAAACAAACAATGCTTAATAATTATATCAAATTATTAACAAGTTTGAGTTCTGAGGGTAGCCAGTCAAAAAGATGTGTAGATGTCAAGCTTGAAGCATCTTCAGAGAGTGAGGGCAAGCAGTGGCAATCTGGTCTTTCTCCTTTATAGTTCAAGGTCTCTGGTGACCCTTGTGTGGCCCAGAGAACAACAGGCCCCAAGATGGCCTATACAGAGTTATTGTGATTTCTCTGAAGTTTCTATTATATTGTTTATACTCATTTTGCAGGGCTTCCGGAGAAAGGGCCCTTTTAGTTCTCAGATGATTCCAAGTCAAATGTGGGAGAAAAATTTAAAATGTTAGTTCTGAGAGTTGTTGACAGGCATTGGAGGACACTAGAAATTATGATCTAGTCTAGTTTATAAGAAACAGTACTAAAATACCTACAAAAGATGCTACACTTTTTCCCTAAATCACCTCATTTGTACCAAAAAAATAGTTTGCAAAATAAGTCTAGTTTCAAAAAAACCACTTTGCCTCATTATTTATGTAAGTGCAGCAAGAACAGCAATTAATCATATAGGCTCTTAAAAACCTGCTTTGCAGGAACTTTTCATAAGGAATCTCTAGATTGAACTTAATAGCCTCTCAAGGCCAAAAGCCAAGCCAAATACTTGCCATCAGACTTCACCCTCAATGCCTATAGATTTGGATAAATCCCTCTCTTCTCAAGGTCCCCCATATATCCTGAGGTTCTTGCACCTGCTAAGAACTGACTTTCTAAGGCAGTTGGGAACTACTAAGTCTGCTGGGAACCCTGTAGTAAGGCATCAGGCTGATACTTCCAAGGAGATTTACTGGTTTCATAAAGTCAACCTTAGTTCCTTAAAGCTGTCTGGTCATGTCTGAGTCTACACAGGTCCCTCTCAAATAGGACACTGCAATTAAAGCTTTGGTAGTAGGTTTTCAATTGCATCCTATCACAAGAACAGATTCTTATTGAACTTATACAGATATATTGCCATAAAAATATAATATTCACAGAGTTTGTGAATTCTGGAGGGTTTAGGTAGGCAGAAAGAAACATTTCAATTTATTCAGAAAGGTAGATTTGAATCAAATTGCTGTAAGTCAGCTTAACAGGAGTTCTTAAACACACACACACACACACACACACACACACACACACACACACACACACACACACACACACACACACACACACACCCCCCACAACTGGGGCCCCTGGCTGGCTTAGTTAAATGTCTGCCTTAGGCTCAGGTCATGATCCCAGGGTCCTGGGTCCGAGCCCCGCATGGGGCTCCCTGCTCGGTGGGAAGCCTCTTTCTCCCTCTCCCACTCTCTTGCTTGTGTTCCCTGTCTCTGTCAAATAAATAAAATCTTAAAAAAAAAAAAAAACCAACGTGGATGGAACTAGAGGGTATTACACTAAGAGAAATAAGTCAATCAGAGAAAGACATGTATCATATGATCTCACTGATATGAGGAATTCTTAATCTCAGGAAACAAACTGAGGGTTGCTGGAGTGGTGGGGGGTGGGAGGGATGGGGTGGCTGGGTGATAGACATTGGGGAGGATATGTGCTATGGTGAGCGCTGTGAATTGTGCAAGACTGTTGAATCACAGACCTGTACCTCTGAGGCAAATAATACATGTTAAAAAAAAAAAAGGAGGAGAAAAAATGAAGGGGGGGAAATCAGAGGGGGAGACGAACCATGAGAGATGATGGACTCTGAGAAACTGAGGGTTCTAGAGGGGAGGGGGGTGGGGGGATGGGTTAGCCTGGTGATGGGTATTAAAGAGGGCACGTTCTGCATGGAGCACTGGGTGTTATACACAATGAATCATGGAACACTACACCAAAAACTAATGATGTAATGTATGGTGATTAACATAACCTAATAAAATTAAAAAAAAAAAAAAACCCAACCTTGTTTTCCAGATTTAAGTCTGCAATGTTTCAAACATAAAAATTATAGTTATCATCCTTATTCAGTCCCATATTTTAATTCTTGTTTTACTTGAATCCAGTTTTTTCACTACTTCTGGAAATTTTTTTTTACCCAATTCAGTTTTATGATCTTAAGGTTATCAGAAACCTGTACTCAACTTTTTTACTCCATGAGTCTCACTGAAGCACATTTTTAAGAAGCTTTTATACAATTTTTAGAACACATATTTTGTTTAATTTCTCATGAAATTTTTGAAATGTTCCTTAGGCCCTTTGGAATACCTTACACTATGGTCAGAAGACTTTAAGAATTTAATTTGGGGAGTCAAAATATTAAGAGGTTTGGTCATTAAATCAATTACGAATCATTATGAAACAATTATCCATTTAACCAAAGTGAAATAAGACATCAAAGGCAAAAACAGAAGTTTACATAGTTGTAAGGAAAATTTAGCTTTTAATATTAAGATTTTTTTTTAAGTAATCAAAGACCTGATGAATGGGAAGTTTTAGAAAAACAATCTTTTTGGCAGATGAAGTGTAAAGAAAATTTTTTGTTTATAGTATCTTAAAAGCATATTGATAGTTCAAGGAAACTGTCCTTTTAACAAAAACAGTTTTTATACCAGTGTACTTCTGATGTTAAAAACTCATTTACTGGGGTGGAGCAAGATGGTGGAGGAGTAGGAGACCTGGATCTTGTCTGGTCTCAGGAATGCAGCTGGATAGGGATCAAACCATTCTGAACACCTATGAACTCAACAGGAGATCGAAGAAAAGAATACCAACAACTCTCTGAACAGAAAAGCAACCACTTTCTGGAAGGTAGGACATGCGGAGAAGTGAATCCCAGGCGATATTCGGGACGATAGATGGCGGGGGAGGTCTCCATCAGCCGCTTCTAATAAGTGATAAAGCAAAGGAGCACAAAATCGGAACTTTTAGAAGTTGGCTCTGCTGAGGGACGTCGCTCCAGTGGCTAAGCTGGGGGTGGAACCCTCGCAGGACAGTGTGGTCTCAGGACCCTCGGGGTCACAGAAAGACCAGGGGTGCCTGAGTGTGGAAGAGCATCCAGGTATCAGAGCCAGGAAGCCGGCTGCAGAGACAGAGCTGAGGCGTGGGTTCTCAGCTCGGGGTTGCCATAAACTGTGATCGGCGACACAGGCCACTGTTCCTCCAGCAGGGACCCAACAAGCGGCAGATCCGGGGAGACTCCCCTTCCTCCCCTGGGAGGAGTGATGCAGGAGCGCACCTCAGGGATCTGCTGGGTTTGGAGACTCCACACCAAGTTGGGTGCCAGAGACAGAAACGCTCGGTCACAGGCCGGGTGAGCACAGAGTGCAGCAGGAGACTGGGGAGACGGGAGTGTTTGACTGCTTTTCTCTGGGGGTGCCCTGAGGAGCGGGGCCACAAATTCGAGGCTCCTCCGGGGCAGAGATTGGGTGGCTGCCATTTTCACTGTCGTCCTCCAACGCTGTACAGAAAGCTTGCAGGAAACAAAAGCTCCCGATAGCAAACCTGAGCTGATTACTTAGCCTGGGCCGGCAAGGGTGGGGCAGTTCCGCCTCCAGCAAAGACATTTGGGAACCACAACAGGCCCCTCCCCAAGAAGATCAGCAAGAACAGCCAGCCAAGACCAAGTTTACCGATCAATGAGAACTGCAGAACTCCAGCGCTAGGGGAATACTGCACATAGAATTCATGGCTTTTTTACCATGATTCTTTAGTCTTTCAAAGATAATTTTTTAACCTTTTTTTTTAAATTTTTCTTTTTCCCTTTTTCAGCCAACATCTTATCAATCTCTTTTTAAAAAAACATTTTTATTTTTCATTTTTAGAGTCATATTCTATCCCTTCATAGTAGTTACCATTTTTGGGATATATATATATATAAGTTGTTCTCTCTTTAAAATTTTGAGATACAGTTTCTTCTGTCAAAATATACCTTAAATCTCTTGTGCATGACTTTGTTCTAGTCTCCTGCCTGATCACATTTTTTTTTTAAATCCTCTTTATTTCAAACTTATCAATTCCTTTTATAAAATTTTTTATAATTTTCATCTTTACAGTCATTCCATCCCTTCATCATATCAACCCTTATTTTGTACATATTTAAGTCTTTCGTTAAAATTTTGGGAGGCACTTTCTTCTAACAGACCAAAATACACCCAAAATCTAGTGTGTGGCACAGTTCTATGCACCAGCCTGATCATATTTGATCATATTCTGTTTTTTTCTATTTTGTTCTGTTTTTGTTGGTTTTTATCTTTTTTTTTTTCCTTTTTCTTTCTTTCCCTTTGTTTCCCCTAGTTTCAGGTCTTTTCTGATTTGTTTAGAGTATATGTTATGGGGACATTGTTACCCTGTTAGCATTTTGTTCTCTCATTCACCTATTCTTCTCTGGAAAAAATGACAAGACGGAAAAAATCACCTCAACAAAAAGAACAAGAGGTAGTACCAACTGCCAGGGACCTACTCAATATGGACATTACTACGATGTCAGACCTAGAGTTCAGAATCATGATTTTAAAGATACTAGCTGGGCTTGAAAAAAGCATGGAAGTTATTAGAGAAACCCTTTCTGGAGAAATAAAAGAACTAAAATCTAACCAGGTCAAAATCTAACAGGCTATTAATGAGGTGCAATAAAAAGGGGGCACTAACTGCTAGGATAAATGAGGCAGAAGATGAATCAGCGATATAGAAGACCAAATGATGGAAACTAAAGAAGCTGAGAAAAAGAGAGATAAACAACTACTGGATCACGAGGGCAGAATTCGAGAGAGAAGAGACACCATAAGATGAAACAACGTTAGAATAATTGGGATCCCAGAAGAAGGAGAGAGAGAGGGGCAGAAGTATATTGGAGCAAATTATAACAGAGAACTTCCCTAATGTGGGGAAGGAAACAGGCATCAAAATCCAGGAGGCAGAGAGAACCCCTCTCAAAATCAATAAAAATAGGTCAACACCCCGACATCTAATAGTAAAACTTACGAGTCTCAGAGACAAAGAGAAAATCCTGAAAGCAGCTCGGGAGAAGAGATATGTAACCTACAATGGTAGAAACATTAGATTGGCAACAGACCTATCCACAGAGACCTGGCAGGCCAGAAAGGGCTGGCATGATACATGCAGAGCACTAAGGGAGAAAAATATGCAGCCAAGAATATTATATCCAGCTAGGCTGTCATTGAAAATAGGAGAGATAGAAAGTTTCCAGGACAAACAAAAACTAAAGGAATTTGCAAACATGAAACCAGCCCTACAAGAAATATTGAAAGGGGTCCTCTAGGCAAAGAGAGAGCCTAAAAACAGCATAGACCAGAAAGGAACACAGACAATATACAGGAACAGTCACCTTACAGGCAATACAATGGCACTAAATTCATATCTTTCAATAGTTACCCTGAATGTAAATGGTCTAAATGCCCAAATCAAAACACACAGGCTATCAGAATGGATGAAAAAACAAGACCCATTGATACGCTGTCTGCAAGAGACTCACTTTAGACCTAAAGTCACCCCCAGATTGAAAGTGAGGGGGTGGAAAACCATTTACCATGCTAATGAACACATGCTAATGAAGCTGGCAATCCTTCTATCAGACAAATTAGATTTTAAACCAAAGACTGTAATAAGAGATGAGGAAGGACACTATATCCTACTTAAAGGGTCTATCCAACAAGAAGATCTAACAATTGTAAATATCTCTGCCCCTAACATGGAGCAGCCAATTATATAAGGCAATTAATAACAAAAGCAAAGAAACACATTGACAACAATACTAGTGGGGGACTTTAACAACCCCCTCACTGAAATGGACAGATCATCTAAACAAAACATCAACAAGGAAATAAAGACTTTAAATGACACACTGGAACAAATGGACTTCACACATTCAGAACATTCCATCCCAAAGCAACGGAATACACATTCTTCTCTAGCGCCCATGGAACATTCTCCAGAATAGATCACATCCTAGGTCACAAATCAGGTCTCCACTGGTACCAAAAGATTGGGATTATTCCCTGCATATTTTCAGACCACAATGCTTTGAAACTAGAACTCAATCACAAGAGCAAAGTCGGAAAGAACTCAAATACATGGAGGCTAAAGAGCATCCTACTAAAGAATGAATGGGTCAACCAGGAAATTAAAGAAGAATTAAAAAAAATTCATGGAAACCAATGAAAATGAAAACACAACTGGTCAAAATCTTTGGGATACAGCAAAGGCAGTCCTAAGAGGAAAGTAGATAGCAATACAAGCCTTTCTCAAGAACCAAGAAAGGTCTCAAATACACAACTTAACCCTATACCTAGAGGAGAAAAAACAGCAAATAAAGCCTAAATCCAGCAGGAGAAGAGAAATAATAAAGATCAGAGCAGAAATCAATGAAATAGAAACCAAAAGAACAGTAGAACAGATCAACGATACAAGGAGCTGATTCTTTGAAAGAATGAACAAGATTGATAAACCCCTGGCCAGACTTATCAAAAAGAAAAGAGAAATGATCCAAACCAACAAAATCATGAATGAAAGAGAGATCACAACCAAAACCAAAGAAATACAAACAATTATAAGAACATATTATGCACAACTCTATGCCAGCAAATTAGATAACCTGGAAGAAATGGATGCATTCCTAGAGATGTATCAACTACCAAAACTGAACCAGGAAGAAGTAGAAAACCTGAACAGACCTATAACCACTAAGAAAATTGAAGCAGTCATCAAAAATCGCCCAACAAAAGCCCAGGGCCAGATGGCTTCCCAGGGGAATTCTCCCAACCATTTCAAGAATCAATACCTATTCTTCTGAAACTGTTCCAAAAAAATAGAAATGGAAGGAAAACTTCCAAACTCATTTTATGAGGCCACCATTACCTTGATCCCCAAACCAAAGACCCCATGAAAAAGGAGAATTACACACCAATACCCTTGATGAAGATGGATGCAAACATTCTCACCAAAATACTAGCCAATAGAATCCAACACTACATTAAAAGGATTATTCACCATGACCAAGTGGGATTGATCCCTGGGCTGCAAGGTTGGTTCAACATCCACAAAATCAATGTGATACAATACATTACCAAAAGAAAGAACAAGAATCATATGATCCTCTCAATAGACACAGAAAAAGCATTTGACAAAGTACAGCATCCTTTCTTGATCAAGTCTTCAGAGTATAGGGATAGAGGGTATATACCTCAATATCATAAAAGCCATCTATGAAAAATCTACAGCGAATATCATTCCCAACAGGGAAAACCTGAGGGCTTTCCCCCTAAGGTCAGGAACGCAGCAGGGATGTCCACTATCACCACTGCTATGCAACATAGTATTAGAAGTCCTAGCCACAGCAATCAGACAACAAAAAGAAATCAAAGGCATCCAAATTGGCAAAGAAGAAGTCAAACTCTGTTTGCAGATGATATACTTCATGTGGAAAACCCAAAAGACTCCACCCAAAACTGCTAGAACTCATACAGGAATTCAGTAAAGTGGCAGGATATAAAATCAAGGCACAGAAATCAGTGGCATTCCTATACACCACCACCAAGACAGAAGAAAGAAATTAAGGAGTCGATCCCATTTACAATTGCACCCAAAACCATAAGATACCTAGGAATAAATCTAACCAAAGAGCAAAGGATCTGTACTCAGAAAACTATATAATACTCATGAAAGCAATTGAGGAAGACACAAAGAAATGGAAAAATGTTCCATGCTCATGGATTGGAAGAACAAATATTGTGAAGATGTCAGTACTACCTAGAGCAATCTACACATTCAATGCAATCCCCATCAAAATACCATCCACTTTTTTCAACGAAATGGGACAAATGATCCAAAAATTTTTATGGAACCAGAAAAGACCTCCAATAGCCAGAGGAATGTTGAAAAAGAAAAGCAAAGCTGGCTGCATCACAATTCCAGACTTCCAGCTCTATTACAAAGCTGTCATCATCAAGACAGTATGGTATTGGCACAAAAACAGACACAACCATCGATGGAACAGAAGAGAGAGCCCAGAAATGGACTCTCAACTCTATGGTCAACTCATTTTTGACAAAGCAGGAAAGAATGTCCAATGGAAAAAAGACAGTCTCTTCAACAAATGGTGTTGGGAAAATTGGACAGCCACATGCAGAAGAATGAAACTGGACCATTTCCTTACACCACACACAAAAATAGACTCGAAATGGTCGAAAGACCTCAATGTGAGACAGGAGTCCATCAAAATCCTAAAGGAGAACACAGGCAGCAACCTCTTCGACCTCATCTGCAGCCACTTCTTCCTAGAAACATCGCCAAAGGCAAGGGAAGCAAGGGCAAAAATGAACTATTGGGAGTTCATCAAGATAAAAACTTTTGCACAGCAAAAGAAACAGTCCACAAAACCAAAAGACAACCGAGAGAATGGAAGATATTTGTAAATGACATATCAGATAAAGGGCTAGTATCCAAAATCTATAAAGAACTTATCAAACAACACCCAAAGAACAAATCATCCAATCAAGAAATGGGCAGAAAACATGGACAGACATTTTTCCAAAGAAGACATCCAAATGGCCAACAGACCCATGAAAAAGTGCTCAACATCGCTTGGCATCAGGGAAATCCAAATCAAAACCTCAATGAGATACCACCTCACAACTGTCAGAATGGCTAAAATGAACAAGTCAGGAAACGACAGATGTTGGCGGGGATGCGGAGAAAGGGGAACCCTCCTACACTGTTGATGGGAATGCAAGCTGGTGCGACCACTCTAGAAAACAGTATGGAGGTTCCTCAAACAGTTGAAAATAGAGCTACCATAGGATCCAGCAATTGCACTACTGGGTATTTACCCCAAAATACAAATGTAGAGATCCGAAGGGATATGTGCACCCTGATGTTTATAGCAGCAATGTCCACAAAAGCCAAACTGTGGAAAGAGCCAAGATGTCCATCGACAGATGAATGGATAAAGAAGATGTGGTATATATATATATATATATATATATATACACACACAATGGAATATTATGCAGCCATCAAAATGAATGAGATCTTGCCTTTTGCAATGACATGGATGGAACTGGAGGGTATTATGCTGAGAGAAATTAGTCAATCAGAGAAAGACATGTATCATATGACCTCACTGATATGAGGAATTCTTAATCTCAGGAAACTGAGGGTTGCTGGAGTGGTGGGGGGGTGCGAGGGATGGGGTGGCTGGGTGATAGGCATTGGGGAGGGTATGTGCTATGGTGAGCGCTGTGAATTGTGCAAGACTGTTGAATCACAGATCTGTACCTCTGAAACAAATAATGCAATGTATGTTAAGAAAAAAAAAAAAAGATAGCAGGAGGGGAAGAATTAAGGGGGGGAATCAGAGGGGGAGACGAACCATGAGAGACAATGGATTCTGAAAAACTGAGGGTTCTAGAGCGGACAGGGATGGGGAAATGGAGTTAGCCTGGTGATGGGTATTAAAGAGGGCACGTTCTGCGTGGAGCACTGGGTGTTATGCACAATGAATCATGGAACACTACATCAAAAACTAATGATGTAATGTATGGTGATTAATATAAAAATTTAAAGAAAAAAACTCATTTACTTAAGGGGTGCCTGGGTGGCATAGTTGGTTAAGTGCCCAACTCGATTTCAGCTCAGGTTGTGATCTCAGGGTCATGAGATTAAGTCCCACATCAGGCTCCAGGCTCAGCATGGAGTTGGCTTTAGATTCTCACTGCCCCTCCCCTCTTCTCCCTGTGCACTCTTTCAATTAAATCTTTAAACAAACTGCATTTAAATTTATCCTAATCTTAGCCAATACTGATCATGTATATTTCTTTCCAAAGATTCTTTCTCCATAAACTTTCTACAACACGTTTACATTTAGAGTTTGTTCTCAGTTTTCCCTCTCTAATAAATCAGTCTCATTTTAGGACAAAAAAAATTTTACCCCCTCAAAATATATATATTCCTCATACTTTCTTACCAAAAACCTGTATTTTACTTTCCTTGTATAGAGTTATTATTTTCAGTAACCCTAATTACATTTATTAGAATTCTTCATACTTAGAAACCTTATTTTCTAGTAAAAACTAGCAGTAAAATAATTGTGAAGTGTTTCATCAGAATTCTTTACATTGGCAAACTTATCAACATATTCCTAACTTCTAGAAACCTAGGCTTTTTCATAGTAAACCTGTTTTATGCTATATTGAAAAATTGTACTAACAGAAAGATTTGTCTTGACTTTCTGTAGAAAGACCAAAGTAGATAAACTTATGTTCAGGATTTAATGTTTCATTATTTTATCTTATTTGGAAGGGATATAATATTTGATGAATTTAACCTTACTCATCAATTAACTTAGTAAAACTTTACAATTTTAGATTACCAAAGATTTTAGAAGCTATTTGAATGTTTACCTACAAACCTTTTTATTTTATTTACTTGTTCTCAATTATGTTTAAACTACCCACAAATCTATCGGACATTAAAAAGAGTAACCATTATTCTAAATTTTTCCTGACAAATTTGCAAGAGATAACATGAACTTATTTAACCTTCAGTAAACATATCAGCTTTAAATTATAAAACTTTTATTCTGCATAACTCTAAAAAACGTGTATTTTAATTAAACCCACAACCTTCCATTAGCTTTAACGCTGAGTAGTTTCCCAGATCACATGAATTTGAAAAATACGTTAGTTTTTCTTTCTGAATTTTAGAATGCCCAATCTTTACCAGTAAGCTTGCCTTGAAACCAACTACATAGAACTCTTCTACAAATTAATTTTAGCAACACCATCTGGAGGTAGAGAAAAGTCACATTTACAACATACATGGACACACATACAAATACTGAGGCACAATGCAAACAAAATCTTAGTTTTTTTTTTTGTGGAGGGGACATTTCAGGCCCCACTCTGGTTTCTCTTCAGATCGCATAAATCTTTTGTTTTCTAATGAACAACTTCTCTCTAAATTTTGCATTTCGAAGAATGGCTCTTAGGTCCTAGAGAAAATGGGGAAGGGGGTGTGTGTAAAAAATGTATATCCTAAGACACAGAGAGAACATCTATGTTTTTTCCAGGGTGCATATTTGTACACACCTGCCCCTTATCAGAGGTGCTAGAGTCTGGGCACAAGAGCCCTTTCAGCAGTTTATACTTTAAAAAGGCCCCTTCCTACCCTTTTTTCTTCCTTTAGTCTCAGGTAATTGTGGGCTATGTTTACATTTCAAAAGATGAGGTTTATAATTTCAAGGGACAGAGAAAGAATGTAAAAATAAAAACAAAAGATTCCCCCCTAGTGATTCAGGGTAATTCCTATTTAAAATCTATCTCCATCCCCCCACCCCCCAAACAGGATGATTGTTCCCTTATCCTGATCTTTTATAATACCCACAAATATTTTGAGAATAGGCAAGTTTCTGAGATTAGTAAAGATAGGTGGGCTTTGTTTCTAGAGTTGTATTTCTGGTTTTGTGGAGATTTGTAAGACAAAGACTGTTGTTTCTAATTCCCCAAAGACCTGGATTACAGACTGAATATTAAAGGACAGGCTTATCTTTTTAGGGAAATCTGCACTTCTTTATATCAGGGAGGTTTTGTTTTGTGGGGCTATTTTTGGCATCAGGGAGATTTTTAACTAAAATGAGAATCAAAGATTTGTGCCTTTGTATAGTTTATATAAAGCATTTTAACAAAAGACATTTTTCTGGATATACAATTCAACCTTGTTTCTATTAGCCCCTGAACATTGGCCTTGCACTGATCATTTGTAGGAGAGCCCAAGAGAAATTTCGGTCACCTGTTTCCACTGTGAAGGGAAGATTGTGAATATAGTCAAATATCTCTGCAAATTTTGTAGGAAAAGGCAAGTTAAAACAGGCAGATGAGGCTAGATTTCAGAAGGGGATTTCACATTGGATACGGACACTTTTATCTCAAGTCTAATTTCTGTTTTTCTCTTATCAAGGGAGTCCCTATGGCTAACTGGTAATAAGACAATTTAGAGCTCTTTGTAAAAATATGTATTTTAAATGTAGCCAATTGAAAGGATCCATCATGTGGCCATTGATGAGTAGGCTCTTAATTTCGGTAGTAACTCAAACCAATAAGCCTTTTAATGACTTAACCATAACACAGGAAGTTTCCAGAGAGGGCATAGAACATGCAGCCCCCACAATCCAAAAGTTTACTTCTAAAATCAGTCTAAGTGTTAGAGGCAATTAGTTAGGTTCTAATAGGATACTTATAGACCAGCAAAGAGGTAGTCATGGCCAGCTATCCAGAAAGTCAGAGACCTGTCCTGGCAGTACTCCAAAACAAAGCCACAAGAAGCCAGATCAAACCACAAAGACCCAAGATGGCTAACAAAGTAGGCCAGAAACCCCTGACCAAGTAAGGAAAAAAAAAAAATGGGGGGCCATGGAACCCTGCCTCCAAGTAATCCCAAGTCATCCCACCCTAAGTCATGAATATTCCATCTCCTAGTTAACAACTGTCAATAAAAGATAGAAACTCAGGGCATGTAGCTCCATGTCTCCCTCAAGCTTGCCCACTCTCCCATCTTGAGAGTATACTTTTGTTTTAATAAGCTTTCTTGCTTGTATCACTCGTCCACTGTGTTGTATATTTCCTTGAGTTCTTTGTCTTGGTGAGACCAAGAGTCTTCAGCAACGTCTTTGGGATGGGCTGGATTGAGGCCTCAGGGCCAAGCGTCTCCCCAGTTCACCCGGCAATGGAAGAAAGCAAAAGCCTTCTTTGCATAGGCAGTAAGGATGATGTAGTGAAAACGGAGTCTCCGGTCTCCTACGAAAACGTCAGATGCCTCCAGTCATACACCTGTTAATGTGGGACACCAGGCAAGGGATATTTTCTAGCACTAACAGGCAATGAAAGTTCAGATGACAGATTCTTATAGGCTGGGACTTCTCATGTCACTCCCTTGAGAACTGGCACAGCCAGAGACTCAGAAACCCACTCTATTCAACTGGCTACCAAGGTGCACCCAAGGGCTCTCTCCAGATGGCAGAGACCAAAGAGAATATTCTCAGTCGTTACAAAGCCGAGCTCCTCAGACATGAGCAAGATGAAAAGAAAAATCTTATCCAGTATGTGCACAGTAACAGCTTTATCCAAGCCTTGCATCTCTCAGAGCCAAATCAATGCCTAGAAGGATGTGCTGTGGGGTTGGAAATTATGTGTTGTTTTCCAGTGTATTTCCATGCAAAGTTTTCTTGAGGTTGGCAGATGACCTAGTGTCAATCTAAACCATTCTATGACCAACTTATCCTAACACTGGAGTCTTTAAGTGGCAAGTGCTCGAACAGCTTTTAAGTGCTCAATCAGGGCCCACCAATTTTGTGGCATTGGCTTCCAAGAGGTCTATTAGCAACAGCCTTTACCTCCTGTGCACATTATGACATAGAAGACACAAAGAAAAACAAAGACTATCTTTGGGAGGAAATGGATCAGTAGCTGGAATATACTCTACCATATTTAAGTGAAGAGTCTCTAAGCCTGAGGAAATAGTTCCACAGATATTTTCTCCCGCTAACCTAAATTTAGAGAAAAAGACTCTCAACACACTCACTCCATCAGACTCCACAGAGTCAGGGAGACTGACATGGTAAGAAATGTTATCTTCCGCTGGCCGTATGTCAGATAGCCTAAACTAAGGAGAAGGGTGTAGGAGTCTAGGACTTTGGAGGGAAGGATTACAAGTAAAAGGCAAAAGAAAAACAGATGTTTGGTAATTAGATGTTTGCCCTGCCATATAGGTAGGTCACTCATAAAATTTATCTCTGGTAATAACCATTAGTCTGGGAAAGACTTCCAATTTAGATTCTTCTAGGTAGTTAAGGGAGGGACAAAAGTTTTCTCCTGAGCCTGCAGAGTCTCAATTGCCTTCAACTCAAAATAATTTTCATGACAAAGTGGCCCATCTTGGGGTGGTCTGCCCTTGGCCCCTACAGTCTTTGAAGATACTCACCAACTTCCATCTGGAAAACATGCCCTGGATAGAATTTGCCTTTCATTGGGTTGTCCCTGCTCAAAAGAAATAACTCTCAAATCTGGACTTTGACTAATGAGCTTTCCCTATGTTTAAAAAATAAAAATGGCATTGGTGGGACATTGAATGTTTGGTTTTTATAGGATTTAGATGATCATGAATTCACTCCACACTGAAGTCTACACAACTGCAATGTAATTTCTTTTTATGTATCTTTATGGTGGGGAAATGAAATTTATAAGGGAACTGGATATTGGGAAGCAGATGTGTTCCCTTACCTGGATAATAGGGAGAATTAATCAGAAATCTGAAAAATGGTGGAAGCTTAATTCCATCTATCTTTTTCCTGGAAACATCTCATATCTTAGCTCAAATCAGACTCCCAACAATCAAACTCATTTATTGCCTCAAATACATAGAAATAGAAGATGCTCCTGTAATCACTCACATGATTCCAACAAACCAGATTATCATGTACTCTGAAGAGGACTACATTTTTTGATCATGATGTTTCTTCCTTTGGAAACTGATAAAAGTCTGGGGAGAAGGACCCATTTATGCCTTGTCCCTAGAAGGTTCTGGTATTTCTCTTGGTATTTCTGTGGCACCAATATTTACTCCAATCTTCTATTATATGGAAAGGGTGTGTTGGGGTTGTTATCCTCGTCCCTGATGCCACCATCCTTCCACTGCTCATATACTAAGTCTGGGTCCCTATCAATTAAAAAGGCTTTGGAAAAGCTGGGAAGATTATGCTTTTAGATGGATGTCAACAAATAACCCAATTGGTCATGCCCTTGCCCAAGACTTCTTTCCTTGGAATATCAGACTTGGAAAAGGCAACATGCAACCTATCCATAATCATGGCCGCCACATTTAGTACTTCTCTTCGAGCATTTGAGTATCAATAAACTCAAATTGATAGCTTGGCAGAAGTTGTCTTACAAAATAGAAGGGCACTGGGTGTCTTAATGGCCCAAAAAAGATGTACTTGTGCCCTATTAGAAGAATGCTGTTTTTATATTACTCAATCTGGCAGAGTAACACAAGAACTAAAAATTATAAAGGATATCATCAGCCTATTAGCTGAGGTAAAACACATGCCAGTACTCGGAGATTACTTCCATCTCTTTAGTTGGTTATCATCAGGAATAGGATAATGGTTAAGAAGGATGGCACAGACTGGTTTATTACTTTAATCTTAATACCTATAGTTAGGCTGATCAAAGGCTTATGAAAAGTTGTAATCACTGATGTAACTCACCCAACTGGACAGCTTATGTTTGCACAGATGACCAAATTAGATGCTTTCAATCAGGATGGATTTATGGTCCAAAAGAATTGAAGGAATTAGCAGTTGGCTTTTTCACAAGCTCCCCTTCCCCCCAATCCATTACCAAGGGACGAAATGAAACCTCTGGCCTCGAGGGATTAAGGTTTTCTCCAGGAAATCATGAGCAAAGAGAAGAGTTGCCAACAATCACTCCATTTTTACTCTGGACTCAATCTTGTTACAAGATGAAATATGAATTTGTACTGGCCTTGCCAACTCAACAATTGATAGGTTTTACTTCCTTAGATCTGTTCCATCACACTAAGTTTACTGAGCCTTTACATACTAAAAAACATTCTTAATCCTGGATTAATGCCTACTGTCCAGGAAGTTTTTAGGTTATTGCTAATTGCTATTTTGTTCATCACCTTGCTAAGAAAGGTCCATCTAAAACCTCTACAACCATCTGCTCATGGTCATTCAATGAACTGATTCACCTCAATCTCCAGGCAGTTTAACAAAGTCCCAGGTGAAGATACGACCTAAGAGCCATTTCCAGACTGCCACCTTGTTGCTCCATGTGGCCTGACTCTAATGACAGTGACTCCTTAAAACAAACCAAAAATTTAAAAATCCTCCTGATGTGGGATACGATTTCCTGGGACAGGTCCATCCCAGTGACACGGGACTAAAGCAAGAGTTGATCAGATGTTTTGAGAGAAAGATCTCGATTAAAAGGGGGAAATGTGAAAGGTAAAATGAATTGGGGTTATTTATGTCAAGGAGTTTTAAACTGGAGCCAGGAGGCCACTAAGAAGATGGGCCTTATGTATGTCCTCACCAGAGGAACCATGAACTTTCAAACTGGGCCAAACTGCAGATATTCCAAGGGCACAGCCTAAAGGCCAAGCAGCTTGCTACAGTAGGAGACTTTGCTTAGTGATCGTCTTAGCAACCAATTATCTTCAGTCAAGATTAGTTTTCAGCCACCAATACCAATCAGAATTCTTTGTAAATAACATCTGGCATAGCATTCCCTTTTGTCTTTAAGAACACTTGATTTGATTACTACCTTCACTTTTGTTCCCAGAGAGAGACTCGGGGCGGGGTGGGGGGGGGGATTATTGTCCAAACCCAGTGTTCCCCGAATTGCAATTCTGAGACCCCAAATAAATGCTTTCTTTTAGCTCTGCCTTTTTTTTGGTCAACAAATTACAGCTTAGGAACAATGCACATCTTACCTAGCCAGATGACTCCCAAAACTTTTAAAGTGGCACCTGAGCATTGCATTTTCTGTGGGTTCACTGCCCACCCTCTCCCTCACAGATGTCCCCAACGACAGGCCAGGGAGCGTATGCAGGCTTGGCTTGTATGGCTATGGGACATGGGGTGGGAACTGGGATTTCTCGGACAGGGCAGGAGGCAGAGAAAATGACCAAATGTCCTGCCTGAAGGCAGTGTCTGTAGGCTGCTGGGGTGAGGAGAGGGGAGTTCAAGGTATTGACTCCCTTATGCATTGGATTAGTCTAGTTTGCAGGGAAGTTTGGCCCATAAAGGGAAACTCCCCAGGCATGTGGGATCCTGGCTTTTTGCTGGGACTTGGCCGCTGCATCAATAAGCCACTAAGCATACATTCTCTTATCCCGAATGGCTCCTGAATTGAGGGGTGCCCTGCTAGCAGGGGTTGTTGGTTATTGCTGCTGCCCCGGCTTTCCTTCGCATTAAGGGTAGGACAGCATATGACAGTTCATCCGTTTCACTATCAACACAACATCCTCCTTTTCACTCTCACTTTCCCCAGAGGTTCCACCTCTTAGCGTCCTGATCAGGCTCTGTCACATGCACTCAGACATTAATCTGGGGCAGCATGAGCACCCTCCCAGTTCTGCAAAACGGCATACTAAGGTCTCCAAATTCTCCTGCTCTCCCACCTTGTCGGCCAGCTCCAAGTTTGCAGAGTAGTGGATGTCTGCAAGTCCTTCTCTAAGCTCAGCTCTCCAGCTCCAGCCTCCCGTTGGCGTCGCCCCCCGGAGGGGCCAGCCGGTTGCTACAGCCAGCAGTACTCCCTGCACAGTGCTCTCCCGCGCTGGTCCTCAAACCGGCACATTAGACAGCTGGCATTTTCGGGGCATTCCTGTACTCAGGTGGGGATCCATAAGCATTTAATATAGCAGCCACCCCCCCACACACACACACACACAGGTCAAAGGCCAGTTCAGGCTTTCCCTCGCAGACGCCATTTTCCCAAGACCCATTCCTCTGGTTTTCTTAGTGGGTCCCCAATTGTTGGTTTGCAACCTCTGAGATTCCCTGAGTGAAATCTGAAACTGGCTTCACACAAAGGGGGCACAGAGGCGGAAGAAAGAGGCAGGCCACTCCAGACTGGTAGGTGGCAATTCTGATAAGCAAGAGAACTTACTTACGAGGCTCGTCTCAGGTGCCGGCAGGATAAGGAGATCTTCACACCTGTCGGCCAGACGCTTAGGAGTTTATATAGAGAGGCCTTAATGGGGCTTGGTCACATGTACCATCCAGATGCTCTCAATAACACGTTGCTCTCTCTCAAAGCTACAGTGCTTGAAAGTGGATCCAGCTGTGGGAACAGTGTTGCGAGCCTCCGATTGCCCAGATCCAGCTCTGGGGTCAAACGGAGGTCACATCTTCTTCTCGACCTCTTCCAATACTTACCGTATTATTTAAAATTCCTATGTCTTCTTTATACCTCAATATCTTGTTTTTCTTCAATCTTGACTCTTTCTCTTCCATATGAGTTTCAAAGATTAGTTTATCAACATTCATAAATAATCCTGCTTTAGTGTTTAATTGGAATTGATCTATCTACCTAAAATAGAGCATTAAGTTTTCCCACCCATTACTCTTTAAATTTATTTAGACTTGTTTATATCTTTCCATTGTGCTTTGCAGTTTTATTCATGAAGGTCTTACATATCTTTTGTGACATTTATTCCTAGATGTTCTATAGTTTTTGCTGATTTTGTGGGTGAGATGTTTGTTCTAGTACATTTTTTTCTAGTTGGTTATTACAGAGATACGAGAACCCTGTTTATTTTCCTCTGTGGATCTTTTATCAAGTAACTCTGGAGAATGGTTAATCTGAGTATCCTGTTAAATTTCCATTGTAGACAATCCTGTGATTATCTGAGAAGTATTACATGGTAAGTGTGTTTCTCCCATTCTAATTCTTATAGCTGTCCTTTTTAAACATAGTGGTTAAGAGCAGTCTTGAAATTATACTTCCTGAGCTCCAACTCTTACCAGCTCTGTGACCTTGAGCTTCCTACTTCAGTATTTTCATCTGTATAGTGGAGATAATAATTCAAATAATTTCACATATTTTTTGTGAAGCTTACATGAGTTATTTGTAAATCCCTGGAAACAGTGCTCCACAAATAAGTTTCTAATAGATAAGGTTATCCTCACTACTATTGTTGTTGTCATTGTTATAGTTAAAGCATACATTGTCATGTAGAAAGGGAAGTTGTGATCACTGGCATCATTGTATTTTCTCAAAAAGAAAAAAGGACTATAAGCTAACATCATGTTTTGCAAAGTAAGGGTATGAAAATCTATGGCTTATTTAAGTACTGAATCAGATCTAAAATCTTTTCCTAACAAAATTTACTGGCTTTCTAGCAAATGCTCACCTGTGGGCATTGATGGATCATCAGTGAATCCAAAAAAGAATGGTAGGTTGTGTGTCAGTTGTTATAAGAAAAGATCAGTTTATCCACCTGCTCATTTGGTTGCCAAAAAATGGGGAGCTTTCTTCAATGCACAATCAGTATAAAAATTTGATTTTCAAACACTGGTCAGAGAGTATGATCTAATTTTTCTATTATCTAGCTCTAAACAAAAACCTGGCTGAGAAAATTCCATTTAGGAAAAATAAAGTATTCACTATTTTTGGTAATTTTAAACCATTATTAAAACAAATTAGGGGGTGCCTGGGTGGCTCAGTCAGTTAAATATCCGACTCTTGATTTCGGCTCAGGGCATGATCTCAGGGTCGTGAGATGGAGCCTTGCATCAGGCTCTGTGCTGGGTGTGGAGCCTGCTTAAGATTCTCTCTCCCTTCCCCCCTCAAAAAAAAAACCAAACACCAAAAAAACCCCCAAAAAACCCACAACAAATTAGATCACCGGAGTTTGCCATATAAGCTTGGTTCATAGAACCACCTTCACTCATTTGCAATAAATAATTAACCAAGTATGGTTTTGTGAATTGACCATGTGTTTGCTGTAAAAAGGTTACCAAGCATAATGTTCGTTGATCAAATAGGATCTGTTATATACATTCTCAAATGAAAAATTCAGTCTAAAATTTATCATTGGAAAATGTTTTTGTCTCATATAATGAATTGGTTGGGTTTTTTTCCCCTCTCTTATTTGGTGTATTTAAACCTACCTTTCGGGGCTCCTGGGTGGCTCAGTTGGTTAAGCACCTGCCTTCGGCCCAGGTCATGATCCCGGGGTCCTGGGATCGAGCCCCTCATTGGGCTCTCTGCTCAGCGGGGAGTCTGCTTCTCCCTCTCCCTCAGCCCCTCTCCCCTGCTCATGCTCTCTCTCATGTGCTCTCTCTCTCTCAAATAAATAAATAAATAAATGAATAAATAAAATCTTTAAAAATATTAAAATAAATAAACTTACCTATTGTCTGGCTGTCAGGAAGTCTAGAGCTAAGTTTAGAAGTTCAGTCATGCAACAACATTAATCACTATGGTTAGCATCCTATTTTTTTCTCAGTCCTCATTTTCCTTTGCTGATTTATTATCTGTATTAACCATTCCAGTAGCTTCTTTTTTAAGCTCATTGAATTTTTTGACAGAACTATAGTGTAAATTCGGGAATTAAAACCTTAACCGTCCGGCTACCTTATCAAGTGACAGGAGCAGCATGAAGGAACTTCTAAATCAACCACAATAAAAGAAACACAAAAATAACACAACACTGCTACAAGCTAAGGGATTTTATTTCCTTTTTACATTTGCTTCTGTGAACAAACCTTTCATCTGAAGTTTGGAACACATAAATTATATATATTTTAATGCAGTTAATTTGCATTCACACTTAAACAAAGATTTAATTATTGAGTTAAAAGTTACCTGAATTATCTTTTCTTTTAGTGGGTAATGTCAAGCATAGTGTTCATTCTTTTCTCAGCTGGTATAGCTATTTCTAAAATGTTAGCATGGGGCTTTTATAAAGAAAACATCTTCGCAGCCAATATATGTTGACTTTTCCTGACCTAAGACTCTCTTCAGCTTGCAGCAGGGACCTCAATTTCTTTTATCTGAGCAAAATTTCTTTAGCTCCCAAAGGAAGATGGTGCAAGTTGGAGCCAAGGTCCCATGATTAACGAACACATCTTTTTCCCTGTTACCACTCAAAATTGGCATGTATATTGCATGAAGCATATTCATCTCACAGAGGAAGAAGAGGACTTGAAAAAAGATTTAAAAAACAAAGAATTCAAATTGGCTTAGTTTGGTAGTTAAAATTCTAGGCAGACTAGCAGAGAGAATGGACTCTGATAGTTTTTTTCCATGTGCCCTTCTCTTTTGTATTCTTTGCCTTAAAATTATTCAGGAGTTCTACTTGCAGCAATATGGTGTCATTAAGTGACTGAGAGCACACACCAAGAGATTGTCAGTTCCTTTTTTGGCCAATGAAGAGCTCCCCGTGTGTCGATTAACATACAAGTTTTCTCTCCTGTATTTACTGCTCTAATGACCTGAACCATTTGCTGAGGCCTCCCTTGGCAGACATGAGCAGGAGCAGTGGTGATTTGGCGCTCTCGGCATGTGTTATGTCTTGCTGATATGGTTCAAAGAATCAGATATTCTGGACATCATTCAGTTCATTGTAGCTATAAGGATGGAACATAAGGGGAAGAAGGACTAGAATAACTTTGGTACCTGCACGATTGGGTACCTGCTTGGCTCCTGTCTTGCTTCTGTCCTCTAAGAGAAGTGATCAGAGTAGACAGTATGGAGAAAGAATGCCCAGAAGGTTGAACACCGACATGCATATTCCTAGGGCCTTCCTTCTTTTTTTCAGTAATAAGGCTTGCTTATCTATCTTCAGTTAATTAATTAAATCTACTTTTAAAAAATAAAGCATTGTTTCCTTAAAAAAAATTACAAAGGTGTCATTAATTCACTAATTAATCTTGATCCTCTTGGTTTGTTCATTCATTCATTCATACATGATCCGGCATGTATTTGTGTCCATGTGCCACAAACTAGGTTAGACACAGGAATGCAGCAGTAGGGACAATCCAGTCCCTCCACTTATGCAGTTTAGCTACCAGCAGAAAGATAGATTTTGAACAAGCAATTGCCCATGAGTTGAGTAATATGAAGTGCAAGTACAAAGTTCAATGAGAGCTTACAGCAAAATGTTTTGGGTTAAGCTTCCCAGAGGCAGACTCTGAGCTAAGAATTGTTGCACCAGGCAAGTGCTCTGCAGAGAAGCCAGAAATTAAATGAAGGAAGCATAAGAAGGGAGAAGAAACCAAGCAAGGTCATAATTTCAGGAGGTACCTTCGGCCTGATGCTGCAAGGGAATCCTGGAGTGTAAATTACACCTCAGAGTTTGTCCTGAGCCAAGGCAAGAGGCTTTCACTCTGCCACACCATCTGTCCCGTGTGAAGGACCGGATATGGAGCAAGGGCATGGGCATGGTGAGAATGTAAAGTCTAGATACTTCCAGCTCTCTGCACAAGTGGCTTGGGGAACCTGAGGACAGTAGGCCAAAGAAGAGTCACAGGTGTAGGCCATCGGAGGCAAAATTGCACAAAAACCTGGAGGCGGGCAGACAGAGACAATAAAAGGGGATCCAAGCGGGATCTGGGTACAACATGAACACTTTCAATTAGTGTTGCATCCTGCGCATTGTTCTGATCATTTGCATCTAACATTTAAGTCACAGCTTCTTCCAGATGGTGGTCATCATAATTTCTAGGGAAAAATTACAAGAATTAACAGGATGAACTACAACCCTTGTTGCTGCAGTGGGTCCCAAGGCTCTAGTTGATTTTCATTATCTTTTTCCTCCGTCACCTACTTTCAGTTCTTCTCAATCTTAGCCAGGGCTTCTGCTAGTCCAGGTGACTTACCAGGTGGTATGACCTGGATTTTCCTCTTTGCTTTTAAGTTTGGGAAATTTTTATTGCCCTGTCCTCAAGCTCAGAGATTCTTGCCTCTGCTGTATCGAGTTTCCAATGAACCCATCAAAGGTATTCTTCATGTCTGTTACAGTGCTTTTGATAACTGGTATTTATCTTTGATTCTTTTGTTGAATTCCATATCTCTGTGTTTACATTATCCATCTTTTCTTGTATGTTGTCTACTTTTTGCATTAAATCCCTTAGCATATTAATCATTGTTTGTTTTTTAATTCCTGGTCTAGTAATTCCAACATTCCTGTCATTTCTGACTGGTTCTAATGCTTGTTCAGTCTCTTCAAACCATGTTTTTTTTTTTTTTCTTCTCATATGTCTTGTAAATTTTTTTGAAAAAATTTTTCTTAAGATTTTATTTATTTTTTAAGATTTTATTTATTTATTTATTTGACAGGGAGAGACACAGCAAGAGCAGGAACACAAGCAGGCGGAGTGGGAGAGGGAGAAGCAGGCTTCCTGCCGAGCAGGGAGCCCGATGCTGGACCCGATCCCAGGACCCTGGGGTCATGACCTGAGCCGAAGGCAGATGCTTAACAACTGGGCCACCCAGGTGCCCAAGATCTTATTTATTTATTTGACAGAGAAAGAGATAGTGAGAGCAGGAACACAAGCAGAGGGAGTGGGAGAGGGAGAAGCAGCCTCCCCGCTGAGCAGGGAGCCTGATGTGGGGCTCGATCCCAGAAACCTGGGATCATGACCTGAGAAAAAGGCAGATGCTTAATGACTGAGCCACCCAGGTGGTCTTTTTGAAATTTCTGAAAGGTGAACATGACATACTAGATAAAAGGTGGCTAGTAATGTAGTGATGAGGTGTGAGGACGAGGGGAAGCTGTCTAAGGTCCTGTGAGTAGGTCTCAATCTTACAGTGAGCCTGAGTTCCTGGACTATGGGTTTTATCAGTGCTTCTCAACTTTTTTCTTAGGTGAGACAGAATTGTTAGAGTGGGCAGCTGGGTATTTCCCTTCCTCTGGTAGGCTGGGATGTGATAAAACCCCAGCAAGTTGGGCTCTGGTGAAATAGTTTATTCTCAGGGCAAGCCTTACTAAGAACAGAATGCTCTGGCATATTTTAAAATTAAAATTAAAATTTTAAATTTAAAAAGTTTCCTTTTCTGCTGAAAGCACAAAGAGATTTCTTCTCTGATGTTCACTGTGAGGACCTGGTAGAGTTTCTGGAGGTAAAACTCACAAAAGTGTGTGGGTACTCCTATGACTGGGTCTCCTCAAGTTTTAAACTTTCAAACGTGCCTGCCCTGAGGCTCCAGCAATTCATCAATCACGGGTCAGGTTTTCCAACATTGGCACTGGTTCCCGTGGTGGTTTCTGCTCATGGATTACTTTCCAGTGAGTTGTGATTCTGTGCATGCATCTGTCTCCCCAATTTTGAGAGCATCCATTTGTTCTGTGACCTTGCTTCCCTAATGGATCTGACAAAAGTTGATGATCTTTCAGTTTGCTCAGATTTTTATTGTTGTAATGGAGTGATGGCTTCTGAGCTTCTTATGTGTTAGACAAGAAACCAGAAGTCCAATCTCCACTTTTCATTAGACTTCTTGCTCCATTGAAGTCTACTCTTTGGCTATGTGTCTTACAAGTGGTGACGTCTTCATCCTTCTGGTTGCTTAAAACAAAACCCCTAGGGCCATCTCTGACTTCTCTTTCCTTTTTCCTCACATCAATCTGTCAGCAAATCCCACAACATTACCTTTAAATGTATCTATTATCCTACTGCTTCTCCTTGTCTCCACAGCTGCTTTTCTGGTCTGTGCTACCATGTTGTCACGCCTGGAAATGGCAGCAGCTTCCCATCTGACCTTCCTGGGAGCCTTGCCCTGATGGTCTATGGTCACCACAGAGCAACCGGAGGGAACCCATCACAGCTTAAGTTGGATCATGTCACTCCTTACTTCAAAAATGTCCAAAGGCTTTTCATACTCATAGGAGTAAAATACAAAGTACTTGGGAGACTTGTGAGTCCCCCTATTATCTTCTGACACTTTCTCCTATTACTTTTCTCCTCACCCACTCCATTATCAGAACACCGGTCTTCTTTCCCTTCCTCGAACTCAGGAGATGTACTTCTACCTTATGTCACTTGCACTGGTTGTCTCTCTGAGAATGCTCCTTTCCTATCATCCCCACTGCTAAGCTCTGCCACTCCTTTAAATCTTTCGTCACCACCCTATGTACTATTGCAACTGCCTCCACTCATATTCTGCCTTCCTGGGCTCCATTTTATTATCCTTACCACAGCACTAGTCGCCTTTTTACATACTAACATACAATTTACTCTTAATTTACTAGGTTGTATTTAGAATATAAGCTCATGAATTCAATAGCCCCTTTCGGTTTGTGTTCTGAGAGTCCGAAACAGTGCCTGGAAGGTGGTAGGTGCTCAATACGTGTTGGGTTTTTTTTTTTTTTACGAATAAATTAATTATTGTGGTCTTCAAATGGATCTTTAAAAAATCTCATCTGCAAAATAACAGTTCAAGTTATTTAACATAGCAGACGAAAGAGCAAGGTGTGTCCAAAAAAAGCCAGTGGGACTGGGATTAGATATGATCTTTCCAGGGTCCCAAAACAAAAAAACTAGACTGATGAACAACAACAGAAACAAAATCCCCCCAAAACAACAAACAACCACAACAAGGGACAAAAAAATTCCATCATTCTGCTGCCATAGTGTGTTTTGTCACTGTAACTGTTGATTTATATTATAAATTCTTCTATAGAAAATTATTTCCACGTCAAGATGTTCAATTTCTAGCCTATGAACCCATAAAAATAACAACAGAACCACCCCCAAATCACAGAAAAACACAGCAAACAAAACTTGGTAGCATGCAGATGATTATATATATGACTATAAGTAAGAAAGTAATACGTATGAAGCTATACATTATACTCATTTTAAAATTAAGCAATTTATAGCAAAGAAGGGACAAATAAGTACTGATGCTTTTAAAATACTACAGTGTAATTTGTTTTGCAATCAGTATTTGAAATTAAATACTCATAGCATACTGACACTTTATATGCACGTGCTAGCTTATTATGTCAGTTCTGATTTCTTACAGATTTCAATCTTGAGTGAAAGATCAAGGGCATCCAGTGGGGATTGTCTTTAATTATCATTTCTTTCACAGTCTAAAGAGACTGTTCTGACTAGAGAAGCAACTAACATTTTATTTTGACAGTTATTTGAATTATAATAACAAACAGGAGGCTCTTACACAATACATTTATGGTTTTGGAGAAGCAGTTTGTTGAGAAATGCATTTTGTGTAGCTTCAGTCGAATGCAGTGGGACTTCTACAATAGAGGGAAAAAAGGGAGTTATTAGAAGATATACAAGTCATTTCATTTTTAAAGTAGTGCTTTTGGTCTTTGACCATACTGGAAACTCTATCTCTTTGCATTCCAGTCTTCCTACCTGGAATGAACCACTTTTTTTTTTTTTTTCACTGCTAAGTCAGCCCGTCTTCATTTTTAATTCCTCCTCCAAAGTTGTCCAAACAGTAAATAATAATATTATTATTGTTATTTCTGGTGTGTGTGTGTGTGTGTGTGTGTGTGTGTTTTGTAAGCAACTATTGTTGTGAGGGCTTTTGTCTCTCTTCCTTTAGGATGAACTCTGAAATTTTTCTTGGATATCTCTAGCAGATCATGTCAATTATTCCATGATGACAGACCCCGTTGCCACTTCTCAAGCTTCTCACTTAATGTGCCGAAGCTCTCTGGGGTTTAGGACTAAATGAGGCAGGCTTTGGCCCTCACTTGGTATGTACATGGCTTTCTCTGTTGCACAAAGGCAGCCTGCATTAAGTCCCAATTCCTTATAAGGGTTTCATTTTTCCCCCACTCCTCCCCTCAACAGTCACCACGATGGAACTGGAGTGGATGGCAGCTGGAGCAGCAGACAAAAGTGAGCAGGAGACGGCAGGCTATGCTTAAGATTTGGTTGATGTGTCGAGCTTGCCTTTTTCTCTTAGACATGACATTCTTAAACTGAGTCCATGGGCCTTCCCGGGTCTGAATGGATTGCAGTGGATTATCTGAGCCTTGTGAATTTGTATGACCATTCTGTGAATTTAATGAGGCGTTTTTCAAAATCCCCCAAAGGTCAATAATCCTAGCAAATGAGCTTTCTGTCACCTCATAAAAAATGCACATTTGGTTTGCCCATCCACCAGTCTTGTGGACATGCTGGGAAATATCTGATTTCTGTAATTTTTGGTTCAAACTGAAGCAATTCTCCACTTCTACTGCCACCCCTAACACCACGTCAAGACAAGGGACTTGGTGGGTAGCTAGTTGCTGCAGGAGGTAATGTCTGATGATGTTCAGGAGCACTGCCTTGGAGGTAGGCTGCGCTAGACTTCAGGCCCACCTCTACCACTTTCTGAGTGACTAGCCTTGGGCAAGTCACACAGCATAGCTAAGCTTAAGTTATAAAATGGATGTAAGTCATATACCTATCTCACAGGGTGATTGTGAAGAATGTGGAAAAAGTATAGAAAAGAACATGCTTCAGAATAAAAAACTACTTAAAAATATATCGATGTACTGATCGGCTGAATCACCCCTTATATCTCTTACCTGACTTTTACATATACTCAGTAATATTGGGAGGAAATAACAGCTCAAGACTGGGTCCACACAGAAAATGTCCCCTGTACCTATAAATCTTTCCAGTCCTCTCACATAAAGCAGAAGATACCCTCTAAGAACCGAGCACTAGATATCTAGAAACACATATGTATGCTTTATGTGCCTTTAACAAACTCAGGTTTCCCTAGATTGGGTTCTTCTTTATTTCACCAGTTTGTGTGTGTAAAATATTATTAATAATAGCTTACAAACACATTTAGGGCAAACAGAGTTTTATTCATCTTTTTTTGCAATCAAGCACATTACCTTATATTAAGATTTAAACAACACTTACTGAGTTCTGATATTGTGGGAGGCACATGTTAAGTATTAAATATTATTAAGTATTGATAAGTGTTAAAATATCTTTAGACCAAAAGTGAATGAAATAATTTTGGTGGTTAACAGTCAATGCCTTTTAAAGACAAGATCCTCTTTAAGGGAGCCCAGGTATCTCAGTGTTGAAGAGAATTGGAAAGAGATGAAACTTTCCAGCTGGATGGTCCTGGCTTCAGTATTCAACCATTTAATGGGTAGCTCTTCAAGCCAAGTGCTAAAAGTCTTTGTGCTGGTGCCAGAGGCAGGTGTTTCACCCTAGCCACAGAATTCCACTATACCCTCAGTTCTGAGAAAACTTGATTGTAGCTCATTGGCTCAGAGCAAAATGATAAGTCTTGTTCTTAAGGAAGAAAACTATTTTCCAATTGAAATAAAACGGGAGCCTTTCTTCCACCTGACTGCTGCCATCAGCATGCTGTATGTAATTGGATCCTCTAAGTTGCTCCCTTGTCGCCATCAACTTCTTTCTTGGTCTATACCCTTGTCTTCCCCAGAGCCTCACGGATGTCTCAACCGACAAACCCACGTATGAGCTCCATCTCAGGTGGAATTCCTGCCCGAGGGAGGAAATACATCAGTCATATCCCACCACTCCAGTCATGTGACTCTGTAGCAATCAGATGCAGAGCTTTGTAACACAGGGGCATGCCTTTGAACCTATTCCATAGGGCCACACTTGTATTTAGATTTCCCATCTCTGTTACCACATCTCCTTCTAGAATGGAAAGTTATCATTGATGACTGGGTTCTAGTTTAATAGTTTGTCCGAAGTAGTTTTCATTGTAATGTATTTTGATATTATGTTGTAGAAATTTTGGTCATGTTGGATTGGATTTGCCCTAGGGATACAAATCAGATTAAACTTCAGTGTTTTATTTTTTCAGGAAACTGGAGAATAAGACTTTTCTAGTTTGCTTCTATTTTAGTAAATGGACCTATGATATAGGGGTTTGATTCTGTTTGAAGAGATCTGCTAGATTTTGATTAGGTACTGTATAATGGTTCATGGTTCAGTTTAATTCAAGTAGTTAGATGGGGGCTTTTTGTTCAGATGGTTAGAGTAGTTCTGTTCTTGTTCTCCAGCTGCTACCTGCATCACAAATATGTGACATCACATTAAGGAGATTTCACATTCCTGACCAGACAGGCCTGGTACTGTGCAATTGTAAAGTCACAGATGGCACATCTATGCCTTGAAAAATCAGTCTTCAAGTAAAAAGAAGTAGATGTCTTTTATATGGAAGGGTTGCCTTTCTTTCAAAGAGCAGGCATCTGGTGTTCTTCATGAATTTTTGCCTTTTTGGGTAAACATTACAAAAAGAGATAAGACCTTTTCATGTTCTTCAGAGGGCTCCACTTGGACCTCCATTGCTAGCATAAAGGCTGACTCCCCCAGAGACACAAGAAAAAGTATAAACATGGCAAGTGGCCACAAGAGCCTCAGCATGTCACTCTCTGGGAAGCCACAGATTAAGGGAAGCCCTGCAGAGCGGGCCAGGAGCAGAGCCACAGTGTCTGCCATCTCCCTCGATGAGCTAAGGGACTCTAGGGGCTTGGAGTACAGAAGTTTGCATGCCCTATTGGCTCTGACACCCAAGATCAAAAGGTGGGGAAACCAGAACTCTTTGTCTAGGCCTTCCAGCTTGGGTTATGGTATATCTACAGAGCCTCAGGGATTTCCCAGGGAAATGTCATGGCCCTCAGCGTGAGTGAAGTATCAGAACTGAGAGCGCATAAAAGCTCTTTTGGTCATGACGTTGTTGCTTTTATTCTGGTTTTTCTGGGAATCCACTTGTAGCAGGAAAGGCTGCTGCCTAAGATCAGTGGTTCTTAAATGTTCATGTGCAGAAGAATCACCTGAGTAGATTTTCAAAGTGGGCTTCACATCCAGAAATTCTGATTTGGTTGCTCTGGTTCATGGGTCACAAATATGTATTTTGAATAAACATTCTGAGTAATCCTGACCTGTCATTCTAGAGCCAGTTTGGAAAATACTGGGAAAGCAAAATCCAAATGTTTATGGCTTTAGTGGCCTCATTTCCCACAGTTTTGGGAGCCATTTTGGAAGACACATTTTTTAAGGTACAGATAATGGAGCACACAGCTCTGAGACTCTCCCAAGAAGACCATCTAGGTGCAAACTGTTTTCTGACTACCAAAACAAGCACATGAACATGGCTTTGTTGGTAATGTCATGGACAGAGGTTAGAGAAGTGCTATTACAGCATGTGTGTATTTTCTGGTGCTGATCCATCTTCCTGAGGACTCTCTATCAGGTAAAGTGGCCCAAACTAGGAGTCAGGAGACTTTGTGACAGTTTCTTCAAATATATATGAGGGGCACTTAGCTGGCGCAGTGGGTGGAGCATGGGACTCTGGATCTCAGGGTCTGAGTTTGAGCCCCATGTTGGGTGTACAGGTTACTGAAAAAATTAATAAACTTAAAAATCTATCTATCTATCTATCATCTATCTGAAATTGAGCAAGTCAGTTCACTTCTCTGAGTCCTAGTTTTCCTCATGTGTAAAATGGGAAGGTTGGTACAGATAATTTTAGGTTCTTTAAAATCCTGTGTTGTATGTGTTTGTATGTGAGTGTATCTTCTTTTAATAAATTTTCTGAGTATCTAAAAGAAAGTGGGGTTACTAATATTCCCACATTATTGCCATGTCATTTTTTCATCATCATAATTTTCTTTCTCAAAGAAGAAATCGTATAGTGCTCTTGAGGTCAAGAAAACAAGCTCCCAGCTGGTAGGGCCGCAAAATCTTTATTAGTTTTAGATTTAGCAAATCTCCCTCACCTGTTTGACATTTTCTTCCCATATTCCCATTTGGTAGCATATATTTTGTTTCTGTTCTGGATTTGGTTACCATAATCCTATGTGTTCAGAAGGTAGCGGAATAGAGTAGGAATCAGGATAGCATAATTGCTAAACATGTGGACTTTTTGGCCAGAAAGACCAGACACACATTCCTGTTTCTGAAACTTACTGGCTATTTAAATAACTAAAACCTTCTAAGTTCAATTGCCTCATTTATAAAATGGGTATAATGATGGTAACTACCTGGTAGAGCTGTTATGTGACTTGAATGAGATAATGCTTGTGAACAATTTATTGTAATGCTCGACATGTAGCAAGAGCTCAATGAATACTAGATTTTTGTTTATGCCAGAAGTTCTCAATTCTGGCTTACAGTAGAATCACCTGGGAAGTTTTTAATACATTGCAATGTTTGTGTTCCACCTTAGACTAATTAAATCAGTACTTCTGAGGTTGGAGTCAGGGCATAGGTATATTTTGAAAGTTTCCCAGGTGATTCTGTGTGTGGCAATGGTTGAGAACCTCTGGTATTTGCCGAGTGTCATCTGGGAATCAGAGAGGATGTGATTCTTTTGGCCTCTCATGTATGTATGACTATTAGACATGATCCACACATCTGATACAGACCTCCCCAAGGACTCAGGAGAGAGGCCTTTGGTAATCACTACAGTGTCAATCCTTAACCAGTCTCTGGCTGGTGTCCCAGAGGCCAAGGTCATTATGTAGTAACAAGAAAACAAGAAATGTGCTGAAGAGTCTATTTTAGCCTGTAGACGCCAACATATTGTTCTGAATTTTGTAATCTCTGGTTTTGAGGGGATTTTTCACAGTCTTCCTGGTCCTATTGCTATTAAAAAAACAACACAACAAAAAATAATTTATCAAAACTGTGAGAACTATGTAAGGAAGACAACTTCCTGAGTGTGAGGGAAGATGGATTTGGGTCACTAGGGGGTTCAGTATGGGTTTTCACTGGCTGCTGGTCCCCTGGTCCAACTCAGAACAGACCCGGGGAAGTTATTAAATTCTGGGGGACTTTCCCTCAAGTGAGGACAATCAGAGGCCACTTTGGCAGCCCTAGCCTTGGGGAAAGCCGTTTCCAGGCTCTGGCCTCTACTTGTGTAACCCTAAGGGAGTTTTAAGTTTGAGTTTGTCTGAATAAGCAAGGCAAATGCCAGGCTTCTCTAGAAGTTTTCTTTTTTCCTTTTTTTCTAAGTTCAATTAGCCAATATATAATACATCATTAGTTTTTGTTGTGGTGATGTAGTCTCTAGACGTTTTCTAAGATGTGTGGCTATAGCTTGCCAGGGCTCACCTCAGAGAGGTTTCTGAAGCTCTAACACAAATTCAAATAAATGACATAACACCTCTTGCTTGGAATGGGCTGAATCAGCACATACTCACTGAGGTAAGACAACTGCATACATAATGTACTCTGATGAGCTCTGACCCTCCCCTTCCACCACAGGAGGCTCCAAACATTTGTCACAGGCTCCAAATGTATGCATTCCATCCGTATTGGAGAGTGGGCTTTGAAGGCAATAAAGTATGAAGTGGAAGGAACTAGGGTGCCTGTGGATTCAAGGAGAGCTGACGGTAGTGTTGGGCAGAGGGAGGACCATCGATGCCTACAGGGGCAGGTGGGGAAGGCCTGCAATGGGAAGCCATAAAGTTGCTGCTTTACCTTCCCAGCGGCACAGCCCCTTCTGGCTCCCAAATCGGATAGTGCTAGTGGACCTGTCCGAGGTACGGAAGTAACTCAAGGAGGGCCTATCAGAGTTTTTCTTGGAGATTGATATCAACAGTGAAATCCAGATGCTGATGGTGACCATCTATCGCAAGCTGAGGGTATGCAACAAACATGGAAGTAAGGAGGAGAGAGAGGGAGGGAGAGACCTGAGGATTCCTCTGTGCCTGAACCTGGCCTACCTCTTTGTCTTCCCAACACTGTGAGCCATTTGGTTCCCTTTTTAGACCAAGGGAGGTGCATAGAGTTTCTGACCCAGAAAGCTCCAGTACAATCAGTAGACAGTTTGACAAGAATTGGCCCTCCACGTGGCAGTAACAATAGAACCTTTTCCTTAGCATTTCCCTGAATAGGCTGCCTCTCTTAACAGCGAAGTCTTTGAGCAGTACAGTTCACAGAACTATTGCCTCCATAGGCAGTTTTCTGTGGTCTGTTCCGCACGTTTATTCTGCTCTGGTGGATTAAAAGCTCCTCAGTTGCATTCCCGATTTAGACCCAGAACACCTAAATTCAGGGCCTATCAGGCCTTGTTCCTAGCCACTTTCATTCTTTTCAGCTGAGGCAGCTTCCTCAGTTGAGTGCTGCCTTGTAACTGGTACTTGCATAAAAGGTGGAGGAGAGAAGAATCGGGACCAGAGCAGGTAGTACCTCTAATGATTAGAAGCACCCCCAGATCAGTCCTACTTCCTTTTCACGGGAACCCAGGGCTGACATTGTTTGGATCCAGAAACTGAAATAATCCTTCAGGGGAATTGCTCTGGGGGTAGAGAGGGGTCTTCAGAAAAAGACATACTCTAAATTCTTGTGGATAGATAGCCCTAGATAGGGCTCATTAGATACGGCCTTTGAAGGTGAGCACTGAAAACAGGTTTTTTTTTTTTTTTTTTTTTTTTAAGATTTTATTTATTTATTTGAGAGAGAGAATGAGAGATAGAGAGCACGAGAGGGAAGAGGGTCAGAGGGTCAGAGGGTCAGAGGGAGAAGCAGACTCCCTGCTGAGCAGGGAGCCCGACGTGGGACTCGATCCCGGGACTCCAGGATCATGACCTGAGCCGAAGGCAGTCGCTTAACCAACTGAGCCACCCAGGCGCCCTGAAAACAGGTTTTAAAGGGATTTTGCCCACCCCTCACCAGCAGCCTGGTTCTGGAGTGGGTGTGCGCTGTTGCTTAGATGGATTTCAAGAAGCACTGTTTACAAGAGGCAACTTTCTAAATGGTCCAGACCGGGAAGGGCATTAGCGTAAATGTCAGGCTGAGAAGTGATTCTTAACCCTAGGGTGATTTACTCCTCAGGGGACAAATGAAATGTCTTGAGACATTTTGGTTGTGACACCTCGGGATGGGGTTGCTACTGCCGTCAGTGAGTAGAGGCCAGAAAGGCAGCTAAGTATCCTACAGTGCACAGGACAGTTTCCCAAATTATCTGGTCCTAAATGGTAATAGTGCTGCAGTAGAGAAACTGGGCTGCCATTAGCGATACCCAGGAGACATGCGGAGCTCAAGAACAGACAGACACCCTTTCCAGAGAGCCAGAGGTAGGACGGATGCCAGGACCAAGGGAGACTTTGTTGTTAAGGGAAGAAAGTGTTAAAAGGAGTGCGGGTCAGGAACACAGGCCCTGGAATGGCAGTGAGGTGTCTCTGTTGATTGGTCTTGTGTGGAAAGCTTAAGCTTGCTTAAAGGTCCAGAGTAGACTTTTTCATTGTTTTTATTCACAGCTAACATGCTAAAGTAATTCACTAAAGGAAAACAGTTGCAAGTGCCACTTTTTTTTTCTTTCTGTGTCCTCAGTGCTTAGAACAGACCAAACTCAGTAAGTGGCTGTTCATTGAATAGAAATGAATGGGACCCTTCTGCAAAACATACCTGCATTTTTACACATAAATATAAGAATATTTACATATGTACATGCATGTATATTGTTTTGCACACATTGGAGGCATAAAATATGAGTATTTATTAGCTGTACACTTATTACCTGAGACCTAGAGTAAGTCACTTAAACTTTATCTTAGACTTTTCATAAATATACAGAAAGATAATACTATTAATATTACAAGGGTTTTCTTTAAACTTTTAAAAATTGAAATATATTCACATGCTATAAATTTGCCTTCTTAAAATGTACAATTCAGTTGTTTTTAATATACTGAAAAATCTGTGTAATCATCATCACTATCTAGTTCAAGTACGTTTTCATCCCCCAAAGGAAGCCCTGTTCCCGTTCCTGGGCCCCATTTCCCCTACCCTTTGGCAATCACTATCTACTTCCTCTCTCTATAGATTTCTCTATTTTGAATATTTCATATAAACATAGTCATACAGTGTGTGGCCTATGGCATCTGGCTTCTTTCACTTAGCATAATGTTTTCAAGGTCCATTGATTATAGAATATAACAGTAATTCATTCTTTTTAAAAAGCTGAAAAATAGTCCATTGAATAGATATACCACCTTTCATTTTATCAGTTGGTGGACATTTGAATTATTTTCACTTTTTGGTTGTTATGAATAATGCTGCTATGAGCATTTGTGTGCAAGTTTTTGTGTGGATAGGTTTTCTATCCTCTTTGGTATCAATTAGGAACGGGATTAGTAGGTCATATGATAACTTTATATTTAACCTTTGCAGCAACTGCAAACTGCTCTCCAAAGCAGCTGTACCTTTTTACATTCTTGCCAATGATGTATGGAGGTTCTAGTTTCTGCAGATTCTTGGCAACACTTGTTATTGTCCATCTTTTTAATTATAGCCACCCAAGTGGGGATGAAATGGTATCTCATTTCGGTTTTGATTTATATTTCCCTAATGACTAATGATGAACACCTTTTCATGTGCTTTTTGGTCATTTGTATATCTTTTGGAGACAGGACTCTGAGTCCTTCACCCATTTCATAATTGGTTTATTTGTGTTTTTGTTCTTGAGTTGTTACATGTATTTTAGAGAAATTTATACAAAAAAAAAAAGAATAGTTGACTTATACATTGTGGTGTAGGAGTGACTTCAGTTGGATACAAGGTAGGAGAGGGGGCATGTGGCCAAGGACACCACCTAGTGTAGCATTTTCCTGTTGGTCAGAAGTCACCAACCATCCTATAGATGGCTGCTCTTTGGGTCAAGGGTTGATCCTGGTCCAAAGAGCTGTGGTCTTAGGATCTAAAGCATGGAAATCTATATATGAAAATTAACTGGCTAATTTGTCTGAAGTGATATTTAGAGATGGTGGGCATTCAGGGTATAGGTGCAGTCCAATGATAGTTTTTTGAGTTTTGATTTACCATATGAAGAGAATGGTACCCAGAGATATGAGGATCTTGCTCAAAGTTATATAAGGTTTGATATTAGAACCGGGCCTCCTGACTTCCCAATTCAGTGTTCATGCCATATTGTCACACAATTTCTACCTGTTTCAAGAAGAATTTGATGAAACAACATTCTAATCCATACAAGGAAGTTATAATACATCCAGGAAAGAGATTTTTTTAAATTGTTTGTGTTTGGGGCTAAATTTAATGGAAAGAGAATTTCATCAAAGTCAAATAGTTACACTCTGACCAAAGGGAAGTGTGTTTGATCTCCTAATGGCTCTATGACTCAACTCTCACTGGGGCCCAGGTATATCTTCAGGCCACCACTTTGTCCTTAACTCATTGCTGGCCAGTCTGGGGCTTTAGGGCCCATCCATCATCAGCTCTACTCTTATCTCAGCTGTAGAGGATGCAGAGGTCAAGCTATCTTCCTCTGCGTTTTGCTGCAAAATTATCAGGGGCTCTGTCCACTACAGAGAGTTAGGATTGGCTTTCCTCAAGAGTAAGGATTTGTAATTTAACACCCTCATCTCAGGTCTCATGGGCCTTCCTTGTGTTAGTCGGCTTGAAAATTAAAACTCAAGACTATTTATTAGATCTGAGAGGACATGTGCTATAAAAGAAAGGACATGACCTAAAGTCAGTTCTGCTACCTACTATCTGAGTATCCTTTGGGATGTTATTTTGCACCTCTGAATCTTTACAATGGGGATAATAATATCTATAATATTATGAGGATTAAACTGGATAATATATGTAAAGAACCTAGAAATATGTTTGATTTGTATGTGTAGACCACATTTTTTCCTTCTATCCTTGTAAGACATCAATTTGTGGAAATTCATTCTCTCACCCATTTTCAAATGCAAAGTAAAGAAGCAGTTTAAGTGTTCCAAAACAGCTCAAAATGGAAATATTTTCATTAGATTTGTTCTTCAGTAGTGATATGTTGACTCAGTATTGCCCCAGTTATGCTGGTGGTTTTTTTTTAGCTGATATCAGGCCTAGCTAAGACCAGAGAACAATGGGAAGAGAAGACCAAACAGCTTAAATCTCTGAAAAAAACAGGGATCACAGAGAAATAAGAGAAGGCTCAGGCCTCAGGCCCAAATACAACATTCCATTACTCCGTTAGTAATTACTTATTGAGTGCTTCCTATGAGCTAAACCCTGGGTGGGCTTGGCATTGGATCTATAGTCACAAATAAGTCATGGTTTGCCATAGATTAATTGCTAAATTGACCCCATTTTCCACTCCTCCCTTTATCCACACCTTTTGAAATGGGAGCTTACAGCTGGCCCCTTCCTGAAGCAGAGAATATTTTTTTACTCCTTGAATCTGACTTGTTCTTGGGACTTATTTAGGCCAACAGAATGCAGCAAAGTGACAATATTCTAGTTAGTCCCAAAGCTAGGGCTCAAGAAGCCATTCACCTCTCTTTTGCCCTCTTGGAATCCTATCTGGGTGTTCTGTGCTGAGGCATGATAGAACACATGGGGAGAAACAAGGGACCCCAGCCCATAGCCAGTGAACTTCCAGAACAAAGCTACTGAGTGCAGCTCCCTAAAGGAGTCCAGCTGAGTTCAGAAGAATGGTCCAGTGCCTTGTAGAATCACAGGCTGTCGTTTTAAGCTTCTATGTCTTGCTGTGGTTTATTATGCAGTAAGAGCAAACTGATCTAGAGTTCCTTACCTCAAGAAGCTTAGAATCCTATAATTGCAGAGGCCAAACTCAGGTTTTCAGAAAAAGGAAACCCCACCATAACTCCTCAGAAGACAAAATAAAGCCATAGTACTTTCCTGATGTGATGTTCAAGGGACAGGCTGTTAGGTGTGACCAAACCGAGGAAGTGTACCAGTTGAATAAGGATTTATTCCTTTTTTTTTACAGTGACAGGAGGCAAGGAAATACCCTAACAGAAAGAAACATGAGAGTATGTCTCATTATCAAATGTCATTTAGTGTGCATTTGGTAATATTTTTGCAACCAGGTGGTACTCATGGGCATAATTTCAGAACTGGGGCCCAGGTCTCTTGAGCCCAGAAGTTTTATGAACTGAGCCCTGCTCTCTCTAGTTTAAATTAGGCCTCAAGATCTGGCGAGTTTCTTCATGAGCTTGCTTTAAATATTGGAAGTGCTGCAGCAAATTCTTTTTTAAAGGAATATGAAACATTTTAAATTAATCTGTGAGGTAGCTTATTTGGATCCTCATGATAGTTCAGCATAAACACATAAACACATAAACAACACATAAACTGAAATGCTTGCTATATGCCAGCATAAACACCAAGTTTATGCCAAATATGGCTCAACTTCCTAACAATATGCCAGATACCGTGGCTTCTCTCTAATTCATGGAACTGGGTCAAGTAGACTTCCAGGAAGTAGTATCCAAAGCCTCTTGTAATACTACAACCCCACTGTGATAAGCAAAAATCAGACAATAAGCAAGTGACTGATTGAAGCTTGAAATCTTCATTTTATGGGGATTTTCATTTTTAATAATGTTTGTTGTTGAAGGATTTGGCCAATATACCAATTTCAAGGCTTGAATTTCTCTTTCATCTGAATGTGAAATTGCTTCACAGTGTATTAAAATATTACTAGTACTATTACTACAGCTATTACTCACACACACACCTGTTCTTTAACACTGTTGTAAGCCTTGCACTGTGCTGTTTATATATAATCTCATTTTCCTTATAATAAACTTTTGAGGTTTTTATAGGATTATTATCTCCATTTTGCAGATGAGGAAGTTGAGGTTAAGAAACACTTAGGCTTAGAATTGCACAGATAAGGAGAGTGTAACCCTATATGTGAGGTCAGGATTCCTGAGTCTAAACCCCGTTTTCTTTCCACTATTCTGCTGCCTTCTCTGTAAAATGGAGATAAGGCATCCTCATCCTCATAAGGCAGAAGGAAGAGACAAATTATATAAATATTTTAAAGTATAATTTGAATATAATGTATTTAAGTGAGGCTGACAAGTGACTTTGAGGACACCATCGAGGAAAGAGCAGAAATAGAGAAAGAGAAAAGAAAGAGCTAGGAATAGGAAGCCAAAGTCCATTCATTCATTCATTCATTCACTCATTCAGCATGTATTAACTGGACATTTACTCTGTGCCATGTTGTCTTCCAGGCACTGAGAATACAGTGAGGACAAAAAGACAGAGTGCCTGTCTTTGTAAAACTGAATTTTAAGTAGAAGATCTACACTGTTAACAATTAAACAGGGCACTTACCAGCTGTGATATGTTATTTGGATACACAGAGCGTGGTGATATGATAGAGCCCAGTTGAGGGGGCTAACTGTCATAGTCAGATCCCTGCTTAGAGGAGGGGACAGAAGCCCCAAACCAATGTTTCCTTCATAATAAGAATAACGATGACGGTGTTTCATGCAACTTGCCACAATCTTTTGCTTGAAGTCCTCTCCTCTCCTTTTTTGACTTCCTAGTTTCACACTTATTTGAATTTCCTTCTATTTCAGCCCCCTTCACTGGTATCCCTTCCTTCACCCCACCTCTAAATGGTGAACTTCAGGGACATGTCCTGAATGGAACTCTTTACTCTCACCCTCAAAGCTGTTTCTCCCCAGAGTCTTCCAAATTTGGGGAAATGGCAGGGGAGCCCACCCTCTCAAACCTGGAGTTTTTCCTGAAAGACTGTCTCTTTCATATCTAATACATCAGCATGTCCTGCCCATTCCAACTGCTCAGACGATCTCCACTTTCTCCTCTGCTCTGGAATTCTCCAGATGACAGTGGCAAATTTCCTTCCTGGACTCCTGCACAGGTTCCCAAAATGGCTCCCTGTTTCTCCTCTTGCCCTCATCCATTCACTTAGCAGCCCTTTAAAAGTATAAACCCCATGATATTACTCCTCTGTTTAAAGTCATTTAAATGTTTTCCTTTGCAGTAGGAACTAAATCAACTTCCTCATGATGGTTTCAAAGATCCTCTATCATCTAGCTCCTTCCTGTCCCTCTGACTTGATCTTCTGTTACTTTCTCCCTTGCTAACCAAACTCTAGCCAGTTACCCAGCTTCAGGAGGATGTCATCTTCCTAGAAAAACCTTAACTGAACATTTCAGCTAGTACAGACCCCTGTTTTATTCTGAATTTCGGCACTATTTGTTTTCTCATAGAATTACTTGTGACTTCAGCCTGACTGACTTGTTCATTACTTGTATACCGCCTTGCTTCCCTATCAGTTACAAAAGATACCACAACTCTTGTTCACTGGTTTCTCCCTAACGTTGGCCACAGTGTCTGGTACACAGGTGTGCCCCTAGCTGTATGTTGAATGAATAAAAGAATGAAATGCTTGCTATATGCCAGTCACCATCTCAATCCTCCAAAGTTTCAGTGTGATAGGTACTGATATGACCCTCCGTTTGTAGAAGAGGGTACAGAGTAAAGCAGCTTAAGTGACCTCCTCAATGACACATGGCTAGTCAGTGACAAAGACAAAGCCTCAACCCTGGTCTTTTTAATTCCAGAGCTCAGAGTCTTAGCCATTGTAAGGCTTTCCCAGCCTGCCACCTTTGGAGGCATTTCTTTGCATTGGTTATTCTTTCTTGACTTTGCTTTTCTCTTTAGAGTCTGAAATCCTTGAAAGCTTTCTTCCTATATTTTTCAAGGTGACACCCCAAGCAGAATACATGCCTGTACATGTGGGTGGATGGTGATAGTAAAAGGTCTTAGAAGTTTTTGCAAGTAAGCAATTCAGAAGTTTACCCTTTTAATCTGAGCTTCCTTTTTGAAGACCTCTCTCAGGAGCGCATGTTACTGAACAGGACTGACCAAAACCACAGCACTATCTATATTATTCACGGAAAGGCTAGTAGATTCCAGTCATGGAAATAGGGCACTTTACTTACATTATTAATAATCCTCACTCTGACTTTAATGAGGTGAGAATTTTCATTTCCATTTCACAGTTGAGAAATCAGACTCAGAGAGGCTAAGTAGTGTGTTTAAAGTTGTATAGCTAGTACTAAAGCTAGGTTTTACTCCCAGTTTTTATCAAGATCCAAAGTTGACACTCTTTCCAACATTGTTATATATTTTCCCTTGCTTCTATCTATCTGCCAAAGTTTTCTAAAAATTTAGAACTTTAAAAAAAATTATTCATTTTTTACAGAGAGAGAGCAAGCGAGCAGGGGGAGGGGCAGAGGAAGAGGGAGAGGGAGAGAGAGAATCTCAAGCAGACTCCCCACTGAGCATGGAGGCCAACATGGGACTCGATCCCATGACCCTGAGATCATGCTCTGAGCCGCAATCAAGAGTCAGACACTCAACCGCCTGTGCCACCCAGGCACCCCTAAAAATTTAGAACTTAACAGTTATCTTTGTAGATGTTATACTAAAAATATATACTCTTTTTTACCTCATTTTGAAGCTGAAGTATTTTGAAGGATATTTTTTCCACATGTTTCTATCTTCTGTTTCTTTATGCCTAATTACAAATATCAAAATCAATCAAACAGATCAGGGATTGGCAAACTTTTCTGTAAAGGACCAGATAGTAAATATTTCGTGCTTTGTGGACCATATGTCTGTCACAGCAACTCAGTTCTGCTGCTCTATTGCAAAAGTCCCATAGATAATATTCAAACAAGTGAGCTTTTCTGTGTTTCAGTAAAACTTTATCGACACCAAAATTTCAATTTTTATAAATTATCATGTGTTATATAACAATCTTTGCTTTTTGTTTTATTTTTAAATATTTACTTATTTATTTTAGAGAGAGAGAGAGAGAGAGAGAGAGCAAGCATGAGTGGAAGGGGAAGAGGGAGAAGGAAAGAGAATCTCAAGCAGATTCAGTATGGAGCATGGAGCCCCATGCGGGGCTTGATCTCACGACCCTGAGATCACGACCTGAGCCAAAACCAAGAGTCTAACACCTAACTGACTATGCCACCCAGGTGCCCCACAACAATCTTTGTTTTTACCTAGATATTTAAAAATGAAAATTATAAATAAAATAATATGTATGTAAAATAATAAATATTTAAAAATAAGAAGTAAAAATACTCTAAGCTTGTAGATTATACAAAAATAGGCAGTGGGCCCAATTTGACCTGTGAATCCTAGTTTTTTACTCTGAGCCAGATCAATAGTCTATAAGTTCCAGGATGGTTTTGATTTTCTTAATTTTTCTTTTCTTTGTTTTGTTTTTAAAGATTTTTATTTACTTATTGAGAGAGAGAGAGAATGGTACAGAGAGAGCATGAGAGGGAAGAAGGTCAGAGGGAGAAGCAGACTCCCCGCTGAGCAGGGAGCCCGATGCGGGACTCGATCCCGGGACTCCAGGATCATGACCTGAGCTGAAGGCAGTTGCTTAACCAACTGAGCCACCCAGGCACCCGATTTTCTTAATTTTTCTTAAAATTCCAAATACTCTTGGATGTGTTTTGAAATCCCTAACTCACCAATTACATGAATTCTGAATTAAAGACACACGATTTCTCTTAAACAGAAACATTACATTTGCTCTTCAGCTGTAAAAAGGGAAAAGGCATTAGGTGGAAATATTTCAATGATTAAAATTCAATTATAGTACCATTTTCAATGCCACCTACTGCTTCGAAGAGTCAAATCAATGAATTCACAACATTTATATAATGCCCTTCCTGTAGAGGCCTTTTACCTTTTTAATAACACCTTTGAATATCAAATAAATGTCAATGAAAGTGAGTGGAATACAAAGTGAGATGACTAGTAAAACAGAAATTGTCCACAATGAAATCAGGTGGCGTTGGTAAAATAAACTAGGTTTCATATGGTCTTCACTTTTTATTGCCAGCAAGAATTTGATACTTGAGCCGTAGTCCTTTTCTCCAGATATTTTCATCTATATAATGGCATATCTTTGGCTTTAAAGAGATGGGTATTTTAGCTTTTGATTAGAAGGCTGTAGCTGAACATGAGCCAAAGTTTGGTTTGGCCATGTCTGATGACCTGGAGCTCTAGCAATGCTCAGACTACTCTGCAGGAGCCGGTCAGCTTGGCAGGTGGGTGGGAAAGGACCTAGCTGGAAGGAGTGTTGTGCAGGGGAAAGTGGAGGGGGGCATAAGCAGTTGCCTCTCAGTGCAGGAACTCCTAAAGTCTACATCTGAGCCTTAACAAGAGAACACTTTCTTCCATATTTGTGCAAAACACACCGTGATTCAGCCCCTTTTGGCTTGAAGTGAAGGCAGCATGGCAGGTCTTTCAACTTGGAGAACACATAGAAATTGTGGATAGAGCAACTGCAGGGGCAAAGCTCCTTCCTCCAGGAGCTCTGAGGGCAGCGGACATCCACAGAGAAAGAAAAGGAAGAAGAGAAAGACTGCAGAGTGAGCAGACTTCAGAGTGAGTCCCTGCTGGGACACTTGAGTTTCCTAGAAGTTATCAGGTGAGACTACAGAGGCACCCCTGTCGAGTGTGTAGGGATGACAGGCCAGATACACTGAGCTAAAATGCCATTATAATGAGACTTCTTGTAATTCCATAGGCTCAAGTGGAGCTTGCAGGGTCCAAAGACTAAGGAAGCACAAACCAGGTAGTAGAAAACTTTCCAATAAAAAAGGCTTAATTTTTTTTCTAGAGGATTTGCATTTAAGAAGACTGGCGATGGTTAGATTTGAGCTTTTCAGAATTCAGTTTCTTCATTTTTGAAGTTGGCCAATAATAGCATTTAATTTTCAGAGTTTTAGGAGGATTAAATTATATCATACCTATGATGAGCTAAGCGTAATTCCTGGACTTCAGTTAAAGCTAATTCTTATTATTTACTACTATTAACATTAGTAAGGAAATTGGTGCCCCTGTAGTTCAAACTGACTCTCAGCAGATAACTTGAGCCCCTGTTAAAAACCTCATCCACAGGCAGTTTGGAGACACTGTTTCCAGGCAAATTCTCTTGAAAGGAAAAAATGTGGCTCAGGTGAGTGATGGAACTTGACTTAAAGGCAATTGCAGGGACTCAGACATTCTCAACCCCATGCTTTTCCCTGGACACATTATTTTCAGATTATTTCAAAGTTTACTATGAATGCCCTGAGTTCTTGCTATTGCTTACCTGCCGAGTGCCCCCAATTTAGTGTCTTCTAACGATTATAGTGAAACACAGGCAGAGAAAAGGATTTAGAAGAACCACAATTTTCCAAAGAGAGAAGTTGGGCAAAGAGAAGCTAACTAAAGTGGGATGTCCATAAAATGACCGGGATAAATTCCTACGAGGCAGCCAGGCCAGCAGACAGCTTTAAGAGCTGACGGATCACTATCACTCCCTCTTGGACACCGTGAACATACCTGTTGCTTTTGGACAAATGCCCGGGAACTAGCCTCCCCGGGTCACTTTTTGAGAATTTACATCTTCCTCTCTGTCCAATGATTTGTCTTTATTTCCAATTATATTGAGACACCGAAGTTTATAGCATTCTGGGCATTTATTTTTAACTTTTTAAAACTAATTTTTTATTTTGATAATATGGTCATTATAGAAAACTTGGAAAAGTGCACAAAAGCGCAAAGAACTTCCATAATCCCAACCCCAACAATGAAAACTGTTATCATTGTGTTACATTTCGAATCTATTTTCCACATGAAACATTATTATTACATATAATGTATCTTTCTTTACAAAAGGGTACTATGTGTACATACTACTTTTCTTGCATGTTGCTTATTTTCCTTCTGCAATATGTAATGAACCACATTTCCACACCATTTGATATTCCTCTAGAGCTTGATTTTTCATGGCTACATGAAATGCACCATAATTTATTAACCAATTCCCTATTTCTTGACACTGAGATTGTGCCAAATTTTTTAGTGTAATGACTAATGCTTGGATGAAGACTTCTGTAGATAAATATTTATATACACCCTTGATTATTTCCTTATAATAAACTTCTGGAAGTAAATGTTTTGGAAGAAAGAGTATGTATACATTTAATGTTTTATTTCAAAAAATGTTTTATAGGAAGATTGAATCAATATACATTCACTTTAACATCACATAAAAGCACTTACTTCCTTACACTCTGGTTAACATTGGTAACTATATGTGTGTGTGTGTGTGTGTGTGTGTGTGTGTATACTTAATTATCAATTTGATAGGTAGTAAATGACATTTTATTGTTTATATTTTCATATTTACTTTGGTTACTGATGAAATAGACTTTTTTCATATGATTAATAGTCATTTGTATTTCCTCCTTTGTATATTGCTAGCCTGGGTCCTCTGATCATTTTCCTATTGTTTTATTAATTTGATTATCAATCTATATGAGCTTTTATATATTAAACTTATTAGCCACTGTTTGTTATATGTCATATAATAAAACACATATATTTTATTTCCCCATAATTCATATTGCATTTTAATTTTCTTTGTGGTTGTTTTTAGCTGTATAGGAGTTTTAAAATGTATGTAGTAGATACATCATGCTCCTTTCTGACTTCCTTCTCTGCTTTTGATCTTAAAAAGCCTTTTGTCAATTTGATAGAAGATAAACATCACTTACATTTTATCTGTTATTTTATTAGATACATTTTCCCACTATTTAGCTCTTAAATCTATAACATTATTTTCTGACACTGGATTGCCTTTTATTTTTCTATAAGTAGGTTCTATTTGGGTCTGCTGCATCTTTAGGAGCTTTCTTTTGTGTTTGGGTGCTGTTGATGCTGTGGGGATATGCTGGCATTGCACTATTTTCCATATTCCTGAATTGTCATGATTTTTCCTTATTTATCAAATTGACTGGCTTCTTTAAATTCCCCTAAAGTTGCAATCTTGAAACTGTAATCTTGTATCATTTCTCCTGCATTTTTCTCTGCTTAGCAGAGTGTCTTGTGGAGTGGTTTCATTGATGCCTCTAGATCCATTTTGTGGAGTTACAGAGTTGGTGGGGATTCTAGTCCTCTTTGGGAGCATGTGCTGACTGGAGCAGCCCCTATCCATCACCTTGACAGGCATGTCTATAGGCTTCAAAGTGTCCAATATTCTCATCTCTTTTTTAAGAGTTGTGTTGGTAAGGTTTTTAATCAAGGAAGATAATTTTAGAGGATGTTTAGGTCCAGATACCTACTGTAGGTAGAATTCTAAAAATGCACCTTCCCCAAGATTTTCTGCCTTAATCCCCGTGACTGTGAATAGGATAAAATATCACACGCATGAGTATGGTATGTTGTGAGTCAAAAGGTACTTTGAAAATGTAATTCAGATGACTGACTAACAGACCTTAAGAAAGGAAGATTTTCCTAGATTATCTGGTTGGGCCTAATCTCATTACATGAGACCTTTAAAAGTGGAGAGTTTTCTCTGGTAAGCAACAGAAAGAGAAGCAGAGATTTGAAGCATGAAGGAGATTTGATGCACAGTTGCTGACTTTGGAGTTGGAGGGGTCCATGTGTTAAGGAATGCAAGTAGCCTTTAGGAAGGGAAAGTAACCCCCAACTGACATCTAGCAAGGGAATGGGGACCTCACCTTTACAACTGCAAGGACCTGAATTCTGCCAATTATCTGAATGACCCTGGAAGTGGCTTCTGTCCCTAAGCCTTTAGTTAAGAACCCAGCTTATCTGACACCTTGATCTTGGGCTGTGAGACCCTACGCAGAGAACCAAACCACACTTTGCTGACCTATAGAGACTGTGAGATAACAGGTGGGTGTTGTTTTGAGCCACCTGGGACAGGAGGACTCTGACCAATGTGGCCGATGGCATTCCTTCTTTAGATTTTTTATTCCTTGGATAGATAAACCTGTAACCTAAATAGGGGTAGACCATCTTCTGGAAACACAGGCACTTAGCCACTTGGTTGCATTGCTGACTTTTGAAGGCTAAAAGAGTTTATACCTCACACTACCAGTAGCTTGCTTGTCAATCCTGAGAAAAAGCTTCCTCTGCAGTAACATAGAGAAGGTCCATGTGAGTAAAACAGACTATGGCAGCCACTTGGATCTGTGACTTCAGAGGATGGACTTGAACTTCAGCTCTAGGTGCTGCTCTCTGAAATCTGTCAGAACCTTCACACCTATGGCACACTTCCCACGCTTCTCCCAGCCAGGGACTGAGTGTGGTAGGAATAGTCATGCAGGTGCGCTCCTGGGAAAGGCTGTTCTTTGACAGAGACTACCTTAAGCTCCACCCAGTGGCCTCACCCGGCTTTGCTTAGAATTGCCCTGTGGTATAAGACACTTCCGTCCAACCTTCTTTCCTCCCCTTGCTCCTGGCTTGGAGTCAGACATTCACTGCTGTCCAAAAGTTTTTCTGGCCTCTCCTGATTTCTCCCCAATTTTTCTCCAAAGAATTTCCACTAATAACTTTCTTGCACCTTAAGTCCTGTCTTGACATCTCTGTTTCTTGGAGGACCCAGACTAACATGTAAGGTATGAGTGAAGCAACCCTTTGGGAATGAACTCTAGCTTCCTTTGATCCACCAAGGGTCATGCTGGTCACACAGACACAGGGCAGCTTTTGGGTCTGATTAGAGAGGCCCCAGCTGTGAGCCTCAAGCTATACAGGGTTCTGAAGAGCATAAACACTGACAATATAGTAGGTGGATCTTCACCTGTACCTTGGTTCCGGGCCCCACAAATGTCACAGGCAGGCCTGCACAGGGATGTGGTAAGTCTAACCCATTTCCTCATACCCAGTTGTACATTCTCATCATATAAAAGTAAAAAAGCATTATTTTGGTAGGCATGTGAAGTTGGGCCTTAGAAACTTCATTTGTGGGTTTCCTCAAAAAAAAAAAACCACTCTAGCTTGGGGGTAGCCTTTGATTTCTGGGTATCAGAGGTCTGGGAAACCAGATTAATGTAATGAGGATAATTAGTGTTTGTCAGGCTTCCTTAACTAGGCAGGGAATAGTTGCTTAAACTGATCATGGGGTAATGTTTTCCAGAGTATGCCTGTAGAGTTTGTGACGCTGTAGATTTGTAGCACCTGAGATGCTCAGCCAGCCTTCATTCTGGTAACGAAGAATATGATTAGTGAACCATAGAGATTTTTCTCATGAAGGACATACCACAGCAACACAGAACCTTTGCCCTAAAATAGAGATCATTTTACACTTGTGGAAACTGAGGCTCAGAGCGGTTAATTGATGTGGAATAAGTCACACAGCTGGTTACTGATACAGCAAGGGCTGAAGGCCATTTTCCATCAGATAATGATTCACTGAGTATTCTCCCACACTTTGGGCTGAAGACATACTTGGTTAGAGGCAACACAAACAAATGAGCTGTAGGTGAGAGGCGATGTGGAAGGGAGTGTTATTTAGAGTCTGGTGTCACTTTCCACGCGATTACTTCAGCTCTGTCACTTGGGTTGCCATAAAACCATCCGCTGATTTACTCTGGGCTCCTGGCCCTGTCTCATAAAGGCATCTTTGTAATTCTCACCAGAGATCATCCTCTGGGATGACAAATAACATCGATCATTAAAAATGACATCCGTAATTTTGCAGCCAGGGAAGACGATCTTTTAAAGCTGTCAGCGAAACAAAAGGGATTTTAGGAGATGCTGATGCAATCTCTTTAAAATCTTTGGAAGTTCTAAAGCATGAAGATGAACTGTCCGTTATGGAACTGCAGGATTTATCGCATGCTTAGGCATGCCCTACACCTGCCCTGCTGTTGGTGGAGGTGAGCTGTGAGGCAACCAGGGTTTCCTGCGGCTCAATCATTAACTTGCTGAATGGGCTAGGAGTCAACGGAGTTAATGGACTTCATCCAGAGCCAGAGGAACGGAGGGCAGGCAGGGAGACAGAGCGGGGGAAACTCACTGTCTATTGCAGGAAGAAGAGGTGGGAAGCAAAGCTACAAGGAGAGGCCAGGAAGACACAGACCCTCCAGAGCACTAGCTCTGCTTTGAGGCTGGTGGTCATTTAAGCAACCAAATGAAACTTGCACCGCAGACCCTCGATTTTACTGAAGCTGAAGTCACCTTAATGAATAGTATTGTCTCCCTCTCCTCTTCATTAAATTTTCCAGGACATCAAAATTGCTGAATCGTCAGCCATGTCAATCTCTACAGTTCTGCGAACAATAAAAGGGGAGAAAAGGAAAGAAATTAGATGTCCGTTTTCCAAAAGAGGGAGAGGGAAGAAGAGAGGAGTGATCCTGTGCCTCATGACCTTTTCTCAGCTGAAGCCGGGAGCTAATTAAGTGAAATAAGCAGAGGCTCAGAGCACCAAGACTAATGAACAGACTTGCTCTCTCCAAGTGGAAAGCAGGAATCTGGTGAACAGCTGCAAGTGCAGAAAGGGCTAGCACTGAGGGTGGGGTGGCGCGTCCTGGGAGGGGCGAGTGTGCAGCTGAGGGAGATGGCTCCACTTGGAGTCCCCATATCTGAGTGAACATTCTAGATGGCTAGAACAGCAATGCGGTCTATAGACTCAATGCAGGCTTTAGACTCAATCCACACCAGTTTTGCTTCTCCATGCCCATTCCATATATGCTACTTTATTTATCCTACTGGCTGTTTTTTAGAGGAAACTTTAACTGCAGCAAGGATTTCACTAGGGTCTGAGCAGTTAATGACCTATACTGTTAGTTGCAGTTGGTTTCTTTAAAGCTTTTCCTGTTTTGTTACCTGATGTGATGTTCTCTCTCTGTGTTCTCGGTCTGCAGTGAACTGTGGGCTTGCTGCTGACACCCTGCGGTCCCTGGGATCCCCAGGCTGGGGAGCAGGGAGGTATGCAGTCTGCACGTCTGACTCTGGGGTGGAAGTCAGCACAAGGGAATGGAATAATTTTCCTATGCCATTGCCTCCTGACTTGGCATTTGGTGTGAACACCTCCTGCTTCCAAGATATCTCTTCCATAATTACCAAGCATGATTCTATTTTCAGTGCAATAGCTAAGAGGATGTAATTGGAAACCACAGAGACAGATTATTTTCTTTCTTTAAGGGGCTTTTTGCTATCATCATATAATTTTTTCCTCCCACTCACTTGTACCAGGTACTTCTCATGCTGAATAAGAACATGTACTAGTTCTGAGAGTCTTTCTGCTTATAGGTTATTTTGCTTAAAACCTGCAAAAGTTCCTGATGATAAGCCCCTGGCCACTGTTTTCTTTAAGCATTCACTTTCAAAAACTTGCAATTGCAAATTCTTTCTCTGCCCCTTTGAGATGTAAATCTTCTACAGCCCAGGAATATCTTTTTCCAGGATCTGGGAGCCAGCCCTTTGAAATGTAATCAAGGCACACAAGGTCCCTGTCCTTGTGGGAAGGTAGAAGCTTAACTTTGATTAGTGACAATTGGCAAACACTGAGGGCCAATCACATTGGAACATCCTCCCCCACCCCAGTATCCTCCAGGACCTTCCCACTACCTCACCCCAGTACTTAAAATTCTCCTGACTTTTGTTTTAACAGATTTGAGTTCAATATCTTTCCCCCTTTGAATTAATCCTGACCCCCTACTGAAATATTCTTGACTAGTCTTCCTTAACTTGGACTTTAGCTGAATTCTGTACTGAAGTATTCTTTCTCCTACTGCAGTAGCTTGCATAAAATCTGTCTTGCCATTTTTAACAGGTGTCGAGTGCAATTTCTCTTTAACATGGTGCACCTGGAATGTCACATTTTCTTTTTGCACAATATAAAAAGGCACAGCTTAGATATTATTTGTTCACTTATGGAGCCAGCCCTTGGCTAAGCCACCCATCTGCATGAGTTAGGGATATTTATTTCTCATTTTTAAAAAATATTATTTGCTCAAAAAATATCTCCTGAGTTCCTGCCATATATTAAGCACTAGAGATGCAATGGTGAGCAAAAATCGACATGATTTCTGTTCTCATAGGATTTATTGTGTGATGGGGAAGACAAACATTAATTGAAGAATCACACAATTAAATATTAAATTGCAAATGTGAAAAGTGAAAAGTGCTATGAAGATAAAGTATATGGTTCTATAAGAGCATTTGTTGGGGTGAAGATGACCTCACCAGAGAGGTCAAGGGTTCCCTGAGGTATTTAGTTCAGTTTGAAAGAAGAATTGGAGGGCTTTGGTGTATGTAGGCAGAGAGAATAGCATGTGTAGAGGTCTCTTTGAGAATTTTGAGAAGGAAATTTGAGAAGGAAAGTCCGTGACGCTTGAGTGAAGACTCTGTGACCATGTCAATGATGATTAATATTAGCTGGTCTCGTCAGTGGTCAAATGTCCACCTTCCCCAACAGCTTCCTTCCCACTAGGGGAAGGAAGTAGCTGTATTCCTTCATTTCTAGATGAAGCTGTATTTCTAGAAGTAGCTGTATCATTTCATCAATACAGCTCATATACTATTGGGGAGGGTCCAGTTCTAATGAGTTTCTATAACACTGTTTTTTCCTTTTGTTTCTTTCAGTTTTGGTCAGTAATGTCTTCTAGCTATTGGTAGTCGCTGGGTTCCTCAACATCCTTTGGTTTTTAGTGGTGCCTAAATGTCTATGAATATTCCTTTCGTTAAAATTTCTTGTGCCATTTTGAGTTGGGTTTTTTTCCTTCTGGGATCTTGACAGTTACGGATGATCTCACTAAAACTACCTCTATTTATGATGGAAACCTAGTTCTCTCTTGCTCCATCTGTAAGCTGAGAATTAGTCCTGATCATTCATATGCCTTGTCCCTGGCCCTTGGATACCCCAACCTAGATTTCATCCTTAAGTCTTGCCTCAACTAGAAGGGGAGATTGGGTAGTTTCATGATGTTCTCTAACATAGTGAGCCAACTTTGAAGAGTTTGCTCCAGAAGAGATTGTTCCTACTATCTTCATGCTCCTCCGAAAATGCCTATTGTACCTATTTGGAAAAATACTTTCTATACAGAGTCAGGCGGAGACTAGGATGTTTTAGCCCTGCCCTAGATTCTTTGTTCTCAAGAAACCTCCACTTCATAATCCCAGCTAAAACATAATAATAATTTTTTAAAAGTAGTAGAAATTTTACATAGAAGACTGACTTCCTATTTCTGTCAGTTCTGAAGGAGCTGACATAATTTGGAATTTAATATTTGATCATACAAAAATATATGTAATAAGTCGATTTATTTTATATATATAAAATATATATATTTTTATCCATGATCCCATCATCCTCTGCAAGGACTAGAACATTACTAACACTTTGTAACTTTCCTGTGGTTTTCTCTTATCCCACCTCTGCTTTTCCAGCAGAGGTAACCACTTGTCCCCTACAGACTGCAGCTTTGCCCCTGGGTCTGGCCATTCTCAAAATCCTCCTTCATCTTTAATACTTCCTTCTGTGACCCATCGCTTCCTGTACTTCTTTTCCTGATGAAAATAGAGGTGGCACAGATAAAAATGACACAGATATAGGATAATGAAGATAGGGGTGGCCATTTTTATGGGAATGAAATGAAGGTATCTAGTTTCCTTTAAGAGTATCCTGCCAATGTAACTAGTCATTTTTAAAGTAACATTTAAAAAAAAGAAATGCTTTCTTTGCATTGTTTGAGAAGGTTCTTGTCACCTAGAGCCATTTCACTTCCTTGATGTAGCCTTGTTGCTTCTATGATAAATTGTGCATGACTGAATTCACTCAACACTATTAGCTGCTAATGTTTGCCTGTCATGGGGAGCAAAGATCAAAGAAAAAGTAACACTGAAATATGTACTGACTCATATATCATGTAAAACTTTTAGTTAAGATATTTTCAAGAAATTAAAAACAAATCAAGTTTTTAAGTCCAAGTGATTATAGGATGGAGGCATAATTAGTCTAATTACTTTATACAATAGGATTTATCTGGATTTGAGGATAAGAGGGGAGATGAAGGTGTCTGACTGAATTATTAATCCACGTGACTCTTTGAAATGCAACATAGTAACCTCTCCATATTGTTCCAGCTCTGTAATTTCAACGAAAAAACAAACAAACAGGAAAAGGACACACCACTAAACCTAAACCACAGGAGAATTAATGATGGAATAATAGAATCCTACAATGACTTGTTATCAATTTGCTTTTCACTCATGAACATCCTTGAAGAAAGTAAAGAATAAAAAAGGTTTAGGAGAAAAGATTTATCTGAATAGAACTATATATGTCTCTGGTGAGTTTCCAAGGCATGCAGCCAGATGGAATAAGTTTTTTAGTTTCTATTTTTCGTAGCTTACCATTTATATGGTCAGCAGTGTGTGTGTGCATACGTGTGCATATATATATATATATATATGCACAGATATATTTACATATAAATCCATTTATATTTATTTATCAGCAGAGGGACATAGTAAATGACCACTTGAGGAAGCTGTGTATTCTGGTTCCATGTTCTGAGTTGATTCTGTGAATGAATGCAGGCATCCTCCTCTCTTCTCATACACACATATACTTATCCACAGGCACACCCCGCTCCATTTTCCAACTTAAAAAATGAGGACAATGCTCGCCTGACTCCTGAGGATTGTATCAGGGTTAAGTAAATAATTGAGTGATTGGAGAAGAAAGGCAATGAAAGTAGGAGAGTGTGAAATTAGACTGTAAAGCAGTACATGACTGTGAAGGCAAGGGGCAGATTTAAGTGCTGAATGAAATACTGCAGCACAAACTGCAACCTATTAGTTCATAAAATGCTCTTGAAATTCCAGGAGAACCCAAGGGTCTATGGGATGTGATGTGAGACTGCCTTTCCCAGGGAAACAATCTATATTTCTAGAAGCGGCACTAATATTTATAGAGAGAAATTGCTTTGTTCTTGAGGAGATGGAATTTCAGGGGGTGAAGATGAAATTATTTTCATGGGTGCAGACTTGCCAGGAAAACCAGCAGCAGCTAGAAGTGCTTAGCACATAGCAGAGAGAGAAAAAGAGAACTCTAATGTAATCCAGGGTTTCCTTTAGTTTAGGAGATGTGGAGCTAACAGGCTAGCAAGGAGAGAAACCCTCCTGAGTTTCCCAGCCAGCGGGCAGTTTGCACACATATCTGCAGTGTGAGTGAGAGGCCATGCCCTGACATGTTATTCTCTGCAGATGAGGCTGTTCTTGCCACATAAACCCATCAAAAATTGGCACCGCATCCTGTTTCAGGCTCTGGAAATAAGGAACATGTTTCCCCAGCCGGCACTGACTGATGCTCCATGGTTTGAAGAACCCCTAGACCGTGGCCCTGTCCATGGTCCATGCGTATGGCACTGGGATGGGGAGGGATGTCACAATTACCCAGCACCCACCATGCTGTGCCTGATGCTTCCCTTTGCTGTTCTCCAAAAGGAAAAGTTGTGAGGTGATCTCTTTGAAACTTGTCAAACATGTGCCCTCCCTGACACGGACATGTTTCTTTAGTGAGGTTTTTTTTGAACTCAATTAAATCCATTTATAAGCTGCTTTGCTTTTGTCAGTTTTGAAAATGGTGATAAAGTTTTGCTGCATACTTCATGCTTGATTTTAATCAATACAATTTTATACATTCTTTTGCTCTGATGCATCAGAAAATAAGACAGGAAATCACTGAAAAGTTTTCCATGGTGACTTTGTGTTGAAAAATCTATTCTTTTGGCTCCATGGGGAGGAAGAGTGGAACTTGCAGGGAGGCGGTAATGATTCTAGAATGACTTCCCACAGTAAATAGGCAACCAAGATCATGTGTTTTTCCTAAATAGTTTTTTGAGGTACAAAATCCCCTTTTGAGGAAGTGATGTTACAGCAAGAACTGTAAACAACAACAGAATGCTTATTTGTTAACCAACCATGCTGTCACTGTTGGGATACCACAGTGTCGGGCATAGCAGTTTGACTCCACACTTTGGGATGAATTCAAGCTTCCGTTTATAGTTTGAAACTCTTCGTAGAGCCATCTTTCCTCAGGAAACTCTTAAAACTGAAGAGACCAAGCTTCAAAATGACACCAAGTCCTCAGCCCCCTTCTGATGGGATTGTCACACAGCCTGCTGAGAGAGGCACTCTTGAAGGATGCCTGCAAGTGATTGTAAAATTATACTATGCAGCAATTCCTGCATTGTGAGGGCACCCCAGGTTCACAACAGGATAACAGCCAATTTCCCCCCTTTTTCTGGAAGATAGCATTAGAACTTTACTTCCCTCAGATCTTGCTACTAAGAAAAATGACAAAAGTATAAAGCATGTTTCAAAAGTCCAAGTAGCAGTAGTATTGCTCAGAAGGTTCTGAAACCGGAGTGCTTCTGTTACTTCCTGACTACGTGCCCTTTTAGCTGTGAGACTCTGGGCGAGTCACCTTGGGCTGACTCTTCCCTTGCTCCAGTTACATTTTCACAGGACCAGGGTCCAAGTGGGATGCCACTGTTGCTGAGCCTATTAGATCTTCGCAGTGACTCTCAAACCAAGTCACTAGATCTTCAACATTCAGTTTCCATTCTTAAGCTGTTGAGCAGGACCCTCTCCTTTCCACTCAGAGAAATCACCAGCAAGTTCTCTCCAGGGCGCTAGGCCCTTTTCCTGCAAGCATGGAGTCCGTAACAAAGTAATCTCTTCACTGGCCTAAAGCAAACACAAAATTCTTTGCTTCAAGGGCAGCTGAAGTATGGAAAATTTAAGTTTATTACAAGCAAATTATGATGGTCCCCTAACATATCCTCTAGATGGGCAGTTGCTTTTATTTTTTTATACACCAAAGCTTCACAGTGCATTTTTTTCTTATGAATGTAAACTCTCATTATCTTTTGCTCATAGCAGCCATGTAACAGTGATATTAATAACAATGACAATAACCGAACTTTAGTGGACACTTAGAATGTTCAAGGACCTCTATAATTAACATAAATAATTTTAATTAATCCTCTCAACAGTCCCAGGAGGCAGATACTATCATTTCATTTACACAGGCAAAGAAACGAAAAATCAGAGAAATAAAATCTCTACACGGAGCTTTTTACCGCTAGGCAATTCTGCTTCCCGAAGTAAGAATCCGAGGTCGTTTTTTGTAAGCTAATGTCATCTGAAGGGCAAGATTCAGTGATATGCAGATGCCACCCCTCCCCCAACCTGCCAGGTAGTTACAGTAGGTACCATTGTTTCCATTTTATAGAAGGGAAATAGAAATGTATAAAAAGATGAGCCTCATGCTTACACATTTTCTGTAGGCCCTCACAAGGATTAGGATTCCATTTATAGAAGGATAGAGTAAAAACTTGGATTCAGCTTTAAATTTAGAAACTCCAAATAAGGCTGCAACTACTTTTCCCCAAAATGAAAGAAACCTGGAAACCACAAAATTAAATTGGTCAGATCCCAGAAATAGCACTTTAGTTATGAGTGTGGCTAGCCATGAAGGCTCATAAATTAAATGGAAGCCTTCCAGGCATTGCCACCCCCTCCCCCCACACATATACTACATTTATTTCTAGTAGCTGCAGTGGGTGTGCATTACAAATGCTATGATTGCCAGCCAGAGTTTATAAGCCAAGGGACTTCTGTGATACTCCCTGCCTCATGCCTCAGTGGCTGAGGTGTCCCACCCCCCACTTTCCTGGTGCTAGTGAGGAAGGATGAGGCTGAGACTAGCATGGGTAAGCTCAGTTTCACCTTGAACCTTTTGACTGTGTTGTCTATCCTTACTTGTGAGATGTTAAACATCCTGGGAAGAACTTTCCTTAAGCCTGTATGAAGAAGCTGTGGGGAGGACATGAGTGAACAGTTGCGTTTTTCTCTTCCTTCTCCTCTTCTAAGCCTATGTTCCTTTGGTTTTCAAAGGGTGAGTGTGTCATGGAGTGGGGAATGTCCCCCAAACCTTACCAATCAATCCCATTCTCCCTCCGTAAAATCTATCACCTCAGAGAAATCTGTTTAGTTTGAGTTCTGCTTCCAACCAGTCACATGCCCTCGGATAAGTTACTAAACCTCTTTCAATGCCTCAGTTTCCTGGATACAATGCAAATGCAAAGTGCATTGGACTTGATGTCATAGGATCTGAGTTCCTGTCCTGCCCTTACTCTCTCTCTGGCATTAGACAAATCACTTTACCTCTTTGAGCCCCACCTTTTTTATCTGTACAATAAGGAATATAGATCAGTGCTTCCAAGAGTTTTTATTGTTGTTGTTGTTTTTTTAGATTATTTATTTATTTATTTGACAGAGAGACACACAGCGAGAGAGGGAACACAAGCAGGGGGAGTGAGAGAGGGAGAAGCAGTCTTCCTGCGGAGCAGGGAGCCCGATGCGGGGCTTGATCCCAGGACCCTGGGACCATGACCCAAGCCAAAGGCATATGCTCAATGACTGAGCCACCCAGGCGCCCTGTTTTTTATTGTTTTTAATGGGAATTAAATGTGTGTGTATACACACACACACACACACACACACACACATATATACACACATACACGAATATACGTATATATTTATGTATATTTATATATATTTATATATTATGTGTGTACATATAAATACGTCTCTCTCTCTCTCTATATATATATAATGTTCTTTGTGCACTGTGAAGTCCCATGTAGATAGAAAAGATTAATATCACTTTTGTTGTTTGCAGACTTAGTGATATCTGGTCTGGAAGGCAAAATGAGCTCTCCTGGTTGCTCCTACCCACTCCTTTGTTACAGCTCTGCACTAAAGCTGGTGAAGACGGATGGAGAGCCAAATTCCCTTGCTTCCCATTAAGTCAACAACCACCAGTTTTATTCCTTTCTTAGCTGTTTCTCTTCTCATGGGATTCCTATAGGACAGAGGCATTAATATGACATAGATGGTTGCAAAAGTGGTCCTCCCAGACCTCATAAAGGAATCCATGCTGGGAGCCCCCCTGCAAGCTCAGTTCCCAAAGCTTCGGTGAGGACTTCTAAGTTTAACTTGTACCCAGAAAATGTGTTTTCATAAACAGAAATGTGAAGTCTTTCTTGAAAGTAACAACAGACTGTTAGAATGAAAATAAACTGGAAATTAAATGAAGCATAAGGATTTTTCTTCCATCATGACTTGCAGAGAGCTACACTGACTTTAAATAGCACTTAACTATTGAAGATCCCTTGTTCAGCTCTTCCTCTCCTTCCCTTTCTCTCCCTGCCTTTCCTTTTTTCCTCTCTCAGATACCTCAGTACTCATTAGGAAGGGGAGAAACTTTACAACTTTGCTGAGGCAAATTGATGCTACATTTTGATCCCGGCTAGCATCTCCCACTTGGGATGCTTTCCCAGTTAAGGGACAAAAGCAAAAGCACAGCAAAGCTGCACGGTCACCAAGTTGTCTATAGGGCACTAGTCTTCAAATTCTTCCTTAGAAGGTTTCCCTATGTCTGTCTGTCTCTCTCTTTCTTCCCTTATTAACTGGGCTTATAGCACATAGCCTTTACCTAGTAGAAGTCTGCAAGCTGACCACTCACAGATCTGAAGGAAAGGGGCCATTATGAGAACCAGCGTCTTGAATGGTGTCAACTCAGTCCAAGAAGATACATCGGAGACAAGAGCAGAGCAGACTCTGACACAAACTCCTGTGGTGTGAGATGCCTGGCCTTTCCCACTCGCTGTCTGGTTTTCATGGGAAAGCAAGGAAAGGCCTGCTGGCCATACTTCCTTCTGAGGCATATTACAAGGAGCGATATGACACATACCAATAGTAAACACAGCCTCTTCAGATATGTGACAGTCTTTGCCATCCTCTGCACCCCAGCCAAAACCTTGTGAAAATATCTTGATCTGTGTCTGGAACTGTACCGCCTCCTCCTTAGCCTGCAAGAGTGATATGTTTATTTGGCATTTGATTTGAGTGTTTCAGAGAGATACTAGTGAGGCTGCTGGCAGCCAAACAATCGAAGTCCACACATAAAGCAGACCCACAAATACAAACATCCCATAATAGTTCATGTCCAAAGAGGTGAGCAAGGGCACCATACACATGTATGAATAGCAGCCCCAGGGGGATGCCATTGCTCCTGCCATTGTCAGTGGAATCTCTCTTTAGCTGAGATAGCAGCACAGGGATTTCCCACATGAAATGCCTTCTGACTGGAAACTTAGTTGATGAGGAAGAACACAGAGGAGCAATTCAGGGAATGGACTTAAATCAACCTAAAAATTTTGATTTTGTCTTTTGGTATTTGGCAAGAAAATACGATTTGTTTTAAGAGCTCTGTCACTGGGGCACCTGGGTGGCTCAGTCCTTTAAGCATCTGCCTTTGGCTCAGGTCATGATCTCAGGGTCCTGGGATTGAGCTCCATGTCGGGCTCCTTGATCAGCAGGGAGCCTGCTTCTTCCTCTCCATCTGCCGCTCCCCCTGCTTGTGCTCTCTCTCTAATAAATAAATAAAATCTTAAAAAAAAAGAGCTCTGTCATTGGCCTACAAATAAAATATATGTCATCCAGTCTTCACTCTCCCTATAGGCCTGGTATTGTAATGAACCATATTTGTGTTTGTGTATAAAGAGAACATGAGGGCGCCTGGGTGGCTCAGTTGGTTAAGCGACTGCCTTCGGCTCAGGTCATGATCCTGGAGTCCCGGGATCGAGTCCCATATCGGGCTCCCTGCTCAGCAGGGAGTCTGCTTCTCCCTCTGACCCTCTTCCCTCTTGTGCTCTCTGTCTCTCATTCTCTCTCTCTCAAATAAATAAATAAAATCTTTAAAAAAAAAAAAAGAGAACATGAACTTTGCTGCACCATGTCTTCTGGGCTTGCATTTGTGATGAAGATACCCTGATGATTTGTGATTTGCAGGGCTTCAGAAGAAAATCTGAAGTTGATGTTTTTGGGTATGTATGAACACACTCATGTTTATAGACAGACACAGGGTTGTGATATTCCTGTGCCAGGAGTGTGAGCAAGTTTGGATATAGAATGAGGTGCACACACATGGAATGTGTGCCTGCTATTTATCCTAGGCAATCTATATATTTCATTTCATTTAGAACTCATTTTATAGACTTGAAGCCTAGACATATAAAGATTAATAGATGTACCTAAAATTAAAGGCAATAAAAAGTAGCAAAACTAGGATTTGGACCTAACGTCATATGCATCAAAACCCATGCTCTTGGGGCGCCTGGGTGGCTCAGTCATTAAGCGTCTCCTGGGATCGAGCCCCACGTTGGGCTCCCTGCTCCACGGGAAGCCTGCTTCTCCCTCTCCCACTCCCCCTGCTTGTGTTCCCTCTTTCGCTGTGTCTCTCTCTGTCAAATAAATAAATAAAATCTTAAAACAAAAAACCATGTTCTTTCTCCTACTCAACGCTGGATTGAGTCAAGTTGGATAGATGTTACTTTTTCATGCATTCAGAGTCAGTGATGATTTGAGGTCAACAGGTGGTAGCTCTGTTTACTTTTCTGGCCATTCAGCAGCCCCGGTGCATAGACTGTTACTCATGAGAGGACTTGTCAAAAGGGTATCAAAAGTAGTCCTGGGAAACTGGGTCTGGTAGTGAGTCACTGGACTGTTTTTCTCTTGATGGGAGTCTCCTAATGTCCTTTCAGCACATTCTGACTTTGCTGGGCTGTGTCTTTATGTAACACATGAGTTAGGAGACAGTTCTTGCTTCTTGCCATGTATGAAGATAAGATGATATCATTAACCATGACTCACAATCCAGGAAAGACACAGAGCTCTAGAGGCAAGTGCTCAGCCTAGAGCTTTGGCTCTGACCACATGGCACCCAGCCTCCACTTCGTGCCCTTCCAACAGGGATGAAACAAGCATAAAGTGTATTGGCCCTGTGGTTGAGATTTCAGTGTCCATTGATTTTCTTGGGGGAAGGATTCTTGCAAGGGTAAGAGAAGAGGTGGCACAGATTTGGGTCTAATAAATCATAGACCAGGGATATCCTTTGAAGATAGGTCCTGTTTAATTCAAGGAAGTCAAGGTTGATGATGAGATATTTGACTTTAAGTTGATTGGAAACAATGGACTGAAAGCAATGCCTACTTTGGATGAAAGGAATTTGGATAAAAGGATAAAGGGACAAAATTTCTAATGTGAAATTATCACTCTTAAAGTATAAAACTTGTCCAGTGATTTGTCTATGGCTTTTCTCTTAAGAGACTGACATGTTTTGGGCTTTGATTCTTAGTGTTTAGGATAAAATGTTCACTGGACATTCTTAGTCACTGAGAAGGAAACTAATAATGCCTTTCTACTTTTTATTTTAAAAGAAACTTCTCTATTTAACATGAGTCACTTTTAGCTGTGCTTATAGGTCTCAGAGGAGCTATTCACTCAGGAGAGAAAAAGTGTAGATGTGGTCTGAAAATGGTCACTGGTCTGATTAATTTCTCATTGTGTACCCGTGACTCCTGAGGGGGCTGGTGTGATTACATGATCTGGATATGGGCTTTACTAGTTGATTGGAGTGCAATGATTTCCCCAGCTTCAGGCTGATTATAAAAGGCGGGCAGAAATATAGCAGGAAATACCTTGTGGCAAGTCTATAATTCCAAGAAGAAAGTGAGGAATTAAAAAAAATCTATATGTTTCATTCTAACGTGAGTACACAATTCTCCTCTCACTTACTAGATGAGGCCTTTGTGAAGACACCCGAGCCTTTTGTTTACTTTGCCCTCAACTGCCATAGATGGATTGAAATCTCTAGATTTGAGGACTCTATTCCTTTCCCCACAGTGATTCTGATACCACAAGTGCTTTCAAAGTTCTGAGCTAAAGCTGGGTACAGTATTTATGCCACAGAAGCAAACCAGGAGTGGAATGAGGTCCTTGGAGACTCTTGTGCTTGCTTCATTTATTCATTTGATATACAAAGTTACATTTTTCTATAGCAACTAGAGGCACCTTAGATTCTGATTCTGTTACAGGTAAGAAGATGAATTAGACACTGATCCTTACTTCACAAGGTTAAGTTTAAGTTACTATGCAGCATGATTCACTTATTGAAAAAAAATTTTACAGTGTGCTTAGAGAGTACTGAAGAGGGGGCCAGTAGAGATGGTGACTAGTTGGATCTTGGTTAGGATTTTATTAAGATATAATGAAATAGAACCTGTTAGATACAATTACAGACCATTTCCCCCTCTTCCCATTCTCAGGCATCTCTCTGTGTAGAGGAAAATGAGTCTTGAAGGACAAGTTAGGGTTAGTCAAATGTACCAATGGAACCAAGTATTCTAATCTGAGGAAATGGGATATATCAGGCATAAAAGGGTGAGCTCACCTGAAAAATGCCACTTAGGTCAGTATGGCAGTGTGATGGGGATGTGGAGGAGGTATAGTTGGGGAGATGGATAATGAATAATATCCATATTCAGGATATATGGGGATCCATAGGGACATATTAAAATTAAGGAAATATCAAAAACAGATTTTTATTTTAGAAAGATTCTCTAGCAGTAGGGTAAAGGAGGAAGTGGGGAGAGGCACTGTTACATTCTGGATAGAGATATCAAGGCTCTTAAATAGTGGTTCTCTACCCTGGTTGCATATTCGTATCACCTAGGGAACTTTTCAAATCCTGATGCTCACCCAAGACCAGATGGTTTTACTGGTAAATTCAACCAAACATTCAAAGAAGAATTAATGCCAGTCCTTCTCGAACTCTTACAAAAAATTGAAGAGGAGGGAACACTCCCATACTAATTTTACTAGGCCAGAGTTACCCTGATACAATAGTCGAATAAGACAAAGTCAAAACTATAGGCCAATATCCCTGATGAATATAGATGCAAAAATTCTCAACACAATGCTAACAAACCAAATTAAACAGTCCATTGAAAGGATCATACACCATGATCAAGTGGGATTCATTTTTGGGATGCAAGTATGGTTCAACATATGCAAATCAATATGTGTGATACATCACAATAATAGAATAAAAGATAAAGCTTATATGATCAACCCTAATAGATGCAGAAAAAGCATTTGACAAAATTTAATATACTTTCATGATAAAAACTCTCAATAAACTGGATATAGAGGGAATGTTCCTCAACATAATAAAGGTCATATGTGATAAGCCACAGCTAACACCATATTCAGTGGTGAAAGATTGAAGTGTTTCCTCTAAGATCAGGAACAAGACAGGATGCCCACTCTCATCACTCCTATTCAACAGAATGTTGGAAGTCCTATCCAGAACAAGCAAGCAAGAAAAAGAAATAAAAGGTATTCAAATCAGAGAGGAAGAAGTAAAATTATCTCTATTATGAGATGACATGATTTTATATATAGAAAACCCTAAAGAGTCAACCAAAAAGCTGTTAGAGCTAATAAATGAATTCAATAAAGTTGCAGGATACAGACAAAGAAAGACAAATACTGTACAAGTTCACTTATACGTGGAGTAAAAAAAATCAACTCACAGAAACAGAGAGTATATTGGTAGTTGCCAGGGGCAAGAGTTGGGAAGTGGGGTAGGTCAAATGGGTGAAGGTGGTCAAAGCATACAAGCTTCCAGTTTAAGTGAATATGTTTCTGGAAATTTATATATAGCATGGCGAATTTAGTTGACAACACTGTGTGAACTACTGTGACAATACTTGAAAGTTGCTGAGAGTGGATCTTAAAAATTCTCACTATACACACACACACACACACACACACACACACCTATTCAACATAGCACTGGAAGTCCCATCTAGAGCAATCAAGCAAAATAAAGAAAAGCATCCGAATCAGAAAGAAAAAAGTAAAATTGTCTTTATTTGCAGATGATGTGATCTCTCTCTATATATAAAATATATGAAGTTCCTGGATATAAAATCAATATAACAAAAGTCAGTTGTATTTCTGTACACTAACAACAAATAATTTGAAAAAGACATAAAGAAAACAGTGTCATTCACAGACCATCAAAAAAATAATAAATAAATAAAAGAATAAAGCACTTAGGGATAAATTTAACCAAGGAATGTCAGATTTGTACAAAGCAAATTATAAGACTTTGATGAAAGAAATTGAAGAAGATATAAACAAATGGAAAGATACCCTGTGTTCATAGGTCAGAAGAATTAATATTGTAAAAATGTCGATACTATCCAAAGCCATCTATAGATTCAATGTAATGCCTATCAGAATTCCAATGGCATTTTTCTCAGAAATAGGAAAAACAATCCTAAAATTTATATGAAACCACAAAAGACCCCAAATAGACAAAGAAATCCTGAGAAAGAATAGCTGGAGGCATCACACTTCTGGTTTCAAATTATACTACAAAGCCAAAATAATCAAAACGCTATGATATTGGCATAAAAATAGACACATAGACCAATGGAACAGAATAGATGCTCAGAAATAAACCCCCACCTATATGGTCAACAGATATTTGACAAGGGAACCAAGAATACTAAAAGGGGAAAGGATAATTTCTTCAATAAATGGTGTTGGGAAAACTAGATATTCACATGCAAAAGAATAAAATTGGACCTCTATTTTATACTGCTCACAAAAATGAATTTGAAATAGATTAAGGACATAAATATAAGATCTGAAACTGTAAAACTCCTAGTAGAAAACAGGGAAAAGGCTCTTTGACGTTGGTCTTGGCAATAATTTTTGAGCATGATACAAAAGTATTAGAAACAAGGTAAAAATCAGTAAGTGGGATTATCTCAAACCAAAAACTTCTTCTGCACAGCAAAAGAAGCACTGAACAAATGAAAAGACAACCTATTGTCTGGGAGAAAATATTTGCACAAGCATATATCTGATAAGGGGTTAGTATCCAAAATATAGCAAGAATTCATGCAACTCAATAACAAAAATATCTGGTTTAAAAATGTGCAGAGCAAATGAATAGACATTTTTCCAAAGACATACAAATGGCCAACAGGTACATGAAAAGATGCTCAACCTCATTAATCATGAGGGAAACACAAACCAAAACTATAATGAGGGATGGCTGGGTGGCTAAGTCGGTTAAGCGTCTGCCTTCAGCTCAGGTCATGATCCCAGGGTCCTGGGATCGAGTTCTGCATCAGGCTCCCTGCTCAACAGGGAGCCTGCTTCTCCTTCTGCCTGCTGCTTCCCCTGCTTGTGCATGCGCGCGCGCTCTCTCTCTCTCTCTCTGGCAAATAAATAAAATCTTTAAAAAATATTTTTAAAAAGCCATAATGAGATCTTACTTCACACCTGTTGGAAAGGCTATTATCAAAGAGACAAAAGATAAGTGTTAGTGAGGATTTGGAGAAGGGGAACACTTGTGTATGTTGGTGGGCACTCTGGAAAAGAGTATAGAGGTTCCTCAAAAAACTAAAAATAAAACTACCATATTATCCAGCAAGCCCACTTATATCCAAAGGATATGAAGAGGATATTGAAAAGACATCTGCACTCTTATGTTTATTATAGCATTATTCACAATAGCCAAGATATGGAAACAACTAACTGTCCTTCAATGGATAAATGGTTAAAGAAGATATGGTTGTGTATATACATACACAATGGAATATTATTCAGCCATGAGAAAGAAAGAAATCCTGCCATTTGCAGAGACGTGGGTGGATTCTGAAGGCATTATGCTAGGTGAGATAAGTCCAAGAAAGACCGATACTGTATGATCTCTCTTATATGTGGAATCTAAAAAAACTGAACTTTTAGAAACAGTACAATGTGTATCTATATATATCATAGCATGGCTTTCTGTATTTGTTCATCTGTTGATGGACACTTAGGTTGTTTCCATGTCTTGGCTAGGAAGCACCACTTTCATGCTCTTTTACTCCATCTGGAATATTCTAGGTGAACCAATGCATCTCAAAACTTCTCCCTCCCTAGAGGGCTGCAGGGAACTGGTTATGGATGGCTGGAGGACAGAAACTTTTCCCAGAGGGCAGTTAGTCAAGCTGCAGGCTGCAGGCTGCACAGCCAGAGGATTGATTTCCCAGTGATGCAGACAGGCTTTATCTGAGATGCAGTCCAGAGACTCCTCTGAGGAGCTATTGATCTGTTCTTTGGAATCTTGACTCTCATACTTTCAACCATCACCAAGTAATACAAATGACACAAATATTCATACTCACACTAATACCTCGGAGAATTTATTGAGAAATTATTATGTGCTGGGCTCTAGGATAAGCAGTTTCCATACATAGTCTCATCGAATCATCAAAATAACTCTATGAAGAAGAGTATTGTATTACCACAATGTTATAGCTGAGCAAGCTGAGGTGTTGAAAGGTTAGACAGTTGCTCAAAGTCATAAAATTAGGGAGCTAGGATTTATATCCAGTATGATTTCAGAGTTGGTACTCTTCATTTCCTACCTCAGCAAACATCATAGGGTTTTCTTTCTTAGAAATCCAAATATCTGAGTTTACTTCTTTTTACTCCAGGTCAAAGTATTTAAACCTACTTGACTAATGCCACTTGGGACTGAGCTCATCGTGCTAGGACCTCAGTGCAGACCTGTGGGCACCCACGCCAGCACGGAGAGATGTCCTGGCTTCAGGACAGCTTCACATGTTCAAGTCAATGAAGGGAACTTTGGAGCACATGCTCTTAAGCTGGAGTTGCACCCAGGACCCATTAGGCTTTGAGTGGACAGAGGGGTTGAAATTAACCTATCCTAGAGGTTTGCTTTAGCTCCAAAGCACAACGTTGCAAGGATATGCTTTCTCACAACTTTAGGTGGTTTGATACCTTCTAAGCGGTTCAAAAATGATAATTTACAGAATCTTATAGACCCTGGTAAATGATCAGTGAAGAGAAGCATGGATCACTGTTACTCTGTTGAGTGTTGTGACGACTCCAGTCAACCCCTGACCTGAAGACCTGAGAGGGAGCTGTAAAGTAGACTCCAGGTGATGACAGAGGCCCTCAGACCTCTGTATGACACTTTCGACCTTTTCCTTCTAACATCACTTGGGTATTTCACTACCTCTTTCCTTCACCACCATCCGGAGGTATGAGTTATTTCAGGGAAACTGGGAAAGCACACGTGCTTAAAAGGGCTCATTCACTTGGCTCATGTTTGAAATTTGTCCAGCTTGAAGGGAGAAGATGAAGTAGGAGGGAGAAAGGTTCTAGGAATGAGGGAAACTCAGAATACGGACGTTCGAGTGGCTAGGAGCACAGGAGTGTCATGTATTAACAATTTTACTCATTCATGATTTCATGCCACTCACCATTTATCTCTCAGATAATGAACTTTGTACTGATTTTTAAGTGCAACTCTATTTTAATAGCCATAGGAGGAAAGTTTCTGAAAGAAATAAATATTACCAAGCTATTGTAGGTACAAGAGAAACATATATCAGTGAAATGTTTGGAGTGGAAATAAAGGCACTTTCATTTTTATCACAATGAATCTATAGAACCCTTGCCAGTCACTTGCTTTGTACTGACTTGGGCACTAGCATTGATCTGAGTGACTTTCTTTCCCTCTGCATTCCTTCTGTCATCTCTCCAAGTAATGAGAATGAATAAACAGCACTATAAACAAGAACCCTGGGAGCAGCACTCAACCTTCAAATTGAAGATATGATATTATGTCACTAGGTCCATGACACTTAGTTAATCACTTTTAATATATCTGAGCACATTGTAATAGCTTATCAGCACCAATGGTGTAACTCATGAGAGTGAGTTAAAAATAGCACACAGGCTATTTATTATGCAGCCTTCACTGGACTGTACATATCACCCTCAGATTGCCCTCACAGCATGCTGTCCTGGAACAATTCCAGAGAAGTCATTTCTTTGTACTCTCTGCCATCAGATCGTCCCAGAAAAGCAGAATTTCAGGTTCTGGTAACATGATGCTGCTACTGTTAGACAAAGCTCAGAATTGGTGGGACTTCGAGATAAGGTAATCGAAACAAACTCATAGAATGTCTTTGGTTCATAAAAAGGTGAAACAGTCTGGAATATGCTAGGGATTTACTTTTACATTACTCAACTTCAGGGGAAAATATACCGAAAACACTTATGTCCATGTTATGGATGAATAACGGTATCAAGTGATTCAAGTATCTGTTTCCAATTTCATAAATTCAGAGAAGTTCTTAAGCCTCAAGTAGAATGAACTGATATTCACTCCAATTTTTCAGACCAGGGAGCTGGAGGCCATAAATAGCTCAGGATTCTCTCTGGCCCAGTGAACTGCTTGCATTTAATAAAATGTTCAGTATTAAAAACATCCAAATGTGTGCTGATTTGAAACAAACCTAGAATGGCTGCCTCTAATCTTTGTCTTTTGCTTCCCACAATGATTCTTTCCTTGGCTTTCTCTATCAGATAATGCTGGCACTGACCAAGATCTCATTGGAATAGGTTGGCACACACGGGATTCTCCCAGAGTCTTCCTCAATTTCTCAGTCTGTGAAATGAGACACACATTTGAATATAGGATTTTAACTAACAAAAGTCTAAAACCCCTAACCCTCTTTTCTCCACCCTTAAAATGGAATATTTGTATATTTGAATTCAATCAGTTGATTTTTAAATATTTGTTTTAATATCTTAATTGAGGAACAATTTGCATTCAATATTCACCCATTTTAAGTGTACAATTCAATGACTCTTTGTAATGTTACAGAGTTGTTCAACCATCCCCACAATTTTAGAATATTTCCATTAATTCTGAAAAGATTCCTCAACCCTATTTGAGTTGTTTCACCATCCTTGCAGGAAATCAGTCAGACAAATGTAAGGGTTCATTTCTGGACTCCCAATTATATTTCACTGATACACACGTCTATCCTCAGGCCACTGCCACAGATTGTGATTATAATAGCTTTGTAGTAAGTTTTGAAGTCAGGAAGTATGAACTCTCTAACTTTGTTCTTCATTTTCATTGGCTATTTTATATGAATTTCAGGATCAGTTTGTCAGTATTTACAACAAAAAAAGCTGAGATTGCATTGAATTTACAGATCAGTGTGGGGAGTGTTTTCATCTTAATAGTAAGTCTTCCATTCCATGAATATTGGATGTCTTTTTATTTATTTAGGTCTTCTTTAATTTTTTTCTATGATAATATGTACTTTTCAGTGTACATCTGGTATTTCTTTTGTTAAATTTATTCCTAAATATCTTTTGATGATATTGTAAATGAGATTGACTTCTTGATATCATTGTCAGATTGTTTATTGGTAGTATATAGAAATACAATTGTGTTTGTGCATTGCTTTTGTATCCTGCAGTTTGCTGAACTAATTTATTAGTTATAATATTGTTTGTGGATTTCTTACAATTTTCTATATACAAGATTATGTCATCTGCAAAGAGAGATATTTTAACTTCTCCCTTTCCAATCTGGGTGACTTTACTTCCTTTTCTTGCCTAATTGCCCTGGGTAGAGCCTTTAGTTCTATGCTTAATAGAAGTGGCAAAACTGGACATTTTTGTCTCATTCCTAATTTTAAGAGGAAAAAAACTTTCAGTCTTTCACTGTTATGGATGATTTTAACTGTAGTTATTTTGTAGATACCCTTTATTAGGTTGAGAAAGTTTCTATTTCTTATTTTTTAGTGTGTTTTTAATGAAGTGGTGTTCAATTTTTGTCAAATGCTTTTTCTGCATCTATCAAAATGATGATGTGGTTTTTGTCTTTTATTCTATCAATATATTGTATTACACTGATTGGTTTTTGTATGTTAAATCAACCTTGCATTCCTGGGATAAATTCCATTTGGTTATGGTGTATAATCTTTTTAGATATTGCTAGATTCAGTTTGCTGGTATTTTGTTGAAGATTTTTGCATCTATTTTCATAAGAGTTATCAGTCTATGGTTTTCTTTTATTCCAATGTCTTTAGTTTTGATAATTTAGTCCTCATACAATGCATTGGAAAGTGTTTCCTCCTTTTCTAGTTTTTGGAAGACTTTGTGAAGTATGGTATTAGTTCCTCTTTATGTATTTGCTAGAATTCTATAGTGAAGGCTTATGGACCTGGGCTTTCTTTGTGGTAAATTTTTAAAGATTTTATTTATTTGAGAGAGAGAGAATGAGAGATAGAGAGTACGAGAGAGAAGAGGGTCAGAGGGAGAAGCAGACTCCCTGCTGAGCAGGGAGCCCGATGTGGGACTCGATCCTGGGACTCCAGAATCATGACCTGCGCCGAAGGCAGTCACTTAACCAACTGAGCCCCCCAGGTGCCCTTTGTGGTAAATTTTTAAATTACAGATTTAATCTCTTTATTTGTTCTAGGTCTACTCAGATTTTCAATTTCATCTTGAGTTAGTTTTGGCAGGTAGTGTCTTTCAAGGAATTTGTCCATTTTATCTAAGTTATCAAATTTGTTGGCATATAATTCTTTGTTGTATTTCTTTCTAATCCTTTTTATTTCTACAAGATCAGCAGTTATGTCTCTCTTTCATTCCCGACTTCAGTAATATGGATCTTCTTCTTCTTCTTTTTTTTTTTTTCCTGGTCAGTTTATGTAAAGTTTGTCAATTTTGTTGATCTTTTCAAAAAACTAATTTCTTGTTTCAGTCTAAATTGTTTTTCTATTTTATTTCATTTCAATTTTATTTATTTCTGCTCTAATCTTTGTTATTTCCTTCCTTCTCATTGCTTTAGATTTAGTTTTCCTTTATTTTTCTAGTTCATAAGACGGAAGTTTATGTTATTGAATGAGATCTTTCTTCTATTTGTGATGTGGGTGTTTTCAACTATATATTTCCCTCAGAAAACTGCTTGAGTTGCATCTCATAAATTTGGTATGTTGTGTTTCATTTTAATTCATTTAAATTTTTTTCTAATTTCCCCTTTGTTTTCTTCTTTGGCCCATTAGTTATTTAGGCTTGTTTTAATTTCCACATATTTTTGAAATCCCCAAATTTCCTTGTTTTGATTTCTAATTTTGTTCCCTTCTGGTTGAAGAACATACTTTGTATGATTACAGTCCTTTTAAATTCACTGAAGCTTGTTTTATGGCATAGATTCATATCAATCCTGTAGAATGTTCCATGTGCACTTAAGAAGTATGTGAATTGTGCTGTTTTGAGTGAGTTGTTCTTTAGATGTCTGTTATGTCTTTAAAGAGTTGCTTTAAAGAATTAAATTATTTGTATTTTAAAATCTAAAGTGTACTTGCTCCCAAATGTCCGTCAACTGATGAATGAATAAAGAAGATGTAGTATGTGTATATGTGTGTGTGTATAAAATGGAATATTATTCAGCCATCAAAAAGAATGAAATCTTGCCATTTGCAACAACATGAATGGAGCTAGAGTGTTTTATGCTAAGCAAAATAAGTCAGTCAGAGAAAGACAAATACCATATGATCTCACTCATGTGGAATTTAAGAAAGAAAACAGGTGAACATATGGGAAGGGGGAAAAGAAGAAAAGGAGAAGAGAAATAAGCCATAAGAGATTCTTAACGATAGTGAACAAACTGAGGGTTGATGGAGGGAGGTTGGTGGGGGATGGGCTAGATGGGTGGTATTAAGACGGGCACTTGATATGATAAGCACTGGGTGTTGTCGGTAAGTGATGAATCACTGAATTCTACTCCAGAAACCAATATTGCACTGTATGTTAACTACCTGAGATTTAAATAACAAAAGAAAATAAAAAATAAAGTGTGCTTGCTGTAGATAGCATATTTTCTGTGCATTTTAAAAAATCCAACCCAACATTCTCTGCTTTTGATCAGGTTGTTTAATTCATTCACATTTAACATTATTATTGATATAGTTGGACTGCCATTTTGGTTTTTGTTTTCTATATGCTTCATCTTTTTATTTCCTTAATTCCTCCTTTACTGTCTTCTTTTGCATTCAATGAATATTTCTTAGTGTAATATTTCAATTCCTTCAGCAATTTGTTATTAGTGGTAAGTAAAATAATGGACCCCAAATAATGTCCATGTCCAAATTCCTGGAACCTGTGAATATGTTACCTTATATGGAGCTTAAGCTAGGGAAATTATCCTGATTGTCTGAGTGGGTCAAATGTAAACACAAGAGATTTTTTATATTTTTAAGATTTATTTATTTTTTACAGACAGAGAGAGCGTGGGGGGACAGTAGGAACAGAGTGTGGAGTCCTATGTGGGGCTCAATCTCAGGAGCCTGAGATCATGCCAACTTAACTGACTATACCACTCAGGCTCTCCACAAGGGTTTTTGCTCTACTTCTCTTGTTACTTCCTGGGGTTGGGGGGTGGGCTGTTAAGTTTCCATGCCTTCTCTTGGAAACACAAGCTGAATGTTGAGACCCTCCCATTTGGTTTTCCTAAAGCAATGCCTTGAAATACTCAAGTTTGTGAGACTACTCCCAATCCTGCAGAGTCAGGCTGGCTTTCTATTCATGCTCCCTAGCTATCTACAAAGGATCACATTCATAGTCTGCAGGAGTACATTCAGGGAAATGGCCACGGGCCTTGGGAGGGAGGTGAGGTGTGGTGCAGAGCATTGGGGGTACCCACAGGCCACTTGGGGTGTCCACAAGTAAAGCATCCCCAGTGGCTCATGGGCCAACTTCTTGATGGAGTCTACAAAACAGTAGTGGGATACATGACTCTGTTGGGCTACAAACTCTGATTGCTCTAAGTCCTTTCCACTCTTCCCTGATCCCAATGTTTCCTAGCCACTCAACCATGCTGATCCCCTCAGAATTCTGGGTAGGACAAGAAAGAGGTGGGTCACTTAGGTAGTGTCCCACACAACTAGGAAAGCTGGGCACTCACTGTCCTCTCACATTCACCACGGGAGGGATTGAGGACTGAGGGGGTCTTTCTTGGCATCGAGCTGTGCCACTTTGGAGGAAAAGTGACTATAGGTAAAGTGAAATTGTTCCTTTTTCCTTCTTCAGTGAGTCTACTCTGTGACTTTTAGCTCCAATGATATGCTGGAAATTCTCTGCTGAAGTCCCACAAAGATACATCCAGGGTGTTTGTCAAAACTGGTGCACTGTGGCAAGATGACAATATACAATTCTTATTCTGCCATCTTGCTGATGTCACCTGTAGCAGTTTTTAAAGATTTTACCAGCCTTTAAAGTGGTAAAAATATAATCTTTGGAATTACTACTATATAAGTCTGAGTTCAGCCTTATCTCTTTTCAGATAATTTGTTAATATTTTTTCCCTCTTCTGCTATTTTAGTGTTTTTAAGTAGTAAGCTTAACAGTTAGGTTTGACATAATCCAAAACCATGCCTGAAATCTGATAAAATATTATTTCCCTTAACCCAGGGATTCTTTTCCACCACTAAAAGAGTGCCAAAGTTATACCTTCCTCCAATTGCTCCTGTTTGTGAAGGACAATATATAACTTCATAGGAGGTGTTAACAATTCTAAAAATAGTGCTAAAGAAATTCATTTTACTCCTCTGTTGGGAGGTGCTGATGGGGGTAGGGAACCAATTAACAAGGAGAAAGGGGGGTAATTAGTAAGTGCATAAAAGTTTCCCAAATCAAATTAGCACTTAAACACCGAGGCACATGGACTTCTAATCTTTATACATATCACGTGTTCTCTTTTTTAAATGTTGTGATGTCTCTATATTGAGATTTAATTTGTAATTGCAGGTGATTCTCATTCTTACTAGAAAAGTAAAGCCCTATTAGTAAATTCAGTAAATTTGGTAAGCTATTAAATTCAATCCTGGGAATTATCCTTTTTATCATGTTTTCTCTCCTATTTTTCTTTTTGCATTAAAAAAAATATTTGTAGGTTCTCCTCTTGGCGATTTCACTCTTTCTCTGGTTTTGGAAAATTCCTCCACAAGTTATTGTAACACAAAGGTAATAATTTTATCTTGAGCCATCATTATGGAGTTCCTTAAGAATTTTCCATCCTTCCTTAAATTTCTGCTCGTTGCTGGATGTTCCTAAAGCCTGCACTACAGAGTAACTTCCCTACCTATCACCAGGCTACTTTGTTGTAGTTGGAAAATGCTTCCCAAATAATTGGTATAGGACTGTTCATAGTGTCACAAATGTAATTAATCTCTGCTGTTGACACACTTTCTTCCATGCTTATAGCTAATGACCTCCTGTTGGATTCTACTAAATCCATGACTAGATCTTTATTTGCTTCTTGAGTTTTGGAAAGTCAGGGTTTCCCTCTGTGTAGTTCACATGCTTTCTGTGGACTGTAGGGCTACGTCAGTGACACAAAATGAGGTTACCTAAAGTCTCAAAAAGTTGGGTCTTGAGATCCTGTTGTCTTCTTTAAATATTTAAGTCATCTTGAGCAAAGAGTTTTTTTTTTAATTTTACTTTTTTAAAAAACTTTTTATTGTTATGTTAATCACCATACATTACATCATTAGTTTTTGATGTAGTGTTCCATGATTCATTGTTTGTGCATAACACCCCATGCTCCATGCAGTGCATGCCCTCTTTAATACCCATCACCAGGTTAACCCATCCTCCCACCCCCCTCCCCTCTAGAACCCTCAGTTTGTTTTCAGAGTCCATCGTCTCCCATGGTTCGTCTCCCCCTCTGATTTCCTCCCCTTCATACTTCCCCTCCTCCAATCTTCTTCTTTTTTTTTTCTTAACATATATTGCATTATTTGTTTCAGAGGTACAGATCTGTGATTCAACAGTCTTGCACAATTCACAGCGCTCACCATAGCACATACCCTCCCCAATGTCTATCACCCAGCCACCCCATCCCTCACACCCCCCACCACTCCAGCAACCCTCAGTTTGTTTCCTGAGATTAAGAATTCCTCATATCAGTGAGGTCATATGATACCTGTCGTTCTCTGATTGACTAATTTCGCTCAGCATAACACCCTCCAGTTCCATCCACATCATTGCAAACGGCAAGATCTCATTCCTTTAGATGGCTGCATAATATTCCATTGTGTATATATGCCACATCTACTTTATCCATTCATCTGTTGATGGACATCTTGGCTCTTTCCATAGTTTGGCTATTGTGGACATTGCTGCTATAAATATCAGGGTGCACGTACCCCTTCGGATCCCTACATTTGTATCTTTGGGGTAAATACCCAATAGTGTAATTGCTAGATCGTATGGTAGCTCTATGTTTAACTTTTTGAGGAACCTCCATACTATTTTCCAGAGTGGCTGCACCAGCTTGCATTCCCACCAACAGTGTAGGATGGTTCCCCTTTCTCCGCATCACCGCCAACATCTGTCGTTTCCTGACTTGTTCATTTTAGCCATTCTGACTGTTGTGAGGTGGTATCTCATTGAGGATTTGATTTGGATTTCCCTGAAGCCGAGGAATGTTGAGCACTTTTTCATGTGTCTGTTGGCCATTTGGATGTCTTCTTTGGAAAAATGTCTGTTCATGTCTTCTGCCCATTTCTTGATTGGATTATTTGTTCTTGGGGTGCTGGGTTTGATAAATTCTTTATAGATTTTGAATACTAGCCCTTTATCTGATATGTCATTTGCAAATATCTTCTCCAATTCTATCGGTTGTCTTTGGTTTTGTTGACTGTTTCTTTTGCTGTGCATAAGCTTTTGATTTTGATGAAGTCCCAAGAGTTCATTTTTGCCCTTGCTTCCCTTGCCTTTGGCGATGTTTCTAGGAAGAAGTTGCTGTGGCTGAGGTCGAAGAGGTTGCTGCCTGTGTTCTCCTTTAGGATTTCGATGGACTCCTGTCTCACAGTGAGGTCTTTCAACCATTTGGAGTCTATTTTTGTGTGTGGTGTAAAGAAATGGTCCAGTTTCATTCTTCTGCATGTGGCTCTCCAGTTTTCTCAACACCATTTGTTGAAGTGACTGTCTTTTTTCCATTGGACATTCTTTCCTGCTTTGTCGAAGATTAGTTGACCATAGAGTTGAGGGTCCATTTCTGGGCTCTCTATTCTGTTCCATTGATCTATGTGTCTGTTTTTTTGTGCCAGTACCATACTGTCTTGATGATGACAGCTTTGTTTCTTTTGTTTTATTTTTATTTTTTTATTGTTATGTTAATCACCATGCATTACATCATTAGTTCTTGATGTAGTGTTCCATGATTCATTGTTTGTGCATAACACCCAGTGCTCCACGCAGAACGTGTCCTCCTTAATACCCGTCACCAGGCTAACCCATCCCCCCACCGCCCTCCCCTCTAGAACCCTCAGTTTGTTTTTCAGAGTCCATCGTCTCTCATGGTTCATCTCCCCCGCCGACTTACTCCCCTTTATTCTTCCCCTCCTGCTATCTTCTTTTTTTTCTTTTTTCCTAACATATCTTGCATTATTTGTTTCAGAGGTACAGATCTGTGATTCAACAGTCTTGCAGAATTCACAGCGCTCACCATAGCACATACCCTACCCAATGTCTATCACCCAGCCACCCCATCCCTCCCACCTCCCACCACTCAGCAACCCTCAGTTTGTTTCCTGAGATTAAGAATTCCTCATATCAGTGAGGTCATATGATATATGTCTTTCTCTGATTGACTTATTTCACTCAGCAGAACACCCTCCAGTTCCATCCACGTCATTGCAAATGGCAAGATCTCATTCCTTTATATGGCTGCATAATATTCCATTGTGTATATATACCAATTCTCTAGCCATACTTCTGTCGATGGACATCTTGGCTCTTTCCACAGTTTGGCTATTGTGGACATTGCTGCTATAAACATTGGGATGCACATACCCCTTTGGATCCCTACATTTGTATCTTTGTGGTAAATACCCAGTAGTGCAATTGCTGGATCGTATGGTAGCTCTATTTTCAACTGTTTGAGGAACCTCCATACTGTTTTCCAGAGTGGTTGCACCAGCTTGCATTCCCACCAACAGTGTAGGAGGGTTCCCCTTTCTCCGCATCCCCGCCAGCATCTGTCGTTTCCTGACTTGTTCATTTTAGCCATTCTGACTGGTGTGAAGTGGTATCTCATTGAGGTTTTGATTTGGATTTCCCTGATGCTGACCGATGTTGAGCACTTTTTCATGGGTCTGTTGGCCATTTGGATGTCTTCTTTGGAAAAATGTCTGTTCATGTCTTCTGCCCATTTCTTGATTGGATTATTTGTTCTTTGGATATTGAGTTTGATAAGTTCTTTATAGATTTTGGATACTAGCCCTTTATCTGATGTGTCATTTGCAAATATTTTCTCCCATTCTGTCGGTTGTCTTTTGGTTTTGTGGACTGTTTCGTTTGCTGTGCAAAAGCTTTTTATCTTGATGAAATCCCAATAGTTCATTTTTGCCCTTCCTTCCCTTGCTTTTGGCGATGTTTCTAGGAAGAAGTTGCTGTGGCTGAGGTCGAAGAGGTTGCTGCCTGTGTTCTCCTTTAGGATTTTGATGGACTCCTGTCTCACATTGAGGTCTTTCAACCATTTCGAGTCTATTTTTGTGTGTGGTGTAAGGAAATGGTCCAGTTTCATTCTTCTGCATGTGGCTGTCCAATTTTCCCAACACCATTTGTTGAAAAGATTTTTTTCCATTGGACATGCTTTCCTTCTTTGTTGAAAATGAGTTGACCATAGAGTTGAGGGTCCATTTCTGGGCTCTCTCTCTGTTCCATTGATCGATGTGTCTGTTTTTGTGCCAGTGCCATACTGTCTTGATGATGACAGCTTTGTAATAGAGCTGGAACTGTGATGCCGCCAGCTTTGCTTTTCTTTTTCAATATTCCTCTGGCTATTCGGGGTCTTTTCTGGTTCCATACAAATTTTAGGATTATTTGTTTCATTTCTTTGAAAAAAGTAGATGGTATTTTGATGGGGATTGCATTGAATGTGTACATTGCTCTAGGTAGCATTGACATCTTCACAATGTTTGTTCTTCCAATCCATGAGCATGGAACGTTTTTCCATTTCTTTGTGTCTTATTCAATTTCTTTCCTGAGTATTTTATAGTTTTCTGAGTACAGATCCTTTGCCTCTTTGGTTAAATTTATTCCTAGGTATCTTATGGTTTTGGGTGCAATTGTAAATGGGATTGACTCCTTGATTTGTCTCTCTTCTGTCTTGTTCTTGTATAGGAATGCCACTGATTTCTGTGCCTTGATTTTATATCCTGTCACGTTGCTGAATTCCTGTATGAGTTCTAGCAGTTTTGGGGTGGAGTCTTTTGGGTTTTCCACATGAAGTATCATATCATCTGCAAACAGTGAGAGTTTGACTTCTTTGTCAATTTGGATGCCTTTTCTTTCTTTTTATTGTCTGATTGCTGTTGCTAGGACTTCTAATACTATGTTGAGTAGCCGTGGTGATAGTGGACATCCCTGCCGCATTCCTTACCTTAAGGGAAAAGCTCTTAGGTTTTCCCCATTGAGAATGATATTTGCTGTAGGTTTTTCGTAGATGGCTTTTATGATATTGAGGTATGTACCCTGTATCCCTATTCTCTGAAGAGTTTTGATCAAGAAAGGATGCTGTACTTTGTCAAATGCTTTTTCTGCATCTATTGAGAGGATCATATGTTTCTTGTTCTTTCTTTTGGTAATGTATTGTAACACGTTGATTGATTTGCGGATGTTGAACCAAACTTGCAGCCCAGGGATAAATCCCACTTGGTCATGGTGAATAATCCTTTAAATGGCCTGTTGGATCCTATTGGCTAGAATTTTGGTGAGAATTTTTACACCCATGTTCATCAAGGATATTGGTCTGTAATTCTCCTTTTTGATGGGGTCTTTGTCTGGTGTGGGTATCAAGGTAATGCTGGCCTCATAAAACGAGTTTGAAAGTTTTCCTTCCATTTCTATTTTTTGGAACAGTTTCAGAAGAATAGGTATTAATTCTTCCTTAAATGTTTGGTAGAATTCCCCTGGGAAGCCATCTGGCCCTGGGCTTTTGTTTGTTGGGAGATTTTTGATGACTGCTTCAATTTCCTTAGTGGTTATAGGGCTCTTCAGGTTTTCTATTTCTTTGTGGTTCAGTTTTGGTAGTTGATACATCTCTAGGAATGCATCCATTTCTTCCAGGTTATCTAATTAGCTGGCATAGAGTTGCTCATATTATGTTCTTATAATTGTTTGTATTTCTTTGGTGTTGGTTGTGATCTCTCCTCTTTCATTCATGATTTTGTTGGTTTGGGTCATTTCTCTTTTCTTTTTGATCAGTCTGGCCAGGGGTTTATCAATCCTGTTAATTCTTTCAAAGAACCAGCTCCTAGTTTCGTTGATCTGTTCTACTGTCGTTTGGTTTCTATTTCATTGATTTCTGCTCTGATCTTTATTATTTCTCGTCTCCTGTTGGGTTTAGGCTTTCTTTGTTGTTTTTTCTCTAGCTCCTTTAGGTGTAGGGTTAGGTTGTGTATTTGAGACCTTTCTTGTTTCTTGAGAAAGGCTTGTATTCCTATATACTTTCCTCCCAGGACTGCCTTTGCTGCATCCCAAAGATTTGGAACAGTTGTGTTTTCATTTTCATTGGTTTCCATGAATTTTTTTAATTCTTCTTTAATTTCCTGGTTGACCCATTCATTCTTTAGTAGGATGCTCTTTAGTCTCCATGTATTTGAGTTCTTTCCGACTTTCCTCTTGTGATTGAGTTCTAGTTTCAAAGCACTCTGGTCTGAAAATATGCGGGGAATAATCCCAATCTTTTGGTACCAGTTGAGACCTGATTTGTGACCTACGATGTGATCTCTTCTGGAGAATGTTCCACGGGGACTAGAGAAGAATGTGTATTCCGTTGTTTTGGGATAGAATGTTCTGAATATGTCTGTGAAGTCCATTTGTTCCAGTGTGTCATTTAAAGTCTTTATTTCCTTGTTGATCTTTTGCTTAGATGATCTGTCCATTTCAGTGAGGGGGCTTTTAAAATCCCCCACTAGTATTGTATTGTTGTCAGTATGTTTCTTTGCTTTTGTTATTGATTGCCTTATATAATTGCCTGCTCCCATATTAGGGGCATAGATATTTACAATTGTTAGGTCTTCTTGTTGGATAGATCCTTTAAGTAGGATATAGTGTCCTTCCTCATCTCTTATTACAGTGTTTGTTTTAAAATCTAATTTGTGTGATATAAGGATTGCCACCCCAGCTTTCTTTTGGTGTCCATTAGCATGGTAAATGGTTTTCCACCCCTTCACTTTTAATCTGGGGATGTCTTTGGGTCTAAAATGAGTCTCTTGCAGACAGTATATCGATGGGTCTTGTTTTTTTATCCAATCTGATAGCCTGTGTCTTTTGATTGGGGCATTTAGCCCATTTACATTCAGGATAAGTATTGAAAGATATGAATTTAGTACCATTGTATTGCCTTTAAGGTGACTGTTACTGTATATTGTCTGTGTTCCTTTCTGGTCCATGCTGTTTTTTGACTCTCTCTTTGCTTAGAGGACCCCTTTCAATATTTCTTGGAGGGTTGGTTTTGTGTTTGCAAATTCCTTTAGTTTTTGTTTGTCCTGGAAGATTTTTATCTCTCTTTCTATTTTCAATGACAGCCTAGCTGGATATAGTATTCTTGGCTGCATATTTTTCTCGTTAATGCTCTGAATATATCATGGCAGTCCTTTCTGGCCTGCCAGGTCTCTGTGGATAGGTCTCTTGCCAGTCTAATGTTTCTACCATTGTAGGTTACATATCTCTTCTCCCGAGCGGCTTTCAGGATTTTCTCTTTGTCTCTGAGACTTGTAAGTTTTACTATTAGATGTCCGGGTGTTCACCTATTTTTATTGATTTTGAGAGAGGTTCCCTGTGCCTCCTGGATTTTGATGCCTGTTTCCTTCCCCACATTAGGGAAGTTCTCTGCTATAATTTGCTCCAATATACCTTTTGCCCCTCTCTCTCTTTCTTCTTCTTCTGGGATCCCAATTATTCTAATGTTGTTTCGTCTTACAGTATCGCTTATCTCTCGAATTCTGCCCTCGTGATCTAGTAGTTGTTTATCTCTCTTTTTCTCAGCTTCTTTATTTTCCATCATTTGGTTTTGTGTATCACTGATTCTCTCTTCTGCCTCATTTATCCTAGCAGTTAGTGCCCCCATTTTTATTGCACCTCATTCATAGCCTTTTTGATTTCTACTTGGTTAGATTTTAGTTCTTTTATTTTTCTAGAAAGGCTTTCTCTAATAACTTCCAGGCTTTTTTCAAGCCCAGCTAATATCTTTAAAAATCATGATTCTGAACTCTAGGTTCAACATCATACAAATGTCCATATTGAGTAGGTCCCTGGCAGACGGTACTACCTCTTGTTCTTTTTGTTGAGGTGATTTTTTCCATCTTGTCATTTTGTCCAGAGGAGAATAGATGAATGAGAGAACAAAATGCTAACAGGGTAACAACGTCCCCAGAAAATATACTCTAAACAAATCAGAAAAGACCTGAAACCAGGGGAAAAGAAAGGGAAAGAAAGAAAAAAGAAAAAGAAAAAAAAAGAAACAGAAAAAGTTAAAAACAAACAAAAACAGAACAAAAAAAAAAACAGAATATGATCAAATATGTTTAGGCTGGTGCATAGATCAGTGCCACACACTAGATTTTGGGCGTATTTTGTCTGTTAGAAGAGAGTGTTCCCACAATTTTAAAGAAAGAAAAACTTATATATGTACAAAAATAAGGGTTGACACATTGAAGGGTCGGAATATGACCATAAAGATGAAAAGTATAAAAAATTTTATAAATGGAATTGATAAGAAATTGTTGGAAAATAGAAAGAAGAGGATTTAAAAGAAAAAAGGAAAAAAAAGGAAGAGAATGTGATCAGGCAGGAGACTAGAACAAAGCCATACACTACAGACTTAGGGTATATTTTGATCTGTTTAAAGAAACTGTATCTCAAAATTTTAAAGAGAGAACAACTTATATATATATGCCAAAAATAAAGGTAACTACTATGAAGGGATAAAATATGACTCTAAAAATGAAAAATAAAAATGTTTTTCAAAAAAGGGATTGATAAGATGTTGGTTGAAAATGGCTAAAGAAAAATTCAAAAAAAAAGTTAAACAAAAAATTAGCTTTGTAAGACTAAGGAATCATGGTAAAAAAGCCATGGATTCTATGTGCAGTATTCCCCTAGTTCTGGAGTTCTGCCGTTCTCATTGATCGGTAAACTTGGTCTTGGCTGGCTGTTCTTGCTGATCTTCTGGGGGAGGGGCCTGTTGCTGTGGTCCCCAAATATCTTTGCTGGAGGCGGAATTGCCTTGCCCTTGCCGGTCCCGGGTAAATAATCTGCTTGAGTTTGCTCTTGGGAGCTTTTGTTCCTTGAAAACTTTCCATACAGCTTTGGAGGATGATAGTGAAAATGGTGGCCTCCCAATCTCCCCCCCGGAGGAGCTGAGAACTCAGGGCCCCACTCCTCAGTGAGCCCCCAGAGAAAAGCAGTCAATCACTCCCATCTCCCCAGTCTCCGGCTGCACTCCGTGCTCACCCGGCCTGTGACCAAGCATTTCTATCTCTGGCACCCGACCCTTTGTGGAGTCTCCAAACCCAGCAGATCCCTGCGGTGTGCTCCCGCGCCGCTCCTCCCGGGGGAGGAAGGAGAATCTCCCTGGATCTGCCGCTTGTTGGGTCCCTGCTGGAGGAGCAGTGGCCTGACTGTGCCGCGGATCACAGTTTATGGTGACCCTGAGCTGAGAGCCCACTCCTCGGCTCCATCTCTGCCATTGGCTTCCCCGCTCTGACACCTGGGAGCTCTGCTGCACTCAGGCACCCCCGGTCTTTCTGTGACCCCGAGGGCCCTGAGACCACACTGTCCCGTGATGGTTCCACCCCCTCTTAGCCACTGGAGTGACGTCCCTCATCAGAGCCGACTTGTAAACATTCCGAGTTTTGTGATCCGCTGCTCTATCACTTGCTGGCAGCGGCTGTCGGAGGCCCCCTCCCCCACCATCTATCCTCCCGAATATTGCCTGAGATTCACTTCTGTGCACATCCTACCTTCCAGAAAGTGGTCACTTTTCTGTTCAGAGAGGTGTTGCAATTCTTTTCTTCAATCTCCTGTTGAGTTCGTAGGTGTTCAGAGTGGTTTGATCCCTATCAGGCTGAATTCCTGAGACCAGATGAAATCCAGGTCTCCTACTCCTCAGCCATCTTGCTCCCCACTCCCCACCCACCCCCGCTGTGAAGAGCGTTTTTTTGGTACGTTCATCATATAATAGGGTTGCACATATGCCTTTTTTTTTTCTTTCAGCCCTTGAGTTACCAATAATCTATTTCTATGCACCCCTATTATAAAAATATCTGCAAAGGATAGAGCTGCAAGAGGAACTTTTCTCACCAATCTTCATTCACCCTACTGCTGCAGTTGCAAACTTTGTCCCAGTGTATGGAGAAACCCCTATTACCCCTGCCTACAGCATACTGATTCCTGAACTAGTCCTGTTCTCTTTTCCTTCCAGTGCCAGTTTTTCCTGGGAAATCCCAGGGATAAAAAGGCGGAAAGTGAGGGATGTATGATAAGGTGACTGTATGTATCACTACGTGCAACTTTCCTAGCTCCTCTTGCTCCTCTTTCCTGCCTCCAAGGGCCATCTGAAGGCTGAATTATCACCCATTATACTGTTTCCCTCCCCATACCATCCCTGTTCTTAACCCCAACATAAGTTCCCACCCAGTTCCTTACACTCGAGAGTCTCCTGTATTCATCCAGAGAATTTCAAATGCAAATTAAATGACTCAGAGCAAACTGAGAAAAAAAAGTGGATATTTAATTTACTGTCACAGAACTGAAATGTACAAAAGTAATAGTTTCAAGCCAGTTTGATCCAGGTGATCATTTTCTGTCATTTAAAATCTGCCTCTCTCTAAACTCTTGTATACTATACTATACTATACTATACTATACTATACTATACTATACTATACTATATTCTTATTGGCATAGCCTTAAATATACTATATTTAAATATATTATACTATAGTCTTATTAGGATATGCTTAAAATTTGACTGTAGACCTTGGCTAAGCAGGCTGCTTTCCTTTTTTTAACACACAAAGGTAAAAGACTTCACTTTCCCTTCAGTCATTTCCCTACAAACTCATCTACTCTCACCTGTGAGCAGAAAAATCTCCAGACTCACTGCTTAAAACATGGGCAACAAATGTATTTGGAGCATGACTAAATTGGATTTCCCAATGCATTTTCCTACAGAAATCTTTTACTTATTTATACTTACTTAATTCCTGCCTTGTTCCAAAAATGACTTAAGGTGAAAAGGAAAGACTTGTTGTAATGCAGTAAATGTCAAAGTGCTTCTGAAACTTAATTTCAAATACTTTTTTATAAGTTAAATAGATTTCTGTAGATGGCCTGGCCCAATATCCAATCACCATTTTTAATGGTGATTTAAGGGATATGCTTCTTAAGTGAAAAAATGGTTTACAGATGGAATTTTTTGAGCGCCATCTGTTCAGACTTGCAGTGGACTGCCTTATTCCTTTTCATGTCAATGGCTAACTGAAATTCACTGGACATTCTACGTTAGATTCTCTCAATATGTTTGTACAAATGCTTTATTGAATAAACACTTGGTCCCATTTCTTTCAAGCCAAATCCTTAGTCTAGATGAATCATATTGTTTAATTTTCTAGATAGCTGCTACTTCAGTACTGAAATTCTTAACCCTGTGCGGCAGTATTGACTAATCTCTGCTAACGTCTAAATGCTTTCTTCCCCCCAAATATAAAAATACATGAAATATGTATTGTCCAAGTAGCCATAGGCCTCATTAGTCTATGGAAATAATGAGTTCACATTAGAATTTATGTTCAAATCCTGCTGGGACATTGTCCCATCTGCTCAAGCAGGAAGTCAGCATCCCAGAAAATTCCCTTACCACTGCCACTCCACTATCCTTGAAAGTATTCCTCGGAATTCTTAGGGAGTATTTTTATGTGGAATCATAAAGTCCATGTCTATCAGGGATCCATTCTCTCTCCAGATTTTTCTTTTTAGGAGAGCGGGCTCTGGAACTAAACTACCTGGGTTCAAATCCTGGTGCTCCTGTTTACAAGCTGTGTCTCTTAACTTTAGCTTGTTATATGGGAAGTGAGGATTGTTTCAAGATTAAGAGAAAGCATATGGAGTAGTTGGAGAATGCCTGACATGTATTAAGTGTTCCATAAACATTAATCACTACTATTATCCACAACACCTTCTGCTGCTTCTCTTTTTTAAGGCTCTTGCCCTGACTGCAGGACACAAGCCTCAAAATCAGCCAATCCAGGGGGGCATCAGAAGAGTCCTCAGTGTGCCATATGTATTCATCACAGAAATGGAGAGAAATCCCCTGCTCGCCTTTGGCTCAAGTGCTTTTCTTGGAGCTGCTTGGGGTCAAGGTGACACAAGGTCTCCTATTTTTCATCTTTTTTCCAGGCTCTAGTGCATCCAAAGCTACTTTTTGCAGATAGCCTTCACCTCATGAAAATTAATCTTTAGGACCCAAGGCCTCAGCCCAGATAAGTCCCCTTTTAGTGGGGACTAAAATCTAACTCAGCCACATAACTTCAGTGATCTCACTTTATGGCTCCATGACCTCTACACACAATTGTCCTCAGTTGCACTCTCTACCTGTAAGTTACCTTAATTTTAATTGTCAATATATATTAGGTAAATTAGTGGACTGAATCCGTGTAATTCAAGTCAAAACCTTTTATGTTCCTTCGCACTGCTGTAGATATGTCAGTGCATTTTATTTCCTCAGTCCTATGAAACATTCTGCTTTTGTCTTCAGAAAATGATATGTAAAAACAACTTAGTAAAGCAAAATAACGATTTTTTTTAGGACAAAACAAAAGTCAAAATGAATTTGGTAAATACTATTAAAAAACTATTCAAACATTTTAAATTTTAAATAATTACTTTTGACTAATTTAATATTTTATTTATCTTAAGCCAGCTCTAGGGTATACCATGTCCTGTTTTAAATCATTTTAAGATGACAAGAACAAATTGGACCCACATGAAATCTTTTTAATGGGTAACCAGCTACTACTGCAAAAATTTGGAACCTGCTTCAATTTTTGATCTTATCAATGATATTCAGAGAGGTAATGTAATGTCATGATTATATGAGAAGGCTGGGGGGGCAGTTTGCCTAGTTTGAATCCTGGCTCTACCTAAATGGGAGCTGTGTATCTTGAGCAAGTTTCTTAACTCTCTGTACTTCAGCTTCCCCATCTGTAAAATGGGGATAATAATAGTCCAGAGGTTACAGGACCAAGAATTAAAATAGTTAATATATATTAAGTGGTCACAGTGCCTGGCACATAACAAACTCTCAGTAACTGTTGGCTCTTATAATCCATTATGTCAAAAACATTGGACAAAAAGAACATCATTTTGACTCATATACTTAAAATATTTTTTGAGCATCCAACTACATCCAGGAGCTGTGCTAGATTATGGACTAAAGCAATTAAGACAAAATTACTTCCTCAAAAACTAATAGTCTTCTGTTTGAAAATTTTCAGATGAGTGCTTCCATTAAATATTTCATTTTAGAGAACAGCTATGTTCATGACCCCAGCTTATGGAAGAGATGGCTATTTTTAAAAGAGAAAAGGTATCACTTGCATAAATGAAGAATTTTTAAAAATTATAGGCAGAAATCTTTTTTTCTTTCTTATCCAAAATATCCAAATTTTAGGCAAGTATGACTATGTCAATGAATAGCTTTAATAGGATCCAAGTGTCTAGGAAGAGTTAATGCAGCTGCAAAAAAAGCTCTATGCTTTTATCCTCCTAGAAGTCATTCAAATAATTTAAAAATTAGCCTCTGAAGATAAACTATAATAATTTCCATTTTAAATGCAACATTGTATAATTAGCATTTTTCCATTTATTCAGCATTTCTGTTCTTCAAAGACTAAAAAGAGTTACTTAAACTTGAGTGATACAGCTAAGCTTAAAAAACTAGGAATAATACTTTGCTATCTTTTCCAGGAAATACATATTATTTTCTAGAAATTCAGCATCATCAATAAGAATTCTTAAAATGACACAAATTAGAAAATAATTTAGCCTCCCAATTATTATTGAGAGTTTATGAGAAAGGCTGCTAGTCAATCTCTTGGGGTAAATGGAAGTAAAGTGACAGCATAGGGTACATACGTTAAGTTGTGAAGTGAAACTGACCTTGTGCCAATCTCTCGACCTTCCCTTCTTAACAGATGAATGTCATTTGCTGCGTCAGTGGTTTGAAGTCAATAACCATTGATACTCTCCTTTGGGAACTCTTGTACTTACAAAGGCAATATTTTAGAATGTGGACACAGTCTGCTGATGAGTAAGTATCTCTAATGATAGTGGGAAGAAATGTTACTTTGAAGCTCTGAAATTCAGAAGAATTATTGCTGCTCTGTTCTTTTTAGTAGTTATTGAACAATAATGGTGCATAATTCTGAACTACGCTCAAGCAGGGGAAAAAAAGGTTATATCTAATAAGAACTTTAAAATGTTTATGTTCTATAATACATCATTCTTGTTCTCTTTGGAGAGCAATTTCAAAATGCTTACCTGGTAAGAAACTTGGTAGAACAACACCTTTTCAAATGAAACTGTTAATTTACGTCTAGGACAGAAAGATATGCAGAAGGTTAGTTTTCAGCTCAAATATACTCTTAGCTATGAAATGTGTTTTACCATACCATTGTGCCTTGTCTTTGGAGTCCTTCTTCTAGTATTTGGTTACTTGCTTCGTCTGGACAAATTTTGAACCATGGCCTTGTGGTCAGTTAAAATTCACTGTCAACTGTGGCTCACAAGGTTTGGCTTTTTAACAACCATTTCTTTATTTTCTGTCCTCACATATTTCTGGATGCCATATAGTACTTAAGACAAATCATGGAGGATTTGGATAGCCCCTCGATCTTTGGCATTGAGGCCTTAGAATGTCACCAGGCTTTGGTGTCAAACACAGCTGGACTGGACAATTCATTTTACCTAATTCCACAACATAATTTGGCTTTCTTCATGAAGGTGTGAATCCTGGTTCCAAGTAGGAGATATTTGAGATCCTGGTGACCTCCAGTTGGGTTACAGGGACCTGGAGATATGGCCCATTGAATATGAGCTTGTCTGCTTTTGGGTCCACTTTTACCTTTGTGTTATTTTTGGCCAAGAGGAAGAACGATTCCTGTAGCTGCATGTTAAACATGTGAATAATAGTTCTCCTTGCCTAAAAAAAAAGTGCATTTTTGTAATACAGGTTAGAGTTGGCATTTAGGAAGTTTCACCCTTGTTCCTCATCTCTCCTCCCAAAGAGACTTTTCAATGGAAACAAGTGAAATGAATAAAAACGTGATTAGATGAGACAGCTCCAATATGATCTGTAGCACCCTGTCAAAGCATTTGTCACATATATTGTAACTTATCTTTTTATATGTCTGCCTTCCCCTCCAGACTGTGACCTTCTTCAAACAGGGATTGTGTGTTACTACTCTTTCATCAGTGCCTGGCAAAAGTCCTTTTGTAGAGCAGTCATTTAACGTTCGATAAATGAACAAACAAGCAAATAACATAAATGAATGAATGAGTAAATTTAGAGTAGATCACTTTACGAAATATTTTGTTAATGAGTACCGCTGAGATGTCTCCTAAATCTAGTTAGGAAACATGATGGCTCTCCACCTAATCAACAATAAGTGAACAATAAATGTAAAATATGCATATGGATGTGAAAAGAATCAGTTGCTTAAACCCAGAGGAAACATGGTGTTACTGAAGAGCATGAATGTTTTTGGTTTGCAGCTGTTGCAACTTTTGGGATAGAAAAGTCCTATCCAAAGTGAATATATTTTCCCCTATTGCCACAGTTGGTTTCTGAGTTTGGTTAGTTTGAATCAACTTCAGAGAATCTGACCACCTTTTGAGACTTTGAGAGGATTGAGAGCCTGGATCAAGAAACCTCTGCTTAAAACCTGAGTAGATTGATCAGCATCATTCAGATCTCCGTGTGTTTCAGTTCAGAGTGTTTATAAACACACTAATTCTACAAGAGGATTGTATTACTTCAAATCAAATGAATCCAGCAAATTTTAATAGAGAAATTTCGCTTAAGTTCACATACACAACGGCATTGATAATAACTAGTAGCAAAGTCCCAATGAATATGTGTGGATACTCTTATTTCAGTCATCATAACCTTAGTCATCTCAGTGACTTTCCACTTTCTTAAGTAAAATGACCAGGAAATAGAACTTGATCTGATTGATTTGGTTGGTTCAGTGATTAATTTATGCATGTGTTTATGAGGCTCTGTAAGAGACTTGCTCCAAGTCAAAACAAAATTTGACTAGTCAGAGAAATTGTGTTTTTGAAAAAATTCTGTTTATCTCCTTTTGAGTGCTATAATGAATACGTAGACATAAAACTGTTCAAGAGGGGCGCCTGGTTGGCTCAGTCGGGTAAGTGTCTGCCTAGCCTCTCAGGTCATGATCCCAGGGTCCTGGGTTGGAGCCCCGCATCAGCCTCTCTGCTCAACGGGAGACTGCTTCTCCCTCCTTGCTATCTCTGTCACTATCTGTCTCTCTCTCTCAAATAAATAAATAATATCTAAAAAAAAAACAAACAAACAGAAAACACTCTTCTGAAAAAAAAAAAAAACTGTTTAAGAGATGGGAGCCTCTTGAGGCCAGTTCTGATCCTTTGACTGATAGAAAGGAAACCAACATATGTTGAGTAACTGTTCCTCACCTGTGTGAGATGAATAGCTATAGGTCAGGTTGTATACTAACAGACCTTTTATATCCGAATGGGGCGGGTACCTAGCTCTACTTTCACAAAAGTTTTCTCTCTGATTCCTCAATCAAAATTTATTTACTACACACACACACACACACACACACACACGCACACACACACACAAATATATATGATTATCTGCTATGTGTATTCAGATTTCAAAGGTTCCAAATCGTGAATTAAGCTATATAACTAACACAATCTTAATAAAATACCAACTTTTTGAGACATCTGACAAAATGATATTAAATTTAAGTAGGAAGTGTAAATATATCAGTCTGTTCTTAAATCCAGTGGAACTTATATTAAAGTTGGGAGAGACACAAATGCAAGTGAACATATAAATAAAATATATGTTTAATTTTTATACCGTGAAAAATGCTCTAGAGAACAGCACAATAGGTGGATATGGAGCACTATCTGTGGGGCTTCAGTTATAAACAAGGTCTACAGAGAATACCAATGAGGTAAGTACTATTATTTTCATTTTATAGGAGAGAAATTTTATACTTCCAAGATATGTGAATGCTATCTGATAATCACTAATGGTTCAAAAAGAGTTTGGTTTGGGTATTTGAGTTACTTAAATCAAAGCTACAATATAACCATCTAAAATCAATCCAACAAAATGTAACAGATATTTTGATAACAACTCATGGAATTTCTGTTTTTAAATAACTCATTGGTTAAAAATCAAAACCTTGATTCTGCAATGTTTATAAAATAATGAAAATGAAAGCAATAAGCTTCAGAACCTATGGGATATATCCACAATCATATACAGTACAATTCCCATAGTCTTAAACTCTTACATAAGAAAGATTAACAATAAGTAAATTAATTATTCAAATCAAGTTTCTGGAAAAGATCAACAAGTAAGGGGGGCCTGGGTGGCTCAGTCGTTAAGCATCTGCCTTCGGCTCAGGTCATGATCCCAGAGTCCTGGGATCAAGTCCCGCCTCGGGCTCCCTGCTCAGCGGGAAGCCTGCTTCTCCCTCTCCCACTCCCCCGCTTGTGTTCCCTAGCTCGCTGTGTCTCTCTCTGTAAAATAAATAAATAAAATCTTAAAAAAAAAAGATCAACAAGTAAGAATTAAGGAAAGTAGAAGGAATGATTTAACAAAATGGAAGCAGAAGTTTATACATAATGAAACAGAACCTATAAATAAATCCAAAGCCTGGTTCTTAAAACAAAACAGATAAAGCAGATTAAATTTGAAATGAAACTGAGGAGATAAACAAACAACTGCACCTAAAGAAGAAATCAAATTAGTTAAAAGTGAATATCTTACAATATTCTCTAATTCTATTTGAAAACCTAGATAAAAATGAAAGTTTTTCAAATAAAAGAATTCAGAAGTTATCAGAATTTACTCAAAAAGATGTGGAAAAACTAAATAACCCAAAAATTCAAGGTGAGAATTGAGAAGTGTTTGTTATTCCCTACAAACATCATGCTCAGAAGATTTAACAGATGAAGTCTTTCAAATACTTTGGAACTTTGAAAGAAATAATTCTAATATTGTCAAATAAATTTATATCATATAAAAAAGGAAAGTTTAAACTGATATCACAATCTGATTAATGGTAAGAGAAAGGGAAAAACAAAGACAGACTATTTTAACCCATGAAAGCAAAAAAGCAATACAAATTATTGGCAAATAGAATAGAGCTGTATGAAAGATGCCTTAATATTTGGAAAACTGGTGATAAAATTTACCATATTAAAAGATGGAGGAAAATGGTATGATCAATTTAATAGATACAGTTGCTTTAGAGCAATATTTATTTTTTTAAGATAAAACTAAAGCTTCAATATATGCTATATAACAAGTGGCATGAGAAAAGTAGTTTTATAAAGAGGTATTACAAGAAGATATCCCTGAAACGAAAAACTACATCTGCACAGTGAATTAACATGAAAATGAGGCATAGAACTCTTTACATTGATATATATCCCTGTTATGTTAATGAATTGATGGGTATTAAAGAGGGCACCTATTGAATGGAGCACTGGGTGTTATACGCAAAGAATGAATCATGGAACACTACATCAAAAACTAATGATGTAATTTATGGTGATTAACATAACATAATAAAATTAAAAAAAGATGAAGAAATAATTATTTAGGTCTCAGAAAATCTAGTCATCTCCAGAAAGAGGAAAAAATCAGACAGACCTCTGACATTCCATACTGAATAGTAAAGGAGAATTGTCTGCACTATGCTGTCCAATACAATCACTGCTAAATACATACAGCTTTTGAGCTCTTAAAGTGTGGTTAGTTCAAACTGAGATGTGCTATAACTGAAAAATACAGGCTAGATTTTGAAGACTTACTATGAAATAAAATTTTTTTAATATCATTCACCATATTTTATATTGATTACATGTTAAAATATTTAAATATTTAAACATATTGAGTTAAAAAAAATACATCACTAACACTAAAAATTAAAAAAGTGATGGAATAAAAAACACTTAGCATACAATGTCTGGGAGTAGTAATCGATGTGTAGAATTTATGTTAAAAAAAACTTTAGGGGCACCTGGGTGGCTGAGTCGATTAAGCGTGTGACTCTTGATTTTGGCTCGGGTCATGATCTCAGGGTGGTGAGATCCACCCCCACACCAGGCTCCACAATGGGCATGGAGCCTGCTTAAGATTCTCTCTCTTCCTCTCCCTCTGCCCCTCTCCGCCTGACAACCCCCATGCTCTCTCTCTCTTAGAAAAAACGAACAAAAACTTTAAATCTTTTCTAAGGATAGTAAAGTAGTATTAAATAAAGAGAAAGACATGCTTTGGACAAGAATTTAAGTCGTGTGTATGAGATAATGGAGCAGTTGATAATTTGGGATTCTGTCAGTGTGTGTTTCTGAGAGAATTATCTATGGTAAGGTGCCTTGGGTGGCTCCGTCGTTTAGCATCTGCCTTCCGCACAGGTCATGATCTCAGGGTCCTGGGATCAAGTCCCACATCGGGCTCCCTGCTTGGCAGGAAGCCTGCTTCTTCCTCTCCCACTCACCCTCCTTGTGTTCCCTCGCTTGCTGTGTCTCTCTCTGTCAAATAAATAAAATCTTTAAAAAAAAAATTATCTATGGTATAAAAATGTATATTTTTCTCAAATCTGTACATTTAACATACGCCTTTCAAAATAACAGGAAGGTTGCTTTTAAGAAAATGCACAATATGATACTAAATTTCATTTGGAAAAATAAACAGTAAGATTAAAATGAAAGTTTGTAAAGAAGACAGAGTAACCTGAGAATAAAAGCCTTACCCAATATTAACATGAGTTCTAAATCTAGAGAGATGGGGTTTGTTACTGATTTAAGAATAGACTGAAACATGTGGAAGTACAAGTGTAAATATATGAATATTTCATATATGATAAAGATAGAATTCAAATAAATGGTGGAGAGAATGGATTAGGTAATAAGTGATGTTTAATAAATTGGTTTGACATTTGGAGAACAAAAGTGACATCTCTATCTCACTTCTTACACTAACATGAATTGCAGATGAATCAAACAGTATCACATAAAATAAAATCACAAAAGCAATGGAGAAAATATTAGAATATTGCTATATGAAGGCCTTCTAAGCACGATGCAAAATTTGGAAGTCGTGAAGGGAGACTGATCAATTTAAGAGCATAAAGATTTAATCGTTCATTCAACATAAAAACTAAAGTCAAAACATGAATGACAACCATGGGGGAAAAGTAGTTGGAAAAGCATATAAGAACAGGCTAATTTTATTTTTAGTAAAGGATTCATAAATTAATAAGAAAAGGTAGTTCAACCCTATAGAAATATGAACAAAAACATAAAGAGATAATTTACTAGGATGTCCATCACAACACGTTTGTAACAACTACTCACACACAAATCTGGAAACAATCTAAATATCTGTCAGTTGTGATTCACACGATTAATAGAATATACAATATAATTTTTATTAAAAATGAGGTGGATTGTTTTCACACATATAGAAAAATACCCAAACCACATTATCATGTGAATAAGTAGCCTAAAAGTATAGAGAGATTTCTGTTATTTGTAAAAAAGCAGGGAATTTCTAATAGGATATCCCTATTAACATTGTAATATTCACTTAATGCAAAGCATAATGGGTCTATTCTATGTTAGTAGCTGATTATTTCAAAAGTCATCACATTAAGTAGAATTTAAAGGGAAAAAGAAAAAGGAATATAAAGACTGCAATACCCATAATTAAATGCATTGATTTCCTAAAAAACTGATTTTGTGTTAGTTTTGAAGAGTGTTGTGTGAATTTAACATTTTGTTTTGAAAATAGGTATTTTAAAAATATGAAATTCATTGTGTAACTTTTGTTACACATGAAACGTGTGGAAGCTAATTATTCAGTTTATTATTTTAGTGGAATAGCATATGATTCCACTGACATATTCTAAAGGTAAATTTAAAGAAGCTCCTTTCAGGGGAGGGGGGCGGGGGGATGGGTTAGCTTGGTGATGGGTATTAAAGAGGGCACGTTCTGCGTGGAGCACTGGGTGTTATGCACAAACAATGAATCATGGAACACTACATCAAAAACTAATGATGTAATGTATGGTGATTAAGATAACAATAAAAAAATTTAAAGAAAGAAGCTCCTTTCATTGAAAAACAGTGGCCTTTTACAACTTATGGGTATTTTTTAGCTTCATGATAAATTTTCTATAGCTGTTCTTCTTTCAGAATAAAAGAATAATTATCTTAAATCTCTCCATCGTTGTATCTATTTCATTTTAACGAAAAGAAATATATAGTATATTTTTGAGTTTCTGAAATTTTAATTTAATTCACCTTTGCTTTCAAAGTTTTAAAAAGATATGAAGAATTTTCACATCTTTCTTTGAAGGAATATTATTTTAAAAATACTCTGCCTCCAAATATTAACCACATATAAACCAGAGAAAATTCATTTGGCCATCGAATTAGTAATAAGTTACCAAGAACTTGAAAATCAATTCATCACTGAGCTAAATTTTATCCTTCTCTCTCAAATCAGTTAGCATATAGCCACAGTTAAATGAGCAAATAGGAAGTTTAATAAAATAAATTATTGTGGTAATTCGGTTACTAGCAGCAAGACCCTAGGGTAGTTTCAACCATTTTAAGTGGCTTCTGTTTTTTCATAAGTTATTTGGAATTGGTTTGTTATAACCTATCCTTCCATTTTCTAGCTAGGGAAATGGGAAGTTGTCATCACTCTGAGGTGATCACTTTTAGAGCTCTTGCTGGGAGTTCTTCCAGCTGTGTTTGGCTTCAGATTAGCATGGTTGCCTCCAACTTGAATCCATTATCACAATTCATTATCTACATTACAAAAACCTTGGAAATTGAAGGTTAATGTGTTGAACTTGAAGAATAAAAAATTTTAACAAAATGAAGTGAATGTAGTTATCTGAGGGAAAAAAATATATTTTTTTACTGTGAGTAATCCTGTATTGCTAAGTTTTCCAAAGAACATACATCCGTCTCCAGATGTTCAAGCAAATCCTTAAAACTTTTTTTAAATCTTCACTGGAGTTAATTAATATTCTAATAAGGATGGTGAATAACCCAGAGGGGGATATATCCCAAACTTACTTGACCATGAAAACTATTTTTTTCCCCTATAGAACATCTGTTTAGTAGAACACAATTTAGATAACACTGATGAGAGCATATTTTCAGACATTAAAAACAGAATAATTACCTTAATAATTTGACTTCCAGCAAAATCTCTTGCTATATTTAAATAACTTTATACTTTAGAAAGTTAATCTATAATATCACCTTTTGTTGGTATGAGAATAACACATATGATTTTAGCTACAGCCTTCATAACTAACTGGTAGAATTTTACCTCAGAGGTGTTTCTGTCAAGGACCCTGTTGACCAAGTTGCTTCTATGTGTTTGTTTGAATAGAGATTTGCTAATCACCAAAGCTGTTGGACACAATGGCTGAGCCTTGTTCATGTTCAGTAGGCTCTGTCCCAAATTCCAGCCTTGGAGGCAGTCTGGCTGTAAAGGCTGGCTCTAGAAACCATGCAATTGTACCCCTGCAAGCAATGACTGTTTTGGCTATGCAATGAGCAGATGGAAAAAAAAAAAGGGAGACATTTTCATATGTGAACACTAAGTGCTATTCACTCTCAGAAGGTTCAATATGAGTGATATATCTGTAATAAACTTAAAGCTTTAAGTTCTTTTGTCATTGTTCCAGGTATTTTTAGGAAACTTAAACTGTTACTGTTCTTCTGGTCTGAGGTTTTTCCCTAAATAGTCCATTTATTCATGCTTACTTGAGGAAAATTTAAAAATTCTTTTCTATTCTTTTCTCTCATGTATTCCAAGTCAGCTTAAAATTGTGAGGACTCAAAGGCAGTTGGGTTATTCTGTTATGTCATTTGGCAGCTTCCTTTTCAACTTTTTCTATATGCCTGTTAAATTTCGTGTCCAAATGAGAGGTTTTCTACCAGTATTTTATTATTCTACCTAGCATTTCATTGTGTTCTCTTCACAATATCTGTGATCTACCACTCTCAATATATGTTTACAGAAAACCTCACTCTTTACTGTGTCTTATAGGAAGCAAATGGGAGATTGGTTCCTGTTTGTAAAATTTCTTAGATTCTAAAAACACCTTTGATATGAAAAGGAATGGAATTCCCATTATGATTGAAAGAAGAAGAAGGGATATAAATCATCTAAAGTAGGTCTGTAAGTTAAGTTGGTGATTACCCATGACCAATTTCAGGGATCTCACAACGGTAAAACATCTTATCTGTAAATGCTCTATTTTACCGAATGGGGTCTCATCTGTTTGTTTTAAGCTCTTTGATTAATGCTAAAATGTGATAGGCCTTCAGATTCTCAGTTAGATACATCAACATCTTATATATTGAGAATATCAGGTGGGTTAATTTAAGAGGAGGATTTGAGTAGGGGAAGAGACAGAGAGACTGCAGGAGGATTTGGGATAGCTAATGTTGGGAGCAGAGGAGAGGGACATGGAAGACAAACAATTCCACTTTGCTAAGTGTCAGTTCTGAATATGTCACTAAATATCCTGAAAAGGAAATCCTGGCCAGTACTGCTAATGTGCATACACTGAAGAACAGATGGCTCACATTTTGTTAATTTTTAGTCAGTAATATGATACATTTTGAAAATTTGGGGGTAGGGTATGAGATAGGAAAGCATCTTTGCTACGTACTGCTAAAAATCTGTCACGGATCCTGTGCATATTTTTATATGAAGCTGGTCTGAAAGTTTGAACCACAGTCTTCCTGAGTTGTCTGAGGCTTGGGTTTTGGGATTCTCTGAAGCCAAAGTCTCTTCACTCATCCAGAAAATCTTCCCTTGTCTGTATCCTTTGGGGCTTTGGGAACTTCAGGGCTATGTGCATCAGTAGGGAACTAGGCTGAAGAAAGGAGTGTGGAAGTAGTGGAAATCTGAGGACCATGAATCTGTGAGGCTTATTTCTTATGTCCAAACTCTAGGAATTTGAGGCATAGTGGTACCTGCAGCTGTTTTTGGTCTTCATCAAAAATATGGCATGCTGCATACTACCTGAGTCTTTCTGCAAGGAGGTCAATGGAAACTCATGCTATTTTTTCTTTTTTTAAAAGATTTTATTTATCTATTTGACAGAGAGACATCGAGAGCAGGAACACAAGCAGGGGGAGTGGGAGAGGGAGAAGCAGGCTTCCCACTGAGCAGGGAGCCCGATGCGGGGCTCGATTCCAGGACCCTGGGATCATGACCTAAGCCAAAGGCAGACGCTTAACAACTGAGTCACCCAGGTGCCCCACCCATGCTGTTCTTTACCAAGCTTGTACTTTTAACCTTGTAGGTGTCTACTGATTATATCAAAATGTTATCTCCCTCATGTTCCATACCTCCTGTGTTGTGTTAATTCGTTTTCTTTGCAATAAATGCTTCTTCTTTAAAAAACCCCATTTAAGGTTGCACGTACACAAATTAGGTTAGTAAGCTTTTCTAGCAGGACATTTGACTTTGTAACACCACACTTATAGTATCTTAGGGGGAGAAATCTTAGAAATCATCCAGTCCTATTCATCTGGTTCATAGATGAAGAAATGGAGATCTAGAGAGGTAGTCTGCCTTACCCAAGGCTTCACAGCTCGCCATGAAGGCAAATCTTTCAGCACCAGCCATGCTTTCCCTCACTGCATCACACTGCCTTCGCTGAATCTATGGACTCACTTAACCTTACCTTGAATGAAAAAGAGAACACATTTCCCTTAAAATACTCTAAAACTTCGAGTACTTGTAGTAAATTTTTAGTATCACAAATCAAATTAAAATATACAAAACAATCACACTTAGATAGAAAGATTGATACTTGCTTGTTACACATGAAACATTCTTGTAATTTATTTGGAATCTGAAAAAGTTATTTAAAATTTACTAAAGACATAAAAAACTTATAAATCTCCAAAATGCAAATTGTCTTGAAGAAACATAAGGTAAGAATTCAAACCAAAGACATCTGCTTGCATTAGTCCCTGCTTACTCAGCTAGCTGCCTACCCACCTGTTCTGCTAATGAGCTTGTTCTTACTATACTCCCTCCCTGTTCCTTCTTAGCATGACAAAGTCTTATAAAGTCAAGAAGTTATCATCCAGTAAAGTCCTGCTCAGCATGAAAAAAATAATTATTTAAACTCTACTGTCATGCACATTTCACAGATTATCTTCATTTTTTTCTACCATGAGTATGATATTCATTGCTTTCAAATCTTAAAGTGGTTCTCTTAGCTTTTTGGATCTGACTCAGAAGTCATTCATTCCACCTTGCTCAATCCCTCTCTTCAATATTCTACCCTGAAGAGGCCTTGGGGCTTAAAGTATCCTGGGTGATGATGTTTTGCATAAAGAGGAGGATAGATATAGCAGCATACTTTCAACAAAATTTTAAATTTATATTTTTCTAAAGTAATACTTCATGGTGCAGGTTGGATTCCCTGGAGAAAATATTCAGATTGAGATTTTCTGCATGAGAAATTTATTGGGAGTGCTCTTGGACCCATACCTGTGAGACAGTGAAGGAAATTAGGATGGACAGAGGGAGAAATTGAACTGGAATGTAGTCATAATGAAGGTCTGTGCTGAACCAGCAGGAAGATCTGGAGTGAAATGGCCCTATGGATTTGACCCACATGGAGGTAAAAAGAGCTAGGCCCTTATACTACCACACTGACCAGTATTTGCATGTGAGCTGCCTCTGGAAATTGGGGGTTGGGAGGAGTGACCTAAGCCAGGGTGGCTCTCTGTATCTTAGATAGCTTTCTTCAGCTCAGGGTGATTCCAAAAGATAAATTCAGATGAAAGCCATCAGCTGCCAACATTCAGGAGGTGGGGGGATGAGTGATGAACGCAGTCCTGAAGGTTGATCTGGGCAGGGTGCCATGGCATCCACAACACCTACCATTTACACTGCTCAGATCCACAGGCTTCATATATTACACTCAGAGAGCAGCTCCTCCTGGATCCTAATGGACTTTTCCTAGAAAAATTATAAGAGTAGAGTTAGTGGGATGAGCAGTAGCTCTAGCTGCTTCTTCTGGTCTCAAGGCTACCACATAACATTTCTGTCTTCTATTAATTATTCTAGATTCCACTTACCTTTGGCTAGCAACTCTTGGTCTAGATGACTTGCTTGCTAGGATGACTCAGTGGGTCTAAGCCCTGGATGACATGTTTTTCATAGTCTGGAAACTTGCCCATTATAATCAAAATTATGCGTCTACTGTGAGACACTGGTAAAGGTCACTGGGGTGCCAAGATGTTCTTCCATTCCTTTATGGTGTAACAGCAGTCTTGCTTTTTCCCGATGATTAGGCCAGTCACTCTTGCCAAGATGTAACTCCTTTCCTTGCCAATTGGTCTTTTAGTCCAAGAAACGTAAAGTCAGGGGCAGCATCCATAGCTTAAAGTTCAATGGCACTTCTGCTGCATCCCATGGTGGAAGCATTCCTACCTGGGAGTCAGAAGTTTTAAACCTGCAGAGTCTAGCATTAAGGGGAAGGGAAGTACATATTCCTCACTTGGGTCATTGAGTGTGAGGGTAAACTGGGCCACTCAAGTTCTGACCCTTTGGTTGGATTCATATATTCTACCGGTTGGGAAGACTAGCACCATTAAAAAGTCATTAATTTAGGGTGTTATACAACATTCCGGAGGAAGATCCCCTATTTTCCCAGGTATTATTTGCAAGCTGGTGCTTTAGCTCTTCCCCATCAGGCCATTCCATTGCCCTACTAGGTCAGCAACTTCTAGATGGCATAGTAAGTGATAGTACCTGTGGATTGTTTGGTCCTATAATCACCAAAAAGTACGTGGGATCCTGTGTCAGTGAATCAAACACTGTGTAAGCTCTTAGAGAGTGTGACTAGGCAGGCCCTGCAGACAGGAAAGGCAAAACACATGGTATGTACACTGATTCCCCTCAAGTTCAATTGCTGCCTCTTCCACTGTGGAAAAAAAAATTCAATCTGATCAACTTGCCAAGAGGCTAGATAGTGATGGTGAAATATGAGGGGCTCAGATTTGGTCTCTTTGTTAGCATGTTAGACATTTGGCAGCAGAAGTAGCTACATCAGCCTTAGTGAGTGGGAGCTTGTGCTGTTGGGCCCATGCATCACCTTTATCCTTGCCACTGGGGCTACTCAATTCATGCATCCTCTGTGTCAACACTGTGGGGTTGATGACAGAAGCCAGTTGATGTCACCTGGTCAGATTTTTCTATTTGGCTGTTTAATGCCTCTTCTGAGGTGGATGCTCTCTGATGGGTGTTAACAAGTGATCAAAAGCCTTCACCCTCATACCTACTCTCATAGGTCCAGCTATATGCCTGTTTCTCAGACCAAAGAAACTGATTACTCCCAGCGACAGCCAACTGATTTCATAGTCTTTATAATTATTTCTTCCATATATCTTAAGGGCTGAGATATTGTATCCACCAATGTATTCTCTTCTACCAGGATCCTTTCAACTCACTGTGAGTGAAAGTTTTAGTAATTGCCCCACTACTACATGCTAGCAGCTGTCAGTGTTCCAGATACCACCAGGGATAAAGTTTTTATTTCTAACTAATCAGCAGGTGATTTGGCAGCCAAATCCCACTGTGTAGATCATTTCTTTGAGTCACTCCTGGCACCAACTATTGCACATTGGGTTCTCTCAGAAAATAGATGCTGAGAAGGAGATCTTCACGCACAAGTGTATTAGGCTGTCTTGCTGGGGTCAATATTCCTACTGGGTTGAAGTGGGAAGGATGGTGCAGAGGGAGAAGTTGAAATGTGATGCCATTATCAGAAGTCTCAGCTGATCTTACAGGGAGCTCTGGAGTTGGTATGGTGCTTCAGAGGTGAATCACAGTGAGGGTCTAGGCTTTCATATGCCCTAGTTGGTCAGTCATTGAATATCCACTGCCCCTGGGAAAGAGGCAACTCTGGATGAGGCAGCTGTCTTCAGGCCAGGGCGGATTCCTGAGAAGCACTCACCTGAGAACTGTGGGCCACTTACTATCCCAGTAGCTGGGGGCAGGAAAAGGAACATGAGTGCTTCAGTCCCAAAAGGGGCCTGGGGGACAGCAAATCTGGGTGGTACACAGAGCATGCACTGTTTATTCTATAAAATTTAGAAAATACAAAAAGTATAAAAAGAAAGATAAAAGTGGTTCATGATGCTATCACTCAGCTTGAACTGTTGTTACTATTTTGGTATATTTCCTTCCCTCCTTTTTCCTGGGTATCTATAGTTCCTACATATTTGAAACTACACCAAAAACATCATTTCATACATTGCTGCATCCGCTAACATGATTTAAGTAATTCTTCATATTAAAAATAAAGATCTATCCCTAATTTTAGCGACTTCACATATTTCATCTTGTCTATGTAAAAATAATTTACCTAAAATTTTTCTATTATTAGTGGTGGTCTTTATATTTTGCTAATATAAAGAATATCAGTGTAAATTTAAATTGTCAGTCTGTAATCTAAAAATACCTGTTGGAGCCTCTCTTCCTTTTTGTTGGAAAGTTAACAAATCTTTATTGGAAAGATCCTTTCAACATTCCTTTCCTGAAATTCTTGAACTTGTTGTGGGGAAAAGAAATTACAGCTGGCCTCCTCTGTTTTTCTTGTGTTTTTATTTTAATCCTGCCACTTACAACTCCGTGATTTTGGGCTAATAGCTTAAGTTTTCTGATCTTAAAATTTTATATCATAAGTGCAGAATCTCTGCCCTTCTCCACACATTTATTGTGAGAAACCCAAACACTCTATTCATAGGGAAGAGATGGTTTTGTAGTGACGTCATGTCTACAGATAGAAGACTAGTATAATGGGGAGATATAGAGAAAAAAACAAACAAAAATGAGAACAAATCTTTCTTTTTTCTTTCAAACTGTATTCCAATTTGCCTAGCGTCAGGATCATATACATTTTACAGAGAAACAAGAAAAATGAAACTCATTAGTTTTGTTTCAAAACACATAGGGGCTGTGCCTGCATAGCAACCAGCAAAAGATGGAGAAGGGCAGGTTTCAGTTGATGGTCCAGATGCTTGCTGATATTCACAGTGTAAACAAAGCAGTGCAGTGGTTGATTGAATCTTCCATTCATCACCAAGATGCTTGGCCTTGTGTAGAAAAAATTGCAAGTTGGTGATGGGAATGAAAAAATCCATATAGACAGGAAAACAGAAGTATACATGATTCCAGTCTAGTATGCTTAAAGGTAAAAGTCTCTCTTTGTTCCATCCTAAGTAGGAATCTTAGGCAGCCTATTACTAGAGCAGTGGCAGCCATAAAGAGAGTAGGGATATAAATGGTGACAGGATGAATAGTCTTCCATTCTACTGAAGATAATCAGAGGGGGGCTTTTAGAATATTCTGTGAACCTTCCCAAGTTGGTGTGTCTTTATTTATTTCATCTTGTGCTTTTTCAAATCAGTCTCTCCAGAAAGCATGCCTCTCTTGGCATAACTCTTCTGTATTAGTATTCTATCCAAATCTTTCTCCCTAGGAATCAGGGGGGGAAGACAGGTGGTGTGACTCTGATACTCTTTTAATGGTTCTTTTCACCAGCTGATGTGCTCCTGCTCAATATTCCATTCTTTCTGAGATCAGAGTGAGACTTCCAAAAGACTTGTCCAATCATATCACTTCCCTGCTTAATCACTTCCCATTGCCATCAGGGTAACTATCAACTTCTTCACATAGAGGACCTGTCCACTTCCTTTCATGGGTCATCTCTAGCCATGTCTGCTTCTTCCCCCCAGGCTCAGCTAACCTGGATTTGTTTCACGCTCTGTGTCATCTGGTTCTCTGTTATTTCTAGTCCATTGCATATGCTCTTCCCTCTTTCCTGACACAGACTTTGGAATCCTTATAATCTCATGCCTCCGCTTAGTGTTCTTTCTCGTCTCTACTTCTCCTCTTTCTACAAGCAGATAGATGAGAATGTGCATTTGAGTCTATATGGGTATTTGTTTATGTTCTGTTTTTTGCTTTGGTTTGTTTGCTTATTGAATCCTCCCAGTAGCAGCAAACCTGAAATTGAATTCCAAGTCTCTATGAATAAGAAAAGAGCCTCCTGCCTGGGGAGTGTTATTCTTGCCTGTGCCTCTGTTGGCTGATAATTGTCTTCAGGTGAAGAATGGTGGGATGTGATTTCTACTTAGGGTCTCCCAGCTGTGGGAGTAAAGCCAAAGGTCCCTCCTGTGCAGGTGCATATGAGGACGGTCACAATAAGCTGAAAACTGGTATTTAATTTTCAGTGTTGGTGTACAGAGACAAGGATGACAGGGTTGTTTTAGCATAAGGAATTAAATATCTTTCAAGACGCTTTGCAGCATTAGTATGGAAAAAAATTCACTCCTAGCAGATTTCTGGACTTAGATTCAATGAGTAGTTATTGGCATCATTATTTAGTAGGAGAATTTCTGTCAACAGAGTTGATGTATCTCTGATTCCTAATTTAAATGTTGTGGATTTTTTCCTATTAGTAAGAAGTATGTTATTATCTGTTAGATTTCTTAGTAGAAGCAAAGCACAAAGAAGCAGAGAATATGAAACTGTGAGCTCAAGGAATAACAACATTTAGGAAAGGAAACAATCCCAGGAGAAAGAATTGGGTAAAGTTCATAGATTTTCTGATTTATCTTCTTCACAAAAGTATTCCTACATCCCTAACCAATTTTATTTTCTGTCTACCACCTTGTCTATGGTATGCCTTATAAATCACTTAACCTTAAAAAAACAAAGTTGACACAATGGCCACTACTATACCAATATTTTTACCAGTTTTAGAAATCATGCTCATATTTTTTCATAGAGTTACGTTGTGTCTGAAGCAACTTAGCAGAAGACAAAATCAGAGACATCATTTTTCATCTGTGGAATGGCTTATTTAAATTCTTATTTTTTTAAAATAGCCATGCTAACTTCTTTCCAAGGAGATTTGGAACATGAAGAATAAATGAAGAGTTTTTACACAATTTTTTTGGTTTTCTGTTTAACCCTCATTTCCGAAGGTTGTAATGAACCCCTTAGCAATGGGTATTTTGAGCTCTGGTAGATAATTTTTATAGGCCATACCTATAGAAATCTTAGGTGTATGTTCTCCAAGAAGATGCAAGTCATCCTCAAAGCTCCCATCCACCTCCTGAAGATTCTGCAGAAGTGAAGTTTGATATCGAGTTTATGATGATATGACTCAGAGATACTGAGCTGACATGGACAATGAAGTCCAGAGGGATTAGCATGTTCATTTAGGCAATAATTTCTGTGTTATCTATTAGCAACCTTTATTAGAGTGGTTAGCAAGTAGCTAAAGTGAGACTGATTCTGACTTATTTTTTTTCGTTCCCTTAAACAAAGGGCATTAACTAGCAGTGAATTGACCAGTCTTTTGAGATAGGGATGGAAGGAGAAAGAAGAAAAGCAAATGTCCAGTTTCTCCCTGAGACTGGACAAACTGCCTGTAAGATCCAGGCCTTGGCTCTATCTTTCTGGAAGAAGCTGCAGTTTCATCTGGAGAGTATAGGAAAATACATAATAAGGAGTAAATACCATATAAAGTTTTTTCATTGCAGTTGAGACTTGATTGTTGTTCCTCCGCTCCTTAGGATCATGGCTGAGGGACTGGGAGTGCATGCAGCTTGAGACTAGGTTGGGGCATTTGGGTTGTGTGTACACAGCTTTGTGCAAAAGTCTCATATGCCCACGCTTCAGACAATTCTGACAGCTGCTGGGACAAACTATTTTCCAGTGTAATTACCTAAAGCCAAAAGGAGTCAGCAATTGTATTTACCATTGCGAATTGCATTTCAAATCTATTCTCTCTGAAATATTCATTTTAATGAGCCAAAGATGCTCAGTTAAAAAATAAACAGTCTTGCATGTAAGGATCTTCAAAATATTTTTATACTTTCTGGTAGCATTACTACATTTCTTCCTGAACATATTTCGATGCCTGAGTTAGATCCTACTTTAGCCCAAACTCAAGTCTACGAATGGCAAAATGCTCTATTATAGTTCGTTTTCGAGACTTTGTGGTCTTGATCCACCAGGAATAGGCTGAATTTTGGGAATTGTGACAAATGGATAGTATATTTTATGATGTTGGTTTTCAATCTCTCTGAAGAATACAGGTTGCCAGGTGAATGAAATGACATGATGATGAAGTTCATTTTTTCAGCCTAACTTTCTGAAAGCAAGGATGATATAGGAGGAAGCTCAGAAAATTGAAATTTCCATTGAATCCACCTATCCATTAATTTTAGATTTTTTTTTTACTCCCATTAAATATCTTGTTCTTTCTGCCACCTTGTTGGAAGTGCTAACCAATGGTATGAATAACTAAGAACGGAAACTAGTTGAGGTGGCCTTTCCCTTTATAGCTCATTGAGACTTGTGCATACTTCCGTTGTAGTGATAAGTTTGTTGTTTTTTAATTGTGTGTCTTCCCTCCAGAAACAGGAATTGGTCTGCAGGTCAAACCATACCCACCCCTTGTTTTTTGAAACACAGCTCTACGCATCTGTTTATGCATTCTCTATGGTCGCCTTTCTGCCGCAGTGGCCAAAGTGAGTAGTTTCAACAAAGCCTGTATGGGCTGCGAAGCCCAAAGATTTACTATCTGACCTTTAACAGGAAATGTTTGCTTATACCTGCACAGGTCTATGAGCTCTTGGGAGGTTGAGACTGTTTTGTTGTCTATAAATCTCAAGTGCCTAGCACAGTACCTGGCATGTGGTAGTAGGTACTCAATGTCATTATTGAAAGCATCAGCAGCATTGAGATTAGCTCTATGCTAAGTGTTAAGTGCTTATTTATTCTTTTTTTTTAAATTTTTTATTGTTATGTTAATCACCATATATTACATCATTTGTTTTGGTGTAGTGTTCCATGATTCATTGTTTGTTCATGACACACAGTGCTCCATGAAGAATGTGCCCTCTTTAATACCCATCACCAGGCTAACCCATCCCCCAACACTCCTCCCCTCTAGAAACCTCAGTTTGTTTTTCAGTCCATCATCTCTCCTGGTTCCTCTCCCTCTCTGACTTACTCCCCTTCATTCTTCCTCTCCTGCTATCTTCTTCTTTTTCTTTTTTCTTAAAATATGTTGCGTTATTTGTTTCAGAAGTACAGATCTATGATTCAACAGTCTTACACAATTCACAGTGCTCACCGTAGCACCTACCCTCCCCAATATCTATCACCCAGCCACCCCATCCCTCCCACCCCCAACCACTCCAGTAACACTCAGTTTCTTTCCTGAGATTAAGAATTCCTCATATCAGTGAGGTCATGTGATACATGTCTTTCTCTGATTGACTTATTTCACTCAGCATAATACCCTCCAGTTCCATCCACGTCGTTGCAAATGGCAAGATCTCATTCCTTTTGATGGCTGCATAATATTCCATTGTGTATACATACCACATCTTCTTTATCCATTCATCTGTCGATGGGCATCTTGGCTCTTTCCACAGTTTGGCTATGGTGGACATTGCTGCTATAAACATTGGGGTACACGTACCCCTTCGGGTCCCTACATTTGTATCTTTGTGGTAAATACCCAGTAGTGCAATTGCTGGATCAAATGGTAGCTCTAATTTCAACTGTTTGAGGAACCTCCATACTGTTTTCCAGAGGTGTTGCACCAGCTTGCATTCCCACCAACAGTGTAGGAGGGTTCCCCTTTCTCCACATCCCCGCCAACATCTGTCGTTCCCTGACTTGTTAATTTTAGCCATTCTGATGGGTGTGAGGTGGTATCTCATTGAGGTTTTGATTTGGATTTCCCTGATGCCAAACGATGTTGAGGACTTTTTCATGTGCCTGTTGGCCATTTGGATGTCTTCTTTGGAAAAATGTCTGTTCATGTCTTCTGCCCATTTCTTGATTGGATTATTTGTTCTTTGGGTGTTGAGTTTGATAAGTTCTTTATAGATTTTGGATACTAGCCCTTTATCTGATATGTCATTTGCAAATATTTTCTCCCATTCTGTCGGTTGTCTTTTGGTTTTGTGGACTGTTTCTTTTGCTGTGCAAAAGCTTTTTATCTTGATGAAATCCCAATAGTTCATTTTTGCCCTGGCTTCCCGTGCCTTTGGTGATGTTTCTAGGAAGAAGTTGCTGCAGCTGAGGTCGAAGAGGTTGCTACCTGTGTTCTCCTTTAGGATTTTGATGGACTCCTGTCTCACTTTGAGGTCTTTCAACCATTTGGAGTCTATTTGTGTGTGTGGTGTAAGGAAATGGTCCAGTTTCATTCTTCTGCATGTGGCTGTCCAATTTTCCCAACACCATTTGTTGAAGAGACTGTCTTTTTTCCATTGGACATTCTTTCCTGCTTTGTCAAAGATAAGTTGACCCTAGAGTTGAGGGTCCATTTCTGGGCTCTCTCTTCTGTTCCATTGATCTATGTGTCTGTTTTTGTGCCAGTACCATACTGTCTTGATGATGACAGCTTTGTAATAGAGCTGGAAGTCCGGAATTGTGATGCCGCCGGCTTTGCTTTTCTTTTTCAACATTCCTCTGGCTATTTGGGTTCTCTTCTGGTTCCATACACATTTTAGGATTATTTGTTCCATTTCTTTGAAAAAAGTGGATGGCATTTTGATGGGGATTGCAGTGAATGTGTAGATTGCTCCAGGTAGCATTGACATCTTCACAATGTTGGTTCTCCCAATCCATGAGCATGGAACGTTTTTCCATTTCTTTGTGTCTTCTTTAATTTCTTTCCTGAGTATTTTATAGTTTTCTGAGTACAGATCCTTTGCCTCTTTGGTTAAATTTATTCCTAGGTATCTTATGGGTTTGGGTGCAATTGTGAATGGGATCGACTCCTTGATTTGTCTCTCTTCTGTCTTGTTGTTGGTGTATAGGAATGCCACTGATTTCTGTGCATTGATTTTATATCCTGCTACTTGACTGAATTCCTGATGAGTTCTAGCAGTTTTGGGGTGGAGTCTTTTGGGTTTTCCACATGAAGTATCATATCATCTGCAAAAAGTGAGAGTTTGACTTCCTCTTTGCCGATTTGGATGCCTTTGATTTCTTTTTGTTGTCTGATTGCTGTGGCTAGGACTTCTAATACTATGTTGAATAGCAGTGGTGAGAGTGGACATCCCTGCCGCGTTCCTGACCTTAGGGGAAAAGCTCTCAGCTTTTCCCCATTGAGAATGATATTCGCTGTAGGTTTTTCGTAGATGGCTTTTATGATATTGAGGTATGTACCCTCTATCCCTATACTCTGAAGAGTTTTGATCAAGAAAGGATGCTGTACTTTGTCAAATGCTTTTTCTGCATCTATTGAGAGGATCATTTGATTCTTGTTCTTTCTTTTGTTAATGTATTGTATCACGTTGATTGAGTTGCGGATGTTGAACCAGCCTTGCAGCCCAGGGAAAAATCCCACTTGTCATGGTGAATAATCCTTTTAATGTACTGTTGGATCCTATTGGCTAGTATTTTGGTGAGAAGTTTTGCATCCATGTTCATCAAGGATATTGGTCTGTAATTCTCCTTTTTGATGGGATCTTTGTGTGGTTTTGGGATCAAGGTAATGGTGGCCTCATAAAATGAATTTGGAAGTTTTCCTTCCATTTCTATTTTTTGGAACAGTTTCAGAAGAATAGGTATTAATTCTTCTTGAAATGTCTGATAGAATTCCCCTGGGAAGCCATCTGGCCCTGGGCTTTTGTTTCTTGGGAGATTTTTGATGACTGCCTCAATTTCCTTAGTGGTTATAGGTCTGTTCAGGTTTTCTATTTCTTCCTGGTTCAGTTTTGGTAGTTGATACATCTCTAGGAATGCACCCATTTCTTCCAGGTTATCTAATTTGCTGGCATAGAGTTGCTCATAATATGTTCTTATAATTGTTTGTATTTCTTTGGTGTTGGTTGTGATCTCTCCTCTTTCATTCATGATTTTGTTGATTTGGGTCCTTTCTCTTTTCTTTTTGATCAGTCTGGCCAGGGGTTTATCAATCTTGTTAATTCTTTCAAAGAACCAGCTCCTAGTTTTGTTGATCTGTTCTACTGTTCTTTTGGTTTCTAGTTCATTGATTTCTGCTCTGATCTTTATGATTTCTCTTCTCCTGCTGGGTTTAGGCTTTATTTGCTGTTCTTTCTCCAGCTCCTTTAGGTGTAGGGTTAGGTTGTGTATTTGAGACCTTTCTTGGTTCTTGAGAAAGGCTTGTATTGCTATATACTTTCCTCGCAGGACTGCCTTGGCTGTATCCCAGAGATGTTGGACCGTTGTGTTTTCATTTTCATTGGTTTCCATGAATTTTTTAAATTCTTCTTTAATTTCCTGGTTGACCCATTCATTCTTTAGTAGGATGCTCTTTAGCCTCCATGTATTTGAGTTCTTTCCGACTTTCCTCTTGTGATTGAGTTCTAGTTTCAAAGCATTGTGGTCTGAAAATATGCAGGGAATGATCCTAATCTTTTGGTACCGGTTGAGACCTGATTTGTGACCTAGGATGTGATCAATTCTGGAGAATGTTCCATGGGCACTAGAGAAGAATGTGTATTCCGTTGCTTTGGGATGGAATGTTCTGAATATGTCTGTGAAGTCCATTTGGTCCAGTGTGTCATTTAAAGTCTTTATTTCATTGTTGATCTTTTGCTTAGATGATCTGTCCATTTCAGTCAGGTGGGTGTTAAAGTCCCTCACTATTATTGTATTGTTGTCAATGTGTTTCTTTGCTTTTGTTATTAATTACCTTATATAATTGGCTGCTCCCATGTTCGGGGCATAGATATTTACAATTGTTAGATCTTCTTGTTGGATAGACCCTTTAAGTAGGATATAGTGTCCTTCCTCATCTCTTATTACAGTCTTTGTTTTAAAATCTAGTTTGTCTGATATAAGGATTGCCACCCCAGCTTTCTTTTGGTGTCCATTAGCATGGTAAATGGTTTTCCACCCCCTCACTTTCAATCTGGGGGTGTCTTTGGGTCTAAAATGAGTCTCTTGCAGGCAGCATATTGATGGGTCTTGTTTTTTAATCCAATCTGATAGCCTGTGTCTTTTGATTGGGGCATTTAGCCCATTTACATTCAGGGTAACTATTGAAAGGTATGAATTTAGTGCCATTGTATTGCCTGTAAGGTGACTGTTACTGTATGTTGTCTGTGTTCCTTTCTGATCTTTGCTGCTTCTAGGCTCTCTCTTTGCTTAGAGGACCCCTTTCAATATTTCTTGGAGGGCTGGTTTTGTGTTTGCAAATTCCTTTAGTTTTTGTTTGTTCTGGAAGCTTTTTATCTCTCCTTCTATTTTCAATGACAGCCTAGCTGGATATAGTATTCTTGGCTGCATATTTTTCTCGTTTAGTGCTCTGAAGATATCTTTCCAGTCCTTTCTGGCCTGCCAGGTCTCTGTGGATAGGTCTGTTGCCAATCTAATATTTTTACCATTGTAGGTTACATATCTCTTCTCCTGAGCTGCTTTCAGGATTTTTTCTTTGTCTCTGAGTCTCGTAAGTTTTACTATTAGATGTCGGGTTGTTGACCTATTATTATTGATTTTGAGAGGGGTTCTCTGTGCCTCCTGGATTTTGATGCCTGTTTCCTTCCTCACATTAGGGAAGTTCTCTGCTATTATTTGCTCCAATATACCTTCTGCCCCTCTCTCTCTTTCTTCTTCTTCTGGGATCCCAATTATTCTAATGTTTCGTCTTATCGTATCACTTATCTCTCGAATTCTGCCCTCGTGATCCTGTAGTTGTTTCTCCCTCTTTTTCTCAGCCTCTTTATTTTCCATCATTTGGTCTTCTATATCACTGATTCTCTCTTCTGCCTCATTTATGCTAGCAGTTAGTGCCCCCATTTTTGATTGCACTTCATCAATAGCCTTTTTGATTTCCACTTGGTTAGTTTTTAGTTCTTTTATTTCTCCAGAAAGGGTTTCTCTAATTACTTCCACGCTTTTTTCAAGCCCAGCTAGTATCTTTAAAGTCATGATTCTGAACTCTAGGTCCAACATCGTACTAATGTCTGTATTGAGTAGGTCCCTGGCTGACAGCACTACCTCTTGTTCTTTTTGCTGAGGTGATTTTTTTCGTCTTGTCATTTTGTCCAGAGGAGAATAGATGAATGAGAGAACAAAATGCTAACAGGTTTACAATGTCCCCAGCAAATATACTGTATACAAATCAGAAAAGACCTGAAACCAGGGGAAAAGAAAGGGAAAGAAAGAGAAAAGAAAGAGAAAAAAAAGAAAAGAAAAAAAAGAAAAAAACAAAAACAGAACAATCCAAAAAAAGCAGAATGTGATCAAATATGATCAGGCTAGTGCATAGATCAGTGCCACACACTAGATTTTGGGCGTATTTTGGTCTGTTAGAAAAAAGTGCCTCCTAAAATTTTAAAGGAAGAAAGACATATATGTACAAAATAAGGGTTGATAAAATGAAGGGATAAAAGATGACTGTAAAGATGAAAATTATAAAAGATTTTATAAAAGGACTTGATAAGATCAGAATTTGTTTGAAAAAAGAAAGAAGATTTAAAAAAAAAAAGAAAAAGGGAGAGAATGTGATCAGGCAGGAGACTAGAACAGAGCCATACACTAGTGATTTAGGGTATATTTTTATCTGTTAGAAGAAACTGTATCTCAAAATTTTAAAGAGAGAACAACTTATATATATATGCCAAAAATAAGGGTAACTACTATGAAGGGATAAAATATGACTCTGAAAATGAAAAATAAAAAATGTTTTTTTTTTAAAAAGAGATTGATAAGATGTTGGTTGAAAAAGTGAAAAAGAAAAAAAAACAGTTAACAAAAATTAACTTTGTTGAACTAATGAATCATGGTAAAAAAAAAGCCATGAATTCTATGTGCAGTATTCCCCTAGCGCTGGAGTTCTCCCGTTCTCCTTGATCGGTAAATTTGGTCTTGGCTTGCTGGCTGTTCGTGCTGATCTTCTGGGGGAGGGGCCTGTTGCTGTGGTTTCCAAATGTCTTTGCCGGAGGCTGAATTGCCCCGCCCTTGTCGGTCCGGGCTAAGCAAGCTGCTCGGGTTTGATCTCAGGAGCTTTTGTTCCCTGCAAGCTCTCCGTACAGCCTTGGAGGACCAGGGCAAAAATGGTGGCCTCCCAATCTCCACCCGGAGGAGCTGAGAACTCGGGGCCCCGCTCCTCAGTGCGCCCCCAGAGAAAAGCAGTCACTCCCTTGTCCCCGGTCTCCGGCCGCTGTCCGTGCTCACCCGGCCTGTGACCGAGCGTTGCTATCTCTGGCACCCGACCCCGTGTGGAGTCTCCAAACCCAGCAGATCCCTGCGGTGCGCTCCCGCACCACTCCTCCCAGGGGAGAGAGGGGAGTCTCCCCGGATCTGCCGCCTGTTGGGTCCCTGCTGCAGGAGCAGTGGCCCAACTGGGCTGCGGATCACAGTTTATGGCAACCCCGAGCTGAGAGCCCGCGCCTCAGCTCCGTCTCTGCAGCTGGCTTCCCTGCTCTGATACCTGGGAGCTCTGGCACACTCAGGCTCCCCCGGTCTTTCTGTGACCCCAAGGGTCCTGAGACCACACTGTCCCGGGAGGATTCCACCCCCTGCTTAGCCACTGCAGCGACGTCCCTCAGCGGAGCCGACTTCTAACAGTTCCGATTTTGTGCTCCGCGACTCTATCACTTGCCAGAAGCGGCCGGCGGAGGCCCCCTCCCCCGCCGTCTATCCTCCCGAATATCGCCTCCGATTCACTTCTCCGCACGTCCTACCTTCCAGTAAGTGGTCGCTTCTCTGTTCAGATAGTTGTTGCTACTCTCCTCTTCGGTCTCCTGTTGAGTTCGTAGGTGTTCAGAATGGTTTGATCCCTATTCAGCTGAATTCCTGAGACCAGACGAAATATAGGTCTCCTACTCCTCCGCCATCTTGCTCCGCCCCCTGCTTATTTATTCTTTACAACAGCCCTATGAGTGGTTATGCTATTATCATCTCCGCTTTACAGGTAAAGAAGTTAAAACAAAGAATCTTAATGATTTTTGACAGGTCACACAGCTTGTATGTGGTGGGGACAGTATTCGTGAATTCAAATCTGAATGCCTGCTCTCCCTAAGTGGTTATAGAAAGGTTAGTACAGCAAAGCAGAGGGCCTGAGTTGCCTACAAATTACATCAGAAAGAAGGGTTCCAAAAAGAACATACGCTAGGGGTTGCCATTCTAGAGGCCTGAGCCTTTGTGAGAATATGACAAAAAGCTACTTGCTCCTGCAGTTTTGCCCCTGGCTTTCTGTGGCAGTGGTAACTTCTGAGTGTGTCTTTTGCCGGGCAGGGCTTAATGGAGGGATAACCTGGGCCAGCGTGAGGGCTCAGTGGGAGGAAGCAGGGAGGGCAGTTTGACTACCTCTGGGTCAGCTGTCAGGGCTCTTTGAATTCTATGCTCTTCAGCCTGGGTGGGTAAGGAGTGGGTGAGTATTTAGAATGGAAGCTCTAGCTGTGGTAATAACTACACATTGGCTGGTTTGAAGCCTGTGTCATAACTTGTGGGAATCACATTGAGGCAGTGAGGATTTGGATTTGGGATGGTGCTGATGGAGCCATGGGAACCCAAACATCTGCCAGAGCCAGCAACAGGAAAACTCAACAGCTGGGAAACGACCTGCAAGTATTGCCTGCCTCAAATTGCAATAACAATAGATAAATAGCTTTTCCACATAGTGGGTAGTAAATATAAGTAATTTACTGATCATATTAGCCTCCAAATATTTTTATGAGAAGAATAAAAAATGACAGAGATCCATGAAATATTTCAATACTACAGTCATTTATTAAAGGGGAATAATGTGTTCAGAATATATTTATGAAATGACTAGATAGTAGGGTCACCGAGTTTATTGACTGTGGCGAAGGCTCAGCTCCCTAACAAAATATTATTATTTACATAGCTAAACATATATACTAGTTTAGCATATATATATACACATGTATATGTATATATATGTGTATGTGTATATATATATATATACATATATATATCAGAATGGCTCATTGATCTGCTCAACAGAGAATTACATTTTCTTTTTTTCTTTAATTTTTTATTGTTATGTTAATCACCATACATTACATCATTAGTTTTTAACATAGTGTTCCATGATTCATTGTTTGTGCATAATACACAGTGCTCCACGAAGAACGTGCCCTCTTTAATACCCATCAACAGGCTAAACCATCCCCCCACACCCCTCCCCTCTAGAACCCTCATTTTGTTTTTCAGAGTCCATCGTCGTACATGGTTCGTCTCCCCCTCCGATCTCCCCCACTTCATTCTTCCCCTCCTGCTATCTTCGTTTTTGTTTTTTTCTTAACATATATTGCATTATTTGTTTCAGAGGCACAGATCTGTGATTCAACAGTCTTGCACAATTCACAGTGCTCACCATAGCACATACCCTCCCCAATGTCAATCACACAGCCACCCCCTCCCTCCCACTCCCCCATCACTCCAGCAACCCTCAGTTTGTTTCCTGAGATTAAGAATTCCTCCTATCAGTGAGGTAATATGATACATGTCTTTCTCTGATTGACTTATTTCACTCAGCATAACACTCTCCAGTTCCATCCACGTCATTGCAAATGGCAAGATCTCATTCCTTTTGATGGCTGCTTAATATTCCATTGGGTATATATACTACATTTTCTTTATCCATTCATCTGTCGATGGACATCTTGGCTCTTTCCACAGTTTGGGTATTGTGGACATTGCTGCTATCAACATCGGGGTGCACGTACCCCTTCGGATCCCTACATTTGTATCTTTGCGGTAAATACCCAGTAGTGCAATTGCTGGATCGTATGGTAGCTCTATTTTCAACTTTTTGAGGAACCTCCATACTGTTTTCCAGAATGGTTGCACCAGCTTGCATTCCCACCAACACTGTAGGAGGGTTCCTCTTTCTCCACATCCCCGCCAACATCTGTCATTTCCTGACTTGTTCATTTTAGCCATTCTGACAGTTGTGAGGTGGTATCTCATTGAGGTTTTGATTTGGATTTCCCTGATGCTGAGCGATGTTGAGCACTTTTTCATGTGTCTGTTGGCCATTTGGATGTCTTCTTTGGAAAAATGTCTGTTCATGTTTTCTGCCCATTTCTTGATTGGATTATTTGTTCTTTGGGTGTTGAGTTTGATAAATTCTTTATAGATTTTGGATGCTAGCCCTTTATCTGATATGTCATTTGCAAATATCTTCTCCCATTCTCTCTTTTGTCTTTTGGTTTTGTGGACTGTTTCTTTTGCTGTGCAAAAGCTTTTTATCTTGATGAAATCCCAAGAGTTCATTTTTACCCTTGCTTCCCTTGCCTTTGGCGATGTTTCTAGGAAGAAATTGCTGCGGCTGAGTTCGAAGAGGTTGCTACCTGTGTTCTCCTTTAGGATTTTGATGGACTCCTGTCTCACTTTGAGGTCTTTCAACCATTTGGAGTCTATTTTTGTGTCTGGTTTAAGGAAATGGTCCAGTTTCATTCTTCTGCATGTGGCTGTCCAATTTTCCCAACATCATTTGTTGAAGAGACTGTCTTTTTTCCATTGGACATTCTTTCCTGCTTGGTCAAAGATGAATTGACCCTAGAGTTGAGGGTCCATTTCTGGGCTCTCTCTTCTGTTCCATTGATCTATGTGTCTGTTTTTGTGCCAGTACCATACTGTCTTGATGATGACAGCTTTGTAATAGAGCTGGAAGTCCGGAATTGTGATGCCTCCGGCTTTGCTTTTCTTTTTCAACATTCTTCTGGCTATTCAGGGTCTTTTCTGATTCCCTACAAATTTTAGGATTATTTGTTCCATTACCTTGAAAAAAGTGGATGGTATTTTGATGGGAATTGCAATGAATGTGTAGATTGCTCTAGGTAGCATTGACATCTTCATAAAGTTTGTTCTTCCAATCCATGAGCATGGAACATTTTTCCATTTCTTTGTGTCTTCCTCAATTGCTTTCATGAGTATTTTATAGTTTTCTGAGTACAGATCCTTTGCCTCTTTGGTTAGATTTATTCCTAGGTATCTTATGGTTTTGGGTGCAGTTGTAAATAGGATCAACTCCTTAATTTGTCTCTCTTCTGTCCTGTTGTTGGTGTATAGGAATGCCACTGATTTCTGTGCATTGATTTTATATCCCGCCACTTTACTGAATTCCTGTATGAGTTCTAGCAGTTTTGGGGTGGAGTCTTTTGGATTTTCCACGTAAAGTATCATATCATCTGCGAATAGTGAGAGTTTGACTTCCTCCTTGCCGATTTGGATGCCTTTGATTTCTTTTTGTTGTCTGATTGCTGTGGCTAGGACTTCTACTACTATGTTGAATAGCAGTGGTGATAGTGGACATCCCTGCTGCGTCCCTGACCTTAGGGGGAAAGCTCTCAGTTTTTCCCCATTGAGAATGATATTCGCTGTAGGTTTTTCATAGATGGCTTTGATGATATTGACGTAGGTATCCTCTATCCCTATACTCTGAAGAGTTTTGATCAAGAAAGGATGCTGTACTTTGTCAAATGCTTTTTCTGCATCTATTGAGAGGATCATATGATTCTTGTTCTTTCTTTTGTTAATATATTGTATCACGTTGATTGATTTGGGGATGTTGAACCAACCTTGCAGCCCAGGGATAAATCCCACTTGGTCATGGTGAATAATCCTTTTAATGGACTGTTGGATCCTATTGGCTAGTATTTTGGTGAGAGGTTTTGCATCCATGTTCATCAAGGATATTGGTCTGTAATTCTCCTTTTGGATGTGGTCTTTGTCTGATTTAGGGATCAAGGTAATGGTGGCCTCATAAAATGAGTTTGGAAGTTTTCCTTCCATTTCTATTTTTTGGAACAGTTTCAGGAGAATAGGTATTAATTCTTCTTGAAATGTTTGGTAGAATTCCCCTGGGAAGCCATCTGACCCTGGGCTTTTATTTGTTGGGAGATTTTTGATGACTGCTTCAATTTCCTTAGTGGTTATAGGGCTGGTCAGGTTTTCTATTTCTTTGTGGTTCAATTTTGGTAATTGATACATCTCTAGGAATGCATCCATTTCTTCAGGGTTGTCCAATTTGCTGGCATAAAGTTGCTCATAACATGTTCTTATAATTGTTTGTATTTCTTTGGTGTTGGTTGTGATCTCTCCTCTTTCATTCATGATTTTGTTGGTTTGGGTCATTTCTCTTTTCTTTTTGATCAGTCTGGCCAGGGGTTTATCAATCTTGTTAATTCTTTCAAAGAACCAGCTCCTAGTTTCATTGATCTGTTCTACTGTTCTTTTGGTTTCTAGTTCATTGATTTCTGCTCTGATCTTTATTATTTCTTGTCTCCTGTTGGGTTTAGGCTTTCTTTGTTGTTTTTTCTCTAACTCCTTTGGGTGTAGGTTTAGGTTGTGTATTTGAGACCTTTCTTGGTTCTTGAGAAAGGCTTGTATTGCTATATACTTTCCTCTCAGGACTGCCTTTGCTGCATCCCAAAGATTTTGAACAGTTGTGTTTTCATTTTCATTGGTTTCCATGAATTTTTTAAATTCTTCTTTAATTTCCTGGTTGACCCATTCATTCTTTAGTAGGATGCTCTTTAGCCTCCATGTATTTGAGTTCTTTCCGACTTTCCTCTTGTGATTGAGTTCTAGTTTCAAAGCATTGTGGTCTGAAAATATGCAGGGAATGATCCCAATCTTTTGGTACCGGTTGAGACTTGATTTGTGACCTAGGATGTGATCTATTCTGGAGAATGTTCAATGGGCACTACAGAAGAATGTGTATTCCATTGCCTTGGGATGGAATGTTATAAATATGTCTGTAAAGTCCATTTGGTCCAGTGTGTCATTTAAAGTCTTTATTTCCTTGTTGATCTTTTGCTTAGATGATCTGTCCATTTCCATCAGGGGGGTGTTAAAGTGCCCCCAATAGTATTGTATTGTTGTCAATATGTTTCTTTGCTTTTGTTATTGATTGCCTTATAAAATTGGCTGCTCCCATGTTAGGGGCATAGATATTTACAATTGTTAGATCTTCTTGTTGGATAGACCCTTTAAGTAGGATATACTGTCCTTCCTCATCTCTTATTACAGTGTGTGTTTTTTAAAATCGAATTTGTCTGATATAAGGATTGCCACCCCAGCTTTCTTTTGGTGGGTAGCATGGTAAATGGTTTTCCACCCCTTCACTTTCAATGTGGGGGTGTCTTTGGGTCTAAAATGAGTCTCTTGCAGACAGCATATCGATGGATCTTGTTTTTCAATCCAGTCTGATAGCCTGTGTCTTTTGATTGGGGCATTTAGCCCATTTACATTCAGGGTAACTATTGAAAGGTATGAATTTAGTGCCATTTTATTTCTTGTAAAGTGACTGTTACTGTATATTGTCTGTGTTCCTTTCTGGTCCATGCTGCTTTTTGACTCTCTCTTTGCTTAGAGGACCCCTTTCAATATTTCTTGGAGGGTTGGTTTCGTGTTTGCAAATTCCTTTAGTTTTTGTTTGTCCTGGAAGATTTTTATCTCTCCTTCTATTTTCAATGACAGCCTAGCTGGATATAGTATTCTTGGCTGCATATTTTTCTCGTTAATGCTCTGAATATATCATGGCAGTCCTTTCTGGCCTGCCAGGTCTCTGTGGATAGGTCTCTTGCCAGTCTAATGTTTCTACCATTGTAGGTTACATATCTCTTCTCCTGAGCGGCTTTCAGGATTTTCTCTTTGTCTCTGAGACTTGTAAGTTTTACTATTAGATGTCAGGGTGTTCACCTATTTTTATTGATTTTGAGAGGGGTTCCCTGTGCCTCCTGGATTTTGATGCCTGTTTCCTTCCCCACATTAGGGAAGTTCTCTGCTATAATTTGCTCAAGTATACCTTCTGCCCCTCTCTCTTTCTTCTTCTTCTGGGATCCTAATTATTCTATTGTTTCATCTTACAGTATCGCTTATCTCTCAAATTCTGCCCTCATGATCCAGTAGTTGTTTATCTCTCTTTTTCTCAGCTTCTTTATTTTCCATCATTTGGTTTTGTGTATCACTGATTCTCTCTTCTGCCTCATTTATCCTAGTAGTTAGTTCTCCCATTTTTGATTGCACCTCATTAATAGCCTTTTTGATTTCTACTTGGTTATATTTTAGTTCTTTTATTTCTCCAGAAAGGGTGTCTCTAATAAATTCCATGCTTTTTTCAAGCCCAGCTAGTATGGTTAAAGTCATGATTCTGAACTCTAGGTCTGACATCGCACTAATGTCCGTATTGAGTAGGTCCCTGGCAGATGGTACTACCTCTTGTTCTTTTTGTTGAGGTGATTTTTTTTATCTTGTCCTTTTGTCCAGAGGAGAATAGATGAGTGAGAGAACAAAATGCTAACAGGGTAACAACGTCCTCAGAACATATACTCTAGTCAAATCAGAAAATACCTGAAACCAGGGGAAATGAAAGGGAAAGAAAAAAAAGAAAGAGAAAAAAAGAAAATAAGATAGAAAAAGATAAAAACACACAAAAACAGAACAAAACAAAACAAAAAAACAGAATATGATCAAATATGATCAGACTGGTGCATAGATCATTGCCACACACTAGATTTTGGGTGTATTTTAGTTTGTTAGAAGAAGGTGCCTCCTAAAATTTTAAAGAAAATAGACTTATATATGTACAAAATAAGGGTTGATACGATGAAGGGATGGAATATGACTGTAAAGATGAAAATCATAAAAAATTTTAAAAAAAGGAATTGATAAGAAGATGTTTGAAAAAAGAAAGGAGAGATTTTAAAAAAAGGTAAGAAAGAATGAAAGAAAAAAAGGGGGGGAGAAATGTGATCTGGCAAGAGACTAGAACAAAGCCATACACTAGAGTTTTAGGGTATATTTTGATCTGTTAGAAGAAACTGTATTTCAAAATTTTAAAGCGAGAACAACTTATATATATATCTGCCAAAAATAAGTGTAACAACTATGAAGGGATAGAATATGACTCTAAAAATGAAAAATAAAAATGTTTTTTTTTTTAAAAAGTGATTGAGAAGATGTTGGTTGAAAAAGGGAAAAAGAAAAATTAAAAAAAACAGTTAAAAAAATTAACTTTGAAAGACTAATGAATCATGGTAAAAAAGGCATGAATTCTATGTGCAGTATTCCCCTAGGGCTGGGGTTCGGCCGTTCTTATTGATCGGTAAACTTGGTCTTGGCTGACTGTTCGTGCTGATCTTCTGGGGGAGGGGCCTGTTGCCATGGTTCCCAAAAGTCTTTGCTGGAGGCGGAATTGCCCCGCCCTTGCCTGTCTGGGCTAAGCAATCTGCTCGGGTTTGCTCTCGGGACCTTTCGTTCCTTGCAAGCTTTCCATACAGCTTTTGAGGACGACAGTGAAAATGACGGCCTCCCAATCTCTGCCCCGGAGGAGCTGAGAACTCGGGGCCCCAGTCCTCAGTGAGACCCAGAGAAAAGCAGTCAGTCACTCCCGTCTCCCCGGTCTCCAGCCGAACTCCATGCTCACCTGGCCTGTGACTGAGCGTTTCTATCTCTGGCATCCGACCCCGTGTGGAGTCTCCAAACCCAGCAGATCCCTGCGGTGCGCTCCCGCACCACTCCTCCCAGGGGAGGAACGGGAGTCTCCCTGGCTCTGCCGCTTGTTGGGTTTCTGCTGGAGGAGCAGTGGCCCCACTGTCACGGATCACAGTTTATGGCAAGCACCAGTTGTGAGCCCGCGCCTCAGCTCTGTCTCTGCAGCCGGCTTCCCCGCTCCAATACCTGGGAGCTCTGCTGCACTCAGGCACCCCGGTCTTTCTGTGACCCCGAGGGTCCTGAGACCACACTGTCCCATGAGGGTTCCACCCCCATCTTAGCTACTGGAGCCACGTCCCTCAGCGGAGCCGACTTCTAAAAGTTCCGATTTTGTGCTCCGCGGCTCTCTCACTTGCCAGAAGCGGCCGACGGAGGCCCCCTCCCCCGCCGTCTATCCTCTGGAATATCGCCCCGGATTCACTTCTCTGCACGTCCTACCTTCCAGAAAGTGGTCGCTTTTCTGTCCAGAGAGTTGTTGCTATTGTTTTCTTCAATTTCCTTTTGAGTTCGTAGGTGTTCAGAATGGTTTGGTCCCTATCCAGCTGAATTCCTGGGACCAGATGAAATCCAGATCTCCTACTCCTCCGCATCTTGCTCCCCACCCAGAATTACATTTTCTATTATATATTTGTTTTATTGTTAATGATTAACTGGAGATCTAATATTATGAGTCTTGACCAGGAGTGTGAAGTATTATAATCAAATGTTTTGATAGTCTCAAATAACCTAAAGTTATTTCCTGATTGTTTATTGATTCCTTCTGGTTTATTTCCAGAAATATGTTGTTATTCTTCCCGTCTTCCACTTTTCCTCCAATCAGAGTACTGTGGGCAGTGTATATCCACAAATAGGCACTGAGAACAGATGAGAAGCCTGGAAAGCTTCATTACATTTCCAGGGCTCCAGAGTCAGAATCACTGTGCTAGGTTAATCATTTATGGAACAACAAAACCATTTAGCTTTAGATTTCTCTCGTTACCACCTCAGGTGTCCATCGAAATCTTCTGAGTCCTTTGTTGTTCTCCCTTGTTCTGTTTTTCTTGAAGGATAAATGCACTAGGTTTTTTTTTATGTACAACTTTACTCAATAAACTCTGAAATTACAATCTGGAAAACATGTCATTATGGAAGCAAGCAAAGCAATAATCATTTTGCACAAAACACCAAATGCCTACAACTGGGGCAATTAGTGTGGCACACCTAGCTGAGACCAAATTTGCATGGTGTTAGTGCCAAAGTGATGTTTCCATGTGGCTCAAAAGAATAGAAGGTCTCCCCAGTCGAAAATGACTTGCAAATGATAAGCAACGGAAAGCCAGCAGGGTTTCTTCTGTGACCTGGCAATTTGATGTATCTTCCCTTCTGAAATCACTTGCTTAGTTTTTTCTTTTATTTGTCTAATCATCAATGAAAGGCTTTCATATTTCTACCGTGAGTTTTTAAAGCATTGTTCATTCTGATAAATGTTATACACGTCATTTTGTTCTCAAAGCATCTCTTTAAGGTGAATATGAAGATATTTTTCTTTCTTTTTTAAAGGTATTTATTTATTTATTTATTTTGAGAGATAATGTGTGTGCTCTCAAGAGCTGGGGAAGGGACAGAAGAAGAGGGAGAGAATCTGGATCAGACTCCCCGCTGAGCATGGAGCCCGCCTCAGGGCTCCATCCCACCCCATGACCCTGAGATCCTGATCTGAGCCAAAACCAAGAGTGAGCTGCTCAACTAACTGAGCCAGCCAGGCACCCCAAAGATATTTTTCTTTCAAATGGTGTATATTCTAGATAATTCAAATGATTTGCCTCAGACCGTCTGAAAGTTTTATTACTGAGTGACACAAACTCAGCTTCTGACTTCATATTCTTTTTCCTTAGTTTAGGGAAAATCAATTTTTATCTGCCCCTAAAGTCCTCTATTTTCTTTTTCTTTTTTTATCCTAGCTCTAAATAGCTACAATTTTAAAAATACTAGATTATATTTAGTCTCACTTTCACAATGTGAGTGAAGCAGATTTTATCTGAATACTTCTCAGTTTTGATTCAACTGTTTTTTCCTGCCCTCCCCACCCCACCCAGCTTGATTCAACTCCTCTTTTTTTTTTAAGATTTGTATTTATTTGAGAGAAGGAGTATGGGGAAAGGGCAGAGAGAGAAAGAGTCTTTATTTTTTAAATTTTATTCATTTATTTGAGAGAGAGAGAGAGAGCACATGAGTCAGGTGTGGAGGAAGAGAGGAAGGGGAGAAGGAGAAGCCGACTCCCTGCTGAACAAGGAGCCCGATGTGGGGCTGGTTCCCAGGACCCTGGGGTCATGACCTGAGCCGAAGGCAAATGCTTAACTGACTGAGCCACCCAGGCACCCCATGGGAGAGAGAGTCTTAAGCAGACTCTACACTGAGCAAGCCTGGTGCAGGGCTTGATCTTACAACCCTGAGATCAGGTTCTAACCTTAAACCAAGAGTCCAAGGCTTAACCGACTGTGCCACTCAGGCACCCCCCTATTCATCTACTCTTAAAAGTCTTTTAAAAGTCATCTACTTTTAAAAGCCTTAGAAGGTAATATCTGCATACAGTGAGAACATTTCATCAATGACAGCAATAATTAGAAGTTAGGAATCTACTGCTTGCTAAATACACTACTGAACCCTATAAGAAAGGTTATATAGATGAGGAAACTGAAGCTTAAAGAAGTTTAAAGAATTTATTCAAGGGGCGCCTGGGTGGCTCAGTTGGTTAAGCGACTGCCTTCAGCTCAGGTCATGATCCTGGAGTCCCGGGATTGAGTCCCACATCGGGCTCCCTGCTCAGCAGGGAGTCTGCTTCTCCCTCTGACCCTCTTCCCTCTCGTGCTCTCTATCTCTCATTCTCTCTCTCTCAAATAAATAAATAAAAAGCTTTAAAAAAATAAAAAAAAAAAGAATTTATTCAAGGATACATGACTAGTAAGTGGATTCAAGCCCAGGCAGTCTGGTTCTAGTGCCCAGACTAAAGGTTGCTTTGCTCTAGCTTGGCTGCATTTTTTTTTTTTAAACAGAGTGAGAGAGAGTGAGAGTTCGTGGGGGTTGGGGAGAAGGGGTGAGTGGGGGAAGGCAGGAAGAGAGGGAGAGAGTGAAATTTAAGCAGGCTCCATACCCAGCACAAAGCCTGACACAGGGCTTGATCCTATGACCCTGAGATCGTGACCTGAGCCGAAATCAGGAGTCGATGCTTAATTGACTGAACCACCCAGGTGTCCTTGCATTTTTTACATTTAGGTGGATGTGAATATCTATTTAGCTAAGTCAATAAGGACATGGCATACAGGTAACAGGGTGGTGGGGAGTATACGTGGTTCCATCTACTTTCCTTCTGCATCCACTGCCTTCCAGCCAGTATATGCAGAAGGAAAGGAATGTCAGAGTTTCTATGTATTTCTACAAAGCTCTTCTCAACCTCATGGGCATTGGAGAAATGGAAAGGCTTAACAAAGAGAAGCTCTGTAGCTTCTGGATGTCTTATGTTTGTAATCCTAATGACAGAATATTGTCCTCTTATTGGGCTTTCAAGTTCTCCTTTCCGATTTCCATTGAAATGTGACCAGTGTGGTTTATGGCCAGTTAGTACCTTTGGTAAGTGCCTGAAGTCTGCTCTCTGTTTTGGCAAGGCCACCCAAGTCTTGATGATGGTTGCATTTCTGAGTAGTCTTTTTTTTTTTAGATTTTTTTAACTTTTTTTAAATTATGTTATGTTAATCACCATACATTACATCATTAGTTTTTGATGTAGTGTTCCATGATTCATTGTTTGCGTATAACACCCAGTGCTCCATGTATTACGTGACCTCTTTAATACCCATCACCAGGCTTATCCATCCCCCCACCCCCCTCTCCTCTAGAATCCTCAGTTTGTTTCTCAGAGTCCATAGTCTCTCATGGTCTGTCTCCTCCTTGTCCATAGTCTCTCATGGTTCGTCTCCCCCTAGTCTTATAACCTATTTTCTTGACTTTTCCATTATATTCCCCTTCTATTCTTGTTTTTTTCCTAGCACATTGTCAGGCATATGTGCTAACCAATAGCAAGGGAGTGAAAAGACTGCAGGGTCTATGTAGCCACCAGGACAACTCAAGCAGGCCATCATGCTAAGGGTGCTGGACATGATGAAGCCATGGACCAGACTACTGACATGAAACTATTTGTACCTATCAAAGTGTGGCCCAATGATGACAGTATAATGATCCCATACATGCCTGCATGTGGGATCAAGACCCACATTTATTTAGGCAGACCTACTTAATTACCATTAGAAAAAGTAAACAAAAAGTATTTTAGGACACGGAAAAGGAATGCTGTTCTTAAAAAATGCTGTTCAAGATGCCTCCTGGTCAAACCAAGATTCTAATGAAAAATCTTATTTCCAGTTTCCAGGCTTACACAGCTCTTTGTATACTGCCCTTGCAATAAAATTCAACGTGTAGTGGACCTCTCTCATATAAAAATTAAGCTCTCTGTCTTGATCTTGAGATCCTGTCTGAGCCCTGTAGCAGTTCTATAATTATCAGTTAGCAGATGCCTATCCTGCTGTGCACTTGTGTTTACCTGACCACAAGTTTATAGGAGTTCAGAAAAATACAAAACATCTCCAAAATGATCCCAGTTTGATATTTACTAAGACAAATAGCATGATATGATTGTTCCAAAGAAATACACACTTTTAACCCTTTAAACTGCACTAGAATTTTTGCCATTCTAATTGAAGTCAAGAAATAAAAATTACCTATTATTTCTTAAGGTAGTAAGCTTTCATATAAATTTATCTCTGATATATAAATTGTATATATAAAATAATATATATATAATATAATATAATAATAATACACATATAAACTTTCATATAGATTATATCTGACAACCTGTCAGGGGTTAAGCTTATTTCAAAGAATTTGTTGACCTCGCTTCATGTTTAAAAGCTAAAAAATAGGTTTCTTTTCATTATGGCAACTGAAAAGTTCCATTTACCTTGTACTCAAAACTAGATCTTTTACATCGAAACGTTGCTCGGTGGTGATTTCTTATCTTATCACTAATACCTGTCTTTATTAGTGCTATTGCTTTTTATTTTACTGTTTTGAGGGGACAATTTGGTGTCTTATCTTTCAAACCTCCGAATATCTAGTTTGATTTAACTATTTGACAATCTAAAGTGGGGCCCTAGTCTAGGTAGTACATATTTGTCACTGTAAATTATTTAGATCAGACAATTAGATTTTTTTTATAGAAGTCTGTTTATTTGGAAGTTTTGTGACTCTATTTCTGGGATAGGAAAAGGTTTAGCAGGAGCAAGGCATACCATTAACAAAATCGGAAAGTTCTAGAAATTTACATTTAAAATCTTGGCTTTAGATTTCTTTTGTTCATTCAACAGGGCCCCTTCCAAGTTATTGGGATACATCAGTGAGCAGAGACATCTGTTATGCCAACTTCCTTATAAGCTTTTTTCATTCACTGCCATCACTCCCTTGTCTTTGTCCCTCTTTTGGGTTCATCACTTATGAGCAAATACTTATTTGAGTATCTATAATGTACCAAGTACAATCTTGGTCCTCCAGTGGCCTTGTAGCTTTCTCACACTGCTCTTAGAGAAGGCGGTGCAATAAGTCATATGTTTCCAAGTGTGAATGGAAGCCAACTTTACCTCTTTCTCCTCCAGGGGAATGACTTTGAAGTCTTATTTGAGCATAGAGATACTGGATTTTACTAAGGGAATTTGGTGTTAATTAGGAGATGGTTAAATTATTGGTTTTAGAATCCACCATCTCTGGGTGGGTACATAGCCTCCTTGGTATTTATAGCTAATGAGAAGATTGAGTTAAACCAATCTCAGGAGTCTTGCTCTTTGCCACTTTTACTTAGCAGATAGGAAAGCTGAGATCAAAGAGGTTTTAAATTGCCAAATACCAAATTTGTATCAAAACTCTTATCAGAACTTGGCTTTTGAGACTCTCAGTCTGATGAGTTTTACTCTGTCATGGTGAATTTAAGGAGAGCCTAAAGTAGAAGGAGCCCATAGAGGACCAAAAGGTTGAAAATTAGAATTGGAATGTGTAAGTATTTAGCCTGGATAAAAAGTGGCTAATGAAAGACTTTATAGCCAGCTGCACTGAAGGGTATAAAATAGCTTTCACAGCAAGTATTGTGAGGATCAACATCTACTATTGACTAAAGGCATAAAAAACAACAACAACAACAAATATACTTACATGCTACTGTGAAGATTTGGGTGAGATAGAAACAATTTCCTAATGTAAACTGTAGAAGATATTTCTGGGGGAAAAAAGATGGACCTGTATTTGTGAAAGATATTTTTCAGAAATAAACTAAATCCAGGTGTGTGTGTGTGTGTGTGTGTGTGTGTGTGTGTTTAGTTGCCAACTGCCTGTGCAAATGGAAAGAAGCCCATTATATGAGTCAGGTGAAAGTGGAGTTGAACTTAGAGAGAATCCCACCTGCTCACGGGATCCCTGAGTTCCTCTGAGTGGAAAGCACTGAGCCAAAAACATCATTTGCCCAGGAAGGCTTTACCTTGGGGCAGAGAGTAGCTGTGTGAGAGTGCTTGAGCTCTGACATTCCAGAAAGAGCTCTCTGCCTGGATATTAGGAAGTCGTTTGGCAATGTACATGATATTCAGCAGCTGTTGACTCCTGCCCTCTCATTTCAACTAAATGGAATAATCAATGTTCAACATAAGGCCTTGCACACAGTGGGTTCTTGACAAATATTTGTTGAACAAAACAAATGCTGTTCTTTGGTACAGTAGAGAGTTTTAATTCTCTAAATGAGTTGGTGAAAAGCAATGACAAGTCAGTGGCACAGAGTTAATTTTGGCTTCCTATCCACTCTAGAGAGTGTATTGGATTTCACCCCATGGGATGGCTGCCAAAGATACAATTTTCCCAGCTCTGTTTGTGCTTATAGCTTGGGCAGAAGCTGGGATGACTGTGGCAGCAGAAACATGAGACACAGACCTGGGGCGAACTTGACTCAGTCAATATCTTTGTGCTCAGCACCTAAGAAAATGTTTCCTGTGCTAATCTCTTTGGACGGTAACGGGGGAAGGAAGGATATTTTTAAGAGAGTAACTTATCAATATGAAACAGATGCCCAAGAGTGTTCTGGATTGGATAGTTTACACCAGAACTTTCAAAACTGATTTTTCTTTTCTTTTCTTTTCCTGGCTTTGTATATTTGTGCGGAGATGACACCAAGACATTATGGATTTTGGGTATTGAAAGGTCAATCTACCATTGAATGTGTGTCTTTGGAGAGCTGTAAGTAGTTTTCCTGGGTTCACTGACTTTTAGGGACTTGACAAATGCTTTTAGAACTGCCATATGAGGAGGAAGACAGTTCTTTACAGACAAAAAGTCATTTTGCAATCCCCTTCTCTCTGCTCTTCCCGCATGAAATGTGTTTTTGTGTTGCTTTCTTCAGCATTTTTTCTTCTCTTTATTTTATCATGCAAATAGAATAAAATAACCACTCATAAAGAAGAAAGAAAGAAGTTGTCTAAAATATCATTGCTCAATTATAGAAAATGTTTTAATTTTCAGGTTTTTCATATAGATGCTGTGTTCATAAATAATAGATAGTGGTAACCAAGATGTGGATAAAATTATGTTTACCAATTTATGGAAAAAATTCTTTTGGTGAATGTGTTACATTTTAAAACTTTTTCTGTTGTTTGATAGTTATTTAGAGGGTTTCCAAGTTTTTCTGCTATTAAAACAACTGAAACGAGTGAGGTAACATGTGATTTTTTTCCTTCTTCTAAAAGCAGCACAGCATAGAGATGATCCCTTGCCTAAAGAAATTTATATTTTAGTGGAGACAGACATGAAATAAAACAAGTGGGTGACAGTTGCTATAGCAGCTGAGTACAGTGAGGAAATGACAATGGTGAATTCCTAATAGCTCAGAAGTTTCTTCAATATATGAAAGAAGTGATGCTGTTACAGAGTCTTGAGAACGTGTAGATTATAACCAAATGTATAAAAGCAGAAAGAATTGCAGTCAAAAGGAAGAGCAGGTGCAAAGGCATGGAGGTCTGGTAAGTCCTGGGAACTGCTGATCGTAAGGACTGATTGGAAGTCAGTGTGAAAGAAGCTCAGCTTTAAGGCTACAATGGGGCAGATAATGAAGAGCCTTGGGTGCCCAGTTTAGGAACTAGATTTTGTCATGGAGGCAACCGTTGTGTCATTGAAGGGTTTCAAACAGGTGTGCGATGCAGTGCGACTTCCACTTTAGAAAAAATCTTTTGTCAGTCTTAAGGAAGAGAGATTGGAGAGTGACAGATTATTGGAGGTAGAGAAACCTAGACTTATGATGATAGTTCAGGGAGGAAGTGAAAGGAACGGTGGTCATGTTGAGTGTTACATGTTGGCAGACTCAGGAGAGAGCTAAAGATTTTAAAGTCACTTATATATATGGTATTTGAAGTATCTGAATGGATGGCATCACCAAGGGAGACTATAGGATGAGAGAGGGCCAAAAACAGAGGGCTGAGAAATAAGGCAGGAGGAGGGAAAAGAGGCAGACGGGGGCAAATGTAAAGGCAAAGGACAACCAGTGAGGTAGAGATAAATCAAGGTTGAAGAGTCAAAATATTTATTGGATAAGTACATTTAGGTAAAAAAAAAATATATCTATATAATTATGTCTATATCTATATCTATATCTGTATTGAATTTTGTCCATTGAGTTCTCCCTGGAACTCTCATTATTAATCCATGTGAATTTTCCATATAATGTAGATATTATCTCTTTGTAAAAGTTGTATTTGACATTTATTCTTCCTAGGGCATTTTTCTATTTTTAAGTTTTCAATTATATCTACCATGAGTTCAACAGTTTTTTTAAAACAATTGAATTTTGATGCTTTTACCTTCTGTTTTTTTCTTTTGCATTAAAGTCCAAGAAGATTTATTAAGATGGATGAAAGGGATGAGGGCAAGGGGTAGGGAGTCCAATTAGGAAGCTATTACGACACAAGGATGATATCCTGAGGGCCTAGAATAATGGAAGGAGCAGTAGCGGTGGAAAAGAGGAAGTAGTTGCATGAGTTATTATACAGGCAAAATTTATATGTCTTCATAACCAACTATAAATATCAGGTAAGAATATTTGGCAGATGAAGTATTAGACAATGGGGGAAGGGGAAAGAAACAGAATTTTAAGTTTTTACCATATTTTAGGAAATTTCTAGATGTTTTCATTTCTAGGTGTTCAATCATTCAAAAATATTTATTGAGCACCTTCTATGAGCCCACAGTGTCCAATGTGCTTGGGATGTATTTGTGAACAAAGCAAAGATTCCTGCCCCTGTATAGTTTATGTTTTAGGAGTGAATACAGATGATAAACAAGCAAAAAGAAATAACAGTACATAAGTAAAATATATAGTACATTAGAAGTGAATGTGATTGATATTCTGTTTGCTTCTCTAAATTTATTTCATCCTTTCCTCTTCCTTCCCAGAGCTCAGAGTGTGACTTTTACAGAAGAATCAAGGGCTCTGTTATCTTCTGGCCTCCAGTTAAGTTCACCCACTAAGAAGAAATGAAAAGGGATCAGAGACTGGGAGGAGCATGAAAGTTTTTCTGTTTCCCTACTGGTCTAAGTGTTGATAATGGCTGGGCTTTCTAGCAACTGACTCAACCTCTGTAATACTCCTGTAGGTTTCTCGGAGTCAAGAAAACTGCTGTGCCTTCCCTTGCCTTTTTAGCCTAGAGTGGTACCAGAATCCTGATGTTCTAGCTCCAGTATGCTTCACCATTTATTAATTTTCCTTTTATTTGCCTGGTAACACTTTCAACTTCAATCTCCTCCATTTGATCATACCATTGGTATTCTACCAACCTTGGCTGGTGTTAACTGATAAAGGTTGAAAAAGAAAAAAAAATAGAGCATGGTAAGGGAGATCAATGTTGTCAGAAGTGAGAGGATAATTTGCAGTATTAAATAGGGTGGTTAGTTGGGTTTCATTAAAAAATGAGACAGTTAAGCAAAAACTGGAAGGTGATGAAAGCATTATTCAAGTGGATGTCTGGGATAGGATCATTTCAGGCTTTCTACAGGTAAGGTGCTAAGAATGGTGTGTCCTCTTATGTTCAAGAAAACAAAAGGACAGTGTGACTGGAACACAGTGAATAAATTGGCTTGTAGTAGTAGAATATCAAAGACCATGCAGAAATGACAAGCCATTGTAAATAATTCGGCTTTTATTCTGAAACAAGGAGTCCCTGCACAGTATTGAACAGAGGAGTGCCATGATCTGACATACTTTAACAGGATAGTTTTGCATACTAAGGTAAGAAAATCTGTAGGTAGGAAGAGGGGATTGAAGATTGGATTTGATCACAGTAGTCTTCTTAGAAGATGATGGTGACTCTAAACCCTGATGATATCAGAGAGGATGGTGCAAAGTGGTCAGAGCCTAGATATACTTTGAGGTATGAGAGAACAGGAGGAGTAAAAGATGACTCCAGGGATGCTTGGGTGGCTCAGTCAGTTAAGCATCTGCCTTCGGCTCAGGTCATGATCCCAGGGTCCTGGGATCAAGTCCCACATTGGGCTCTTTGCTCAGCGGGGAGCTGGCTTCTCCCTCTGCCCCTCCCCCCGGCTCGTTCTCTCTCTCTCTCCTTCTCTCTGACAAATAAATAAATAAATAAAATCTGTAAAAAAAAAAAAAAGATGACTCCAAAGTTTGTGTCTTGGCTTACTGGAAAGTGGACTTGTATCACTTCAGATGAAGTGAGAGGGAAGATTATTTCAGTTTTGGACATGCAGAATTTGAGATGTATATTTGATATCTCCAATTGGAAATCTCAGGTAGGCTGACAGATATATGATCTGGAATAACACATTGGGAGTCATTATGTAGATTTGCCCTGTCCAACACAACAGCTTCTTGCCACATGCACTGACATATTTAAAGTGCTTAAGCAACCTCATGTGGCTGGTGGTTACTGTATTGGATAATACACATATAGAATATTTCCACCATGGAAGAAAGTTCTGTTGGATAGTGCTGATCTAGGTGGTATTTCAAGTGATTTTACAGGATGAAATCACCAAGGAATAATGAGAGAAGAAAAGACTGAACTCTGGGGCAATCCAACATTAAGGAATTGGAGAGAGGAGATAGAAGCAACAAAGATTTGAAAAGGAATGGACAATGAAGTATAAGGCAAACCTTATACACTGCTGAAAGTGTCATCCTCATGACCAAATTAAGAGACTTTATTTTCAACATTATTTAGGTGAGGAACGGAAGCTCAGAGAGTAAAAGTACATGTCTTTTATCAAACAGCTAGTATTGGAAGAACTGGAATTTGAGAAAAGAAAGTGTGGAAATCTTTATTTGGGAGGGATCTAGTTGGCTGTGGGTGTGATGATGGTGATTTCTCTTTGACCTTGACAGCTAGTGTGTCCTCAGCAAGGACATCTATTCTAGTGAATTCGGGGATTTGATTCAGGTCTCAAAGATCCATCCAACCATGCAGGATGTAATATACTGACAAAAACAACCTCTGATTATGACCAAGCTTCCATCCTAACCTGTAATGCTTACTAAAAGATAGTGTTTTCTTTTTTATTTCCAGGTTTATTGAGATACTATTGTTATATAGCATTCCATTAGTTTTAGGTGTACATCATAATGATTTGACATATGTATATATTGTGAAGTGATCACTACAAGCTTAGTTAACATCTATCACCTTACATAGTTATAGATACTTTTTCTTGTGATGAGAACTTTTAAAATGTACTCTTAGTAAGTTTCAAGTATACAGTACAGTATTATTAACTATGGTCACAATCCTGTACATTCCATCCTCAGAATGTATTCATCTTGTAACCAGAAGTTTGTATCTTTTGATCATATTCACCCATTCCTTCTCAACACAACCCCAGGCCCCTGCCACTGACAACCACCAATCTGTTTTATGGATCTATGAGTTTTGTTTTTTTTCAGATTCTACATATATGTGAAATCATATAGTATTTGTCTTTCTCTGTCTGACTTACTTCACTTAGCATAATGCCCTCAAGGTCTATCCATGTTGTCACAAATGGCAGTATTTCCTTCCTTTTTATTCCATTGTACAGACATACCACATTTTCTTTATCCGTTCATCTCCTGATGGACACTTAGGTTGTTTCCATGTCTTGGAGGTTGTGAATAATGCTGCAATGAATAGGGGAGGTGCAGGTATCTTTTCAAGATAGTGATCTTATTTTCTTCAGATACATACCCAGAAGTGGAATTGCTGGATTATATGGTAGTTTTTATTTTAAAATTTTGAGGATCCTTTATACTCTTTTCCATAGTAGCTGCACCAATTTACATTTCCACCAACAATGCATAAAGGTTACCTTTTCTCCACATCCTCACCAACACTTGTTATTTCTTGTCTTTTTCATAATAGACAGTCTAACAGATGTGAGGTGGTATTTCATTGTACTTTTGATTTACAGTTCCCTGATGATGTTGCGTGATGTTGAGCATTTTTACATGTACCTGTTGGCCATTTGTATGTCTTCTTTGGAAGAATGTCTATTCAGTTCCTCTGCCATTTTTTAAAAGAAGATTGATTGATTGATTGATTGATTTTTAAATCTTTTTTAAAAAGATTTATTTATGTATTTTAAAGATTTATTTATTTATGTATTTATGTATTTTAAAGAAATACATTTATTTATTTTATGTATTTTAAAGTGGGGTAGGGACAGAGGAAGAGGGAGAGAATCTCAGGCAGACTCCCCACTGAACACAGAACCCAATGTGGGGCTCCATCCCACAACCCCAAGATCATGACCTTAGCTGAAACCAAGAGTCAGACGCTCAACCGACTGAGCCACACAGGTGCCCCTGTTTCTTTCTTTTTGAATGCAAACTAGAGACAGATGCTGATTTATAGCAACAGTGTAAAAATGGAATGGAATGAAAGTGATGTGAAATTCCGTTAGATTAAATAAAGAATATTGGCTTTCAGGAAAAACTTTGGCATTTACGTTAAGGTAAAATGAAAACTATATGAACAAAGAAAAATATCATTTTATGTCAATTTCTTACTAAAAATTCATGTGCAGCCTAATTTTCCTTTTTATGAGATTTGAAAAGATGCAAGGTGTAAACCAATCTATTTCTATTTTGGTTTATTGCAATGGGCATATTGTTGATTATAAGTTGTGAATTTTCTATTAAATATCTTATCTGCCTTGCTGTATTGCACACTCATTGCTCACTGTTTTTGTTTACAGTCTTGTTGTCTAGAGATGAAGGGCAAGAAGAAATGCCAACAAGTCTAAATATTGAAAGGTCAGGGTATTCACACACACATTATTTCACTTTTCAGAATGCATTAGCCATTGTAACTTTGGTATCTCTTCCAACTTTCAGATATCAAACTGATATTGGTCATTTTCTATTCTGAAGGCAATTTTTGAGATCATAAGACTGTGCAAGGTACATGAAAATGGGGCCTGGATGATTTGGTGTTGACAGAATTTTCAGCTCAGGGGTACTGAGAAAGAACAAAAGCTGCTGGTTTCACTGGCTGTTTGTTTTTGTAACACTTCAAGTAATAAAAGCAGCAACATAAATTCTGGGTTGGTTTTGTTCCCCCTTGAAGTTTTGCTCTAGGGACAGAAGAATCTCTTTGTACAGCTGTGTAAATACTATGTTGCCATTTGGCACAAATGGGAGGTTGGTCTTAGAAATCTCCATTTGTGAAGAATGGAATAAGCACAGGGACTAGAATGGGTGTGGGTTAGAAAGGAAGAGAGGAGCAGGAGCTCCCCAGTCTGGATTATTCTGTATAGATATTTGCTGCTATTGTCTGTCCAGCGTATTTTTATATGGGTACTTGCTCTTATTCTACCTAACAGTTTTGGTTAAGCTGTCAAGCACAGTACCCTGTCTTCTGTCCAACAGAGTATATACTAGTCGTCCAACAATTGTAAAATGATAAGCAATAAGGAAAAAATGGATAAATTTGACTATACAAAATGTTTTTAAATGCATAAAAAATTGTAAACCAAATCAAAGACATTTGATAAGCTTGGAGAAAATATTTTTAAGATATATCACATGTAAAGTTTTAATATCCCTAATACATAATAAACTCTTAAAATTAGAGGGGAAATTTAAAAAAATCTAGTAGAAATTAGGAAGAAGACATAAGTAGAAAATTCATAATAAAAATAGCCCTTAAACATGAAAAGGGTTCCAGTTTCTCCACATCCTTACTAACACTTGCTATCTTTTGTTGTTTTAGTAATAGCCATCCTACTGGTATGAGATGATATCTCACTGTGGTTTTGATTTGTCTTTCCCTGATGATTAGTAGTGTTGAGCATCCTTTCATGTACCTATTGGTCATTTCTGTGTCCTTTTTTTGAGAAATGTCTATTCAAAGCCTTTGTTTTTTTGTGTGTTTGTTTCTTTATTTGCTATTGAGTTATAGCAGTGAACCTGGAGGAGATTATGCTAAGTGAAATAAACTAGTCACAACAGGACGAATACTGCATAATTCCACTCACATGAAGTGCCTGAAATAGTCAAACTCATAGAGGCAGAAAATAAAACAGTGGTTACCAGGGGCCAAAGGGAGGGAGAAATAAGCAGTTCTTCAATTGGCATAAAGTTTCAGACACGCAAGATGAATTAGTTTTAGAGATCTGCTGTAGAGCATGACACCCATTGACAAACTGTGATATGCACTTAAAAATTTAAGAGGGTAGTTATTATATTGAGTAGTCTTACCACAAAACACAACACAACACAAAACAAAACAAAATACCCAAAGGGTATTTTGGAGATGGGGGAGATGTTTATTACCTTGTTTGTGGTGATGGTTTCATGGGTATATGCATATGTCCAAACACATCAAATTGTATGCATTAAATTATATGCAGTTTTCTTGTATCTCAATTATACCTCAGTAAAGTTGTTTAAAGCAATAGCAAGAAAACAAAATAAAAACATAAAAAGACATCCAACTTCAGGCATAATTAGAAAAATTAAAATAAAAATTATACAGATACGATTTACTACCTTTTCTAATTGGTAAAAATTAAAAAGTATGACTTGATTGTGTTGACAAGGCCGAAAAACAACCAGAATTTTCATATAACGTGAGTAGGAATGCAAATATATGTAACCCTATTGGATAAGAATTTGGCAATATCTAACAAAACTACATGCTTATTTGCCTCTTGACTCAATAATCCCACTTATATGATTTACCTCAAGATACACCTCCAGTAATATAAAGATATAAATGCACAAAGTTATTCAGTATTGTTTGGAATTGCAAATTATAGGACTCGAACTAAATGACTGTACATAGGAAATTGATTAAATGAACCATGATATTTAGACACAATGAAGCATAATGTGCCTGCAAAAAAAAATGTAAAAGATCTTTAAAACTGATATGTAGCAACTTTCAGAATATATTATCAAGTTTTAAAAAAGCAAAAAAAAAATCCAGGATATATTATTAAGTGAAAATTAGTGTCTATATAAATGATTATGCTATCATTCATGTAAGAAAGAAGGGAAAATAAAAAAAAATGTACACGTGTTTGTTTATTTGAGGAAGAAGAAACACAGGAGATATAAAGCAAAAACTAATGATATAAACCTTATAGGAAATAAGTGATAGTGGAATGGACATGGAATAGGGCAGAAGGGGTGGGGGTAACTCTTGTCTGAATATATCGTCCCCTTTAGTTCTGACTTTTAGAAACAGACAACGCTTCATATACTTAAAAATGGATTATTAAAATTAACATGGATACAAGGAAGCCAACATGGACAACAAATAGAAACAAATGAAACTAAATATGTATTACAATAAAATGCATAACCACAATGAGGGGGAGAAGGGGGAAAAAGAATTAACCTAAGAAATTTTGAGAAACAGAATTTTCACTATGTACTCTGAGGCTAAAGATAAAAAGAATTAAGCACACATATTGAACTCGAGTTAGTAGATGGAGTTTTCACAGGTGTATAGATTAGCAATTCTTAACCATCTGAGCCACCCAGGCGCCCTCGTAGATTAGCAGTTCTGAAACTATTTCATGTGTATTCTGGATTTAAGCAAATAGGTAAATACATTGTGCACCATGACAACCAGATTTATTTTTTTACTGTCCAAAAGAGGAGTTACAATAAAGGAAAAGTGAAATGCTAGATTAAATCTTGTCGCTGTCAGAGCCCTTCAGCAGACCACCAAGAACACACCTGTAGTTGACAAGTTGGTTTTGTTACTCATTGCAGTGAAGGAAGAACACACCCCAGAGGGAACCATGAAGTGTTTCGGAGAATTTTTAAAAAGAGCCAAGCAGAGGATTTGGGCTTTTTGGGGAGTGAACTGAATGAAAGTCTACAGAAGTGGGCGTTCCCTCTAGATTGAATGCTGTCAGAGAGTAGGGCAATTCAGTGTTTGGGTATCTCAATACTTGTATTTATAGGGAAGGTAGACTAGAGTGGGAGGAATACTATAATCGGAGAAGAAGTAGCAGCCATTTATTTCAGCCTGGAGAGAAGGATATTTGGTATTCTGTGGGTGGCACAGTGACCTTGTTTTTGTCTGTGTTAAGAAAAAGTTATGAAGTAGTCTTGTTTTCTCTCACTTTATCAGTTACCTTTTTTGATGCTGGGATTCTGTATTTATATGCAACAGAATAGTATGGCCTGTGAGCGCTGTGCTCTCTTTAGTAGATCAGAACTGGAGGACTTGGCATGAACCCATGATTCATTGCACATCAATATATATTTCTTAGCTCTGTCACTGAAAGGATCTAGAAGAAATAACGCACCAATATGAATGAGCACATCTCTCAACCACATCTCAGTTGCTAAACATTGGTCTCCAACAAAAGAAACAAGAACTCCTTGGAGAAATAGCTGGTTCTGTGGCTGAAGCAGAGAAATTACATGATGAAACTAGAACATATTGCAGTGCCAGAAAGTAAGGAAGTGTTTAGAAAATGATTGGGACAGATCAAAAAGACACAAGAGCCAACTTTGAAGGGATTAACAATGGCCAAATCAGTGGCAATGTAAGCAAAAAATGAACAATATTACTAAGGATTTTAATCCATAAGGCCAAAAAAGAAAGTAGGAATACTTACTAATATAAACAAATATTTGAATAAATAAAGCAAAAGAGGAGAGAAACTTCTTTGTAAAATTTAGTACAAAATAATAAATGTAGAAAGAATGATAGCAGTAGAAATATTACAAAAGGATTGTTTCAGACAAGAATCATCAATAAATGATAAAATTAGTAATGAGAAATAGGATATTTATAGTCTCAAAGTATCTCCCCATAAGACATAATGGGAAAAGTGTAACTTTATAGTGGAGAACCATAAAGGACTATACCAGGGATGAATAAATTCATATCATGTGTCTCCTAATATGATACACTGAAAAGGACACATGTCACTTCAAAGTGTATAAACTCAATTCAATAGTGATGAAATAGTAGACACATCCCAATTGAAGAACATTCTACAAAATAATTGGTTAGTACTCTTTGAATGTGTCAAGGTCATGAAAGACAAAGGAAGTATGAAGAACTGGTCCAGATTAAAGTAGACTAAGAAGATTGGATGACTAAATGCATGTCTTCCTGGATTATTTTGGAGGAGAAAAAGGATACTAGTTATCAATTAGCAAAATAATAGTATTTTCTCAACATATTTTATATTATGATGATTATACTATAGTTATCTAAGATATAACCAGTTGTTTTTTTTTAAGATTTTATTTATTTATTTGAAAGAGAGAGAGATCGAACAGAGAGAGAGAGAGAGAGAGAGCACACGAAGGTGGGAGGCACAGAGGGAGAGGGAGAAGCAGGCTCCCCGATGAGTAGGGAGCCTGATGTGGGGCTCTGTGGGGCTCGATCCCAGGACCCCGAGATCATGACCTGAGCAGAAGGCAGACGTTTAACCGACTGAGCTCCCCCAGGTGCCCCACCAGTTGAATGTTTTAAGTGACACAGGAAACCCTTTTTCTGTGAAACAAAAATTGCCAGTACATCTATAATAGATGCTTTTGGATAAAGGCATGTTAATTACTTTTAATCTAAAACTTTATTTTCCACATTTTTATGGCAATACAATTTACAGACAGAAAAATTCTATGAATTTTGACAAATGCATAAAGTTATGTAACTACGACAACCAAAGAACAGTTGTATCACTACCAAAAAATTCCCTTGTATTGGTCATTTGCAGCCAACTCTTTCCCCAACATGACTCCTGGCAATCATCAATCTGCTTCTGCCTCTATAGTTTCATCTTTTCCAAAATCTCATTTAAGAGGAACTATATAATATTTAGCCCTTTTTATTTGGCTTGTTTCGCCTCATATAAAGCATTTGAAAGTCAACCATGTTGTTGCATAGATCAGGATTGCATTTCCTTTATCGCTGAATGGTATTTATTGTATGTTGGTATCACAGTTTATTTATTCATTCAGTTGAAGATCATTTGAGTAGTTTCCAGTGTTTGCTTTTTAAGAATATAGGCACTCTAAACATTTGTGTAAAGTTGTTTGGGTGAGGATTCTGATGATGGTCAAGTATGCCTTTAAGGTTTTCATCTTCCTTGTTAACATTCATTCAGGGCTCAACCTCCTTCCCCGCCCATTGACCTCTTATCAACCAGGGCTCTCCATTAGCCCAGCTTGCCTGCCAGAAAATAAGTAAAAGTATTCCATTAAATATGTGACCCTTACTGTGGATTGGTTTATCAGAGTGCCTCAAAATCCTTTCAGGAATACCATAAACACTATAGATTACAAATTGAAGGTGGTATTTTATCCCATTCTATCATCTCCACTACCTTTTGTCTCAGTAACATATTCATCTTCCTATTCGTTTTAGAAATCTTAGAATTAGCTTTCATTTAAACTTGTCTTAATATTCTCTAGTAAGTTACTATACTATGAATGCTATTAGTCTCTTATTTCAGCCTTATCATTTGCCTACAGATTCATAGTCTACCTTTTCCTCCTGCTCCATGTTTCTGGTGCTATTCAATCAGATAACTGCAATGACCCAGGCCTTCTGTCTGTGGTATCAACCTAGTCCAGTCCATGACTGAGTTAAATAAAGATCTCATAATTATTCATCTATAAACAAGCTCTTGATAGTTCTCTAATGCCCAATAGATAAAAAGAAAACTCCTAATCATGGTATGCAAAGATCGGCCCAACCTGGCACCAACTATCTTTCCATTCTTATCTCTTGCAAGTGGAATCATTGTATTCATGTAACAATATTGCTATTTTCAGAATTTCCTGTGCTTTTGGTCTTTGCGTATGCTATTGTTTACAAGTATGATTCTTTCTCTTTTCTTTCTAATTGGAGAACACTTTCTAATCTTTTATAATCTGTCTTAAAAAGACTCTGTTATTTTTCTCTGTGTTTCCTGTTCCCAGCCTGGGCAGGTTAAAACACTCTCTTTTCTCCATAACATCTCACGTTATTTTGTTATTATCAAATTCACTAAATTATATTGTGATTATTATGTCACTTTTCCTCCAAGTAGATGCTTAGCATAATTATGGGGCCCAATAAATATTAAGTTGATTGAATATAAATAAATGAATGCATGAGATATAAGGGAAGTATTTTTGCTAGAGAAGAAAACACCTTCTACTATCACTCAAATGTGTACCATTACCAAATAGTCTACTCTGGTTATGAGGATGTTCTCAAGTAGTTCATATGACTTCTATCTTGTAAATCTGAGTTCACTCTTGGTATACATTTTGCCAAGAACACTTTGGGTTAAGGAAATTCTAAATTCTAAATTTTAAACCACATTATTGTCATTTAGTCTACAGTAGTGATATAAAATGGCTACAGGAAACCATATATTGAAATATTAACTTAAATCAGATTGTAAAACAAGAAACTTTATTTTATAGGTCCAATTAATTTAATAGGCTGTTTAGTCTCCATGATATATCATGCAAATTTTATTATATATGTAGTTTTTAATAATATACACTATATAACATTTCACTTTAAACATCGGTAGTGCTTTTGATTGTAAGTTACCGTGAAACTGGAAAAAATCAACACCCATCAGACTCTAAGTGTTGACAATCTTTTTTCTATATATAGCAACTATATTCCTATATTAGAAATAGATGACACCATTTTTCAGTCTGAAATTATAAGCCAGTATACCTTCAAATATTTCTCATGGATAAACTGAAAGGTAATCACATTTGTACCACTTTATGTGCCATAAGCTTGACAGATTTGAGTGGATTGTTTTGTTTTCTAAGAAATGACTAAACTCTTCTCTTTAAGATACAGAGGTCTTTAAACTGTTTTTTAAAGGATTTGCATGGGAACAGCAACTGCATCTCTATACAGAGAGGAAAGCCAGCTTTGTTTAATATCTTATATGCTTTTCAGCTACTTAGAAAGGCAGAGAAAACATTTTTCCATGTGTCTTTTTCTTTATGAATGTCTCACAATTGTGACTTCATATAGGGCTGTTTATAAACATTTTCATGTGTGTGTGGATGTATGTATTTAAGACAACACAGATGTTTGCGTGTTTCTACAGAAACATAATGTTAAGTGCTGTCTTACATTATTAGTCCTTAGCCTCTGCATTTGCATTCTTATTTTCACAGTTAAAGTTGTGATAGAGAAGAGTTGCATGAGCCTGGAGGGACATGATGGATCCTTGTGCAAAATGAAGAGATGGTAAAATTGCAAAGGTTTAAACTGATGTTCACAACACTTAATTCTTTTGGCTCTAAATCAGAGTCATAAATTCCTTATACTTGAAGAGTTTGAAAACATTTAATATGCCTTTTGTTTCCTTCTCGTGTATAGTTTGATCTTGACATTAGCTGAAGAATAAACCAAAATAAGCTACGGGAAAACATAGCTATTGTCTTCTTCTTCTCTCTAAGAGGGTATGAAACCTAATTCCTTTGTACGAAGCAATGATCACCACACTGAAAAACAAAACTTCCAGTCAGTGTATGACACCTAATAGCCCAGTGATACGCTGCAAAAGGAATTTTATATACTTGAAGTTTTCTTCCCATTCTGAAGAATGTATTTAAGAAAGGAGCCTTCAGTGCTGTTGCAGAGATAAGATTAAAACTGCCTCCAGGTCTGAAAGCTTTAGTGACCTGAGAAGCTTTCCTAACTTTTCCGGGGCTATTAGTGTTTCAGCAACCGGATGCTTGGAAGCTTCACTGACCCAGAGACCTAGGAGGCCAAATCCAGGGATTACATTTTCATTTTTATTAAAAGTACTCTATTTTTTTCAGAGTCTATCTGAATCTTTATATGATGGATGATCTCAGCAGATTGAAGCTTTCTAGAAAGGTTTCACTGAGGAACAGGGTTGAGAAGTCTGTTTTCCCCACAATCAGTGTTTGCAAGGATGATGATTTTCTTCTGAAGCCTTAATGGGCATCTCTACTTTGTATGAAGAAAATACCACAACCTCATCCCTAGTGCAGAAAATAATTTCATATGGGAAAAGTTTCTTTTCTATAATGAGAAAAGAAAATTAAACATAAATGTCTCTGGGACAGGGACCATTTTAATTCAAATTCATACCAAGATAGAAAAGATCTTTTCCAAAGAGCAGTTTCTGATGGATGGAAGAAGAGTAACGAGAAGAGCAGGACACTTGACAGAAGAAGGACAAAGTGTCATAAAATTGGGAGAAATAGAGAGAAATGGGCTGAGAGGCTGGAGGGCGCACAAGACAGCTTTGATGACAGTTTGATATATGGGTAGCCTGGCCTTTCCACACTGCTTACCCTTAAAGCTGGCTATCCACTTTGTGGCTGTAGCTATGGCTGTTTTTAAAATATTAACCTCAGATTGACTTATTTCGCTCAGCATAACACCCTCCATTTCCATCCATGTATCATATGACCTCACTGATATGAGGAATTCTCAATCTCAGGAAACAAACTGAGGGTTGCTGGAGTGGTGGGGTGTGGGAAGGATGGGGTGGCTGGGTGATAGACATTGGGGAGGGTATGTGCTATGGTGAGCGCTGTGAATTGTGCAAGACTGTTGAATCACAGATCTGTACCTCTGAAACAAATAATGCAATATATGTTAAGAAAAAAAAAAAAGAAAAAGATAGCAGGAGGGGTAGAATGAAGGGGGGAAATCGGAGGGGGAGACGAACCATGAGAGACGATGGACTCTGAAAAACCAACTGAGGGTTCTAGAGGGGAGGGGGTGGGAGGATGGGTTAGCCTGGTGATGGCTACTAAAGAGGGCATGCTCTGCATGGAGCACTGGGTGTTATACACAAACAATGAATCATGGAACACTACATCAAAAACTAATGATGTAATGTATGGTGATTAACATAACAATAAAAAATTTAAAAAAAAGAGAAGAAAGATGACTTCCATGAAATTACTTTTTTCCCCAAAATATTATAAATTGGTTTAAGCATGTTATATAATACATATAAATCATAAAAATCAACATCATCATCATCAAAACAAAGACCCAAGTACCAACCACCCAATTAAGAAATAAAATATATTCTTTAAAACAACAACAATAAATAAATAAATAAATAAATAAATAAATAAATAAAAACCTCATAGATGGTTTGGAGAAGTTGTAAAATAGTGCTAGATTGGGTTGACTATGGTAGGTTTTTCCACCCCACATAGAAACCAGACACATTTTTTAATAATCATGCTTGAGGACATTCTTGTAAGTACTTCTTTTCGCTTGAATTTGCCCTTCATAGACAACAACACATACAATGCCTAGAAAATTCATGTTTCAGCTGACATGGCAATTGACTAATTATACTTAAAGATGGGAATCATGATTCTTTTAGAACTCTGAAAGCTACTTGGACAGAATGGAAAATTCCAGGAATTAATTAAGTGTATGAGAAACGTAAGAATAAAAAACGTATTTTTGAATTGTTACATAAAATACAATGGGCTTAGTCCCATTGGTGAGCAAGTCTTTATCCACAGTGTCATTTAAATGTAATGACTAACCTTACACTATTTACAATTCTGTTCTCTTAGAGACTTTTTTATAATTAAGCAGTCAACTGACTTTTCCTTTTGGGGGACTAGAAATCATGGAGCCTTGAGCCTGTGCTAAAAATTTCTCACCAGCTTCCCTTGAAACCTTCAGTCAGTCCCCTTCTTTTCTTTCCAGTCACCTCAACAGAGGAACTGCTACTGTCTATATCGAACCATTCTCCGTGAATTTGTACACATCTTAAGGTGCACAAGGCACTGCTCACTGATCAGCTTTTTCCATTTTCCCAGGAGTCCTCAGTCTGCTGCTTAAGATTCTGATAATGGAAGGAAATCCTCATTCCACAATTTTTTTGAGCGTTCACTATTTTAAGGCTCTACACTAGATACCCAAAAATAGAATATTCTTGTTTTCTGAAAGTTAGGAAGGGAGGTTAGTTAAAATATTCATAAATTGGATAGATAAGCCTAACATGACACAGAAAAACCAGATATTTACTAAGCATCCTCTATGTACTATACACTCTGTTATGTGCTATGTGTGATAAAAAGAGTCGAGTCTGTGACCTAACTAGGAAGGTGATGCATGCATACATGAAACACAGACTGGTATGAACCAAAATAAGTGAGTAGAATCTAATGAGAGGACCTCAGAGAGCTTGATGTATGGGAAGTATTTAACAAATGCTTAGAGATTGTTTATAGACGACTAGGGGATAATCAAAGACCATGGAGTAGTTTTGGCTGGTGCTTTAAGAAAGATGGTCTTGTAGAGTAGGAAATGAGGAAACACTGGGTAGGGCAGTGATATGAGCAAAGGTAAGGAATTAGGTATGTACTGGCATGACTACAAAGGAAAGGTTAAGGGAAATATATGAGTTGAGGGCAAGAACGAGACTTAGCCAGATAAAATGTTCATGGTTGTTCATCTAAAAATAAATGGGGTTGGGATTTGAACCTGGGAAGTCTGACCCTGACTCCCCAGGATGGGAGGTAAGATTGCACACATCAGGATTGTAGTAGCCTTGGATTTGGGCACAGTGATTTGACTTTCATTTTGTAGATACCAGGGGATTTATTGAGTATTATTTTCTTATATTTCTGCTACAAATATTAACAGCTGCTTTAATATTGGAACAGAAAACTCCAAATGGAGGGAACTCTGTTTTCTGAAATAAGGGTCTCGTATATGAACCCAGGTATTGGAAAGTAAATTTTTAACTTTTGAAATTCTAATACTCTGATATATGATAATATATAATTCTATGCTATTATTTGGTTTCTGCTGAAGACTCTATAGGCTTATAAAAGGAATGTTTTCAAGCTGAGATATAACTTGTTTGAGGTTCTTAGTATGTGAAAAACTTACTTCTAAATTTTTAGATTTTTAAATAAACCTAGTAAGTGAGTGTTATGGATTGATTTGTGCCTCCCCACCCCCAAAGTTCATATGTTGAAGCCCTAACTCCCAATATAGTGTATTTGGACATAGGGTCTTCAAGGAGACAACAAAGGCTGAATGAGGTCATAAGGATGGGGCCTTAATTCGATAGGATTTGCTGTCCTTATAAGAAGAGGAAAAGACACCAGAGCTTACTCCCTTTCACTTCTTGCACATGGAAGAAAGGGAAAGTGAGAAGGTGGCTGTCTGCAAGCCAGGAAGACGCTTTCACCAGAAACCAACCCTGATGTTGCCTTGGTCTTGGACTGTGACCTCCAGACCTGCAAGAAAATAAATGTCTGTTATTTCTGCTACCCAGTCTGCAGTTATTTTTTTATGGCAGTCCTCACTTGCCTAAGGCTATGAGTATTTGTATGGGAAAAAATGGAGGAAGAAAACGGAATCCTACCTCTGAAATTAATAAAGGGAAACTGAAGGGATACATGGTATACCTGGAAATATGTTATCATCTAAGGAAGCATTGTGAGGTCTTAACATGGAAAGCACATCTTCATAGGTTGTCTAGATTGACATACTACGAAACATCAGGAAGTAAGTGAGTGGGTCTTCTTGGAAGGAGAACCCAACATGAAAATTATGGATGGTGTCACTGGAGTTACATATGTTTAAAAATAAATGTAATTGCTGCCAATGAGAAATACTGAAAACTATTGGCCATCTTTTGTTTCACTCCACTGTAGTTTATTAACACAAGCTTTAATTAACTCCGTTGACAGTATTATTTTTCTCTTGCAGCAGCTGACTAAAAAATCGAGGGCAAATTCTAGCAATAATTGTGTTGAATCTCTTCAGGGAAAAAGTGAGAGCAATAATACTTATTAAACTTTCCAGTGGTTTGCATTAGCAGATTTTTTTTTTTTAAGACTGGATATTTTCACTTTTTGTTCATTTGAAAGCAAGCAAACTAGAGTTGTCTGAATTGGAAGAAAAGTTTCACTTTTCCCAGGAGAACTTCTTAAAAAGTTAGAAATTATTTTGAAGGAGATGCAAATTTTGGGGTATCTGTGTGTCTAAGCTAACTTAGTAGCTCAGTGCTGGACGATGTGGCATCTTTTCTGTTCCTGTGTTCACCAAAACTGAAACTGTGCCTCAGCACTGCAATGAGGACATGACAACTTATGCTTTTCCATATTTTCAAAAACTCTGGGAAAAAAAATCTAGGTCATGCCCATATTTAATAAAAGGCTTTTAAAATTCTTTCCAGATTCACATAAGCCCATCTCAATATTTGGATTCTCTTACAAAAATACTGAGAATTGAACTTTTGGCTCTATGATATAGATGATACATAAATTTACACGAATTTATAGATATATACAGTATTGATGATGAAAGTGTTATGAGAAGACTGATTAACGTTTTCCAGATAGACCTCTTGGAGAGGGGGGCATTTGACATGGCTTTCTAAGGATGAATAGGATTTCTAATAGGTACTTTTGGAAGCAGGAATATTTTCAATGCATAACTGCTGAAACGAACAAAGGAGCAAGCAAAATGAAAGGTATGTGGTGGGATGTCTGCAGGGGGAATCATGGAATTGGTTGTGTAGGAATTTAGCATAGGGTGTGCCCTGAGTGAAGAAAATGGAAATGGGCTAGGGACTATTGAGAGCCGAAGAGGCCTTACTTTTGAAACTCATTCTCTAAGGCAGCAGTTTCCAAGCAATCGCCAAGAAAGTTTGCTTCCCAGTCCTCATTTTCAGAGATTCTGATTTTTCTGTATGGGATTAAGCCTAGAATTTTTCTCACAATGACAAATTCAGGTGATACAGCTGGTCCCCATACAACTTTTTAAGAACACTGACTTAGGTCTTGTAATACATTGTCACATACCTGTAGCTTCTACTAAATCCAAATGTATGGAAAAATAACAATAAATAGTCTACTTTCAGTACTGCCCAACATTCTTACCAAATAATATTCACTCATTCATGTGTGTAACAGGTTCTGTCCAAGAGCTGGAGATATAGTAGGGGACAAAACAAAGTGCCTGCAAACACAGAGCTTGTGTTCTAGTGGAAGCAGGATAGAGACCATCTTATACTTTGTATTTTCATTGTAAAAAAATAAGAACAAGAATAGGAGACATATTGTGTGAAGGGGTTTTTTCATAGCAGTGATCAGGAAGAATTTCTCTGATGATGTGATATTTGAGCAGAGTCCTGAAGGACATGGAGAGGGAGTCTATTTGAGGAAGCACATTTAAGGCCAAATTCTCTGAGGTGGAATTTGTGGAGGAAGAACAAGAGTCCAGTGGGGCTAAAGAAGAGGGAGGAGGAGAAGACCTAAGGACAAGCAGTTTAAAGAGGAATGTGTGATATTTTATGACATGGTAAGGCATTTGCTTGTATTCTTAGTATGGGAAGAGGATTTTGAGCAGATGATTTGTACATTTAAGTTATCACCCAGGCTGCTCTGTAAAGAAGAGATTGTTGAGAAAACAAGAGTTGAGAGGTAAGAGGTGATGGTGGCCTAGACCAGGCTGGACAAAAATAACAAGTATAGGATGGCTGTGGTGAGACTTTCCGCATTATATGATGTACATCTTCGAAGATGTTTAAAGAATTCTATGGAGTTTTCCAACACCAACAGCCAATTCCCTGATTCTGAGGATATGAACTGGATGCCCTACAGTTCAATTCAATTCTTGCACTAACTACTCAGAGTTTTAGTGTCAGACACCACGAGTTTAAAGACTCAGTCCCATAAGACTGCCCTTACTTCAAACGTCAATCACAAGTATTAGGTCCCCAGATTACCCACACTCTGTCCAAATTGGCTACAAGTTGGGGGTTCTTATAACCCCTGTCAGGTTCAATAACTTGCTAGAATGGTTCACAGAACTCAGGAAAACACTTTGCTTATTATTTCTGGTTTATTATAAGGGATATAACTTTGAAACAGCCAAATGGAAGAGATGCATAGGGCAAGATAAGGGAAAGATGTACAAAGCTTTCATGACGTCTCTTTTCCATGCTTCCTTCCTAGCATCTGGATGTTTCACTAACCCGAAAGTTCTGTGAACTTTGTCATTTAGGGTTTTTTTTTTCATATTTGTATTTTTAAAATTTTAATTTCACTATAGTTAACATAGGCCATTTAGGGTTTCTTGTGGAGCTTCTATTATATAGGCATGACTGATTAAATTATTGGTCATCAATCTCCAGTCCCCTTTCCCTCCCCAGAAGTCTGAGGGTAGGGCTGCAAGTTCCAATCCTCTAAAAATATGATTAGGTTCTCTGGCAACCATCCCCCTCCTAAAGCTATCTCTGGGGGCCTACTAAGAGCTAGGTCATTAACTGGTTGAAAGGGGCTTGTTATGAATAACAAAAGATGTTATGATCACCCCTATCATTCAGTAAATTCCAAGAATTTTAAAAACTCTGTATCAGGAACTGGGGACAAAGACCAAATATCCATTTACTACAAATACAAATAGTGCTTAGATTTTTGTGTTGGCTACAGGTGGACCAGATTTAGGGATACATTTCTTTAAGTATTATTTTTGGCACCCACAGTCCATTCTATATAGATGCCTTATGTATCAAGGAAAAGGAAAGCTTTTAACATTCCTATAAAAGGATATTTATTACTTCTATAATTTAAAATGTAAAATAATGGGAAATATCCATCAGGAAATATCATATTTATCCTAAACCCTTCTTGCTGAAATGCAATCTATTGCTTTCTCTGGTACCATATGCTTGTTTAACAGGATATAATAAAATAGCTTCAAAATTATGTTAAGATTTCAGCTGCTTTAAATTAGCTAGTTCTCTTTATGGAATTAATGTTAGTGCCAATTAAATTAGAGAAGATGTCTCAAAATTATGAAGGTCAATAATCACCAAAGGAAATGAAGCTAGCCAATAACATTTACAAAACATGAAGGGTGGTTTGATTTAACTATACATTAAGGGTCATTGAATGTTAGGCTTTTCAATAAAGGCATAGGAAATTAACTATTTGTGTGTTAAATTCTTTACACAAATGAGAGAACTGGAATATATTTTAATTGTACAAATAGGTAAGTTTTTATTTTAAGACTGAGTGAATGTATAGAAATAAAGGCAATCATACTTCTAAATAAAGAGTACTTTAAATACTTCTAATAAAGGAAAGCATTTGCCAATGATAATGATTTCAGTCAATTTGAGAAACTGAGATTCAGTGTTCACCACGTTGAAAATGAAACATCCAGTTGGGCATTATCTATAGCACATATCCACTGATATGCAGCAAAGAAGATTTAACGTGACACCTGTAGAACATTTAGGAATTTATGAAAGAAAAAAGTGAGACGGTTTCAAAGTTAGGCAAAATAGCAATGAATACTTTCCTCCTCGGGATAATAAATCCGGAAAGAGAAGAACCTATGGAGAGGTGGGTACACTGGTACTTTTCTCTTGCGGGAGCCGCCAGGAGGAGCAGGCGAGACGGCGGGGCTAGAGAGGCCGTTCGCCGGAACCGTGTGGCTGAAAGCGCCTGGCTGGGAGCTAGCGGGGCCAACTTCCGGTCCAGGTCTCCTACTTCCAGCTGGTGTGCTGATCGTGTAGGAGTTGAGCCCAGCTGATTCCGGAAGATGACAGAAGAGCCGCTTGTCCTCTTCGCCAATGTGCTGGGCTCGGCTCCTCGCTCTTCCTGCTTGTCTTCACTATCACTAAGCGGTGTCGGCCGGGCGGGCCAAAGAAGCAGGAGAGGAAGTGGCACTTTTGCGGCAGCCGGGATCCAGGACATAGTCTGAGGCTGATACGTGGGTATGTCTGAAAGCATGGGGAGCCTTCACACTTCACACTTCACATCACCCTTTCTACCGGTTACAACATACGAGGCAACTACACCTGGATTTTCCAGAACAACTTATTTCCTCAAATTCTTATTTAACCCTATGGAACGAGAAGTTGCCACTGAGTAGCGCCAAGTATGCTTTCTTTTCTACTCCCTTCCCTCCAATATAAAATTGGGGGGGGCGGTAAAAAGTACCAATAATTCTTAATCTATTTAATAGGCAGTAAAAGCTTGCTTATAAGGAGCGCAATAAAGGGTGAATGTGGTTAAGAGGTCAGACTCTGGAGTCTGACTCCTGGAATTTCATTCATGGTTCTACAGTTTATTAACTGTGTAACTTTAGGGAATGTCTCGGACTGAATGTGTCCTCTCAAAATACGTATATATATATATATTTTTTAAAGATTTTATTTATTTTGACAGAGAGAGACACAGGGAGGGAACACAAGCAGGGGGAGTGGGAGAGGGAGAAGCAGGCTCCCCGCCGAGCAGGGAGCCCGATGCGGGGCTCGATCCCAGGACCCCGGGGGTCATGACCTGAGCTGAAGGCAGACGCTTAACGACTGAGCCACCCAGGCGCCCCTCTCAAAATACGTATATTAAAGCCTTAATTCCCCGTGTGGCTGTATTTGAAGATGGGACCTCTAAGGAAGTAATTAAATTTAAATGAAGTCATAAGGGTGAGGCTCTGATCCAACAGGATTAGTGTCCATATGAGAAGAGACACCAAGGAGTTTCCTTTTCTCTTCCTTCTTCTTCCCCTTCTTTTCCCTTCACAGAGCAAAGGCCATGGGAGGATGCCAAGTCAGGAAGAGAGCCCTGCTTGAAACTAAATCAGCTGGAAACTTGATTTTGGACTTCTGGCTTCCAAAACTGTAAGAAAATAAATTTCTGTTGTATAAGTCACCCAATCTGTGGCAATTGTTATAGCAGCCTGAGAAGACTAATACAGGGAAATTACTTAATTCTGGGTACCTTAGTTTACTTATTGTAAAATGAAGATAAATAGGCCCACTTCCTAATGTTGCTTTGATGAGTTGAGTGTAATAATCTCAACTAATGTTAGTTACTCATAATTATTGAGAATACAATTTATTGTTCTCTCTATGTATCTAGAATAGAATCAGCTAATTTTATTTGGGGAATGAATCTTTTTTAAAAAAACTAATTAAGTACATGTATTTATATTTATATTGTATGTAGAAGAATCAGTGTGAGCCTGAGACAGATTTAAAGTTATGGCAAAGAATGCTAAATACAGAAGTCTGTGAAATGTAAGAAGAGTAAATTTAAAAATTTTTCATATGAACTTTGGCGTTTTTTGACGGTGTGACTCAGATGGAACCAGACTTAGAGCAATGAATATTGCTTTCAAAAAATAAGTTTTCAAAACTCCTCAAAATGTTACTCCAAATAACTAAATGCAAATTGTTAGTCTGAGATCTTATTTCAAACAATAAGAACAATAAGAAAAAAGAAACAAAAAGCATTCAGAGTATGTGGTTGATTTAATTATTTTAGCCCCAAACTTCAACGTGAAGTTTTGACTGAATGAAACTATTTGCAACCAGTTTGATTTCTTTTCTTTCTTTTCTGTTCTTTTCTTTTTTTGGATGAGTTGTTATTTCAGTGTTTTGGAGACACAGAGCCAGTCAATTTAGTAAAGCAAAGGTCGAGTTAATTATTTGTTGTTATAAAAGAGGAAATGAGGAACTGATTTAATGAATTTTGTATTTTTTAAACTGATAATCCTTGTGAGTTTTAGATAAAACCTTAATGAAATCAGGATTTCTTTTCCTACTAGTTAATACCTTAACACAGTGACCTATATCATTGTATAGGCAAATTGCTTACTGCATTAGGTGCCTTAATAAAATTTTTAGGACCCAGAATTGAAAGTAGATGTGCTTGTGTGTCAGTGGGTGGGAATGGTGGGTGAGGAAGACTGTTGACTGATTGACCTAACAAATTTCCTACTATTCCTAAAAAAAATTTCTCGTTTGTTGCTGATGCCTTTGAGGTTAGGATGCAATTCTTACAAGAAAATAAGAAACCAAGGATGGGAAAGAGTATTGATCAAAAATGAGAGATAAGGTAGGGAAAACAGATGTTTTTGAAAAAAAAATTCTTTTTTTTTTTTAAAGATTTTATTCATTTATTAGAGAGAGAGAGAGCACAAGCAGGGAGAACTGCAGGCAGAGGGAGAAGCAGGCTCCCCGCTGAGTAGGGAGCCTGATGCGGGATTCAATCCCACGACCCCAAGATCATGACCAGAGCCAAAGGCAGGCACTTAACCGGCTGAGTCACCCAGGCCTCCCCCAAAATATCTTTTTTTAATCATTCTTCTCCCTCTTAATTAGCAAGTCTGGTTAGTTAGAGGAAGAAGAAGGTAGGAGAGAGAGGGTGAATACAGAATTTCAGTGTCATCAATAAAGTGTGCCTGCATTTGCATATTTTACTATAATTCTGTAAAATTGGGGCTTAGTAGTAGAAAATTCTATAATAGATCATAAATATAATAGTATTTTCTTAGTATGAATTGTATTCTCATAGTTCTTATAATAGATAATAATATAATAATAAAGTCTTTTAATAAGCACTAGAAAAATCATAAATATAAAACCAAGTAATGAAAACTATAGTTTAAAATAAAACACTTTATAGTACTCTAATTTGTTTCGTATCTTAATTAAATTATCTGAACTTAGTGTTGTTAAGTTCAGTGTGTAATTAGATAATTCCTTTGCCTAAGAAAAAGGGACTTCTTAAAAAGTTCTTTCTCACTTAAGTTATGATGAAGAAAATATTAATGTGCTTCATATGCATTTTATTAAATGGTGCATAGGCAGGGGCAGAGAGGAGAATAGAAAACTTTAACAAGAATGCATGCTAAAAAGTGACACAAAAGTTGTTTTGTATTGAATTCCCACCTGAAAATTTCAGAGAATGAATAGAACTGATATATCTATTTTTTAAATATTGTATTAGGAATAGTTTTATTTGATAGAAAGTAATGAAAAGACAACATTTCTTGGTAACTTAAGAGAGTATATTTGATTGCAAGCTTTCAGTATCTCCAAGTGCTATTTGCAGGTGATACTGTTTACTAGGCAAAGCAAAGCATATCAATGGGAAAACTATTAAAACTAAGAACATTGGTAAAATGGCCACTTTCAAAATAAATATTATAAATAAGTGGTTTTATCAATAATAGACATTAAAAAGAACAAAAAATTACACTAAAATGGTAGCATATGAAATTTCTAGGAATAATCTCTGTAAAAATGTGTAAGACCATATGAACAAATTCAAAACCTCATGCAGGAAATAACTAAAAGACTATTTTTTTCCTTTTTGTATGTCTAATGGCTTAAATTTGCTGGACACATAGTAGGGCCATGAAATATTTCTTGAATAACTAATGAATCAACCTTGTGGAATATGTAGAATATAGTTTGGGAAATGCTTTCATGGTGTAAAAATATTGCAGTGTTGACATTCAGTGTGTGTGCATATATATAAAATATGTATGTATATATATGTTTGTTTAATGTATATATCCTGGATGTCAACATGGCAATATTTTATATTTATATATTCTATATCGATGTTTATTTCATATAAAAATGAATATTCTTCTCAACATTGCATCTAGCATCCTACTAACAGAAATAATAGAAGCTTGTCATTCTAGTATTTAATCAGAATGTCAAGGGTTACCGATTTATTCTTTTATATTTACTTATTTTACTCCTAAATTTTAATCTCTAGTCGCTATGTACTCTGTTTTCTGCGTATAGAAGGCCAAAATGCTCAATTATTAAAACCAGACACAAACACTTGCATATACATGCATGCATACACACATAAACACATACAGTAGTTTACCAGCCAAACAGAATAAAACCTACTGTCCCAGTTCAAATCAGTATCTTGTTTCACCCATCTACCTACCTATCCATTGATCCATTAATTCATCAATCTATTGATCCATTGGTGCATCCATCCTTCTATGCATACATATAATAAAGTTTATTGATCTTAAAACTGCTATCATTAACCTGTTTCAGCCAAGGAAACATCAAAAGTAATCAGAGAAATTTGGAAAAATAGAAGAGTATTGCCATATAAGTCTAGGAAAAGCAGAAATTTCAAGGAATTGGGAGGAGTCCATTGGGATCATATAGAGAGATTATGTTTTGATAGTATTCTATTGGATTCATCTCTTAGGTTGCTACCGATGAATTTCAAGATAGCCATTCCAGTAGGAATAATTTCTAGGAATAATTTTATCAGGTACAAGCCAATTTCAGTTGTACTGAAGGTAAGTGGAATGAGGCAGAAGTAAGGAGATGAAGATGTGTCATTCTTAATCAGTACTACCCTTGGAACTGGGAAAGCGCGGACTCTGCCCTCAGAACTGTATTATAAAAGAACATGCGAATCACAAGCACGCATTCTCACAAGCTTGTTAAAGGACATGTGGGCACCGCCGTTAATCAGGGACGTGGAACTTAGTGCTCTCATAGCACAGGTAGTGAACCTAAACATCCTCTTTTGTGGTAGACCATTCAGTCTCCAGAGAAATGTTTCTCTTCATTTCTTGCACCATGTCCTTGAAACAAAAAGTGATAGTGTCTGAATGCCATGAAGATTTTTGTGTCAGGCCATTGTCAAAATCATAGATGGATGTACCTTCAAAGTGCAGGACTGATCTGAGCAAGTGGTTAGGTAAAAGAAAATAAAAAGATACTGATTAACTTGTCAAATTCTTTCTCTCACATGGAAAAATGTCATAGATTCTTGCTTGACAAAGTGTCACTCCCAGTAGTTCTGAGCATCTATAGTCTCTGTTCCTCTGTGTTCTAATTCCTGGTTCTGGAGGCACTCAAAAATAGCACACAGTTTGCTGCATTTGCATGCAGCTAAGAATTGGTTTGTAATATTAAACAAGCCACATAACTATAATGGTTAATTTTTTTGCTTTAATTTAAGTGTTTGATCAAAATATGCTGAAAATTTGGATGCTTTGAATACAATGACATTTTATATTTTAACTCTTAGGTCATTCCAGTCAGTAGAACAAAAATAACATTGTGATATTGCTTATAAAAATAATTTGTGATTTTGATGAAATAAAGGCAAAAATACTTTGGAATATAATTTGTGAATTAGGTATGCCTTTGTTTATTACATGGCCAAACACTGCCGCCTCAAAAGAGAACACTCAGATATACACAATATTGATTAAATTCAGTCATCTTTGATATTTTACCTAATTTCAGTCACATAAAAATATATTTTTATAATATTTTATAAATATTTTTCCACTTCTAAAAAATAATGAAGGTAGATTTATCAAAGCAGAAGAAAAATATTTTTATTTAATAGTGTGTTAGCTTGGTTTGTAATTTTTAAGTATTCAGACATGTGGTATGTGGGCTTCATTTGTATTCTTGCTTTGGGCCTTGCAGATTGTAGGGGTGGGTCTAATGTGATTACATTCTTGAACATTTGTCCACTTATATAGTTTCTTAAGATAAATTTATAGAACAGAATTACAAAGTCAAAGAGAAAGCACTGTTTTATGAGCATTTAGATCTGTGATGATTTCCTAGCAAAGGCACCTTTAATAAATGAAAATACTGTTTATTGAGTACCTCTCACTCTTCTTCTACCAGAACATCCCTCCTAATTTTGTTACTGAATGTGTAAGTTATTGTAGTGCTGAAAAATTTTGCAGAGCTCTTCCACAGACTCTGAAGAGACCGAGAGGAAATGAGAGGAGACCTGGGGAAGTGGGCAGGACAGCTGGAAGATGCTTTCTTTGGACTTAGGTTTTATCAGTGGTCTCTGTGCTGTAGTTAGTTGAGATCCAAGAATCCATCAGCCTGGAAATTTGGTTGTGGGCCAAATTTTTTTCAAAACAAATAGCATTTTAAGAAACTATACAAAAATATGTTTTTGTGACAAAATATAAATCAGAAGTTTTATGAAAGTACGGAGAGCTGATAATTACCTACAGTCCTATACCTAGAGAAAAATTGCTGTAGTACTTTTGTGTATGTGTGTGTATATATATTTCAGACTTATGTAATGTAAATATATATGTATATTTATGTGTGTATGTGTATATATATATATATATTTAAATTTTACCCCCCACTTAATATACTGTGAACATCTGTCCATGTCAATACATATCTAGGGTTGTGTTTCATTGGTATATGCATATACCTTAATATAGTCATGATTTATATCACATTCTTAGATATCTAAGATGTTTTACTTCCATAAATAATGTCAAGATAAACATCTTTGTATGTATATCTTTGGAATCTTATCCATTTATTACTTTAAAGCCTTTTCAGCAAAGTGGAATTACTGATTTTAAAATAAATGTACATTAAAGCTTTTGATAGACATTGTCAAATAACTCTCCACAGAGGGTATATGTATTTTACCCTGAAGTATGTGAAGGAGATTAATTGGCTAATTGACTGTCATCATTCTTTTTTACCCTTTACCAATCTCAGTGGCAATCCAAAATAATTTTTGTTTTACTGGTATAGTTACAAATAATTTTAGATAAACTTTCTTATATTTATGGACAAATACATTTATTTGTGAATTGTTTGTTCATATAATTTCCCTATTATTGTTTGATGTCTTCAACCTATTCTCCCTTATGAATACATCTTACCGGAAAAAATATTAAAACTTCATCTCAATAACCATTAGAAATTTATTTATTTATTTATTTATTTATTTATTTATTTATTTATTTATTTATTTTTAAAGATTTTATCTATTTGGCAGAGAGATACAGAGAGAGAACAAGTAGGCAGAGAGGCAGGCAGAGGGAGAGAGAGAAGCAGGCTCCCCGCCAAGCAGGGAGCCCGATGCGGGGCTCGATCCCAGGACCCTGGGACCACGACCTGAGCCGAAGGCAGCCGCCTAACCGACTGAGCCACCCAGGCGCCCAGAAAATTATTTATTGACCAGTGGTCTGTTTGAGGCCACATGGAGGGCACTAAATAGACAAGGTGAACAAAATAGATGTGACAACTGAGCTGAATGACTTATTTAGTGATCAAGCCAAGGAAGATAGAAGAAAAAGAAAGAGGGTCTTTATACCTGAAAGGCTGTTTTAACCAAGACAAATTGTGATTAAATTTACATTGCTTTAGAGCAAGAAATCTGGCTCTATAATTCATATTGTTACATTTTCCAATTTTGTTATTTTATATTGGTTTATTACAAGTGCAAATTTAATATAGTTTGAGAATTCAGATAGTTTGAAGCAGCTTATAAGACAAAGCAGCAGCATATCCTACCCTGTTCCTTCTTACCGTGTACTCCCACTATTAAAAGCAGCTACCCTCATCGCTTTAAGTTATCAAGACAGGTATTTGCCTGCATATTTCTAAATAATATATTTACTTATATTTATTTTTTTAAGATTTTATTTATTCATGAGAGACAGAGAGAGAGAGAGACAGAGGCAGAGGGAGAATGTGGGACTGGATCCCAGGACCCTGGGATCATGACTTGAGCTGAAGGCAGACACTTAACCAACTGAGCCACCCAGGTGCCCCTAAAGAATATATTTAAATGTCTTTAAATGTTAGCTATTATGAATTGATTTGATGTTAAGAAAGATGGGCTTTCACTCTATTATACTCTCATACATGCACATACATACATACACATACACACACATATCAAATACCTACACTTTATCTTCTCAAAATTACAGTGTTTGTTTAAATCATTTTTGTGAGTTTCTAATGTATAACCATTACCCAGGGTTTCTCAGTCTTGGCACTGTTGACACTTTGGGCTGGATAATTCCTTATTGTGAGAGGCTGTACTGTCCATTGTAGGATGTTTAGCAGTATCCCTGCGTCTACCTCCCAGATGCCAGTAATACTTTCCAGTTGTAATAACCAAAAATATCTATAGGCATTGTGAAATACCCGCTAGAGGACAAAATTTCCTCCAGTCGAGAACTACTAATTTCATCTTATAAGTGGTGAGTTTTGCTTTTAAATATTATTTACCACTGAAATTACACATCATTCAATTATTTTACTCTTTCCATACAAGCTTTTTTTTTATTGGGAGTTGATTGCATTGTGTGTGTACGTATGAGTTTGTTTCATTTTGTGTGTAAATTCACTGACAGAGTTAGAAAACCTCTCTTAATATGTCAAAGAAATCAGCTAATCTGTCAGCTCCATTTTCTCTGGGAGATATTCCTCCGTCCTCCTGCTCCAGTATGGACTGATTACTCTCTTAGATATAATGGTGTCATTGTGCAGCTTCTTGTCATACTAAGAATTTCCTTTGCCTCAGTAATCTGGTAAAACCCATTTCCTGTGTTCGTGTGTATTGGCTATGAATTACATTTGGCTACTGGTAACAGATACCAAAACATCAGTGACTTAAACAAGTAATAAATTGACTTTTTGCTGATGTAAAAGTATAGAGAGCTAGTTCGCTGCAGTTGTGATAGCTCCAAAAGTCATTGGATTCTGGCTCCAAGTCTTTTTGTGACACCATGCTTATGCACAGCTTGCCTTCTGATGTTCAAAAAAATGTCTGCTAGATCTCTGATGTCTCTGCAGTCCAAAGCAGGAAACAGGAGGAAATGTGGGGAGAAGACAAAAAAGATCTTGTGTAAAATTTGTTTCTGTTTTGTATAAAATTCTATGTTGGAAATCATGTTCTCTTAGATTAAGATGTTGAAACTATTACTTCATTGTCTCCTGGCTTTTAGTATTGCTGGTGAAAAGTCTCATATCATTCTGATTCCTGATTCTTTGTGATTAATTTTTTTGTTTTGTTTTAGATGCTTTTAGCATCTTTCCTTTATCTTTACTGTTTTTAAATTTCATGACAATCTTCTTAGTTTGGATCTTTTTTATTTGTTTTGCTGGGCACTTGGAAACTCAAGTTCTTTTGGACAGTTTTTCTTACAGTATTTCTTTCTTTTTTAAAAAAAATTATTTTTAAGTAATCTCTACACCGAGCATGGGGCTTGAATTTACAACCCTGAGATCAAGAATCACGTGATCTACTGACAGAGCCAGCCAGGCACCCCTCTTACAGTATTTCTTTGATAATTTACTCCCCTTTACTTTTTCTATGCTTTGATTCTGGATGTTAGGACTCTAATCATTTGAATGTTGGAACACCTGAATTGATTCTATAATGTTCCCCCCCCCATTTTTGAATTATTTTCTTTTTGGTTCTGTGTTTCTGATAAGTTTTTCAATTTTAACTTCAAAACCTTCTCTTAAATTTCTTATTTCTGCTGTACAATTATATTTTCTTTCTTGTTCTCTGTTTCTGTTTTATAATCTGTTTTTACATCATGATTTCAATAACTTATTGTTTCTCTGAGCACATGAATGATGAAATTTTAGCATTTTCTTCACTTCTCCAAGATTCCTTTTCCCTGTTTATTTCTTTTTTCTTTTTCATTAAGAGACAGTCCTGAAATATCTTGTAATGCTTTGATAATCTGTTCCTCTTCAAGAGTGAGGTGTTTAAAAGGTAATTAGAAGATCTCTCTTTGTACAGAGCTTGTCATCTTTCTTTAGCACTATTTGGTAGGGACTTGACCATTTCATTGGGAAAAGCCCTAAGTCAGTATCTGTAGATATGTTTTTTTTTTTCCAAGTTTTTTGAGATATAATTAACATGTAGCATTATATAAGTTTAAGATGTGCAACATAACAATTTGACGTATGTATTGTGTTTTCTAGTTCTGATCAGACTCCTTGTGGATGACTACTCTAACCCCCTGCTCAGGAGAGAGATATAAACTTGGCTGATAGCATCCTGGGAGTAGAGTATGAGAACTGGAATGCAGGCTTCTTTTTTTAGGATGTGTAATTCAGTTACTTTTCCTGTTTCAGAATGGCACAATATTCCTGTCCTCATCTGTGCAGCCTCAAATCCACAGGTTTTTAAGTTCAAATTTTCCAGAAACTTACCTCCAGATTTCTGTGTGGTAAGGGAGCTGATGATGCTCTAAATTCTCTTTGTAAAGATTTTCGATAAATCCTCCCTTTTTCAGACCCATCTTCTGTTTCCGCCTACATATCTGCCTATGTAAGTACCTGTATATTCAATTACCGAGTCCCTAGGGTTCTACGGTTAGAATTGGTTTCAAGTGTCTCCCTCTTCTGGACAGTTACCACTCATCAATCTTATTTTTGTCTTCTGCGTCTTTACTGATATATCTTATGAGCTCTAGTTAACTCTTTCATTTGCCTTGCCCTTGTGCTTTGTCCATTTTTAATGATTTTTTTCTTGTTCTTGGAGGCTGAAGATAAATGATTATGTTCAATCTGCTGTGTTTATCAGAGTTTTCATTAATTTGTTTTAATTTCCCAGGGTAATACTTAAATGGCCTCAAATGTATAAAGAAGAGGGGCATTTTAATGTGGTTAGGTTAAGATAATGGAAAAAACTAGTTATCCTGAGCTGACTTCAGGGGCTGGTCTAGCTGATGGGGCTTTGACAGTGCCATGAATTATTTGGCCAACAAAACATAGCAAGATTATATAATTTAGTCCCCACTTTAGGCGTTCCTTATCGTGATAACTTGTACAGCTGCTACCTTTGTTAGGATGAATAAGTCAAATGTGCTGCGATTTGAAAGACGCCTATGTGGTTATCTGATAAAATGTAACTTGGAGCTAACGTGTTTTTGTGTCACTTCTATCCTTCACTTCCAAACTGATTTCCACATTATCTATCATGAATAAAGAATTTATGAGTTATCTTATCTCATACCCAATCTTGAGTTGAAATTCAATGAGAACAATTGGGGATCTTCCACATAGCTCCCTTCATTCGAGAAGTTTTAGCTGAACAGGCTACACCTTACTAGTATAGCATGGCATTGGTAGGAAGATGCAGGAGTAGGAGTAGAAGAGTAGGGAGGAGGAAATCTGCAGTAGTCAGAGTTTATTTCTAATTTTCTAGTGTATGACTGATGTGGAGGATTCCTACTCAACTTATTTTCAGCAGTTACATTGCCTGACTTGTGAGGCACTATGCAACATGCCTTAAGTCATAAATTTAGTGAAATGGCCTTATTATTTGGATTGTACTGAATCCCTGGTGCATTTTGTACTTGCCTTAATTTAGCTCAATATTTGCCTGGTAAGCGCAAGTCACTTCTTAGATGACATAGTCTTTGAAATGCCATATTGGAATAAATAGTTGCATTTGATTTTTGATTATTTTCAAAATGCAGCAGTGAAAAGCTGTGGTAAAATATAATAAGGTTTAATCCCTGGATAAAGGAAATTACTTCATTTCAGCTACCGTATTCTGTGTCTTACAGAAATGCTAACTCATGTTATTAAGAAGTACATTGCATTATATGTCTCAAGAGTAGAAAATTTTTTGCACTGTAATTAAATAGATTACAATATCTTGGGTTAAGCAAAGCCAAGAAAACAGCAGTGAGATTCGGCTTTAAGTTTTCAGGTATTAAGGAAAAGAAAAAAATACAAATGCAGAGTTTAACAATTTTTATTTGTATCTTTTGATTATAGGAAGATGTGAGGATAATTTTTGCATGTGTGTGCAAAAAAAATGGAAATTTGTTTTCTGGTTCTTTATACAGAGAACATATATGAATAAAATCTTCAAACAAAAAAAAAAAAAAAAATTGCCCAAACAAATGGTTCCTGTATCGACCTTCAGTAGAGGCAAAGAGCATTACATTAAGCTGTGCCTCAGTGAAAACAAGTCTTTGAAGGTCTGAGATAATGTGGTAAATGTGCTTTACTGTCTGATGGTTTAATAGAGGAATGGATCTTGGGGAATCAAACAAATGGATGTCAGCACATCCATTAGGTTCTTTGCAGTATCATGAGTAGAAGGAACCTTAAGATTCTGTAGAATTTCTATAGGAAATTCAGTTCTTCCTAAGACATTCAGGAGTATGGAAGGGTTACTTATCTCTGAAGTCATCATGATTATATCCCTGTAACTGAAATTCTTTATGGTGTTCATACCTTGTGATGTACATCCAGGTTCATTTCTCTATTTTCCTTGGTATGGGTAAAGATGTCTATTTTTATTTGATTGCACACATGGAAAATTTTGTTCTTGTTGATATCCATAGGAAACTGAATATTCAGAAAGTAGATGAATGGACTGGAAGCATACATTTATTCTCTTTAAATAAGCTCCAAATTCAAACATATAAATTTAAAGATTTATGGCTCAGCAGTTTATGGCATAGTTATTATTTTCTTCCAAATTTAATGCTAAAAAATTTAAACAATTGTATTCATATACTTGGGTTGCCATTATAAAATATCATGGACTGGGTGGCTTAAAATAAATTTATTTTCTCACAGTTTTGGAGTCTGAAAGTCTAGATCAGAATGCTAGCATGGTCAGATTCTGGTGAGGCATCTCTTCCTGGCATGCAGAAGGCAACCTTTTCTCTGTGTCCTCATATAGCAGAAGGAGCAAGTGCTCTGGTGTCTTTCTTATAAGGGCGATAATTTGACCACTCTCATGACCTCACCTAAACCTAATGCATCTCAAAGGTCCTATCTCCAAATAGATGCACTGGGAGGTACAGTTTCAACATATGAATGTGGAGGGGACACAATTTAGTCCATAGCAACAACATTACCTGGATTTTAATGTTGAGTATTCTGGTTGACTCCTCTAGATTCCCCTGCAGCCAGTATTTGCAAACCATGATGTGTGGCCATCTTTCTGCCTGACTAAAGTACCAGGGCTCATTCAGGAGAACTTGTAACTTTTATTTTGGCTGCCCCTCCCCCTATTTTTATTTTATTTTTTTAAATTTTTTATTCTTATGTTAATCACCATACATTAAATCATTAGTTTTTGATGTAGTGTTCCATGATTCATTGTTTCTGCATAACACCCACGGCTCCATGCAGAACGTGCCCTCTTTAAAACCCATCACCAGGCTAACCCATCCCCCCACCCGCCTACTCGCTAGAACCCTCAGTTTGTTTTTCAGAGTCTGTCGTCTCTCATGGTTTGTCTCCCCCTCTGACTTACTCCCCTTCATTCTTCCCCTCCTGCTATCTTCTTTTTTTTTCTTAACATATACTGCATTATTTGTTTCAGAGGTACAGATCTGTGATTCAACAGTCTTGCACAATTCACAGCGCTCACCATAGCACATACCCTCCCCAATGTCTATCACCCAGCCACCCCATCCCTCCCACACCCCCACCACTCAGGCAACCCTCAGTTTGTGTCCTGAGATTAAGAATTCCTCATATCAGTGAGGTCATGTAATACATGCCTTTCTCTGATTGACTTATTTCACTCAGCATAACACCCTCCAGTTCTATCCACGTCATTGCAAATGGCAAGATCTCATTCCTTTATATGGCTGCATAATATTCCATTGTGTATATATACCAATTCTCTAGCCATTCATCTGTCGATGGACATCTTGGCTCTTTCCACAGTTTGGCTATTGTGGACATTGCTGCTATAAACATCGGGGTGCACGTACCCCTTCGGATCCCTACATTTGAATCTTTGGGGTAAATACCCAGTAGTGCAATTGCTGGATCATATGGTAGCTCTATTTTCAACTGTTTGAGGAACCTCCATACTGTTTTCCAGAGTGGTTGCACCAGCTTGCATTCCCACCAACAGTGTAGGAGGGTTCCCCTTTCTCCACATTCCCGTCAACATCTGTCATTTCCTGACTTGTTCATTTTAGCCATTCTGACTGGTGTGAGGTGGTATCTCATTCAGGTTTTGATTTGGATTTCCCTGATGCCGAGGATGTTGAGCACTTTTTCATGGGTCTGTTGGCCATTTGGATGTCTTCTTTGGAAAAATGTCTGTTCATGTCTTCTGCCCATTTCTTGATTGGCTCATTTGTTCTTTGGGTGTTGAGTTTGGTAAGTTCTTTACAGATTTTGGATACTAGCCCTTTATCTGATACGTCATTTGCAAATATTTTCTCCCATTCTGTTGGTTGTCTTTCGGTTTGGTGGACTGTTTCTTTTGCTGTGCAAAAGCTTTTTATCTTGATGAAATCCCAAGAGTTCATTTTTGCCATTGCTTCCCTTGCCTTTGGCGATGTTTCTAGGAAGAAATTGCTGCAGCTGAGGTCGAAGAGGTTGCTGCCTGTGTTCTCCTTTAGGATTTTGATGGACTCCTGTCTCACAGTGAGGTCTTTCAACCATTTGGAGTCTATTTTTGTGTGTGGTGTAAGGAAATGGACCAGTTTGTTCTTCTGCATGTGGCTGTCCAATTTTCCCAACACCATTTGTTGAAGAGACTGTCTTTTGTCCATTGGACATTCTTTCCTGCTTTGTCAAAGATGAGTTGACCCTAGAGTTGAGGGTCCATTTCTGGGCTCTCGATTCTGTTCCATTGATCTATGTGTCTGTTTTTGTGCCAATACCATACTGTCTTGATGATGACAGCTTTGTAATAGAGCTGGAAGTCTGGAAATGTGATGCCGCCAGCTTTGCTTTTCTTTTTCAAATTTCCTCTGGCTATTCGGGGTCTTTTCTGGTTCCATACAAATTTTAGGATTATTTGTTCCATCTCTTTGAAAAAAGTGGATGGTATTTTGATGGGGATTGCATTGAATGTGTACATTGCTCTAGGTGGCATTGACATCTTCACAATGTTTGTTCTTCCAATCCATGAGCATGGAACGTTTTTCCATTTCATTGTGTCTTCCTCTATTTCGTTCATGATTATTTTACAGTTTTCTGAATACAGATCCTTTGCCTCTTTGGTTAGATTTATTCCTAGGTATCTTATGGTTTTGGGTGCAATTCTAAATGGGATTGACTCCTTAATTTCTCTCTCTCTTCTGTCTTGTTGTTGGTGTATAGGAATGCCACTGATTTCTGTGCATTGATTTTATATCCTGCCACTTTACTGAATTCCTGTATGAGTTCTAGCAGTTTTGGGGTGGAGTCTTTTGGATTTTCCACATAAAGTATCATATAATCTGCAAAGAGTGAGAGTTTGACTTCCTCCTTGCCGATTTGGATGCCTTTGATTTCTTTTTGTTGTCTGATTGCTGTGCCTAGGAATTCTAATACTGTGTTGAATAGCAGTGGTGATAGTGGACATCCCTGCTGCGTCCCTGACCTTAGGGGGAAAGCTCTCAGTTTTTCCCCATTGAGAATGATATTCGCTGTAGGTTTTTCATAGATGGCTTTGATGATATTGAGGTAGGTACCCTCTATCCCTATACTCTGAAGAGTTTTGATCAGGAAAGGATGCTGTACTTTGTCAAGTGTTATTCTGCATCTATTGAGAGGATCATATGATTCTTGTTCTTTCTTTTGTTAATATATTGTATCACGTTGATTGATTTGCGGATGTTGAACCAACCTTGCAGCCCAGGGATAAATCCCATTTGGTCATGGTGAATAATCCTTTTAATGTACTGTTGGATCCTATTGGCTAGTATTTTGGTGAGAATTTTTGCATCCATGTTCATCAAGGATATTGGTCTGTAATTCTCCTTTTTGATGGGGTCTTTGGTTTGGGGATCAAGGTAATGGTGGCCTCATAAAATGAGTTTGGAAGTTTGCCTTCCATTTCTATCTTTTTGAACAGTTTCAGGAGAATAGGTATTAATTCTTCTTGAAATGTTTGGTAGAATTCCCCTGAGAAGCCATCTGGCCCTGGGTTTTTGTTTGTTGGGAGATTTTTGATGATTGCTTCAATTTCCTTAGTGGTTATAGGTCTGTTCAGGTTTTCTATTTCTTCGTTGTTCAATTTTGGTAGTTGATGCATCTCTAGGAATGCATCCATTTCTTCCAGGTTATCTAATTTGCTGGCATAGAGTTGCTCATAATATGTTCTTATAATTGTTTGTATTTCTTTGGTGTTGGTTGTGATCTCTCCTCTTTCATTCATGATTTTCTTGATTTGGGTCCTTTCTCTTTTCTTTTTGATCAGTCTGGCCAGGGGTTTATCAATCTTGTTAAGTCTTTCAAAGAACCAGCTCCTAGTTTCGTTGATCTGTTCTGCTGTTCTTTTGGTTTCTATTTCATTGATTTCTGCTCTGATCTTTATTATTTCTCTTCTCCTGCTGGGTTTAGGCTTTCTTTGTTGTTTTTTCTCTAGCTCCTTTAGGTGTAGGGTTAGGTTGTGTATTTGAGACCTTTCTTGTTTCTTGAGAAAGGCTTGTATTGCTATATACTTTCCTCTCAGGACTGCCTTTGCTGCATCCCAAAGATTTTGAACAGGTGTGTTTCCATTTTCATTGGTTTCCATGGATTTTTTAAATTCTTCTTTAATTTCCTGGTTGACCCATTCATTCTTTAGTAGGATGCTCTTTAGCCTCCATGTATTTGAGTTCTTTCCGACTTTCCTCCTGTGATTGAGTTCTAGTTTCAAAGCATGGTGGTCTGAAAATATGCAAGGAATAATCCCAATCCTTTGGTACTGGTTGAGACCTGATTTGTGGCCTAGGATGTGATCAATTCTGGATAGTGTTCCATGGGCACTAGAGAAGAATGTGTATTCTGTTGCTTTGGGATGGAATGTTCTTAATATGTCTGTGAAGTCCATTTGGTCCAGTGTGTCATTTAAAGTCTTCATTTACTTTTTGATCTTTTGCTTAGATGATCTGTCCATTTTAGTCAGGGGGGTGTTAAAGTCCCCCAGTAGTATTGTATTGTTGTCAATGTATTTCTTTGCTTTTGTTATTAATTGCCTTATATAATTGGCTGTTCCCATGTTAGGGGCATAGATATTTACAATTGTTAGATCTTCTTGTTGGATGGACCCTTTATGTAGGATATAGTGTCCTTCCTCATCTCTTATTACAGTGTTTGTTTTAAAATCTAATTTGTGTGATATAAGGATTGCCACCCCCAGCTTTCTTTTGGTGTCCATTAGCATGGTAAATGGTTTTCCACCCCTTCACTTTCAGTCTGGGGTGTCTTTGGGTCTAAAATGAGTCTGTTGCAGACAGTATATCGGTGGGTCTTGTTTTTTAATCCAGTCTGATAGCCTGTGTCTTTTGATTGGGGCATTTAGCCCATTTACATTCAGGGTAACTATGGAAAGATATGAATTTAGTGCCATTGTATTGCCTGTAAAGTCACTGTTACTGTATATTGTCTGTGTTCCTTTCTGGTTCATGCTGCTTTTAGGCTCTCTCTTTGCTTAGAGGACCCCTTTCAATATTTCTTGGAGGGCTGGTTTCGTGTTTGCAAATTCCTTTAGTTTTTGTTTGTCCTGGAAGCTTTTTATCTCTCCTTCTATTTTCAATGACAGCCTAGCTGGATATAGTTTTCCTGGTTGCATATTTTTCTCGTTTAGTGCTCTGAAGATATCATGCCAGTCCTTTCTGGCCTGCCAGGTCTCTGTGGATAGGTCTGTTGCCAATCTAAAATTTCTACCATTATAGGTTACATAAATCTTCTCCCGAGCTGCTTTCAGGATTTTCTCTTTGTCTCTGAGACTTGTAAGTTTTACTATTAGATGTCGGGGTGTCGACCTATTTTTATTGATTTTGAGAGTGTTTCTCTGTGCCTCCTGGATTTTGATGCCTGTTTCCTTCCCCACATTAGGGAAGTTCTCTGCTATAATTTGCTCAAGTATACCTTCTGCCCCTCTCTCTCTTTCTTGTTCTTCTGGGATCCTAATTTTTCTAATGTTTTTTCGTCTTCTCGTATTGCTTCTCTGTCGAATTCTGCCCTCATGATCCAGTAGTTGTTTATCTCTGTTTTTGTCAGCTTCTTTATTTTCCATCATTTGGTCTTCTATATCACTGATTCTCTGTTCTGCCTCATTTATCCTAGCAGTTAGTGCCCCCATTTTTTATTGCACCTCATTAATAGCCTTTTGATTTCGACTTGGTTAGATTTTAGTTCTTTTATTTCTCCAGAAAGGGTTTCTCTAATACCTTCCATGCTTTTTTCAAGCCCAGCTAGTATCTTTAACGTCCTGATTCTGAACTCTAGGTCCGACATTGCAATAATGTCCTTATTGAGTAGGTCCCTGGCAGACGGTACTACCTCTTGTTCTTTTTGTTGAGGTGATTTTTTTCGTCTCGTCATTTTGTCCAGAGGAGAATAGATGAATGAGAGAACAAAAATGCTAACAGGTAACAACGTCCCCAGAAAATATACTCTAATCAAATCAGAAAAGACCTGAAACCAGGGGAAAAGAAAGGGAAAGAAATAAAAAAGAAAGAGAAAAAAAAGAAAAAGATAAAAACAAACAAAAACAGAACACACCAAAAACAAACAGAATATGATCAAATATGATCAGACTGGTGCACAGATCAGTGCTACACCCTAGATTTTGGGTGTATTTTAGTGTGTTAGACGAAAGTATCTCCTAAAATTTTAAAGAAAGAAAGAACTTATATATGTACAAAACAAGGGTTGATATGATGAAGGGATGGAATATGACTGTAAAGATGAAAATTATAAAAAATTTTAAAAAGGGAATTGATAAGAAGATGTTTGAAAAAAGAAAGAAGAGGTTTAAAAAAGGAAAGAAAGAAAGAAAAAAAAAGGTGGGTAGAGAATGTGATCAGGTAGGAGACTAGAACAAAGCCATACACTAGAGATTTAGGGTATATTTTGATCTGTTAGAAGATACTGTATCTCAAAATTTTAAAGAGAGAATGACTTATATATATATCTGCCAAAAGTAAGGGTAACTACTATGAAAGGATAGAATATGACTCTAAAAATGAAAAATAAAAATATATTTTTAAAAAAAAAGGGATTGATAAGATGTTGGTTGAAAAAGGGAAAAAGAAAAATAAAAAAAAGTTAAGAAAAAATTATCTTTGAAAGAATAATGAATCATGGTGAAAAAGCCATGAATTGTATGTGCAGTTCCCCTAGCGCTGGAGTTCTGCTGTTCTCATTGATCGGTAAACTTGGTCTTGGCTGGCAGTTCCTGCTGATCTTCTGGGGGAGGGGCCTGTTGCCGTGGTTCCCAAATGACTTTGCCGGAGGCCGAATTGCCCCGCCCTTGTCGGTCCGGGCTAAGCAAGCTGCTCGGGTTTGCTCTCAGGAGCTTTTGTTCCCTGCAAGCTTTCCGTACAGCTTTTGAGGAGGACAGTGAAATGACAGCCTCCCAATCTCTGCCGGGAAGAGCTGAGAACCCGGGGTCCCGCTCCTCATTGCACCCCCAGAGAAAAGCAGTCAGTCACTCCCATCTCCCCGGTCTCTGGTCGCACTCCGTGCTCACCTGGCCTGTGACCGAGCGTTTCTATCTCTGGCACGCGACCCCGTGTGGTGTCTCCAAACCCAGCAGATCCCTGCAGTGCGCTGCTGCGCCGCTCCTCCCAGGGGAGGGAAGGGGAGTCTCCCCGGATCTGCCGCTTGTTGGGTCCCTGCTGGAGGAGCAGTGGCCTGACTGTTTCGCCGACCACAGTTTATGGCAACCCCGAACTGAGAGCCCTGTGCCTCAGCTCTGTCTCTGCAGCCAGCTTCCCCGCTCTGATACCTGGGAACTCTGCCGCACTCAGGCACCCCCGGTCTTTCTGTGACCCGGAGGGTCCTGAGACCACACTCTCCTGCGAGGGTTCCACCTCCAGCTTAGCCACTGGAGCGACTCCCTCAGCAGAGCCGACTTCTAAAAGTTCCGATTTTGTGCTCCGCTGCTCTATCACTTGCCAGAAGCGGTGACGGAGGCCCCCCCCCCCCCCCCCCCCCCCCCCCCGCCGTCTATCCTCCTGAATATCGCCTCGGATTCACTTCTCCGCATGTCCTACCTTCCAGTAAGTGGTCACTTTTCTGTTCAGAGAGTTGTTGCTACTCTCCTCTTCGATCTCCTGTTGAGTTCGTAGGTGTTCAGAATGGTTTGATCCCTATCCAGCTGAATTCCTGAAACGGGATGAAATCCTGGTCTCCTACTCCTTCGCCATCTTGCTCTACCTCCTACCTCCCCTTATTTTTAAGGACATGGTCAGCCGACTCAGTTTTGTAGAAATCCAGGAATTTTTAGTTAAATGACCTGTAGATCTGATGAAAAAGGAAGGGAAAAGAAATTCAGAAGCAATGCAGAATTTTTAAACAGACCCCATATCAAGCATGATTTTATATCCACTTTCCATCAAACATAAAGCACATACATAAGCTCAGAATTCTAATTGCCTGGTATAAGTTACTCATTTATCACTCTTACTTAAACATATACATACATATAATGCAATATATGTAAAATAATGTCCCTGATCCTTTTATTTTGCAGATTTCATGTGAACCCACACATACAGTGTAAAAATTAACACATTCATTTAAACAAAAGGTTCATATGGTAATTCTGTTTGAATTACCACAGTACACCAGTTTCCATTCCCAACAAATGTGCACAAGGGTTCCTTTTTCTGCACATCCTTGTCAAGATTTTTTTTTTCATGCTACACATTCTGGCAGGTGTAAGGTGATATCTCATTGTGGTTTTGATTTACATTTCCCTGATTAATAGTGGTGTTGAGCATCATTTCTTGTGTCTCTTTGGTTATCTGTATGTCTTCTTTGGAAAAACGTTCTTCAGGTTCTCTACCCATCTTTTAATTGGATTATTTGTGTTTTCTTTGGTGTTAAATTGTAGGAGTTCTTTATGCATTTTGGATATTAACCTTATCAAATATGTCATTTGCAAATATCTCCTCACTCAGTAGGTTGCCTTTTTGTTTTGTTGATGGCTTCCTTCACTGTGCAAAAGTTTTTTTATTTTGGTGCCATCCCAATAGTTTAATTTTGCTTTTGTTTCTCTTGCCTGAGGAGACATATCTAGAAAATGTTTCTACTGCAGATCCCAAAGAAATTACTGCCTATGTTTTCTTCTGGGAGTTTTAAGGTTTTAAGTCTCACATTCAGGTGTTTCATCCATTTGGGGTTTATTTTGTATATGGTGTCAGAAAGTGGTCCAGTTTTATTTTTTTGCATGTAGCTGTCTAGTTTTTGCAATACCGTTTGTTGAATTTGTTGAAGAGGGTGTTTTTGCCTCATCATATATTCTTGTCTCCTATATTGTAGATTAATTGACCATATAGGCATGGGTTTATTTCTCGGCTCTCTGTTCTGTTCCATTGATCCATGTGTCTTCTGTGCCAATAGTGTCTTCTGTGCCTGTACCATACTGTTTTTTTTTTTTAAGATTTTATTTATTTATTTGAGAGAGAGAGAGAGAATGAGAGATAGAAAGCACGAGAGGGAAGAGGGTCAGTGGGAGAAACAGACTCCCTGCTGAGCAGGAAGCCCGATGTGGGACTCGATCCCGGGACTCCAGGATCATGACCTGAGCCGAAGGCAGTCGCTTAACCAACTGAGCCACCCAGGCGCCCTGTACCATACTGTTTTGATTATTACAGCTTTGTAGTATATCTTGAAATCTGGGATTGCGATACTTCTAGCTTTTTTCTTCTTTCTCAGGATAGCTTTGGCTATTGAGTGTCTTTTGTGGTTCCATACAGATTTTAAGGTTATTTGATCTGGTTCTATGAAAAATGTTGTTACTTTGATAGGTATTGCATTAAATCTGTAGATTGCTTTGGGTAGTATGGACATTGTAATAATATTGATTCTTCCAATCCATGAGCATGGGATATTTTTCCATTTGTTTGTGTCATCTTTAATATTTTTCATAAGTGTCTCATAATTTTTTAGAGTATAAATATTTCACCTCCTCTCTTAAATTGAGTCTTAGGAATTTTATTACTTTTGTGTTAAATGGGTTTTTTTTTCTTAATTTCTCTTTCTACTACTTCATTCTTAATATGTGTACAAAACTATGTAACAGATATTTGTATATTAATCTTGTATCCTTTACAACTTTACTGAATTTATTAGTTCTGATAGTGTTTTGGTGGAGTCTTTAGGGTTTTCTATATAATATCATGTCATCTACAAATAGTGTTGGTGTTACTTCTTTCTTACCAATTTTTATTTCTTTTTGTTTTCTGATTGCTGTGGTTAGTGCTTCTGGTCCTGTGTTGAATAAAAGTGGTGAGAATGGGCATCTTTGTCTTATATCACTTTACACTTTTTGAAATACATTTTTTAGGTTCTTGAGACCAAGCAAGCATATATGAAAGAATGTGAATGGTTTTAATTCTGTGTGTGCTGTTTGCAGACTAAAGGAACATTGTTTTGTAGATCATAATAAATTGTCTTGGAATTTATATACTTTATTTGTGTTTTTAAGATATAGACAGTTGGGTTAGAAAAGAGAAGACTGGGCAATATTCATATGTATGTGTCTCACTGGACTTTGAGCTCTTTGAGGGCAGGTTCTATAACTACGATCTTTCTGGTACCCAGAACAGTATTTGCATAATATAGGGACTCCATAAGTGTTTAGTGACTGATTGAATGAACACTCCAAACTATCTTGGACATAGCATGATTAATTCAGTGATTTAATTTGATTCAATGACCAATAGAGATAGCTCATGGTCATATAAATTCATGTATATCAAGTTTACAACAAAAATGATGAAGCAACTTATTTCAGTAACAATTATTTATAAGGTTTTCTATTCATCTTACCTATATTTCAAAGTATTAATTATGAAGCTTTATTTTCTTGTTGCTAGTTTATTTTCTTTTCTATTACTTCGGTTTTGAAGATCACTCTGAACTCAAAAAATATTTCCTACTTCATTGAAGATTCTGGATGACAAGTCCTTGATTGAAAAATACCAGTGGTAGATAGTTTTGGTTATATCTGGTGCACTTGCAGAGTATTGGAAACCTCAGGTTAAAAAAATTTCAAGTAAATTTTCACAGAAACTCTTAAAGATAGACCAGGATGATTACAAAGTCAAGGTCATTTTGCCAGGGTAAAATTCCTTATTGAATTATTGAATTCTAGTTGACCTAAGGATTCTGCCAAGTCAGATAATTGCTTTATGCTATAGAAAATTTCCTTCTTGGGTTAGAATGTATTTGCTTAATTTTATGATTTCTTCTGGTGGTGGATAATTGGTGAATATTGGTGATGCTTCATCACAGACATGGTTCTGTGGAAAGTGATATGTACTAGGTTGAAGAATTTTGTGGCTTTTTATATTTACTATCTGGGAGTTGATGAATTCATAGCAATGTGCTTTTACCTGTGAAGCAGAAACCAGAGAGAAATACCTTGATGCTTTATCTTAAAAAAAATTGGGACGCCTTAAGATGAAATAAGTTAGTATATCATAGCAATACCATTGTAGCAGTTGTCTATAAACAAAAACAAAATCAATCTGTGCAGATGTTAGTTGTAGCATTGGCAGGAATGGATGAGGAGAATTTCCTATCAGTTTATTAGGTAACCAAATAGTGTAGGCAACATTGCCCTTGTGGTGAGAGTATTAGTTTTGGAGTCATATAGCGCAGGTTTCAATTCTCAGTTCTCCCTTTTAGTAGTTGTGTTTACTCAGGCAAGTTAGTTTTCAATGTCTGGCATATAATAGTTCCACAATAAATGGCAGTTATTGTCATTAACTAATAAAAACAACTAAGATGTCTTAATGGAATATTCACATTTTTTTAATCAGTGTTTGTATTGAACATTTTTGGTTAATGCTGGGTTGAATGCTTTGTTGGGGTGCAGTTTTTATTTTGCATTGTTCCCTACTCAATTAACCAAATATCCTTTACTCTTGGTTTACAAAGCAGAAACATGGAGGATTAAAGATACAAGCATTTCCTTACTGTATCTCATTTTTGTTGATGTTTTAATAGGAGTAACATTAAAAAAAATCACTCAGCAGTAGGGGCATGGCCATTTCTTCTATATTTTGGTTATATATTCAGGAAGATAGTGATGGTAGCTGATAAGGAAGTTATGACTTAATGGTCCCTGAAGTGCTGTTCTGTTGGGACATACTCAGATTTGTCTTATAAACTATATTTCCTGGTTAATTTTCCCAGGTGGGGTTGAGTGTGAAGAGGAGCTGGATCCTGAGGTTTTTTACTTTTTTAGTTTTTGAAGGCTAAGGAGACCATATATAAATTAATTAAATCTAAAAAAATATATGTTTGATCTATTTCTGATATTATATTGAACTTAACTCTTTGATTATGAGGTCATGAATTCTAGCTTTGCTATTGATTAGCTGTGTGACCTCCTATGAGTTACTGAACTTCTCTGAATCTAGTGTCTTCATCTATAAAATGTTAATAATATGTCCCACATTACTAACAGTTTTATCTAGAACCCTATTACCTAGATAATGCAAGGAAATTCTTGATTCAATTCATACTGTAAAATATCTGTTCATAAAATGATCGATGGTCTCTGAACCAAATTTTTGAGGCTTCAGAATGCAAAAAGGGAACTAATAATTGCTAAGTAAGTACATACATACTGTGTGTGAGGTTAATGTTGTGCAATTGTTATTTGCACTTATCTCATTTAATGGTATGTGGATCCAGTCAAGTAGGTCTCATTATCTTCATATACCAGATGAAGGAACTGAATCTTAGACTGGTTTAGAAACTTGTTCAGTTACACAGCTGGAGGCTGATAATGTGAAATGTTTGCTCCATTTGTCTATTATCAGACTCCAAATCCTTTTGTCATGGGATGTACTGTGTTCTTGGGTCTGTGTTCTTTGCTATCACCAAAATATCTTCATCATTTCCTGTTAATTGTTTGTTTCTTCTTATGCTGAGCCTGTGTACTTTAGCTTACATACCTGCTTGATTAAGATTGGTAAATATGTATCTGTCCATTTTAAATGTCAAGAAATCCATGGTATTGATTTTGTAGTTAGCAGGAATAGTAGAGAGGGATATGATTTATACAGGTTATTTTGTAGCATTGTTGTTTAACTCCAAAAGCAAACACATTCATTTTATGGGCATTTAATAAGCAAAAGACCAATGGCATTAGATTCCTGGATATCCTCTTGAAAAGGATATGTGATCATATAACAGAGATTTACTTATATTTTTCTAATTAAGTTGCATATGGATTTACTCTATAAAAAGACAAGGTCTGCATATCTGTGACAGAATCAGGCATGGTTGAAAGATGAAGTCATTCACAGTTGCTAGGGAATATTAATAATATGACCCTCAAGAGTGGAAGTGCTGTTATCTTTGTGTCCACCTGCCAAAATTTGCAGAGAGGGCACAGAAAACCAGAAATTCTGCAGCTGCACCAATATGACAGCTCTAAAATGATTGTAAAATGGAAAAAAATACTGATTTTGAGATATTCTGATATGTCAGTTTCAGCCTTGACCAAATCCAATAATTCAGACACGAAGTTCGTTAAATTAAATTTGTGTTTTCTGCTTGAAGATAGTTGGTAGGTAATGCAAAGCAAATATTTCATAAACTTAACTAGACAAACTTCTTCTGTATACAGAATGCAAGTAAATTTGATGTTTAAAACAGTGTTTAAGCTTGAAAACCTTGAAACGTTTTAACTATACTTCAAGACAAGATAAGCAACACAAAAATAAATCGCTTTTATTTTTTGAGGTTATAGATAGCATGAAGATAAAATTGGCAGTCATTCCAGAGTTATACTTTTTTTAGAGATGGAGAGAGTGTGCCTGAAGGGGTGGTGTTAGATGGAGTGGGATGGGGGATGGGCAAAGGGAGAGGGAGAGAAAGAGAATCCTGAGTAAACAGGCTCCATGTGAGGGCAGAGCCTGACCTCGGACCCTGAGATCATGACCTGAGCTGAAATCAAGAGTCATACCCTTAACCAACTGAGCCACCTAGGCACCCCCTCAGGGTTTAACTTTTCATGCTTCGTAGATAGCACAAGTTAAACTTGTGCTTACATTTCATTTAGTAGAATTTATGTAATCCAGGAGAACACAAGAACTATCTTGGCTTTTTGAATGTCCTCTTGATCCCTGCCCTTCTCAGCCCAAATCTCAGCAAATGACGCTGTATTTGAAGGAAAAAAGGAGCTACCCAGCAAAAATTCTCTCAATTTTCCAACCCTTTACCTATAAATTTATCTATGTCTGTATACTGCAATTATAGAGGAAGGGTGTCAAGACTGATTCATTTTCTAGTGTTCTGTACCCTATCATGTCCTGCTACCTCTAGTTTCTTATTATATCCATAATAATGATCTATTCTGTGTTGTTATTCTATCCCTTTCCCCTGGTTCCTTTTTTCAACTTAGAAATGCTCATTAAGGGGCAGCTAGGTGGCTCAGTCAGTTGAGTGTCTGCCTTCGGCTCAGGTCATGATCCCCGAGTCCTGGGATTGGGCCACAGGTCGAGCCCCACATCGGGCTCCCTGCTCAGCAGCAGGGAGTCTGCTTCTCCTTCTCCCTCTGCCCGTCCCCCTGCTTGTGTTCTCTTTCTCTCTCTTTCTCAAATAGATAAATAAGATCTTAAAAAGAAATGCTCATTAATTCAACATTTATTAAGAATTGTTATATGCAAACAATGAAACATGGAACACTACATCAGAAACTAATGAATGTAATGTATGGTGATTAACATAACATAATAAAATAAAATAAAAAAAAGAATCTGATGACAAATTCTTTTCTAGGTTCTAGAGGTATAGTATTAAATGAAATAGACAAAAATACCTACTTCCATGGAAGTTAGATTCTGGTGATGGGTGCTAATGAAGAGTTCATAAAATAAGGTGGTTTGGAAGGGCTTAACTGAGAAGGTGAAATTTGTACAAAGGAGGTAAGAGTGTAGATCCTGAAAGAGGAGCATTCTTGTCATGTGCAATAACAAGAAGGAGGTTATAGTGGCTTGAGCAGTCAGTGAAAGGTGGTACAGATCATGCAGGGCATTTTTGGCAATTATATGAACTTTGGCTTTTACTTTGAGTAGAGATAGTGTGATCTGAATTGATTTTTATAAATATCATCTAGTTTCTGTGTTATACAAAGGCCATGGAGAGGTAAGGGCAAAAGCAAGAAGATCAGTTAGAAAGCCATCACAAAATCTGGATGAGAGATGAATGTGGCTTAGATTAGAGTGGTGATAGTAGAGTTGTTAAGCAGTAAAATATAGATTTTTAAAAAATTTATTTATTTGAGAGAGAGATAGCGACAGAGATAGCAAGAGGTAGCAGGGAGGAGAGGGCGAAGCAGGCTCCCCACTGAGCAGGGAGCCAACTTGTGGCTCAGTCCTGGGATCATGACCTGAGCCAAAGGCAGATGCATAACTGACTTAGCCACCCAGGCGCCCCCTTTAGCTAAAATTGTTAAGGAATTGGTAAGGGCTAGTTTGGGCTGGAAGAGGATATGGAACCCCTGAGGCCCAAAGATAAAAATATAAAAGAATTTGCACTCACTTGTAGGCTCTTCTCCATTACCTCATAGGGTACTCACAAAAAGATTGGTGGGAGTCTTAAGAAAGCATCCCTTATGGTATAGGCCAGGAGTGGGGAGGGCAGTAGCCACCTCGGCAAAGGGACAAAATCCTTCTGAGAGCCTTCTTCCTTGTATCATCTTAAACTGCTGGGGGATGGGCAGATGTTGTCACACTTAGGACATATGAAAACCGTTTCAGTTAGGGGAAGAGAAAAGAAATACTCTCTAACCCTGGAGAAGGTGAAGGAATGTGTACTGAGTCCATAACTACAACAGATGTAGGAGTAGGAACACTGAGAAGGCTACACCAATAGGATACAGGGACATTGTGCTTCTAAGGCTGAAGACTAATTAGAACAATGGCAATGAGAGCTCCAACCACCAGGCTGAAACTTGTCAAAGAACATTTAATAATGGAATTGTGTTGGGAAAATTACAAGAAAGTAGAGAGACTCTTTCTAAGGTACAACACAAAAGAAACATCTAAAGCTGAGAATGGAGCTACATTGACAAAAACTCTCTGACAAATCAGTTCCCACCATACACATAAGGTAATGTTAGAGGAACTTGAAGCCTGTGGTACAGACAGTAGTAGCTGTGGAAACAAAAATCCCAAACCTTGCTCAACTCTTGATTATATTGGATCAAACCTCCACATTAAAGGCCTAGCAAAGGAAAAGGTATGCTTATTTCTAATAGTTAATAATATTTACCTCAATCTCTAGTATCATTTAGTTTGCAGCAAAATTATGAGGCATACAAAAAAAAAGAAAAAAACAACTGATTGTCAAGTGAGCAACAGAACTGGATTCAGATATGACAGGAAGCTAGAAATAATAGGAAGCTTAAAATAACATTGATTGATGGGGGACTTATTGGGAAAGGTGGACATGTATGACCAGATGGGTACTATCAGCAGAAATATAGAAACTATAAGAAATGGTCAAATTGAAAAGCTGGAAATAAAACAACAACACAATAACAGAGATAAAAAAAAACCTTTGATGGATTTATCAGTAGACTTGATATATCAATAAAAGGATCAGGGAACTTGAATATAGGTCAATGGAAATAACCCAGACATAAACACAAGGAGAAAAAGTAGTGTAGAGTAGAGAACGTCCGGGATCTTTGTGAAAATACCAAATCTCTAATATAAACATAATTAAAATTCTGAGGGAGAAGAGAGAACTGGGCAGATGGAATATTTAAGGAAATAATGGTTGAGATTTTTTCTGAACTAGTGACACATGCTAAACACAGGTGAAGAAGCTCAGAGTACACAAAGTAGGATAAATACCAAAGACATCTTGGCATATCATATTCAAGCTATTGAATATCAGAGACAGAAAATCTTGAAGGCATTTAGAGAAAAAAAGGCATATACAGAAGAATAAAGGTAAGAATTAAAGCAGACTTTGTATTAGAAGCCTTGATACCAGACAACACTGGGATGATATTTTTAAAATATTGAAAGGAGGGGCGCCTGGGTGGCTCAGTCGTTAAGCGTCTGCCTTCGGCTCAGGTCATGATCCAAGGGTCCTGGGATCGAGCCGCACATCGGGCTCCCTGTTCCATGGGAAGCCTTCTTCTCCCTCTACCAGTCCCCCTCTCTCGCCATGTCTCTCTCTGTCAAATAAATAAATAAAATCTTAAAAAAAAAAATTGAAGAATCTGTCAGCTCAGAATTCTTTACCCATAGAAAATATCTTTCAGAAAAAGAACAAGAACTAGACTTTTCCAAAATGAAAAAGTATTGAAAATACTGAGAGAACTCATTGCCAGCAGACCTGTTACATAAGAAATGGTAAAGGAAGTATTTCAGGCCAAAGGATTTTGGATTTTGCAAAGAAATGAGGACTGCTCAAAAATAAATGAAGATAAAAATTTTTATTTTCTGATTTTCAGTTCTAAAAGATAGCTGGATATTGAAAACAAACTATAGCTGTGTATTGTGTTTAGAACATATAAAAGTGAAATATATGACATTAGTATAAATGTTGGAGGGTAAACATTGGGGAAACATCTATGGTAAGGTCCTTACACTACAGCATGATATTATTTAAAGATGCAGTATACAGATGAAAGTGTATATTGTAAAATCTAGTACAATCACTGCACAATAATAACAATGTATAAATGATAAGAGGGGGAATAACACAGAATCATAAGAATGCTGGATTAGTGCAAAAGAAGGCAAAAAAAGGAAATAAAACAGATGGAACACATAGAAATAGCTAGAAACTTGCAGATATTACTACAACCTACCAATAATCACATAAAAGTTTTAAATTCATCAATTAAAAGTCATATGTTGTCAGATTGGATATAACAAAAAAAACCCAACTCTATGCTCTCTATAAGAAACTCACTTTAAAAATAGAAAAGATAAAATAAACTATTAGGATTGAAAAACGTATAGATAATAAGAAAAAGAAAGCTACAGTAGTTGTATCAATATCAGACAAATAAGACTTCAGAATAAGAAGTAGTACCACAAATGAAAAAAAGCTTTACATGACACAGAGAGATCAATTCTCCAAGAAGGCCTGCCAATTATAAATAATTATACACTTAAAAAAAGAACAAAAGCTGATAGAATTTAAGAGAATAAACAAATATACAATCTTAGTTGAAGATTTCAATATTCCATTAACCGATACAACAGTCAGATAGAAAATGAGCATGGATATAGACGACTTGAATAATAGCAGATAAGTTGACCTAACTGACCCCTCCAGGCACACCTACACCCCCTCCCCCCCACATGGGATAAGAGGGGGAGAGAGAGGAATACACATTTTTTTTTGCAAATGTACATGGAATAATTACTAACCTTAACCACATTTTGGGCCATAAAATAAACCTTACAAACTTAAAGTAATAGGAATCATACATAGTATGTTCTTGGGACCCTAATGGTGTTAAGCTAGAAACAATAATAGATTTTCAGAAAGTACCCAGGCCCACAATTCTCTCTTAACTTACCTGTGGCCCCCTCTAGCTATGCTTCTGTTACCCTCACATCCTGTGGCTAATGGTCAACAAGGACCTATTGAAACTTCTGATCCACTCCTTATTGGCTTTAGCTCTTAATTTTCAGATGTGCACCTATATTTTTGATTTGAGATTAACCTTGATTTCCCTATATTGACCCTTTTTATTGTTTTAGGACTTTAGCACCTCCTTTTGCTTTCTACTGCTTGGAGTGGTATGCCCATCAAACAATATCCCCAGAATGCCTAAATTGTTACCCACATGCTTGGCCAAAACCCATAAAGTAATACTTGGTAGAGGTCTACCCAGAGGTGTCAGTGACTTTCTGATTTACACTCTTACTGTAGCTCACCCCCGACTGAATGAAATATAATATGGAAAGAGTTTTTGTAATCCTTGGCATGCAGGAAGTTTGCAATAAGTACTAGTTGTTAGTATTAATATAACTATTTTTTGTCTTTTTCTCGTTTTATTTTACTTTTTTGGCTTCTTTCCCCAACTTGCATTTACTATTGATAAATATGATCACCAGCCCCCAAGTTACTCAAATTATAAAACTGTACTTGTGTACTCTCTTCAATTTCTCTTTCTCTGTTTTCCTCCAGTCATTAACTACTATAGAGTCTACCTCCTGAACATCTGTTATATTCTCTCTTCTCTCTTCCCTGTTGCTACTATCTCTTTATACATTGCCTGAGCTAGTACAGTAGTTTCCTAATTAGATTCCTTTTCTTGAATTCATTCCGTACCATGATTCCAGAAGAGTATTTCCAAGATGCAGATATGATTCCATGTTTAAAACACAGTATTCGTTCTTATCTGGAAGCACCTGAAGCCCTTCGTTGTATCCTCCCTCCAAGTGACAGTCTCATTTCTGATTACTTCATCAAATGCACTCATTAATGCCACATGACTTGCAGTTCTTCCAAATTGTTTACATCTTTTTGTTTTTGTACATATTTTTTTTCCATAGGAAAGCTCTCATACTTTTTATTTGTTGGTGTGGACACAATTTTAAATTCCACCTCATTTCTAAAGCCTTCACTGATAGCTAACTTCTGTCCTCTCCAATGACAACACTCCAGATATCCCATCCAATGTGGTATTCCTTTTGGTACTTACCAAGTGTGTTATTGTTTTAAATTCATATGTCTTTTTTATTCACTAGATTAACCTTTTTTTCCAAGCCCTAGCCAATCCCTGGACACAAAGTTTTAATGCAAGAATGACTGCATAAGTAGAATGAAATAGAATAGGCTGAGTTAGGTTGACTAACCTTCCATGAAACTTTCCAGACTCATGATTCCATAATGCATTGAAACTCAATAAAGACAAGAATTAACTTTTAAAATGTGTTCAAATTATCCAGATATAGAAAACATACCAACTATTATGTAGTTTCATCATTTTCAAAGAATATTTATCAATAAATTATTTGGATTTTCTAGTATTGTGCCACACATAGTTTGTAGATGTATGTGCATTAGTTTAACTATTTCTAAATTTTATATACACATGATTTATTCTTCTACTTCAAAATAGTGGTCAACATTTGCATTGGCTATCAATCTTTAGCAATAGAAAAATGCCTTCTGTGCATAAAATGTGATTCTATACTGAGAGTGTGAAATTTTATCTACTATAAATTTTTTTTGGAAATGTGCTGAAAATATGATCAATGATGAAATCCTTAAGCAAGGAATCTTGAACAAAATAGGATAAATTAAGTGCCCAAATATCGTTTGTTGCTCACAGGGTTATATTTGACCTCTTGATTTGATCTTGTCAAGATCCAAAACTGGATCCTGAATGGATAGCTACTGGGTGTATCCAAATTACTATATATTACACTTAAGCAGATATCTTTTTGCCTTAATATTTTATTGGCTGGGCATATAATTCTTGTTTCTGAAGAGTTAAAATAGCAGTATTACAAGATTCAATAAATCAGCCAACGTTTTGAGTTATTTGAGTTGAGTTATTCCTACTATGTGTAATAAATTTGAGAGTGATTGATTAGAAAGAGCCCTTGTTTCCAATATGCTTATAGATTGATATCAAGACATTACCAGTATTACTGCTCCTAATTTTGAGACCATCAACAACAATATTATATGTTGATATATGTGTCTACAACTGTGCCAAGGAATTTATATATTTTTATATATAAGATATATATAACATTATAGTTTAATCATTACAAAAAACCCTATGTGGTAGATGTAGTTATTATCCGTATTTAACCACAAAGCAAACTAAGGCCTAAGGATTTTAATGAACTTACCTAAAGTCACAGTTATTAAGTAATAAAGCTGAGATTTCTACTTAGTCATAGTAGAGCTTGTTTTCTTTACTGCCACAACCTATTGCCACCCTAAATTTCACAACAAAAAATGTGAACAGTTATAAAAAGTACATGGACTAAATCATAGTTCAGTGTAACAACCTAGAAATATTGTAGGCAGTACATGATTAATTGCCAAAAAATGGTAAAGATGGTCTTTGGGTTTATCTTGATTCTCTGGAGTACTTTAAGACCACCTTCTTTCTCTTCTCTTGTAATGTACTTCCTCCTTTAAACATTCCCCTTGCAGTTCCAATTTGATAGCAAAGTCCAGAATTTTTTTTCCTATATAGATTTAAAAAATATACTGATTAAATTTTTGCTCTTTTGAAATACATACAAAAACTGATCTCCTGCTCCCATGTATAAACCAATTAGCTTTCTCACTTATACATCACGCTTAAGGGATAGCTTTTGTTGAAATTTTGCAAAATGAGTTGGACTAAAATATTCTCATATCTATCAAGTATGTGCCAATCAAATAGCCATATGGTAATAGCAGATGTCTGGCTATGACCTATAAAGGACAGCTTTTTAATATAGGTTCTTACACTACATCTTTAATTTTTCCGTTAGTTTAAAGCTGCTCTCCATGCTATCTTGGAAGTTCGCAAAATTCGGAAGTAATTGCATTCAGTCTGAATGTATAGGACTCTGGAGATTTTTGATGCAGTTATATGACTATAAAAGTAAAGTCACATGATAATGATTTTCTTTGATTGTAAGAAAATGCTTTTTAGAAAATCACTTGAGCCTTTTTGCCTCCACATTTCAATGTACATCATCACTACTTTAAGTTATAGCTCACATCAGGTTTTGTATTGAAAGAGAAAAGAAAGCTTTGTTTGGGCGTGCTCTACAGTGATTGATTTACTGAAAGAAAAACCTCAGTAGGAATAATTTTAACCCCAGTTTTTCCAAAGAATCAGCAATTTTAAAATATAGGTAACTTTCAAACACTTATTAATTCCATGTTTATGCTAGTGTAAATACTTTTAATTCATGGTGGATCTACCTAGAAGAAACCGAATTCAGATGGTTTTATTACATAAAGGCTTCATAGAATCTGAATAAGGCAGAAAAGGAGTCTTGGCCTCATAAAGTAACTTTTGTTTGTAACACAGGATTTGAATACTGGTGGCACAAATCTGCAAACAAATAGTGCATAGTCAGGTTTATGATTTTATGAAACTAGTTGACTGTTGGAGTTTATTTTGAGCATCTCTGATTTGATTTTCCCTTCGTGAATCTGTTTACAGAGGAGCACGAAGTCCGTGATGTAATGAATTTGTTCCTTTCCAAAATATCTTAGTATATTTTTGTTGTGGTGATTGCCTGATTGATTCTAATATCCACCCTAATATGCAATTTAACTTCTCTAGCACCCAGATTATATTAAATATTGAAAAATGCAACATTGTTTCTGAATTTTTAAGTAAAAAGGAGCGGCTTATTCAAAAGTATTTCTAAAGTGCATGTCATTACCTATTAGGATTTAAGTGTAGATGCAAAACCACTGATTTGTGAGTCACATGGCCAGGGTTCTTATCCTGAGATCTTTGTTTCTCTGAACTTTAGTTTCTTCTTTCTTAAAATAGAAAAACATATCTATTAATATGGTTGTTTTGAGTAAATAAAAAAAATTAGGTCAAAGAGTATTGCCAGATACCTTTATTGGGCAAATGGTAGTCATCATAATTATTTTTCACAATAAATATATAATTATTACTCTGTTCAACAAGAAAGGCATTTCTGTTTTGCTTTTAATATGCAGTTTTTCTCTTGTTTGGCACCTGAGAAAGTTTCTCAGATTTGGTTAATTCATTCTTTTTTGATTAAAAGTCAGGTCTTCACAGTGGGGTATTGCAGACTTAATCTGCTCTTTTGGAATTCTGAGCCTCATTCATCTACTTTGGGTAACCTCTGAGTTGAAACCTATGTTTGAGACAACTGACTGCTTTAAAAGCACAATTTCTTTAAAGATTTGGAAAGGAACCCCAGAGTCAGAGGGAGAAAAATTAAATATTTGAGCTTGTCATCTTTCACAGACATGCCATCATTTACTTTAATATTTTGTAGTTGCTTACTTGATTTAGTAATAAAAGATTCTGTCGTATATTAACAGGTCCTAACAATCTTTGCAAAGGATTGCTATAAATAGCTCACTAAAAGAATACTACAAAAGACATTTTTTTATTGAATTCTCTTTGATCTGAACATCAGTTAGTGTCTGTAAAGAGACCTGATATGTCAAAAAAAAAATAGTGGAAGAGTTGATTAACTGTGCACAGAAGGTAATACTCGATTATATGAAGAGTAAAATCAAATCAGAGGTAGCAGCTGAATTTGATAAATTTAGGAGCAGTTGGGAAAAATCACACTTTTAGGGAAACATAGCCATCTCAGGTCTCTAAAGCAGACAATTTAATGTTTTACAAGCGCTTCTATTTACTGTATTAAATCTTATAGAACGCACTATTTATCAATTTTCTTAATTTATTAATTAATCGATTCTAAACTATATGCTTTCTAAACAAGTAAGGCAAAAACCTACATGGCATTAGCACTTGTGTCAGGAGTGAGAAAAATGTTATTTTATTTTATTTATTTATTTTTAAAGATTTATTAATCTATTTTGAGAGAGAGAGAAAGAGTAAGTGAGAGAGAGAGAGAGCATGAGCACACAAGCAGGAGGGGAGAGAGAGAAGGCTCAGCATGGAGCCATATGTGGGGCTTGATCCCACAACCCTAAGATCATGAGCTGAGCCAAAACCAAGAGTCCTACGCTTAACTGACTGCATGACCCAGGTACCCCGAAAAGTGCTATTTTAAAATTAGCTAAATTTCATTTACATGTTTTCCAAAATTTTTTATTATTTACAGGTACAATATAATCATGAAGTATTGATAATAAAGGGTCTCAATATCAGCATTTTCAGTGTGATCCACCTTTATGGTTTACTCATCAGTAATGCACCACCAAAATAACATTGACTTACTGGGTCACATAAACAAATTTGAAGCTTTGAACCCTGTTGTATCTAAATGAGATGGCATCTGTTGAGATGGATAGGAGAATTCTCTGGATGGTATTGCTTGGTTGCCTGGCAATCATTCACTTGGTATGTTTGGGGAATCAGGAAATGAGCAAGAAGTGTGACAAGAGAGAAGCCACAAAATCTTTTACAAAGGCTAATTATGTGTACAGTAGCATCTGTTTTAGCTTCTGCTTGAGTGTATAAAGTAATTGAAAATAGGCCAACAGTACCTTTGGATAAGCTTCACTATGGAGAAAGAAGGACCTGGCAACAGTTGTATTGAGCTGCTCATATGATTTTTTTCAGCAACCAGGGATCATCTTCTAAGGAGACTTCTAAGAATCCAAGAAGATGTCCAATGTCTGTCCTACAAATTGTAATGATTTGGGAAATAACATTTTGAAAAGATGTTCTTTGGCATTATTTTCAATAGAAAATTTCAGTTCGTGTGAATGAATACACTTAAGTAAGCTAAGTATTTATGTCTTTAGATTAATTCTCATCATGTAGAGTTTTTTCCAAAAATATTGTGACTTCTTGATACAATAAAGTTTTGTGTCGATACAATAAAGTTTTGTGTCGAAAATAGGGAAGCCGTCTAACAAGTGTGCTTGTTGTACTATTACTGTGTCTAAATTAGGGTAATGCTAGAATTCTTAGACTAGTTAATGTAGCAGTAAGTATGAACTACAATTTGAACTCTTCTTTACCAAGATATGGTATATATTTGTGGTTTCTCTTTTTTGTCATATGTCTTGATGGATAACTGAATCTGATACAATAAGGTCTCCTACTCCTTATGACTTTTTGAAATCTTCTTCAGAATAAGGTAGGGTAAGAATAAAAAACAATAATATAAAAATAGAGTGATAAGTTTCTTTAAGAACTATCTTGAAAAAGTATACATATAAAGAAGTATTTAGCAAAACCTCTGATCTAGAATGTGCTACCTGTATAACCATACTACAAAAAAGTTCCAGAACATATGCATTTACCTCTCATTAATATTAGGCTTAGCTATTTACATTTAACTTTAATGTTGAATTTTTAAACATAAAGAATATTAAGATTTTTAAAATTAAAAACATTCATGTAACATAAAATACACTATTTTAATAATTTTAAAGTATACAAGTCAATGTTTTTGGTATATTCACAACGTTGTGCAGCCAATACCACTGTCTAATTCTAGAATGTATTCATCACCCTAAAAAGTATTCTTATACTCACTAGCAGTTGTATTCCATTCTTCCCTCTCCCCAGGCTACTCACAAGTACTAATCGACTTTCTGTATAAATGGATTTGCTTATTCTGGATATTTCAAATAAATGAAGTCATACAATATGTAGTATTTTATGTCTGGCTTCTTACATTTAGCATAATGTTTTTAAGGTTCATTGCCAGGAATGGCCAACAATGCCTGTACTGAATGATGAAAGATTATTCCAGACTTTGCTGTGAAAGAGAGAAGGCAAGGGGGTCTACAATCAAGAGACGAAGACCCTTCATTCTTCCTTGTTCTCACCTTTATTGGTGCTTCAGGTTAATCGTAAATCTTTATTACTCTGTTTCTCAAATGAGTGATGTGTGGCAAGGGGTCTTACAGAAAATAGAAGAGTCTGATTACGGGGAAAGATACAATGTGCTGATAAGCTTAGGGAAATACATACATCTCTTAGATCACAGGGCAGCTGTTTGGGCTAAGAAAGCTTTGGGGAAGGCAACTCCCTGCAGCATTCCTGTGGGGCACAGTGGTCATGCAGGCCTTGGCATTCCAAAGGCCTATGCCCTCCTCCGAAACCTTCGCCCCCAGCGGCCTCTGTGTAACATTTTAGCAAGCTAGGTATTATGGATGATTTCCTCCTCTTTTTTTTTTGTTTGTTTTAGCATGTATCAGGACTGCAGTCCTTTTTAGAGCTGAATAATATTTCATTACATGGATATACCTTATCTTCTTTATTTGTCCACTGGTTGATGGACAGTTGGGTTGTTTTCACATTGTGGCGATTATTAATAATAATATGCTCTGATCACTCATCTTCGATTTTTGTGTAGATATATGCTTCCATTTCTCTTAGATATATATCTAGAAATGGGATTGCTGTTAACTCTCTAACTTTTGAGTAACTACCAAATTTTTTTTTCATAGCAGCTGCACTGTTTTACCTTCCCACCAGCAATGTATGAGGGTTCCAGCTTGCCCACATTATTGTCAACACTTTTTATTTTCTGTTGTTGTTTTTTTAAATTATAGCCATTCTAGTAGGTGTGAAATGGTAGCTTCATGTGGTTTGATTTTTCATTTCCCTTATGAATAAGGATACTGAGCATATTTTCATGTACTTATTAGTCCTTTGTATATATTTTTTGGAGAAATGTCTATTCAGAAACTCTGCCTATTTTTAAAAGGTTGGCTTTTTTGTTGTACAACTCATTTTGTTATATATTATGGATGCTAGACCCTTAACGGATATGTTATTTGCAAATACTTTATTCCATTTTGTGGTTTCTCTTTTCACTGACTTGATAGTATCCTTTGATGCACAAAAGTTTTTAGTTTTGGTAAAATCCAGTTTATTTTTTTCTTTGGTTGCTTATGCTTTTGGTGTCCTGTTTAAGAAACCATTACCGAATCCAAGGTCATGAAAATTTACACGTTTCTTTTTAAGAATGTTACAGTTTTATCTCTTAAATTTGAGTCATAACATTTATTATTTATTTAATTATTTTTAAAAGATTTTATTTGAGAGCGAGAGCACATGAGAGAGACACAAGCAGAGGGGAGGGGTAGAGGGACAAGCAGACTCCCCACTGAGCAAGGAGCCTCATGCAGGACTCGATCCTGGGACTCCAGTGTCATGACCTGGGCTGAAGCAGACACTTAATTGACTGAGCCACCCAGGTACCCCTATTTTGAGTTTGTTTATTTTTTTTGTTATGTGATGTAGGACTGCAAATTCATTCTTTTGCAGGTGGAGATCCAGTTACCCCACATCCATTTTGAAAAAGTTGTTCTTTCCTCATTGAATCATCTTTACATCTTTGTTGAAAATCGACTCTGTTGGTTTATTTGTGGATTTTCAATTATATTCCACCATTGATTTATATGTCTGTTCTTATGCCAATACCCTGCTGTTTCAATTCCAGTAGCTTTATAGAAAGTGTTAAAATTTGGAAGTTTGAATCTTTTGTCTTTGTTTTTATTTTTCAAGATTATTTTGGTTATTCTGGGTCCCTTGCCATTCTATATGAATTTTAGAATCAGCTTGTCCATTTCTGCAAAAAAAGGAAGTTGGACATTTCATAGGGATTGCATTGAATCTATGGATAAATTTAGAGATTATTGCCATCTTAACAATATTAAGTCTTTCAATCCATGAACGTGAGATGTCTTTCCATTTATTTAATTCTTTCAACAGTTCTTTCAACAATGCTTTGTATTTTTCAGTTTCAAGTCTTGGCATATCTTGGTTAAATTTATTTCAAAAGTATTTTTTAAAAATGCTTTAGTATGTGAAATTGTTTTCTTGGTTACATTTTAGGATTGTTTACTACTAGCATATTGAAATATGACTGATTTTTATGTTGCTCTTGTATCCTACAATTTTGGTGAACTCATTTATTAGATCTAATAGTTATTTTGTGGATTCTTTAGGGTGTTCTATATAAAAGATCATGTCATCTGTAAATATAGGCTAAAATTTTCTATGCAAAAAATGCTGTTGGAATTTTGGTAGGGATTGTGCTGAATCTGTAGATCTCTTTGGGTAGTATAGGCATCTTAACAATGAAAAGTTTCCAATCCATGAGCACGACATGCCTTTCCATTTATTTGTGTTTTTCAGCAGTATTTTGTGGTTTTCTCTGTATAAGTCTCCTTCTTGGTTAGGTTTATTCCTAAATATTTTACTCATTTTGATGCTATTGTAAATGGAATTGTTTTCTTAATTTTTTTTTCAGATTGTTGTTGTTAGTATATACCTATTTGATTCTTCTCTATAATTATTTATTTTATTGATATTATCTATTGGTGAGAATGATAAAATCATTCTCGTGGTTTCCTTTCATCAGTGAACATGATTTTATTTGGTTTTTTGAATATATTTAAAATAGCTATTTTAAATCTTTGTCTAGTAGTGTCTGAACTTCTTCAGGAAAATTTCTATTCATTTCTTTTTTTGCTTTGTATGGGCCACAGTTTCTTGTTTTTTATTTTTTGTTTTTTTTTACATGCCTTGCAGTATTTTTTTTTTAAGATTATATTTATTTATGAGAGAGAGAGAACATGCACAAGCTGGGGCAGCAGAGGGAGAGGGAGAAGCAGACTCCCTGCTGAGCAGGGAACCTGATGTGGGGCTCTGTCCCAGGACCCTGGGCTTATGACCTGAGCCAAAGGTAGCCATGTAACTGACTGAGCCACCCAGGGGCCCCATGCCTTGCAGTCTTTGTTGAAAAGTGGGCATTTTGAATGTTATGATCATGCAAATTTGGAAATCATATTTTCTTTTTTTTTGCTAGGCTTCTTGTTGCTGCTTTTTGTAGTGATGGTTGTTTGGTGGCTTTTCTAAACTAATTTTGTAAAATTGGTATTCTTTATCATGTTTGGCCACTGAATTCTGTTCTGTTAATTTATTGATCAGCTGGTGATTGGACAAATACTTTGTTAAATTACTGGAACTAAAACAAAATCTCCCAGTTTTTCAGATGGGCTCTATGAGTGAGCTTGGGCATATCTTTGACACTCAGCCAAGCGTTTTACAGCTCTACCTCAGCCTTTACTTCCTGTTTGTACAAGCCTGAAGAAAGCCAGAGCTCAGCATATAGGGCCTTCTCATGTCTTTACTGAATATGTGCACAGTCTGGGTATGAACATGGCCTCCTAGATTACCAGTAACATCTTGAATCTTTTGAAAACCTTTATTCCTCAAAGCATCTCATTTCTCAACCTTTCTTAAGCTTTTTGGTTAGTCTGTTATTTTCCTTACTGTCATCCATTGTCTTTTGGCAGATGTGACTAATATATTTCCTTGTAAATTTGACAGTCACTGTTCCTCAGATAGCCAACTCAGTGCTGTGAACATACTGATTTAGGTAAGATAAAGGCCAGCCCTTTGATCTGAGGAGCATGAGACAGGTCAACAGAACACCCCCATCTCCTTGTGAATGGAGTCTCTTCTGTTCTCTCTGGTATTTCTGTCTACACTGGGATGTGAGTTGTTATCTTCAAGGCCAAATCTGATCCAATTATTGAGTAATGGGATGAGGGTAAGTTCAAATACCACAAAGCTCTCATTTTTTATTAACATTCCCAGTTTTTCTTGATTATACATTATCTTACTTGCTGCAAGTTTCTGATTGTTTCCAGAATTCCAAAGAAGTTGATGGACACGTTTTGCCAGTATTTTTTTATTGACTTTATGGAGGGACAGACTTAGATTTTCATTCTATGCCATTTTTTGGTTGAGAACACTCTCTTTAGGATTTTAACAAATACTAACATAGACTATTTACTCATAAGAATCCAAATATGTGAAGTATTAATATCTTAACACAGTGGGTATATTTTATTACAAAATGAAACAAACATATAACCTATATGCTACTCTACACTTTGACCCATTTTAATTCATTTATCTTTTTCTCTTTCAATAGTTGGAAATAGAATTTATATTCTTGTCACATGGTATAAGAAAACAGTTAAATTCTATTTGACCCTGTTCATCGCTGTACTCTCCTTTTGCCAAGACTCAAGCAGGATTGGGAGAGTCAGTTAGCAGTTACTATTTAGCTCCAGAGTATCGCACATTAGTAAAAACTAAATGTGCTTCTTCTCTCTGGTACTTCCCCAGCAGTATTGATTCTTAGATATGTTAGGCTCGCATAAGACTATGTGTGGGACACGTGTATTGACTTAAAGTTAAGTGCTTGGCAAAAAAAATATATATATGTGTATTTTTTCAGGTATACAGGGAGATATTAAAATGGTAAACAAGGATTTTGCTACTTTGTTTGAACATTAAATTTGCATATTCTGTGTGTGTGTTTTAGGCATTTATTGACTTCTGTTAAAAGCAGAGTTCCAAAGTACTGTTTTAACCTGTTTAATTCCAGTAAGGAAGTTTAAGAAAGTTGTTCTTATCTGTTACTTCAGAAATATATAGCCTAGATAATAGTAACCAACATTCATATAGAAATTCATGGTTATAAATAATGGTTATTGGTTTCTCCATAGTTTGTCCCTTCAATTCTCACAAAAATGTATTCACAAAGGAAAAAAGTGTTCAGAAATGTTGAGAATAACTTGGGGTCACATGTCTAGTAATTGAACCAACTGGGACTAACTAAAAATCATATACTTTTCCCAGTACCATGCATTTAAAAATAATGTGTACAGGCTTGAGTGACAAATGCTTAGTGTGAACCCTTTCCCTAACTGAGCAGTCCATGGAATTGTTTTAGTGCAATTCTGAAATTTCACCTCAGTCTGTCATCTCAGGGAGCCATCATTAAAATCATTCCTTAATGTAATGGTATAAATGGGTTTTCCAATATTTTAGGCTTTTCTCTGAGGAAGGACTTGCCTGAAGTCTTTGATGTTTTACAATCAGAAGCCTTTTTGATCTTGCTTGGTTATACCAATTTTGCATAATATTCCCCTGCCAATAATAATTCTATCATATGAAATTGCTCTACTTTTGCTTGATGGTCATCAAAGAATATTTGTTTCAGTCAAATTAATTGCCTGTGGTATAAATGCAAACAAGGGATTAATTTCTGTGAGAAGTTTAAAAGCTGGTTCACTATCTAAATTTTGAGTACCTATTGGGTTAAATTTGTTTATGCCTTTATTCCCAACCTTGGGGGAGAAAAAAATGTCATATCACTATTCTAAATTATCTTTAATATGTATCAGAGTTTGGAGATAATAAAATAAATAAGAAGTCCAGATGACCAGAGAGAGTAGAAGTGTGCTTGATTTAAAAGTAAGCTATTGATACTTGAGTTGTATGAGAAATGAGATACTTCTGTCTATGAACCCAACAAACATTTGCTAAGCAGTCAGTGTTCTGAATCTCTATGAGATCAGTAATCCAGAAGCATTATTCTGTGGAAAAGAATGGATGGATGGATGGTGGGGAAAAATGAAGTTTCAAGCCAGGCCGTTCTGTCTTGGTTTGCTGATAATCCGTTTTAACTGTTTATAGGTTAGTATTTTGGGGTAGTAAGTACTGAAGATGTTTTAAAAACTGTAAAGTGAATCATAGACATAAAGTGCTTTTATTACCACACATTAATAATTCTTAAGAGATTGTAGCCATATCAACTATAGATGTTGGAAGGTGATTCCCTAGTTGCCCCTTCTTAAGATGTTTGTCTGCCTTTACAGCAACATTTCCAGCCCTGCCATTAAGCAGGGTAGAGGAAGTCATAATTCTTAGCTCTCTTTCTAATTCAAGAAATATTATCAATTCAGGTGAGACAAAGTAAGTCACAACACCAAATTTCAAGAACAGTGTTGGCAGTGGCTCTGGATAGCTGGAATCCAGGTTTAGACCCTATCAGGATTTCCTCAACATTTGACTCTGATTCTCTCTGTATACTGGTTTCTTCATATTTGCTTTACCCTTATGACCTCATTTAATCCCAGTTACTTTCCAAAGTCTCTACCTCTTAATATCCCAGTGGGGACAGGGTTTCCAAATATGAATTTGGGGAGAAGACAAACAGGCAGTCCATAATATTTCATTCCTGGCTTCCAAAATTCATGTCCTGTTCACATGCAAAATACATTTATCCTATCTCAACAACCTTAAAAGTCTTAACTTGTTCCAGCATCAACTCTGAAGTCTAAAATCCAAAGTCTTACCTAAATATCTGAATAAGCTATGAGTGAAACTCAAGGTATGGTTCATGCTGAAGCAAATTCCTCTTCACCTGTGAATCTGTGAAAACAAATGTGCTTCCAGATTATGGTGGTAGGACAGGCATAGGACAGACATTCCCGTTCCAAGATGGAGAAATAGGCAAGGAGAGTTAATGGATCCCAAGTAAGTCTAAAACCTAACAGGACAAACAGTAATAAATCTTAAGGCTCAAGTATAATACTTTTTGGTTTGATGCTCCACTTTCCAGTCTCGCTTGGGTGGCAGTTTTCCCCCCATGGCTTATAGGACAGTGGCTCTATAGTGGCTTTACCCCTACAGCAGCTCTCTGCCTAGGCCCTGTGGCTCTTCAGGGCTCTCTGCCCTGTGCCTCTAGCTCTCCTAGTCTGGGGTCCTAGCTTGTAGCTCCAATGGGCAGCCACATCCTTTGAAATCTAGGTTGAGGTAGCCATGCCACTCATGGCTCTGCTGAGTATAGCCTACACTAAGCTCATTGCAGGGTCCAATCCTTGAGGCACAGGGCAGGGGCATTCTGGCCTGTCTTACTGGATAGGTATCCCCCTCCTGTTAATCTACCTCATCTCCCAGGCCCTTCTACACTGGGCCTGTGATGGGAGTGGCAGCCCTGATAGTGTCTGATTTGATTTGGGGGGTCATTCTTCAATTACCTTGTTATTTTTCAGTTGTCTTGAAATAGTTCCTGGCTTCTGTTCAGATGGCTGATCTATACTAATCACCTCATCAAAGGTTTGCTTGGCCGCAACCTTAATGTTCTCATTTTTTGTAATATGGATAGGCTAATAATTTTCCAAATCTTTAAATTCTGCTTATTTTTTAAGTATTTTTTTTAAAATTCCAGTTACTTAACATACAGTATAATATTAGTTTTAGGTGTACAATATAGTGACTCAACACTTCCATAGAACATCCGGTGCTCATCACAACAAGTGCACTCTTTAATCCCCATCACCTGTTTCACCCATACTCCCACCTACCTCCCCCTCTGGTAACCATCAGTTTGTTCTCTATAGTTAAGAGTCTGTTTCTTGGTTTGCACTCCCCCCTCTTTTTTTCCCCTTTGCTAGTTTGTTTTGTTTCTTAAATTCCACATATGAGTGAAATCATATGGTATTTGTCTTTTTCTGACTGACTTATTTCGCTTAGCATAATGCTCTCTAGCTCCATCCATGTTGTTGCAAATGGGAAGATTTCATTCTTTTTTATGACTGAGTAATATTACACTCTGTGTGTAGATACATACATACATACATACATACACACACTTACCTCTTTATCCATTCATCAGTCTGTGAACACTTGGGCTGTTTCCATAATTTGGCTATTGTAGATAATGCTGCTATAAACATTGGGGTGCATATATCCCTTTGAATTGGCATTTTAGTATTCTCTCGGTAAATGCTTAGTAGTGCAATTCCTGGATTTGTTGAGTAGTTCTATTTTTAACTTTTTGAAGAACCAACATACTGTTTTCCAGACTGGCTGCACCAGTTTGCATTCTCACCAACAGTGCAAGAGGGTTCCCCTTTCTCCACATCCTTGCCAATGCCTGTTATTTCCTGTGTTGTTGATTTTAACCATGATGACAGGTGTGAGGTGAAATCTCATTATAGTTTTGCTTTATATTTTCCTGATGATCAGTGATATTGAGGATCTTTTCATGTGTCTGTTGGCCGTCTGTATTTCTTCTTTGGAAAAATGTCTATCATGTCTTCTGCCCATTTTCTAATTAGATTTTTCATTTTGGGTGTTGAATTTTGTAAGGTCTTCATAGATTTTGGATACTATCCCTTTATCAGATATGTCATTTGCAAATATCTTCTCCCATTCCATAGGCTGGCTTTTAATTTTGTTGATTGTTTCCTTCATTGTGCAGAAGCTTTTTATCTTGATGAAGTCCCAATAGTTCATTTTTTAAAAGATTTTATTTATTTATTTGAAAGAGAAAAATATAGCGAGAGAGGGAACACAAGCAGGGGGAGTAGGAGAGGGAGAAGTAGGTTTCCTGCTGAGCAGGAAGCCCTTTGTGGGGCTCAATCCCAGAACCCTGGGATCATGACCTGAGCCGAAGGCAGACGCTTAAAAACTGAGCCACCCAGGCGTCCCCCTTTGCTTTTGCTTCCCTTCTCTCAGGAGACATACCTAGAAAGAAGTTGCTATAGCCGATGTCAAAGAGGTCTGCCTGTGCTTCCCTCCAGGATTTTTATGGTTTCCTGTCTCACATTTAGGCCTTTGTTCTATTTTGAATTTATTTTTGTGTATGGTGTAAGAAAGTGGTCTACTTTCATTCTTCTGCATGTTGTCCAGTTTTTCCCAACACCATTTGTTAAGAGACTCTTTTTCCCTTTGGATATTCTTTTCTGCTTTGTTGAAGATTAATTGACCATTTGGTTGTGGATTAATTTCTGGGTTTTCTATTCTGTTCTATTCATCTATACATCAGTTTTTGTGCCATTACCATACTGTTTTGATCACTACAGCTTTGTAATATAACTTGAAGTCTGGAATTGTGATGCCTCCAGCTTTGCTTTTCTTTTTCAAGGTTGCTTTGTCTTTTCATGGTCTTTTGTGGTTCCATACAAATTTTAGGATTGCTTGTTCTAGCTCTGTGAAAAATGCTTTTGGTATTTTGATAGGGATTGCATTGAATGTGTAGTTTGCTTTGGATAGTATAGACATATTTTAACAATATTTGTTTTTCCAATTTATGAGCATGGAATGTTTTTCCATTTCTTTGTGTCATCTTCAGTTTCTTTGATCAGTATTTTTTTGGTTAGGTTTATTCCTATCCTATTGTTTTTGGTGCAGTTGTAAATGGTATTGCTTTCTTGATTTCTCTTTCTGCTGCTTCATTATTATTGTATAGAAATGCAACAGATTTCTATGTGCTGATTTGTATCCTGTGACTTTACGGAATTTGTTTATCAGTTCTAGCAGTACTTTTCAAGTGCACACGGAACGTTCTCCAGAATAGATCACATATTAGGTCACATAACAGGCCTCTGTGAATATAAAAAGATTGAAATCATACCATACACCTTTTCTGACAACAGTGCTATGAAACTAGAAATCAACCATAAGAAAAAAAATCTGGGAAGACCACAAATACATGGAGGTTAAACAACATGCTACTTAACAATGAATGGGTCAACCAGAAAATCAAAGAAGAAATAAAAAAAAATTCATGAAAATGAAAACACAATGGCCCAAAACTTTTGGGTTGCAGTAAATGCAATCTGAAAAGTGAAGTATATAGCAATATAGGCCTACCTCAAGAAGCACAAAAATCTTAACCTAATTTTATACCTAAAGGAACTAGAAAAAGAACAATAAATGAAGCCTAAAGCCAGCAGAAGGAAGGAAATAATAAAGATTAGAGCAGAAATAAATGATATAGAAATAAAAAACCCCAGTAGAACAGCTCAATGAAACCAGGAGCTGGTTCTTTGAAAAAAGTAATAAAATTGATAAACCTCTAGCCAGACTTATCAAAAAGAAAAGCAAAAGGACCCAAGTAAATGAAATTACAAATGAGAGAGGAAAGATAATAACCAACACCACAGAAATACAAACAATTATAAGAGACTATTATGAAAAACTATATGCTAACAAATTATACAACGTGAAAGAAATGGATAAATTCCTAGAAACATAAACTATCAAAACTGAAATAAGAAATAATAGAAAACTTGAACAGACCAATAACCAGCAAAGAAATTGAATCAGTAATAAAAAAACTCCCAACAAACAAGAGTCCAGGGCCAGACAGCTTCACAGGTGAATTCTACCAAATATTTGAAGAAGAGTTAATACCTATTCTCAAACTATCCCAAAAAATAGAAAAAGAAGGAAAACTTGCAAATCTGTTCTGTGAGGCCAGCATTACCCTGATACCAAAACCAGATAAATACTCCACTAAAAACGAGAACTACAGACCAATATCCCTGATGAACATGGATGCAGAAATTCTCAGTAAAATACTAGTAAACCGAATCCAACAATACATTAAGGAAATCGTTAACCATAATCAAGTGGGATTTATTCCTGGGATGTAGTGTGGTTCATTAACTGCAAATCAGTCAATATGATACATCGCATCAACAAGAGAAAGGATAAGAACCATATGATCTTTTCAGTAGTTGCAGAAAAAGCATTTGACCAAGTACAATATTCATTCATGATAAAAGCCCTCAACAAAGTAGGGTTAGAGAGAACATACCTTAACATAAGAAAGGCCATATATGAAACACCCACAGCTAATATCAATCCTCAGTGGGGAAAAACAGCTTTTCCTCTACAGTCAGGAACAAGACAGGGATCACCACTGTTGTTCAACATAGTACTGGAAGTCCTAGCCTTAGCAATCAGACAACAAAAAGAAATAGAAGGCACCCAAATTGGCAAGGAAGAACTGTCACTTTACTATTTGCAGATGACACAATAATCTATATAGAAAACCCAAAATACTCCATCAAAAAATCTGCTTAATTTTGCTTAACAATTCCATCTTTAAGTCATTTCTCTCTCCTCACATTTTTTTCCAGAAGATTTTATTTATTTGGGAGAGAACGAGAGTGAGCATACAAGCAGGGGGAGTGGGAGAGGGAGAAGCAGGACCCTGGGGTCATGACCTGAGCCGAAGGCAGATGCTTAACTGACTGAGCCACCCAAGCGCCCCATCTCTCCTCACATTTTATTCTTCACACTTTGCTTAGAAACAGTTTCAGCTGAATAGCCAATTTCATCTCTCATAAATTCTACCTTCCATAAAATACTAGAACACAAACACAATTCAGCCAAGTTCTTTGCTACTTTATAATAAGGATTGTCTTTCCTCCAGTTTCTAGTGACATGTTACTCATTTTTGTCTGAAACCTCACCAGAATGGCCTTCATTCACCATATTTCTACCAACATTCTGTTCAAGATTACTTAGGTATTCTCTAAGGCGACTGAGACTTTCCCTACAGCTTTCTTCTTTTCTTTCTGAGCTCTTACCAGAATCTTCCTTAATGGTCTCTTTATGACAGTGTAGGTTTATTTCATTATGCACTTCAAAACTTTTTTAGCTTTTGCTCATTATCAGTTCCAAAACCACTTCTATATTTTTAGGTATTTGTTAAAGCAGCACATCTACTTCTTGGTGCCAATTTCTGTCTTATCTTGGGCTACAATATTAAAAATACCATTGACTGGATGACTTACAAACAACAGAATTTATTTTTCACAGTTCAGGAGGCTGGCAGTCTGAGTTCAGGGTGTCAGCATGATTGAGTTCCAGCGAGGGCCTTCTTCTGGATTGTGCACTGCCAGCTTCTCAATGTATTTTCACATGGAAGAGAGCAGAGAGAAAACAAGCTCTCTTATGACTCTTATAAGAGTACTAATTCCATTCATTAGGGCTCTATCCTCATGATCTCTTTTAATTCTAATTACCTTTCAAAGGCCTGCCTCCTAATATCATCCCATTGGTGGAGTTTCAACATATGAATTTTGGGGCAGTACAAGGATTCAGTTCCATAATATATGTATGTACTACATTTTGTTTAACCTTTCATCCATTGAGAAACACTTGGATTATTTCCACCTTTTGGTTACTATGAATAATACTGCCATGAACATGATTGTACAGATACCTTTTCAAGACCCTGTTTTCAGTTCTTTTGGACCCAGAAGTGGAATTGATAGATTATATAGGCCTTCTGTTTTTAAGTTTTTGAGGAACCTCCATACTGTTTTCATAATGGCTGCATCATTTTACATTATCACCAACAGTGCACAAGAGTTATAATTTCTCCACATTCTCATGAACACTTGTTATTTTTTATTTTGTTGATGGTAGCAATTCTGATTGATGTAGATTCATTCTTTGTAGAAATTCCCCAGTCTTAAGCTATATGTCCATCTCTTTTTTTCCCATTTAAGAAAACATGTAACTGAATGAGGATGATTTTATTATGTCTTGTCAGATATCTGTTCTAATTCATTTTTAATCATTAAGGACTAATAATTTGCCTATTTTTAGTAACATTTAGTATACAATCTCATACTGTCTGGTAAGAATTATAAATGGAGGCTATGAATTCTCAATAATACAAGTATGGTGTGTATAGAAGGCTTAATTCTTAAACTTGAACTTATTTGCTAGAGAGCGGTGATTCATATTTTCTATTTTCTATCAGCATTCCTTCTTTGCTATATGATTTTTAATCCCAAATCAATTTTAGCCTTAATTCTATAGACCCATCTAATTTGAGCAATTGAATGTATTTTATGAATGGAAATAAGAGTAAATCACTATTTTGATAAAGTCTGAGTCTCTCATTATGTGTTAGGCAATGTGCTAGGTGCTGGGGATAAAATGAACAAGACAGGGTTCCTGCCCTCGCTAGGTTTACTGTCTAATTCTGGAGGTAGACATCAATAAACAAATTAACCAAATAGTTTTAATTACAATTGTGATAAATTCTATGAAGAGAGAGTATGTAATGGAAATTCCATCTAAGCAGGAATGGGATGGGGAAGAAAGGCTTCTCTGAGAACTGACTTGTAAATTAAAGCTGAAATTGAGTGGTTGTTTAATAAGATGATAATGGTCTGTTGATAGGCATGACTGTATGGATGGATGAGGGAGGACTCCAGGCTAGGTTAGAAAATATTTAAAAATCCATAGGCTGGAAAGACTAGCAGTTTAGGAACCAAATGTAGGTGCATATGAAAGAAGCATAAAGAAATAAGGGAGGAAAGGAGTTAAGATGGCAAAGTAGTAGGGGGACCCTGGGCTTGCCTCATCCCTCAAACACAGCTAGATCAACATCAAATCATTTCGAACACCTAGGAAATCAATCTGAGGATTAAGAGAACAATCTGCACAATTAGAGGGAGAGAATGTGGCAGGCGTAATTTGACAAACAAATCAAAGCACACCTAGTTAAAGTTCCAAACACTCACCACTGCAAGCAAGGAGGAACTTTGCAGATAACTGACCTGCAGGAAAGAACAGCCAAAACATGACAGCAGAGTGCACACAGCATATACCGGGGTACTTCCTGAAGTGCCAGGCATAGTGCATGATCCCTTCTTTTTTTTTGTTATTTGTATTATTGTGTTCAATTAGCCAGCATATAGTACATCATTAGTTTTTGATGTAGTGTTCAGCAATTCATTAGTTGAGTATAACACTCAGTGCTCATCACCACATGTGCCCCCCTTAATGCCCATCACCCAGTTACCCCACCCCCACCCCCTTCCTTCTGTAACCCTTAGTTTGTTTCCCGGAGTCCAGAGTCTCTCATGGTTTGTCTCCCTCTCCGATTTCTTCCCATTCAGTTTTCCCTCCCTTCCCCTGTGGTCCTCCATGCTGTTCCTTATGTTCCACATATGAGTGAAACCATATGGTAATTGACTTTCTCTGCCTGACTTATTTAACTTAGCATAATCCCTTCCAGTTCCATCCATGTTGATGCAAATCCTTTCTGATGGCTGAGTAATATTCCATTGTATATATGAACCACATCTTCTTTATCCATTCATCTGTTGAAGGGCATCTTGGCTCCTTCCACAGTTTGGCTATCATGGACATTGCTGTTATGAACATTGGGGTGCATATGCCCCTTCTTTTCACTATGTCTGTATCTTTGGGATACTTAGGAGCACAATTGCTGGGTTGTAGGGTAGCTCTATTTTTAGCATCTTGAGGAACCTCCAGTGTATGATCCCTTCTTAATAAAGTATTACTCTCAGGAGCAGGAAACCTAATAAGGTTTCATAACATGCAAAAGACAGAAACCTAGACATAATGACAAGGTGGAGGAATTCTCCCTAAAAGAAAGATCAAGAAGAAATCACAGCCAGGGATTTTCTGAAAATAGATAAGCAATATATCTGAACAAGAATTTAGAACAACAGTCATAATATTTTAACTGGGCTTGAAAGAAATGTAGAAGACACCAGAGAAACCCTGGCTGCAGAGATAAAAGACCTAAAAACTAGTCAGGCCAAAATAAAAAAATGTTATGACTGAGATGCAAAACCAATTGGGTTTAATCACAGTGAGGATGGAAGAAGCAGAGGATTAAATGGGTGATACAGGAAATAAAATTATGGAAAATAACAAAGCCAAAAATAAAGAAAGAAAACTATTAGATCACGAATGTAGACTTAAGGAACTCAGTGATTCCATGAAGTGCAATAATATCCATACCATAGGAGTCCCAGAAGAAGAAGAGCAGGAAAAAGGGGAGAAGGTTTATTTGAACAAATTATAGCTGAGAACTTCCCTAATCTGGGGAAGGAAACAGGCATTCAAGTCCAAGAAGCAGAGAACTCCCCTCAAAATAAAAAAAAAAACAGACAGATCAACACCAAGATATATCATAGTGAAACTTGCAAAATACAAAGATAAAGAGAATTCTGAAAGCAGCTATGGACAAAAGTTCCTTTACCTAAAAGGGTGGACACGTGGTTAGCAGCAGATCTTTCCATAGAAACTTGTCAGGCCAGAAGAGAGTGGCAGGATATACTCAACATGCTAAATGGTAAAATATGCAGCCAAGAATACTATATTCAGTAAGGTTGTCGTTCAGAATGGAAGGAGAGATAAAGAGTTTCTAAGACAAGCAAAAACTAACGGAGTTTGTGAACACTAAACCTCAAAGGGGACCCTTTGAGTGGGAAAGAGAGGACAGAAGCAACAAAGACTAGAGAGGAGCAGAGACATTCTATAGGAACAGTGACTTTACAGGTAATACAATGGCACTAAATTCCTATTTATCAGTAATTACTCTGAATTTAAATGCTCAGATGAAAAGACCTAGGATATCAGAATGGATAAAAAAAACCAAGACCCATTGATATGCTGCATATAAGAGACTCATCTTAGACCTAAAGACACCTCCAGATTATTGAAAGTGAAGGGGTGGAGAACTATCTATCATGCTAATGGACATCACAAGAAAGCTAGAGTAGCCATACTTATAGTAGATAAACTGCATTTTTTGTAAAGATTTTATTTATTTATTTAACAGAGGGAGAGATATAGTGAGAGAGGGAATACAAGCAGGGGGAGTGGGAGAGGGAGAATAAGGCCTCCTGCTGAGCAGGGAGCCCGATGCGGGGCTCGATCCCAGGACCCTGGGATCATGACCTGAGCCGAAGGCAGATGCTAACAACTAAGCCACCCAGGTGCCCCCAGATAAACTAGATTTTTTTTTTTAAGATTTTATTTATTTATTTGACAGAGAGATAGCAAGAGAGGGAACACAAGCAGGGGGAGTGGGAGAGGGAGAAGCCGGCTTCCCACTGAGCAGGGAGCCGGATGTGGGGCTTGATCCCAGGACCCTGGGATCATGACCTGAGCCAAAGGCAGACGCTTAACAACTGAACCACCCAGGTGCCCCAGATAAACTAGATTTTAAACCAAAGACTGTAATAAGACATGAAGAAGGGCACTGTATCATAATAAAGGGATCTATCCAACAAGATCTAAAAATTGTAAATATTTATGCCCCCAACTTGGGAGCAGCCAAATATATAAATTAATAGCAAACTTAAAGAAACTCATAGATAATAATACAATAATAGTACGGGACTTTAACACCCCACTCACAACAATGGACAGACCATTTAAGCAGAAGATCAACAAGGAAACATTGACTTTGAATGACACACTGGACCAGATGGACTTAACGGATATGTTAAGAATGTTTCATCTTCAAGCACCAGAATACACATTCTTTTTGAGTGCATATGGAACATTCTCTAGAATAGATCACATACTAAGTGGTAAATCAGGTCTCAATCAGTACAAAAATATTGAGATCATATCATGCATATTTTCAGACCACAACATAATGAAACTTGAAGTCAACCACAAGAAAAAGTTTGGAAAGATTGCAAATACATTCTACTAAAGAATGAATGGATTAACGAGGAAATTAAAGAAGAAATAAAAAGTACATGGAAGCAAATGAAAATGAAAACACAACCACAACTGTCCAAAACCTTTGGGTTGCAACAAAGGTAGTCCTAGAGGGAATTATATAACAATACAGGTCTACCTTAAGAAGCAGGAAAAGTCTCAAATATACAACCTAACCTTACATCTAAAGGAGCTGGAAAAAGAACAGCAAATAAAGCCTAAAACCAGCAGAAGAAGGTAAGTAATAGGGATTAAAGCAGGAAGAAATGATACAGAGATAAAATAAAACAGAACAGATGAAGGAAACCAGGAGCTGGTTCTTTGAAAGAATTAACAAAATGGATAAACCCTAGACAGACTGATCAAAAAGAAAGGAGAAAGGACCCAAATAAATAAAATCATGAATGAAAGAGGAGAGCTCACAACTAACACCATAGAAATACAAACAATTATAAGAGAATATTATGAGCAATTATATGCCAGCAAATTGGGCAATATGGAAGAAATGGGTAAATTCCTAAAAACATATAAACTACCAAAACTGAAATAGGAAGAAATAGAAAATTTGAGCAGATTCATAACCAGCAAAGAAATTGAATCAGTAATCAAAAATCTCCCAACAAACAAGAGTCCAGGGCCCGATGGCCTCCCAGGGGAATTCTACCAAACATTTAAAGAAGAATTAATCCCTACTCTGAAGCTGTTCCAAAAGAATAGAAATGGAAGGAAAACTTCCAAACTTATTCTACAAGGCCAGCATTATCTTGATTCCAAAACCAGACAAAGAGCCCACTAAAAAGGAGAATTACAGACCAGTATCTCTGATGAATATGAATGCAAAATTCTCAAGAAGATACTAGCTAATCGAATCCAACAGTACATTGAAAGGATTATTCACCATGATCAAGTGGGATTTATTCCTGGGCTTCAGGGATGGTTCAGTATCCACAAGACAATCAACATGATACATTACATTAATTAATAAAAGGAAGGGTACAAACCATATGATCCTCTCAATAGATGCATAAAAACCATTTGACATGGTGATTAACATAACAATAAAAAAGTAAAAAAATAAAAATAAAAAAAACATTTGACAAAATACAACATCCTTTCTTGATAAAAACAGTAAAGAAAGTAGGGATAGAAAGAACATACCTCAACATCATAAAGGCCATATAGAAAAGACCCACAGCTAATATCATCCTCAGTGGGAAAAAACTGAGAGCCTTTCCTCTACTGTCATGAACAAGACAAGGATGTCCACTCTCACCATTACTATTTAACATAGTAGTGGAAGTCAGCCTCCACAGTCAGACAACAAAAAGAAATAAAAGGCATACAAATCGGCAAGGAAGAAGTCAAACTTTTACTATTTGCACATGACATTATACTCTATGTAGAAAACCCGAAAGACTCCACCAAAAATTTGCTAGAATTAATACATGAATTCAGCAAAGTTGCAGGATATAAAATCAATGTACAGAAATGTGTTGCATTTCTATATACCAATAATGAAGCAGCAGAAAGAGAAATCAGAGTTAGTCCCATTTACAATTGCACCAAAACCCGTAAGATACCTGGGAATAAACCTAACGAAGTAAAAGATCTGTACAGTTAAAACGATAGAACACTTATGAAAGAAATTGAGGAAGACGCAAAGAAATGGAAAAACATTCCATGCACATGGATTGGAAGAACAAATATTGTTAAAATATCTATACTACCCAAAGGAATCTACACATTTAATGCAATTCCAATCAATATAACACCAAAATTTTTCACAGAACTAGAACAAACAATCCTAAAATTTATATGGAACTAGGAAAGACCCTGAATAACCAAAGTAATGTTGAAAAAGAAAAGCAAAGTGGGAGACATCACAATCCCAGACTTCAAGCTGAATTACAAAGCTGTAATTATCAAGACAGTATGATACTGGCACAAAAACAGACACAGAGATCAATGGAACAGAAGAGAAAACCCAGAAGTGGACCCACAACTATATGGTCAACTAATTTTTGACAAAGGAAAGAAGATCCAATAAGAAAAGGACAGTCTCTTCAAGAAATGGTGTTGGGAAAACTGGACAGCAACATGCAAAAGAATGAAACTGGACCATTTTCTTACAAAAATCATAAAAAATAAATTAGAAATGGATGAAAGACCTAAATGTTAAGACAGGAGACCATCAAAATCCTAGAGGAGACCACAGGCAGTAACCTCTTTGACCTCAGTCATAGCAACTTCTTACTAGATATGTCACTAGAGGCAAGGGAAACAAAAGCAAAAATGAAACTATTGGGACTTCATCAAGATAAAGAGCTTCTGCACAGTGAAGGAGACAATCAATAAAACCAAAGTCAGTCTACAGAATGGGAGAAGATATTTACAAATGATATATCAGATAAAGGGCTATCCAAAATCTATAAAGAACTTATTAAACTCAACACCCGAAAAATAAACAGTCTAGTTAGAAATGGGCAGAAGATTTGTGCAGACATTTCTCCAAAGAAGACACACAAATGGCTAACAGACACACGAGAAAATGTTCAGTATCACTCATCACCAGGGAAATATAACTCAAAACCACATTGAGGTACCACCTCACACCTGTCAGAATGGCTAAAATTAACAACTCAGGAAACAATAGATGTTGGTGAGGACGTGGAGAAAGGGAAACCCTCTCACACTGTTTGTGGGAATACAAACTGGTGCAGCTACTCTGGAAAACAGAATGGAGGTTCCTTAAAAAGTTCAGCAATTTCACTACTAGGTATTTATCCAAAGGATACAAAAATGCTGATTTTAAGGGGCACATGTACCCTGATGTTTATAGCAGTATCAACAATAGCCAAATTATGCAAAGAGCCCAAATGTCCATTGACTGATGAGTGTAAAAATATGTGGTATATACATACAATGGAGTATTCCTCACCCATCAAAAAGAATGAAATCTTGCCATTTGCAATGATGTGGATGGAGCTAGAGTGTATTATGGTAAGTGAAATAAGTCAGAGAAAGAAAGACACAAATATCATATGATTTCACTTATATGTGCAGCTTAAGAAACAAAACAGATGAACATAAGGGTAGGGAAGGAAAAATAAAATAAGATAAAAACAGAGAGGGAGGCAAACCATAAAAGACTCTTAACTATAAAGAACAAACTGAGGGTTGCTGGAGGGGTATTGGGTGGGGAGGATGGGCTAAATGGGTGATGGACATTAAGGAGGGCGCTTGTGATGAGCTCTGGGGTGTTGTATGTAAGTGATGAATCACTTAATTGTACTCCTGAAACCAATACTACACTATATGTTAACTAACTTGAATTTACATAAAATCTTGGAAGAAAAAAAACTAAGGGAAAAAGAAACAAGAGAGAAACTGGTAGGAGCCCAGGATGGAGATATGCAAGAGCTAAATCTTGCAGGCTATGCTAGACCACATTTTCAAAGAATGTTTTTGGGCTTCTGATCAAGATTGCACATGTGTTTGTATACAGTGTTTGAATTCAACACAAATAGTAATGATCTATAAAATATAAAAACAGGAGCAAAAACCCAAAATAAATAGTTGGGTTCTAGAACAAGCTAAATATTTCTGCAGAACAAAAACAGAATAGAAACACAAAATGGGGGATGAAGTTGAAGCCATGAGTTTTCTGTATCTGACACAGGACACTGTCAGCGGTGGAACAAGAAATTGGCTCCTGTAGGCTAATGGGCATTAAATGTGGTGAATTGATAGGGAACCATAGCTAGGTTCACTGGTTGGAGCCAAGGGCTGTTACAAGCTTTCCTGGCAGTCTTACTGCCTAAGTTCCAAAATACAGGAAAGCATTTGATGGCAAATTAGCCTACCAAATCAACAGTCTTTTTACTTTCAATTTTTTTCCCCCAAATCAACAATCTTCGATGTGAATTTTTCTCCAGGGAATAGAAGAGGGAAATCAGCAAGTCATTCTAATGAATCTAGTATAATACTGATGTGAAAACTAGGCAATAAAAGGTTAAGAAAAAATCTCACCTTGAATTTGGATGTAAAAAAGTCTCCAAAAGATACTAACACATTTAACTGAGCAGTACATAATGAAAGTTACAGCATGACCAAGTACAGTTGATTCTAGGAAAGCATGAATGCATGAGTATTTGAAAAGCTAATAAAATAATGTATGATTAATGAACCAAATAAAAAATCTATATGATTACCTGTGCAAAAGCAGCAAAAATAAATATAATTCAACCTTGCTTCATAGTTTAAAAAAAAAAACCTTAGCAGATGGAAGGCAAATAAAATATGTGGGTTCGGTTGTTTTTTTTAATCTACCCAGGAGCCATTCCTGAACTCCTTTTCCTTGTTTACTTCCTACTATCAAGATAGAAAAAGCCAGATACTCATTTTCTTAGCCTCTCTACTTTTTAAGATTTTATTTATTCATTTGAGAGAGGCAGAGTGCATGCAGGGGGAGAAAGATAAGCAGATGCCATGCTGAGGGCAGAGCTCAATGTGGGGCTTGATCCCCAAACCGCAAGATCATGACCTGAGCCAATATCAAAAGTCAGAGGCCCAACCAACTGAGAGCCACCCAAGTGCCTCTTAGCCTCTCTTCTGTAAGGATGGCCATATGACCTAGTTCTGGACAATCAAATGTAAAGAGTATTCTGATGGGGAGCCTCTGGAAATGACTTTCCTCCCTGATAAAAGAAATGCGCAATCCTTTTCCTTTTTTGCACCCTAGCTACCCACTGTTTCTTCCCTATATGTACATGTGATGCTTGGAATTATGCCATTGCATTGAGGAATGAAGAAGGATGCCAGTTAAAATTTCTTCTATGCAGTGTTATACTGCAGATCCTAGTCAATGCAAGAAGATAGAGAAGAAAAGTTAAAAAATTAGAAAAAAAATAATTTGCCATAGATATGATTGCTTTCATAGAAAACTGGAAAGCATATGTAGACACGTTACAGAACTAGTAATGGAGTTTTGCAGGTTTTCTGGATTCAAGATCAACTGAAAAAAGATTATGTAGCCACTAGCCACCACAGAAAGAAATTAATACATATAACATTGCATAATAAATTATAAAGTACTTAGGACTAGCTCTAACAGAATTTTGTAATGCTTTTAAAAAGGGGATAATTTCAAAATGTTTACTGAAGTATATAGGATTTGAATAAAAGGAGACAGGGCTTTGGAATTGAAATACTCATTTTAAAGAAGCATCAATTTACCTCAAACTAATCTATATTTTCTATGCAGTTTCTACTCAAACCCTAAAAGGGTTTGTTGGGAGTCTTAACAGCTCCTCACAAAATTAGTGTGAAATTACAAAGAGAACAGATAAATGTTATGACTTTATAGTAGAATACTGTGAGGTTCAAATGAATGAACTACAGCTAACAGTTACACCTCAAAAAACCTAACACTGAGCAGAAAAGTCAGGTTTCCCACTGATGTGTAAGTTATGTCTTTTATGTAAAATTTGAAAATGAGGAATACTAATGTTTATTTGTACATACATAGGTATTCATAGATTTAAAAAAATATGGGGTAATGATAAATACCAGATTCAAGACAATGTTACCTCTGAGGAAAAAGAAGGGAAAGGGATAGGGGTGAAATCTGTATGGGCTTAAATTGCTTGAAATATTTTATTTCTTAATCTGAGAGTCTATTACATGGATGTTTATTATAAAATCTATGATTTTTGTATGCCTGAAATGTTTCACAGTGATCTTTCTTTCTGTCTTCTGTCTTCCTGTCTTTCTTTCTCTCTTTCTGTCTTTTTATGTATCTATTGTCCATCATCTCTCTATGTACCCATCTTCATCTGCCTGTCATCCGCCTATCTGACGCATGCAGGACAAAATGGAGAGTAGTTCTACGAGTATTAGGTTATTCTCTTTACTTTGCTGAATATTTTAAAAATGGAAGTTTCTAAAAGATTATGCTCGCTACTGTGTGGATAATGTATCAGAGAAGTTAAAAAGGGGTGTGAAATACCATTGAGTCTTATTGCAATAGCAGATAGAAGAAAATAGTGAATCTGAAAATTGTTTCGGAAGTGGAATGGAGGTCTGTGGAGACTATTTGAAAATGGGGGGAAAGGCTGGTGGGAGCCTGGTTCTCCTGTTTCTGTCATGAGCCACCTAGTGGACAATAAAGTGACTTACATTGCTAGAAAATCCATGTGGAAAGAGTGCTGTTGATGGTTGGGGTAATGTGACCCCCCTATTTATTGAATTTTAGTATTCACAATTTATATTTCTTGCAACATTCCTTGATGTGTCATATACGCTCTTAAGTACATCCTGAAGCCCCTGAAGCCTTTGCTACAGAGTCCAACAGAAGGAATTTTCTGATGTGCCTTGCTTCCTTCTGAAAAGTCCAAGTTAAAATTTTCTCTTTAAAGAAGTAGACTCCTTCAGATAGCATATTCACTGTTTATACTGAACTGGCTGGCGTGAGGTGCTGTGGGAGAGAACCAGTACTTGGTCCTGCTTGTGGACAGTATGGGCTTTGGACTGTGGAGATGCTGGCAGGATTGAAACAGTGCTTGCGGCCAAGAATCACCTGTTAGGGAAGGGATGTTGCATGAAGATGCTGGCTGGAGGCTGCAGAATGTGCTGACCTGTATACTGGAGGGGGCCCTAAAGTGGGCATTGTGATAGGCTTTCACTGCTGCTATATTCAGGTGAAAAATGTATGTTACAGGCACTTTTTACCCGAGCATGACTTCTGCAAATGCTGCCAGTTTGCTGCCTGTTGCTTTGTGGCCATTTTATTTCTGCACTATTCCAGATGTACAATTAAAAAAAAAATTCTTATACTTTTTCAGTCACGGTAGACGGTACAACAAATAGTTCTTTCTCACCTTCATAACCCAGAGTTATTTAAGGTTTTGCCATAGCACTGTTTATTTGTGCCTGATCAGATTCGTGGCCAATAGCAGAAGCCAGTGCTTCTCTTCTTATATTGCTGGTGCTCATTGCTATAACGGCATATGAAGAAAGCTAATGGATACCCCTAAGTATTATATTAATAAGTGAGCAAGTGAGGCCTTTTAAGAACAAAGGCTCAGCTGATGAGACATCCTAGATTCAACTGTGTATCAGTCTTATTGCTAGGACCTGCCACTTTTCTAATGTTGACTTTCTATGGCTGCATCTGTGGTTCTGTATCATAAAAAGGTGAGTACATGTTTAAAACTAAAGTAAATATAATATTAATTTTAAGCAGTTTTGTAACATCTGTGGAGGAAATAGATAATCCTGGTAACGTGAGGGTTCATTTCAGTTAAGAATAAAAATTGTATAAAATGTTTTATTTACTGAGACCAAACACATTACATTTTTCTTAGTTAGGTTCCGAGAATTCATCAGTGGGAAGCTAGAGAAAAAACAGAACAGAACAAAAAATGAGATCTCGATAGCAGAAGACATAAAGAATCAAAGGCCTGTCTATCCTTTCCTTGTAAGAAAGTGTACCTTCTGTAAACTTCATACAAATATAATTTGCAAAATTATAATCAGACATTTCAGGGGCAAGGTGGTGTTTCTGATTTGCTTTCTCAGCAGTCATGACCAGTGTCAACAACAGTTTATATTAATATTTCAGGGCTTCGATCTGGGTTATCAAGATTGTGAGGGAGCCTTACAGATTTGTTTCTATTCTGTTTATTATTGAAGACTCCTGCTTTTCTCTTCTACTGATTTCACACGTTCCAGGTGCATTCAGATACTCATAATGTTGCTTGTACTTCTGGAAAAAGTACAACTTTACAAAAAATAATTTCTTGGATTCCTCCCTATCTCTCTTCTAAAATCACAGTCTCATACCTGTCAGGCTCTTCTGCTGCCTTTACCTGTTACATACAGTTGGTTCTTCTAGAGCAGAGTTTTTCAACCTTGGCACTATTGATTTGGAGCTGGAGAATTCTTTGTTGTTGAGGGTTGTCCTGTGCTTTGTAGGATGTTTGGCAGCATCCCTGGTGTCAGTCTCCTAGATGCTAGTGGTACTCACATAGGCAGTTGAGATAACCAAAAATGTCTCCACAGCTTACCAAATGTTCCCTGAGGGCAAAATTTTCCCCAGTTAAGAACAACTGTTCTAGAGATGTTTATGTGGGTTTCCCAATGGGAGACAATGGTGAAAGACTATAATTCTGCAACCTTATTTATATTTGGATGAGATGTTCATGCAGGTAGAACATTCATGAGAGTTATCCTAAAAAATTCATGAAAGGGAACCTCTTTTTACAGAAGCATCATTCTGTCACAGGGCTCACCTTCTTTGTTCTGATTCAGACAGTAGTATCAATTCATAGATTAATTTTCTATGGTTAGGTGCCAAAAACATTAGTATGAATGAAAACCGATTTCTACTCTAAGGCAGTAGGCATTCCAAGAACTGTTGGTAAATCCTTGACTAAGATGAAACTTAAAATAATCAGCATTAACTCTGGACCCTACCTTTGTAACAAGCTTTACTATTGGCTTTCATTAATGAAAGACACCACACTATATATATTCATTCCTATGTATAAGAATCTGCCTTACTCTGCTATTCTTGTATCACTATTAAAGAATGAATAATACCCAGAGACATAGTTAAAGCCACTCATTTGGTGTATGAATAAATGAATGTTCAATTAAGAGGGCCAAATGCCAGGGATTTGAATTAGTTTAATGCTTTTCTATGACTTGACATGATGCATTAATGGTGACTAACATTTACAAGATGCTCTGCTTTATAAGAACATTAACAAGAAGGGTTAATTGCTAAGCTCTGGCTTAAAGCACTTAATTCTATTGTCACTTTATATTTTCTTGTGTTGTTCATTGCTTAAATTCGTACAGAATAGTCCTTATTTTAGTAAACATATTTCCCATTTTAAGATCTGCTAAGGCTTTGTTATTTACCGATGTTCTCATTAGATGCTATATATTTTAATATACTGTGCAGCTACTAGATTGAGATTATTTAATTGGTATCTTTCAGCTTTCCAGTGGCTGGCACAAATTAAGATTCTACTCTGCTTATCAGGAGTGAGCTGATAGCTTGTGACATCTTTGCAGATCTTAAAAATTATTAGCCATAAAATCATTTATTGTCCAATTAAGTAAATTAGACAGCTTCTATCACTGGCTGAATTTTCTGATTTTTTACAAATTAAAATAATAATGAATAAAAGAATACTAATAAAAATCAAGCATACTAATGTATGATATAAATTTTCTTTGCTCTTATTTGTTCTACTGGTCACTCTTCCCACTACCTATTTCAAAAATTTATCTAAAATAGAAACCTCGTGCTCTGAGTGTTATGGAAAATACTCCTTTAAAAGGGAAGAGCCTTTATTTTGGTGCATATATATTTAGAATTATTTGAATACTCAAATATGAGAATTAGATGGAATTATATTATTTAGAACAGATAGTGATTTTGTGGGTAATTTAGCACATTGCCTTCATTTTTCACTTATGGATGCAGAAATTCAGGTAGGTTTGAATTATTGACTTGCTCAAGGTCTTTCAGGAAGAGGCAAAGTAAGCATAATAATATAGATAATACATAATTACTAATTCCAGGTCTAGTGACATTGGTTTTCTAGCATATGATCTTTCTATAAGAACTTCAGAATTATTTTTTTCTGGTTATAAAGATTTAGAAGATGAGGATAAGGAAGATATTCCTTTATCCACAGCCAAAAGTTTTGTATATGTTTCACGGGTTGTTTTAATGGTTCTCTGCCACTTGGAGAGTCACCATGAACATCACAAGTATGACTAAACACATGTGAGTTGTATGATCTAATTGTTCTCTTTGAATCAGATTTCTTTGTTTCTATAGGTGCACCTTTTAGGATTTATATAAAAAAGATCCTTTAGCATTGTTCATTTATATGAACACAAAATGTTAAAAAGTAAAATGACATGCTTTTATGTGTGGGTTTTTTTTTTAATTTTTTACAGGTAGGAACAAAAACATTCCTGCTATAATAAAGCCAGAGTTGCAAAAGTGAATATTGTTTTCTTATGATAAATGTTCAGTATGATTTCAAGGGATACAAACTTGTTGTAGTGAGCATTCCTGTAGAAAAGAGTTCATTCTGTCATAATTCAGTAACATTAATGACAATGTAGAGATTATAGTAGATGTAAAAAGTATCTCACTGTAGTTGTGATTTTTATTTCTGTAATGACTAATAATATTGAACATCTTTTTAGGTGCTTTTGGCCATTTGTATATCCTCTATTCAAATCCTTTGCCTATTTTTAAATTAGGTTATTTCACTCCTACGTATATACCCAAGAGAAATGAAAACATACACACACAAAAATTTGTACGTGAATGTTCATATCAATATTATTCATAGTATCAAAAAATGGAAACACTCCAGATATCTAGCAATAAGGAATAAACTAAGGAATAAACAAAATGTGGTATATCTTTACAATCAAAAACTATTTGGCAATAAAAGTGAATGAAATACTGATGCATGCTATAATATGGATGAACCTTGAAAACGTACTAGATGAAAACCAATCACAAAAGACCATAAATCATATAATTCCATTTATATGAAATGGCTAGAATAGGCAAATCTGGTAGAGACAGAAAGTAGATTAGTTGTTGCTGGGGGCTAGGGAGAGAGAGGAATGGGGAGTGAGTGGTAATAGGTCTGTGGTTTCTTTCAGGGCTGATGGGAAGGTTCTAAAATTAGATAGCAGGGATGGTTGGTTGCTCAGCTCTGTAAATACACTAAAAATCATTGAATTGTAAACTTGAGTAGTAGGGTAATGTTATGGTATGTGAATTATATTTCAATAAAGGTATTTGAAAAAAGAAAAAACATACTTCTAAAAATACAGTTTTACTCTCTAGCAGTTGATCGAATAATAGAAATGAGAGTTTCAAAATAAGGCTTTTAGAATCCTTACTGTAAGAATAAGTTGATTACGAGCTGCTCAGTAAAATAACCATTTGTACTTAAATTGTTAATTAAAATCAGTGTATTTCGGTGCTAAGTGAATAAGTCAGTCAGAGAAAGACAAATACCATATGTGGAACTGAAGAGACAAAACATGAACATAGGGGAAGGGAAAAAATAAAGAGAGGGAGGCAAAGCACAAGACTCAGCTATAGAGAACAAATTGAGGGTTACTGGAGGGGAGGTGGGTAGGGGATGGGCTAAATGGGTGATGGGTATTAAGGAGGGCACTTGTGATGAGCACTGGGTGTTATAGTAAGTGATGAATCACTAAATTCTTCTCCTGAAACCAATATTACACTGTAAACTAACTAGAATTTAAATAAAAACTTAAAATTCAAAGATAAATTAAAAGAAATAAAATAAAAGCTTCATAATACAAACAAGAGTTTTCACTTCCTTTCTTGGTAAATAGCACCACCGTCTATCTAATTGCCCAAACCAGATACTTGAAAGTCATTTTTCATTTTCTTCACCTTTCACCTGTAGTAAGGAAGAGGTTCTGTTGATTGCACCTTTCATCTCCTGGGTATCATTTGGCATTCTCCTTTCCAGTCATGCTGCCTCAATCTTAGTTCAGAATATTTGGCCCACTTTATTTTTATAGCCTTTGGTTGGTCTAGTCTTCTGGTAGAGATTGCTCTGAAATGACTATATGATCTCCAATGGTACATTTTTACTTACAGAGTGAAGACTAAAATTCTTAGTATGATCTGGAAGGCCTTAAGAACCCTGTCCATTTTCCAGTCTTTTTATCTTTCCCACACAGCAAGTTACAGTAGAGTTCAGTGCATTTGTCATGCCATTTTTTTTCTCTTGAAATTTCTACTTTGATTATTTAGAAGTATGTTGTTTAGTTTGTTTTTAATTTGGCTATTTAGAAGTGTGTTGTTTACTTTCCAAATATTTGGTGCTTTCCAGCTACCTTTCTGTTATTGATTTATAGTTCAATTTCACTGAGGTCTGAGAACATACTTCGTATGGTTTCTGTTTAAAATTTGCTACGGTGTATTCTATAGCCCAGAATATGGTCTATCTTGGTGAACATTCCATGTGAGCTTAAAAACATGTATATTCTGATGTTGGATGCAGTATTCTATAAATGTTAACTAGATCAAGTTGATTGATAATAGTATTCAGGTTATGTATATTCTTACTAATTTTCTGCCTACTTTGTCTATCAATTATGGGCAGAGATGTTGAAGCCTCCCACTATAATAGTGGATTCATCTATGTATATTTGCAGTTTTATCAGTTTTTTGCCTCATATATTTTGACCCTCTTTTGTAAGGTACATACATGTTTAGGATTGTTAAGTCTTCTTGGAGAATTGACCCCTTTATCATTGTGTAATGCCCCTGTCTATCTTTGCTTGTCTGAAATTAATATAATTATTCCAGCTTACTTTTGATTAGTGTTAGCATATTTTTCTCTATCCCTCTACTTTTTACCCATCCAAGTCTTTATATTTATGGTGTATTTCTTGTAGACTACACATTTGGGTCTTGTTTTTGTTTTCAGTCTACTCTGACAATATCTATCTTTTAATTGGTGTGTTTAGACCATTCATACATAAAGTGATTATTAATATAACTAGATTATTATCTACCATGTGTATAACTGTTTTCTATTTATTGTATTTGTTTTTGTTTCTTCTCCTCTTCTCTTATTCTGTCTTCTCTGGTTTCAAGCAGTTTACATGGTTCAATTTTGTCTCCTCTCTTTATATAATAAAGGTGATTTTTTAAAAAAAATTATATATATATAAATGAAGTATAAATTTTACTTCATTTTAAATAAATGGACTTTATTTTTTTAGAACAGTTTTAGATTTACAGAATGATTGAGCAGAAAGTACAGTTTCCATATACTCCCCCCTCTCCTCACCCCCATCATTTCTTCTGTTATTAATATCTTACATTGATGTGGTTTGTTTGGAACAATTGCTTAACCAATATTGATATATTACTATTAACTGAAGTCCATAGTTTACATTAGGGTTCACTCTTTGGGTTGTACATTCTGTGAATTTTGACAAATGCAGAATATTATGTATCTACCATTTTAGTATCTTACAGAGTAGTTTCACTTCCCTAAAAATCCCCTGTGCCCCACCTATTTCTCCTTCCCTTTTCTGCCCCACAGTCCCCTGCCTTCCCCACCACAGATGAACCCCTGGCAACCTCCAATCTTTTTACTGTCTCTACAGTTTTGCCTTTTCTGGAATGTAATATATTTGGAATCATATAATGTCTAGGCTTTTCAGACTGGCCTCTTTCACTTATGCATTTAAGGTTCCTCCATGTCTTTTCGTGACTTGATAACATATTTCTTTTTCAGCCTTGCTAGTATTCCACTGTATGGATGTATCATGGTTTATCCATTCCCTTATTGAACAACATCTTGGTTGCTGCCAGTTTTTGACAGTCATGAGTAAAGCAGCTATAAACATCTGTCTGCAATTTTTTGTGTGGAAATAAGTTTTCAACTCCTTTAGGTAGGTATGTGATTGCTGGATCGTATGGTAGGAACATGTTTAGTTTTCTAAGAAGCTATCAGACTGTCTTCCAAATTGGTTGTACCATTTGGCATTTCCACCAGCAGTGAGAGTTCCTGTAGCTCTACACCCTTGCCAGCATTTGCATTGTCAGTGCTGTGGATTTTGGCAACAGGTATATAGTACTATATCACTGTTGTATTAGTTTTCAGTTCTCTAATGACTTTTGATAATGAGCATCTTTTCATATGCTTATTTGCTATCAGTACATCTTCTTTGAGGTGTCCATTCAGTTCTTTTGCCCACTTTTTAATTGAATTGTTTTCTTACTGTTAAATCTTAAGAATTCTTTGAATATTTTGGATACAAGCAAGTCCTTTACCAGATGTGTTTTCCAGATATTTTTTTCACAGCTATGACTTGTCTTTTCATTCTCTTAACAGTTGTAGAAGAGAAGTTTTTAATTTTAATGGAGTTCAATTTATCATTTTTTTTCATGGATCATGCCTTTGGTGTTGTGTTTAAAAATTAATTGCTAAAACCAAGTTCAGTTAGATTTTCTCCCACATTATCTTCTAGTAGTTTTATGATTTTATGTGTTACATCTAAGTCTGTGATAGATTTTGAGTTAATTTTTGTGAGAAATTTAAGGTCAGTGTCTTGATGATGATGATTCTTGTATGTAGGTATCTAATTGTTTGAGCATCATCTATTGAAAAAACTATCCTTTCTCCTTTGAATACCCTGTGCTTCTTTGTTAAAGATCTGTTGCCCATATTTATGAGGATCTATTATGGCCTCTTTAGTCTGTTCCGTTGCTTTATTGTATATTCTTTTGTCAGTACCACACTGTCTTGATTATTTTAAGTTTATAATAAATGTTGAGGTCAGTGTCAGTCCTCTGACTTTATTTTTCTTCAATATTGTTGGCTATTCTGAGTCTTTTGCCTTTTCATATAAACTTTAGAATTAGTTTGTCAATATCCACAAAGTCATTTGCTAAAATTTTGATTCAAGTTGCATTGAATTTATAGAATAAGGTGGGGAGAAATGACATTTAACAATATTAAGTCTTCCTCTTCATGAACATGGAATGTCTGTCCATTTATTTAGATCTTCTTTGATTTCTGTAATGAGAGTTTTGTAGTTTTCCTTGTATATATCATATACATATTTTGTTAGCTTTTTACCTAAGTATCTAATGCTTTTTTGGGTGCTAACGTAAATGATGTTTTTTAATGTCTGATTTTAATTGTTTACTGCTAGTATATGGGAGCACAGTTGGCTTTTGTATATTAACCTTGTATTCTGCAACTTTACTATAATTGCTCATTAGTTCCAATTTAAATTTTTTTTTTTTTTTGACAGAGAGAGAGACAGAGAGAGAGGGAACACAAGCAGGGGGAGTGGGAGAGGGAGAAGCAGGCTTTCCGCAGAGCAGGGAGCCCAATGAGGGGCTCGATCTCAGGACCCTGGGATCATGACCTGAGCCGAAGGCAGACGCTTAACGACTGAGCCACCCAAGCGCCCCTAGTTCCAATACTTTTTGTTGTTAATGATTCTTTAGGATTTTCTACATAGACAGTCATGTCATCTGTGAAAAGACAATTTTGTCTTCTCCTTCTAAATGATCAGTTTGTTCGTTCATTCTTTCCTTCCTTCCTTCTTTCTCTTTCTCTCTTCCTTCCCTTCCTTTCTTTTTCTTTCTTTCTTTCTTTCTTTCTTTCTTTCTTTCTTTCTTTCTTTCTTTCTTTCTTTCTTTCTTTCTTTCTTTCTTTCTTTCTTTCTTTCTTTCTTCTTTCTTTCTTTCTTTCTTTCTTTCTTTCTTTCTTTCTTTTTCTTTTCTTTCTTTCTTTCTTTCTTTCTTTCTTTCTCTCTTTCTCTTCCTTCTCTTCTCTTCTCTTCTCTGCTCTTTTCTTCTCTTCTCTTCTTTCTCTCTCTCTCTCTCTTTTTGGATTGGTTAGGACTTCCAGTACAATGGGGAAAATAAGTGGTGAGAAAGGACACTCTTACTCCCAGTCTTAGGGGGACAGCATCTGGTTTCTTACCACTAAATATGATGGTAGATGTATGGCTGTTTTGTTTGTTTGTTTGTTTGCTTTTTAGATTTTTTTAAATCAAGTTAAGGAAGTTTTCCTTTATTCCTAGTTTGCTTAGAGTTTTTATTGTGAATGGATGTTAGATTTTGTCAAATGCATTTTTCTGAATCTCTTGATAAATTATTGTTTCTTTTTTAGCCTGTTAACTGTGATAGATTACATTGATTTTCAAATGTCAAACCAGTTTTGCATACCTGCAATAAATCTCGTGTGATTGTGGGATATAGTTATTTTTTATAGATTGTTGGATTTGATGAGCTAATATTTTATTGAGTATTTTTGCATCTATGTTCATGACACTTTTGTATAAATACTTTGTGGCTTTAATTTTATATAATTTTAACTATAACCTAAATCTACTTTCAAATAACACTGGTACCACTTTACATGTAGTGCAGGAACCTTGTAATAGAGTATTCCTAGTTCCTCCTTTCTGTTCCTGTGACCTTGCTATAATTCATTTCACATATCTATATGCTTTCATGACCCAAAATATTGGTACTATTAGGGCTTTATATAAAAAAATTATCTTTTAAGTCAATTATGAATAACAAAAAAATAAGGTCTTATTTTAAATACCTCTTCATTTCATTATGTAGATCCAACTTTCTGATCTGTGTTATTTTTCTTCTGATTGAGGAACTTCTTTTAACATATCTTGCAATGCAAGACTGCTGTTAATAAATTCCTTCAGTTTGTGTTTGAGAAAGTCTTGATTTCTTCATTTTTGAAGGATGATCTCATGGGATATGTAATTCTAGGTTGGTGGATTTTTTTTTCTCTCAACACTCTCTTGCTTGCATGGTTGCTGATGAGATATTCACTATAGTTGCTATCCTTGCTCCTTTATAGTTAAGGTTCTCCTCCCTTGCTTCTTCCATGATTTTCTGTTTGTCTCTGTTTTTTTGTAATTTAAATATGATATGCCCAAGTGACTTTTTTTTTTTTTTTTTAATCCTACCTTGTATTCTTTGAGCTTCTTGATGTTTGGTTTGGTTTCTGTCTGTAATTTTGAAAAATTCTTGGCCATTATTATGTTAAATGTTTTTTTCTGCTAAATTTTCTCTTTATTCTCCTTCTGGCATTTTATTATATATATCTGTTTCTTTTTTCCCCCATTTTTTTTCCAATTCTTTTTTTCTCTTTCTATTTTAATTTGGGAAGTTTCTATTGACTTGTCTTCAAAATAACAGATTCTTTTCTTGTTCCTGTCAAGTGTACTGATGAGCCCATCAAAAACATTTTTTTATATTTGTTACACTGTTTTTATTTCTAGCATTTACTTTTGATTTTTAGAATTTCTATCTCTGCTCACCTTACCCATCTGTTTTTGTATTTTGTCCACTTTTCCTATTAGATCCCTTAATACTTTAATAAGACTTATTTCAAATTTTCTCTCTGATAATCTCAATATCTAAGTCACTTCTGGTGCTAGTTCTGGAGATTGCTTAGCTTAGTTAGACTCTGTTTTTTGTTTTTGCCTTTTGGCATGACTTGTAATTTTTTTTTTTGTTACCACTTGAGCATGTTGTATCAGATAATAGTACCTAAGTAAATGGGCCTTTAGTGTGAGGATTTATGTTGATGTAGGAGTTGTGCCGTATTTAATGTTTGTTGTAGGTATAGGTGCTAGAGGCTTTGGCTTCTCTTTTGTCCTTGTTTTTATATCCTCTTGACTTTGGGCTCCCCTAAGTATTCCTCCTCAGAGGAATTCTGTACTTTTCTGCTTTTTGAGCTGTTATCCACTCTTGCTATACTGGATCTCTGATGATGTAGTGATAAGGTGTTGGGGGTGGGAAATACTCTGTAATCTTCTCTTATATCTCAGGGTTTTAGTGGGCTCATGGGGCTGTGGCCTTCACAAGTGTTTCTAAGGCTTTTAGCTCCTCTTACCCCCAACTCCTTATTCCTTTCCATGGCAGCAACATCCTGTTGGTTTGCATAAGAACCACTCTGTTTCCTTGAAGCTCTGACCCCTATTGACCATTTTTTTTTTTAACCTTAGTTGAGGTAGAGGCAGGAGGGGGCCGAATTGGGAGGAATTCCGTCTTTCCAGCTGAAATAAGGCTGTTGTCAAATCTTTTCACTCAGAAAGCAGGCGTTTGCTATAAAGGAGGTTCTGGACTTATTTCACAAATATTCTCTTCTCCCCGCTGCCAGAGACACAAGGGAATCTTTCTTGCATTTCCACTGTGAGAGCCTAGCAGTATTCCTGGAGGTAAAGGCCACAAAAGTCTGAGGTCCTCCTAAGATTGCAGCACCAAGATTGTCCTCTAAAGCTAATTTATACTCAGCATCCAGCAGTTCCTCAAAATTACCATTTAAGTGTTCCTACCAAATTCTCGTTCCAGTAGTGGCTTCTTCTCCAGGGAAGCAAATCTCAGCTCGGACTCTGGGTGTTCCTATTTCTCTGGATGAGGGGAGCGGGTGGCAGTTTGCCTTGAGACCCCAGATCTCTGTTGAGTGAAAGAAAAGTCACTGATTTTCAGTTCTCTAGATTTTTCTGTTGTAAGGGTGGGAGTGATGATTTCCAAGCTCTTTACATACTGGCGCTGAAACTTGATGTCCTGTCATGCCATTTCTCCTCTGTGTCTTTAGATATACTTTTCCATTTATCCTAGAATGCAGTTTCTAAATTACCTTTTAGAGCCCACCTCAAATATTACAACCTAAATGAAACTCCTTCATTTTCCTGTCCACCCTTTACCCTGGAAGGGTTAGTTGTGTTTTCCTGTGGCTCCCAGAATATATAAAATATTAGAATACATTTATTATAGTATTTATTTTTACTAAGATACATGTTTGTATCTTTCATTGTGCCCTGTCAATTTTATTTCATCTCTGTAGCTCAAGTGTTAGGACACATGCCAATACATAGTTTACTTTTCAATCAATATTTAATAGATAAATAAATCATTATGAATTATAAAGCTTAATTTTGTATGCCCTTCCATGGTTACAAAACCAGCTTCTCCATGATTTTGGTCTAATTAACCATAACCCAGTATGGCATGAGGCAGTTTCATTCATCTGGATATCTGTATTCCTTTTGGCTAAAACCTGATAGCTATATAAATAGCTGATTTTAAGCTATGACAAATGTTTGACATGAGGACAACTGAACTAATGTTCCTATTCTTTCTCCTACCTTACATGATAGTCAAAAAAGATTGAAAAATTATCAAATGGAAGGTTTTATTACAACACAAGTAGTTTAAGCAAAGATATGGTGAGTTTTTTGAAATATGGCATTTAATTGTAATATAATTTACAATGCAAGCTGTTATAGATCATATGGTTTTATGTAAAGCTCATTTTTTTATTTGCATATGTCTCTCCCTAAGTATAATGGGGCTTCTTTGTGGTAAGGACTGTGTTTTATCTTACCTTTGTCTTGTAAAGCACCAAATAGAGTGACAGATGTATATTAGACACTCAATGAGTCACTTTCATAAGTGGATATTAATCAATTAGCCTAATGTTCAAAATAAACTACTTTCTTTTTTTGAACAGTATCATAAAATTACTACTGTAAATGCCATCTAACATTTGGAACTCTGTTAGATGTCTTTATGCTAAGTAAGACAAGCCCTCTGACCTGCTAATAACTGACTCTAAATAGAATGTCCGTTTCTGAATCTGTACATCAGGAACATCATTTAGGAACATGGGAGCATGACGGGCTTTAATGTAAAACACTATGGGTGTATTCTCCATATACATATGTTCTCCTATATTAAACTTCTCAATTGTTTCCCAAATAAAAACATTGCTTTCAGAAGATCTGCCAAAAGATGACAATTTGAATTATTTATGGATGATTTAGATTCTGGGGTAATTTCCTGCTTGAATATTTCATGTAATTGACTGTAAATATGAAAGTAGAGAGAATTGTTGGGTTGATTTTTTTCTCATTTTGAAATGAATCTGTGCTTTCAGATTATATAACTTCCCTTAGGAATATCTTGGAAATAAATGAGTTAGATTGCTGCATACTGACTGGAAGCTGCAATTGGATAATGTTTTAAATTTTTATTATTTTTTATGTTTTAATATTTGCTTCTGTTTATTTCAGTTCTAGTCTCTGTCATTTAGACCTGTCATTCATTTGTTTCCAGCAAGTTAGCAAGACTATAGGAAAGATTCATCAGTAGCAGAGAGAAACTCATTTGAGCAACATTTGTGATTGATATTTCAGGAACAAGATGACCTCAATATACAAGTCATAGTGTTATAAAACTTTCTAGCAATGAAAAATAAACTTAATATAAAGATAAAATAAAAATACCCTGAAGGAGGAAAAAAGCTTGTTTGAACATAGAAAACCAGAAGATTAATTTAGAAGCCTTGAAATCTCCTGGATTCATCTGAGTTATTAGGCAATAACTCTAAGAATAGTAGTGTTCATTTCAACTGAATTCAGGTGTACTTCCAAATGCAGTTCTGGTTGTTTCTTAGTCATGGCTCAGTCCAAGCCCGCATCCTCTTTCACTTTTGGAGTCTGGGCAGGTGTCTGCCTCAGAACTTCCTCCCTCCCTTGCTCCCTCCCTCCCTTCCTTCCTTCCTTCCCCCCCTTTCTCTTTTTGGATTGATTAAAATATTTTATTTAATGAAATACTTTGAAGACTATAGTTTATTAATAGGAAAATATAAAGCTTACTCATTTAAAGATCATTTTGTATTGACATAGTAAATAGATTTATCCAAATAACATGAACATGAACAGTGTTACTAATGGAATGCATTCTGCAGAAATGGGATTTTACCTTCAAATTTGAACATATTGCCCTGACATAAGAAAAGAAAAAAGAATAACAACACAATTTTGATTACTTTAAATTTTAGTAGATAACATTTGCTTTATTGAAGAGTAAGTTCTTTCATTTCTTTCTTCAAGAAAGTGCTTGAGCAGGGTAGGAGAATAAATCAATATGTATATTTGTCATAGCCATGTAGTTTTCAGCCTGGGTTTCAGAGACCTTCAAGGGCCCCATAAATAGTTCAGTATTTTACTATAATTAGCTTACTTTTTAATCCCATTTTTGATTTTATGTCTTTAGAAACATTATTCTGAAATGGGGTCGATAGACTTCTCTAGGCTACCACGAGGTTCATTGAACAAGAAAAGGTTGTGAACATATACTGGTGGCAAAATTAGAAATCCTTTTTTTTTACTGTCATGGAAGTAAATAATACATTACCTTACTTTCTAAATAGGATTGACTAAGCAATTGTCTAATTTTATCCTGTAGATACAGTATTATATTGTACTGCTCTAGCAGAATATTCAGAAAACTCCATCAGTAAGAAGCCATTAGCTTTCAGTCACAAGACCATTCTGGCATTGGACTGTTCATGGACATGCGTTTATCTCTTATTTTAATGCTCTGTTCAGAATCATGAACAGATATTGCAGACATAGTTGTTGGTAGAAGAACCTACCAGACTCAGGAATGGGACATAGTTAACATGGATTTAGGGAATGGAAGTGAATCTGTTTCAGTGCAATATCTCTCCTACCTACCCATCACTCCCACACATTTCTTTTAGGCCTCTGATAACAGACAAATCTGTTCTTCTAGGGCTAACTTATTACTTAACATCATCTTTTAAAAATATAGCAGTTTTTCTGTTTAGCACTGTCCTCTAGAAAATTGTTTTTCAAATTATGGACTATGATCTGTTTCTAGGTTATGAAATCAATTTAATGGATTATGATTAGCATTTCTTTTTAAATAGAACAGAATAGAATAAAATAGAACATATTGATTCCATCATATGCATAAAAGATAAATATTGTTTTGTGAAAAGTTGTGTGTGTGTTTGTATGTATGTGTAAAAGAGATTGAGAGAGGAGTTAAATGTATGTGTACTGCATTAAAATATAAAATTTTTTGGAAATGTCAAATTAGGTTAGAGCTGAGAGAGAGTCAGAATTTGGAAGCAAACAGATAACTTAGGGTATGAGAAGGTAGGGACATTAGCAGCTGAGAATTGGCAAAAATGGTATTGAGTATTAATAATAATAGTGGTAAGTATTATTATTATCATACATGGTGGTTATTGAGTGCTTACTGTGTGCCAGGCACTGTAAAAGAAATTTCCATGGGTTAACTCATTTAATGTTCCCAATGATGCTTTACATTATGTAGGTAGTATTACAATTTCATTTTACTGTTGAGACAACTAAGGTACAGATATGATGAGTAACTTAGACCAACATTATTCACCTTAGCGAGTGACAAATCTGGGATTCAAATGTGGGCTCCCCAAGTATAAGTCTATGCTCTTAAATACTATAGTACATTGCTTCCCTGGTTAAATGGGATTGGAACAAAAAGAGAAATAAGAATTGCCTGCTTCAAATTTATTTTCAGAGAGGACTGAATGTAACACTTTCTTCTTCTAAAATAAGTTTCAGACAATGGACAGACATATAAGATCAGGGCATTCAGTACCTAACCCATTCAACATTGTAAATTAATTTTTTGCAGAAGGCTTTAAAACTATCTACAGGTTGATGAGCTTGATACAGTAGACTTGTAAAGAAAATGTACTGAGTAGAAAGCTGTAAATAGTTCTTCTGAAGTTGACCTGTTGTACAACTCAGATTTCCCAAAGTATTGAATTTTAGAATGACAAAAAGATTTAGGAACATTTACTCAAATGCTTTTAACTTTCTTCACAAAGGCCCCAAGCTCATTAGAAACACAGACAAAACTAAAATTACTCTTTCAAACTTCAGGCAGCTGAGGAAGTCTTCTGCTGCTGATACAGCAATCTGAAGTGAAGAGGAAGTGATTCAGTTTGATATTTTCCTTAACATATACACTGTACAAATTATGCTTCTATCAACATTAATGCATATATATGGGATTCCTAACAAGCAGCCAAGGCAAGCCAAGGTGAAGTGGCTGGAAGGTTTCAGAACTGATGTCTTCAGCCTCCTGGGAGCTGATCTTGTCCATCTTTCTGACATGTGTTCTCTGCATATCAGAAAATACTGTTGATCAAATCAAAGTGTTCATGAATCCAGTGATTTTTTTTTTCCTTCACCAAATGTTCTAGTCTTTTTAGATCTTTGTCATTGGTGTCACAGCTGAGTGAGCAATTCCTGGCTTCCTGAATTTCCCTGAGGGCTAAACTGTCAACATCTATGTTTATCATGGAAACCTTAGATTTGAGAAAAATAATCTGATTTTAATCATGATTTTATATGTAAAATGAAGCCTGTTTAGATTTTTTAGTTTTCAGAATTTGTCCCTTTATGAATTTAGATAATGTATTTTGCCAGAATGATTATAGATCCCCTGAATGAAATTTTCCTTTTATTTCACTCCCTTCCCTCTTTGTCTCCCTCCCTCATTTTTCCTTTTTTTATTCCCTTCCTCCTTTTTCTTCTTCCATCCCTCCCCTTTTCCTTCTCTTTTTCCTTTCTACCTCTTCCCACTCTCTCATTCTCCTTTTTATCAGTCTTTTCTTCCTTTCCACATTTATTGAAATACTGCTATGTGCCACATACCATGGGTGTAACTAGGGATGCACATGTTCTTGCCAAGAGGGACTCACATTAACCTCTTGCTATTCATTCTTAACTGTGAAATAAGCAACTTTCCTCATTCACTGCTTTTTCCAACATCACTTCTGTCAACCCTCTGTCTCCTGTCCTCTCCGTATGCTTGGCAGAGGTACACCAAAGTCCTGGGTGTGCCCGGTTGGGTTTGTCCCATTTCATATCTGGATATGACATTCATTGGATTATGGCAATGCTTTTGCCTCAGAGGAATGAAAATGGATCTAGTTTAATGGCAGATACAGCGAAGAAGGGAAGAAGGGCTTAGAATTCAGACATGCAGGGTGATGCCGGGGAGGCAGGATTTCTACTCTTGAACCTGTGGTCCCTCTTTGGGTGCCCAGTTGATTGAGATCATAAGTTTCCTACCAGGAGTAAAAGCTTTGGGTGTGTATTTTACAAATTTATTGGATATGTGTAACTAGTTATGTTGCCCCTTATTACTTTTCACCCCAGTCCATTCTCTACATAGTCGTTTTAACACACTAATCTGATAATGTTCCACTATGTAGAACCTTGTGGCATCTGATTGTCTAAACATAGAAGGCAAAAGTTTACTGGCTTTTAATGTTCAGCCACCCGTGTTGTGACCCCCGCAACCTCTCTGTCTCACTCATTTCCCTTCTTGTATTACTATATGCACAAACTCTGTTCCCCATATATGGATCTACTTATAATTCCCCGAAAGTGCCATGTGATTTCAAACTTTTATGCCTTTGTATACCTTTTTTCTCTATGTGGAATTCTCCCTTCTCTACTATCCATCTACCCGAGAAAGCCAACCAATTCATCAAAATCATGGCCTGGCATTATATCCTCTGAAGATCTTCCTTGAAATCCCAAAGTAAATGTGATCATTCACTTTTCTGTCCTTCTTCTATATCTTGTACTTATTTTTTTATTATTGCCCTTCTCATATTGCCATATAATCACTTGTATTTACATTTATCTTCCTTATTACACTGAATTTCTTGAAAGTACACTTTGCGTTTCTGTTTCTGTTTGCTTATCAGGTATTTGAAGTAACCAATAAATATTTGTAGCTTTGTAATTAATTGATATGGATTTATATATTTTTTCTATTTACATTTTTTTCTCCATAAAACTCTTTATTCTCTATGGAAACTTAATAAGTTTTATATGCCCACATACTATCCTAAGTCACTTGTGTTCTGTAGGATGCCAACTTGGACTTAATATAGTTCTTCTTATATTTAATATGCTCTTCCTTTTTTTTTTAAATATACTCCTAGCCTAATGTTACAATTAATGTTCTGACTTTGACTCAGCACCCAAAGAACAAATAATCTAGTCAAGAAATTGTGCAGAAGACATGAACAGTCATTTCTTCAAAGAAGACATACAAATGGCCAACAGGCACATGAAAAAAATGCTCAATATCACTCGGCATCAGGGAAATACAAATCAAAACCACAATGAGATACCACCTCACACCAGTCAGAATGGCTAGAATCAATAAGTCAGGAAAAGACAGATGTTGGCGAGGATGCAGAGAAAGGGGAACCCTCTTACACTGTTGGTGGGAATGCAAACTGGTGCAGCCCTCTGGAAAACAGTATGGAAGTTCCTCAAGAACTTGAAAATAGAGGTACCATAGGATCCAGCAATTGCACTACTAGGTATTTACCCAAAAGATACAAAGGTAGTGATCTGGAGGGGCACCTTCACTCCACTGTTTATAGCAGCAGTGTTCACAATAGCAAAACTATAGAAAGAGCCCAGTTGTCCATCAACAGATGAATGGATAAAGAAGATGTGGTGTAATGGAATACTACTCAGCCATCAAAAAATGAAATCTTACCATTTGCAATGATGCGGATGGAATTAGAGGATATTATGCTAAGCAAAATAAGTCAACCAAAGACAGTTATCATATGATTTCATTAATATGTGGTATTTAAGAAATAAAATAGAGGATCATAGGGGAAGGGAGGGAAAAATAAAATAAGATGAAATTAGGGAGGGCAACAAACCATAAAGAGACTCTTAACTATAGTGAACAAAGTGAGGGTTGCTGTAGGGGAGGTGGGGGAGGGGGATGCGGTAACTGCCTGATGGGCATTAAGGAGAGCATGTGATGTAATGAGCACTGATGTTATATACAACTGGTGAGTCACTGAACTGTATCTCTGTATTATTAGTATATATAGTGTATTATTAGTATACTACATGTTAATAATAATATACTACATGTTAATTAATTGAATTTAAATAAAATAAAAATTTAAGTTAAAAAATAAAATAAAATACAAAAATAAAAAAAACAATGTTGTGACTTACAGTAAGTGAAGTTGGAATGAAATCTAATTAGGTCAGTGAGCTTATTGTCTATGCTTCTTGGAATATCCATATCTTTCACATATATTTTTTTAAGCATTATTTATTTGAGAGAGAGAATGAGTGGGAGGGATAGAGGGAGAGGGAAGAAGAATCTCAAGCAGACTCTGTACCAAATGCAGAGCCCGATGTGGAGCTCTGTCTCACAACCCTGAGATTAGGACCTGAGCTGAAACCAAGAGTTGGATGCTTGACCAAACTGTGCCACCCAGGCGCCCCTCTTTTAGCTAGTCTATATTATGTATCTAGTTAAGAGATTTAAATTAACAAAGCAAAAGTCAATGTCAACACACTTTATGATTTCTATTATTATCTTTGGTAACTCAGATTGCTTTTTTAAAAAAATTTTTATTGGAGTATAGTTGACACACTGTTACTTAGTTTCTGGTACGCAGCATAGTGATTCAACTTCTCTAAATGTTAAGCCCTGCTCAAGTATAGCTACTATCTGTTCCCATAGAACACTGTTACAGTATCATTAACTATATTCCCCATGCTGTGTGTTTTATTCCTGTGATTTACTCATTCCATAACTGGAAGCTTGTATCTCTAACTCTCCTTCCCCATTTTGCCCATCCCCTAACTCCCTTCCCCTCTGGCAACCATCAGTTCTCTGTATTTATAGGTCTGATTCTGCTTTTTTTGTTGTTTATTCAGTGGGGTTTTTTTTTGTTTTGTTTTCATTTTGTTTTGTTTTAGATTCCACATATGAGTGAAATCATATGGTATTTTTTTTCTCATTCTGACTTATTTCACTTAGCATAATTCCCTCTAGTTTCATCCATATTGTCACAAATGGCATGACCTCATCCTTTTTTATGACTATGTAATATTCAAAGAGTGTTTTTACATGTATAATCTCATTTTATTTTTTTAAAGATTTTATTTATTTATTTGACAGAGAAAGACACAGTGAGAGAGGGAACACAAGCAGGGGGAGTGGGAGAGGGAGAAGCAGGCTTCCTGCGGAGCAGGGAGCCTGATGCGGGGCTTGATCCCAGGACCCTGGGACCATGACCTGAGCTGAAGGCAGACGCTTAATGATTGAGCCACCAAGGCGCCCCTCATTTTATTTTCAAAACTTCTCTGTGAGTGAAGTAGGGCACATTTCACTTAGAGAATTTCTAGTTAAGGAACACACAGTATCCTAGCTGGTTGAAGCCTGTGGAAGGCTGGCTGGTCAGTTAGATAGGCATTTGTTGGCTAGGGGAATTGTCTGTATTTTAGGCTTTGGGTTTTTAGGCTGGGTTCAGAATTCTAATGTTCTGGTATATGAAGAGGAATATCAAACTTTCATGGGCAGTCTCACATTTACCAGTCTTTCAGATTCTGATGGTTGAAACTTGAAGGATTTAAAAAAAATTTAAAATGAAAATAGGGACATCTGGGTGGCTCAGTCATTAGGTGTCTGCCTTCAGCTGAGGTCATGATCCCAGAGTCCTGGGATCGAGCCCCACATCAGGCTCCCTGCTCAGCGGGAGCCTGCTTCTCCCTTGCCCACTCCCCCTGCTTGGGTTCCCTCTGTAGTTCTCTCTCTCTGTCAAATAAATAAATAAAATCTTTAAAAAATACATAAAATGAAAATAAAGCATTACCAGGATAGGACACTTGTATATACTGGTTAGTATACTTTGTGAGGAGAAAACTACATGAGCTTCAAAATTATAATGTGAGGATAGCTTAAAAGCATTATTGAATCTAGACAAGGAGAGTGTGAATGCCTGCTTCACCCATTTCTTTATAGAATGGGTGCCATTACGATAAAAGACGCCACATCCCTGAATATTCGCCTGAATGATCACTATGACTCTGATATTGATTTCTTCTATGCCAATCTTGTTTGTTTTTGAGGCTGATTTTTTTTTTAATGCACATTCTTTGTATCAGTCAGAGTCTGCCTAAGGCATTAAAACCATTCTATGTATTTTAATAGAAGGGAATTTAAAACAGGTAATAGATTACATAAGTGATCACAAAATGGAGAACCCAAAGGAAGTGTTACTGAGGAAGTAGCTACCATTTCTAGGGCTAGGAGGATACTTTTTCAGAATTTAGAAGTGAGATTAATCTGGTGAGAGCCAGAAAAGCTCATTTGGGATGAGGTTTAGCTGATGGGTCCTGAGTCATGGAAGCCGGGGCTATCAAGGAGTCATGGAAATGATATAGTCAACTGTAGAAACATACTACAGGAGGCAAAAAGAGAGAGCAGAAGAAATACAGTGTATTCTCCCTTCCTCTCACCATCTGATCTTCCTTCAGTGCTTTGCATTGGGTGAAACTACTTGGGAGCCAGATAGCAGGGATGGAACTGAGTAGCAAGCAACTTCTTTCTTTGGATACGTTCAAACATTAAATTTCATTAGCAGGCAATTTGCATAATTGACTCTATTAAGGGTTCTGCATTCTTTGCAAGTTTGATCAGACTGTTTTGTATCATTTTAAGGCCTCTATCAAATTTTAAAAACAATATACATAGGATTATAGGACTTGCAATACTATTTTCTTCCTTAGGAATTCATATTTCCCAGACCTGGAAGAAATACTTCTTTTTTTTTGGTTGTCTGTGGGTAGGTTTAGATCCAAGAAAGGATTGGGCTTCTGAAATTGACATCCTGTTCATGATATAATGGATTCTGATGCCTTTATTCAACTTCTAAGAAGGGGTCAGAGGAATATTAGTGGGAGGGCAGGGCAGCAAACACTGTCCATCAGCCAGTTCCTGTCAGCCTCCCTGGCAGAGAGAAGTGGTCCAGCTATGCACATGATAGCCTCAATCCTCATGGATTAGAGGTGTGCATTAAAGTTAAATTTTTAAAGGTGCTACTGAATTCAAGGATGGAGTAAGGAGCTGTCCATACATCAGTAAGATGGAGTTGAATTACTTTTCACCTTATTTACGCAGACAGGCAAGATCTGAAGTGCTAGGCTGATTAGGTAGGTTCTAGTCCCTCTGCAATTAAATGCTTTGGGGCCATTAAATTCTTTTGAGGAAGAAAGTAACATGGCTATCTTCATATTTTAATGGAACAAAAAGATAACTGGAACAAGTGTGGGCATATTTGAAAGGAAGTGCTTGAAGATAGGAAGTCCCATTAGGGTACATTACAGTGGTCCAGGCCAAGTGATGCAGAAGACGCAGAACAGAGAAGTGATGGAGAGACTATGAAGGAAGTAGTTCTGAAGGGAACATGACATCGAGTTCTTCCTGACAGTAAAGCACTCTCCGTAGAAATACTTATTTCATTATTAGTTTGTACTAATACTACACTAGTACACTACTGTAGTATTAGTACTACTAATATGTACACTAGTACACTAGTTTGTAGTACACTAAAGTGTACTACACTTTAGTAAAGTGTTGATTAGATAGCCTTGTGGCTACTCTGGGCAGTCAGAGCCATGCATTTCCTACTTCCTCTCAATCCTCTTCTTGAGCTTTGTTTCTTAGTGAATGCAGCTATTAGGGGAAATTTACTTACAATCAGTGTATAGTGGGAATTAGGAAAATGAGTTGAATTTAGAATAAAGATAAAGATGTATTTGGAACATACAAGTTCTTTTTATGATCATTTTGTGCCTTTATAATTTAATAATTAGTAGCCAGATAAGGTTAAATAAGTATAAATGGCATTTATATTTGTATAGTTGAAGGTAACTAAATAGTATGATTGATTCCTATTAAGGAGACAAATAGAACATAGGTAAACTAAATAAGGGTGTAAATTATGTCCTCTGGCCGCTAATATTAAAATTGATGAGAACCACAAGAATATAAATAGAATATGCTATTACACATCATATCTAAAACTTAAAAAAGAATAAGACCTTTTATGGGGCGCGTGGGTGGCTCAGTTTTAGGCGTCTGCCTTTGGCTCGGGTCCTGATCCCAGGGTCCTGGGATGGAGCCCTGCATCGGGCTCCCTGCTCAGCGGGAGGTCTACTTCTCTCTCTCCCACTCCCCCTGCTTGTGTTCCCTCTCTCGCTGTCTCTCTCTGTGTCAAATAAATAAATAAATAATCTTAAAAAAATAATGTGACCTTTTACAAGTAATGTGCTTTATAGCTTACAAATTACACTTTAGATATTCTCATTTGATTCTCAGAACAATTCTATGAGTAAGGCATTTATTAATTTCCCAAACAGAGACTCTGAAGAGGGTTGAATGAATTTTGCAACTATTCACCGAGTTGGCAAATAACAATGAAAACTTGATACTGTCATTTCTTATTTTCTGCGTGACGTTTTCATACTATGGCATGCTACCTAAGTTATATTCATCAGATAGACTAAATTTCAGTGACTCAGAGCTATCTATCTATCTATCTATCTATCTATCTATCTATCTATCTATCTATCTATCTAATACTTGTCTATCAAGTGTTGGCTGGGGGCTCTTTTCTTCAATCTGGAACATCAAGCCAAGAAGGAAGATTTGTTATGACTCATGGCCAGTCATCATCACAGGAAAAGAGAACATGACAAAGCCCATACAGATTTTGAAAGCTTCTGACTTGAGTGGGACACACTGCTAATGCCTCTATGCCATTAGTCAAATTACACAATTATACCTAGTTTCAAGTGAGCAGGGTTGTATGTCCCTCCATATGTCCAGAAAAAGGGAGAGCTGGGATATTTAGAAACTTCCTAATTACTATCATAGTTGTTAAAACTCGCAGTTGAAAACTTAATAAAAATTTAGGAAAACCATACATATATATATATATATATATATATATATATATATATAAATATATATATATATATTTTTTTTTGCTTTAAAGAAGACAGTAAGTTTGCCTTTTAGCCCAAGCTAACATTTGAATTGTTTTCTTTGTGTATGTTTTAATGAGCACAATTTCTGGGCAACTTAGTACAGGGGTTTTCAGAGTAGAACTATATAACACTGAACCTTCAAGATCCTCTGTGATCTAAGGTAGTAAACGCTTTGAAACCCTACATACACCATCACTTTCTTATAAAGTCACAGTTACATTAGCATTTCAAGCCCAAGAAATCTTAATGAAGTCCAAACTCATTTGAAGACAACTCTTCTTATATGTGTGCATGACATCTACTTGCATCCTGACAACACGAGGCCCTTTGGAAATGCTTCCCTGAGTTCTTCCTTAATGTCTTCCTTCTCAGTCCCCACATTCAACCTGCCAGAAAGTCCAGAGTTCTACTTTCCAGAATTTTAGGCAGCAAAAATTGTGAAAAGCCTGTTGTAGTAATCATATTAGTTATGTTTCATAACAAGTGACTTAACCTTGCAAAACCTCAGATTCCTCATTTGTAAAATGGGTTTAATCGTTGCTGGGAGGATGAAAAAGACAACGTATGTCACATTGCTGACCCAGTTATCAGTTACTTTTGATTTTCCTTTCTGCTCTTCCTTTCTCTTTCTCCTTAGGTATTGGGAAAATAAATGAATGGAAATGATTTGCCATTGGTTCTTATTTTTTAAACTAAAATATTTTATTTGGATATTTCTTAAAGATAGCCAGCAAAATTCTGATAGAATAAACTACCACACCCTGTAATTGTGCTAGTAACTTCTTGTGGGAAGTGTTAGAAGCAGAGAGCACTGAGCCAACAGTCTGGAAGTCATGATCCCAGGAATTAGCATGTGTCAGAGAGTGAAAGCTAAAGGACTTTCGTCAGCAGTGCTGACTGCCACTTTCCGTAATGAAGGCACATTTCCAAAATGTACCTTGAGCAGTTCCCCAGAGCAGGCAATCAGAAACATCCCATTTTAACATCCTATTTAGATTTGCTCTACTCTGGTGTATCTTTCCCGGTAACAAGAGGAGAGAACTATTTGTTAGGGTAAGAATTGCTTGTTAAAACTCATTTTTAAGTGGATTTACCTTTGGGGCATATATAATGAAGAAGAGGCTCTTCATGGGTCTTTGGGAAAGTTGAGCTAGATAATAGTCATAATAGGCAAAAGTAGCCACCACAATCGGTGTAATGAAGCAAAATCAAAATAATAAAAATAAATATAAGATAATGAAAATGTTAGAAAGTAAAAGCTTTTCTACTGTACAGCTTCCCAGGGGTGCTGGGGCTGAAAAACTATCTTGTTCTGGAATCAACTCTGTATTTCCATACCTGGCCCACAAGCGGTTCATTCTAAGATGTAAGAAATGATGCCTGTGTTCTCTTTATGCCATACCTGGGTCTTAGAAACCATGAAGAAGGAGACTGGTAGTGAAACCCATTTAGGGACTGAGTTACAAATCACTCTTCTGCAAACCTGACCAGGGATTTCGGACCTTATAGTCCCTTGTGCGGTAAATGTATACTAAACAATTTTCTGTAAAACTCCTTCACCCTTAAGTGAGATAATGTGAGATTATGGTGTGTGGGGGACTGGGAAGAGTAATGATTTTTTTTTTTTTTTTTTTCTCAGAAGCATCCTACTCTGGTTTTCTGTGGCCCAGTATATGTGGGTCCTTTTTTCTTTGACTTTTTGATTTTGTCTTTAAGCTATCTTCAGCAGTAGACTGCTATTTATTTCTTTACACAAGAAAGCTTTCCTCTAGCTATGGTATTCCCTGAAAATAGACATGTTCATCAGTTCTACTGAGTCCAGGGGTGATTTTCCAATGTTAATTTTAGGCCTGTCCCATAGAGCCAAATATAGAGTAGACATTATTTCCACTCTGTAACATTGATGAAGAGCACATCATAATAGCTGCAAACAGCTAGCCAATGTGAACCTCTCCTCAACATAAAAGGCTCCAAAATTAGCATAGAAAGCAAAAACTGAGAGTTAACATCTAACTTGGTGACCTTCTTGACAGTGAATAATTACCATTCATTTATTGTTTCATTTATTCCCAAAGTCCAGGCTCTTGGTTCCCAGCCCAATCTCCATTTCTGATTAGTATTTTCATGCCTTGGATGACTGCTTTTTTCTTGTCCAAACCTTGGTAGAGAGAGATGTGCTGAATTCTTGGTAGATTGAAATTCATGCTGCAACCAGTTTACGGTTTAGATACTGTTTCCTGCATGCATGGTACCCATCAGACCACAAGGAACTATGAGATATGATCTGCAATCATAAATCAAGCTAGAAATATTGAACAAAGGCAGTTTGTGTAGTGAAAATGAATGTATTGGTGGTGCTATGTACTGATAAAAAAAACTTTTTCCTTCCTCCTTCTCTGCTTAAACTGAAGGCTACTGCATAATAAAAAGTGACCCTTTGAAGCCCGCAATGCTAGCCTTGCCAGACTTGATAAGAATATTCAATTCCTTTATCACCAGACTGGGCTTAAAGGAAAGTATAATTCACACATAAAGAGACGAGGCACATGGTTCCAGGGCTCTTTCTGTTTCTGCCCTACCTGACAGGATTTTTGGCATGTCATCAAATAGCTCTGCATACCCCAGCCCAGATGCCTGTCTAGGGAACGGGCATTTTAAAGAGGTTTCCTTCTGTTGTAATTACTAACAGACAAATGAAGAATATCTGGCAATGCCGTCTTCATTCTCATATTAAAATTACAGTAAATATATGAACATGAAAGAATAGGTATATATAGTACACATTTTTATTTCTTTGTCCACCCAGATTCCACTCCTGCTTCTTCTAATATTAGAGCTGCAATACCCTTTGGAGAAATTATGTCTTCTATATTATGTGTAGTCTGGATATTGCTCTCCATTGATGTCTTCTGTACAATCCTCATAAAATGGTCGATGCATAACTCAGGCTTAGCCAAAGAAGTTCTCTCCAGAATTTTAATATTCAGTGGCATGACACGGGATGGAAAAATGGATGGAGTTGATTCATCTAAGAGGCTGATTCTTTCTAGCACAGTGCTTTCCAAAAGATATTTCTGCAGTCATGGAAATATTATACATCTGTGCTATTGAATATAATAGCTGCTAGTCACATGAGACTACTGACTGAGCACTTGAAGTGTGGCTACTATAACCAAATAACTGAGTTTTAGTTTTAGTTAATTTTAATTAATGCAAATTTAAATAGCTAACTTTTTGTAGTATTTCCTGTTTTGGACAGCATAGTGCCAGCACAGCTCCCTGAGGAAGTTGTGCACTGGCACATACTATCCAGATTCCCAGGGCTGCCTTGGCTCTTTCTCTTTTTTAAACCTGGTTCTTTAGCTATTTCTTTGATTCTGGGAACTACCCCAATCCAATTTGTTGTTATTTCCTCCATTTCCGATTAGCTAGACTCAATTTTGTTTGCTTACGTCCAAAAACCTCTAACTCTAATAAAGAGTTTATGTGGAAAACTCACTAATTTATTGGCATATTTATAATAAATTATCTATATGTGTGAAGGACTGAGGTAGGATTTGGGGATGAAAAGGTGTGAATGAATATCATATTTGCCTTTCAGGAGCTGAGACTAGTGAAGATGATAAAAATAGAAATAGTAATAATGCAATGAGAAAATCAGGTATTTACAAAGAATTTTGTGGTCTCAGGAACTTTCATTAATATACTATAGTGTGTTGAATAGTAGTCCCCAAAAAAGATAAGTCCACCTGGAATGTGTGAACATGACCTTTTGTGGAAATAGGTTGTTTACATGTAATTAAGGATTTTGAGGTGGGATTATCCTGGATGTGGAGTGGGCCCTAAATCCAATGACAAGTGTCCTTATAAAAGATACCCAGAGGAGAGACATAGGAAGAAAAGAGGAAGTAATTTGAAGATGGGCAAAGGGATTAGTGTTATGTAGCCGCGAGTCAAGAAATGCCTGGAGCCACCAGAAGCTGGAAGAGGCAAGGATGGATTCTTGCTTAGAACCTTTGGAAGGGGCATGGCCCTGCCCACATTTTGTTTTCAGACTTCTGGCTTCCAGAATTGTGAGAAAATATATTTAGGTTGTTTATGCCATCAGCTTTGTGCTAATTTGTTATGACAGCCCTGGGAAACTTTGTGTATGTATATCTATAGTTTTTTATTCTAGCTCAAATATCAGAACCCTGCTTAAACCTAGCCTTCTGGGTTGTCACTTGGATATCCAACCTAGATTTCAAGGGTGCTAGACCCTTTTCATTCTACCTCCAACTGTTAAGTAGGGTCCTCCTGCAACATAGATGGGATTTATCCATCTTATTTTTTTTTCTGTATTAATCAATATATTTTTCTTTATTATTAAAGTATTGCTGACATAAAATAGTTATATTAGTTTCAGGTGTACAACATGGTGATATGACAATTCCATGCATTACTCAATGCTTACCAAATCAAGTGCAGTCACTGTCTGTCCCCATACAATGTTATTATAATATTATTGATTATATTGCCTATGCTGTGCTTTTCATCTCCATAATTTTTTGTTTTATGACTGGAGTTTGCATTCCTCCGTCCCTTTCACTATTGTGTGCATCTCTCCATTCCCCACCTTCTGGCAACCACTAGTTTTATTTTTTTTTAATTTTTTATTGTTTTGTTAATCACCATACATTACATCATTAGTTTGTGATGTAGTGTTCCATGATTCATTGTTTGTGCATAACACCCAGTGCTCCACGCAGAATGTGCGATGATACCCATCACCAGGCTAACCCATCCCCCCACCGTCCTCCCCTCTAGAACCCTCAGTTTGTTTTTCAGAGTCCATCATCTCTCATGGTTCGTCTCCCCCTCTGACTTACTCCCTTTCATTCTTCCCCTCCTGCTATCTTCTTCTTTTTCTTTTTTCATAACATATGTTGCATTATTTGTTTCAGAGGTACAGGTCTGTGATTCAACAGTCTTGCACAATTCACAGCGCTCACCATAGCACATACCCTACCCACTGTCTATCACCCAGCTACCCCATCCCTCCCACCCCCCACCACTCCAGTAACACTCAGTTTGTTTCCTGAGATTAAGAATTCCTCATATCAGTGAGGTCATATGATACATGTCTTTCTCTGATTGACTTATTTCACTCAGTATAACACCCTTCAGTTCCATCCACGTCGTTGCAAATGGCAAGATCTCATTCCTTTTGATGGCTGCATAATATTCCATTGTGTATATATACCACTTCTTCTTTATCCATTCATCTGTCGATGGACATCTTGGCTCTTTCCACAGTTTGGCTATTGTGGACATTGTTGCTATAAACATCGGGGTGCACATACCTCTTCAGATCCCTGCATTTGTATCTTTGTGATAAATACCCAGTAGTGCAATTGCTGGATCGTATGGTAGCTCTATTGTCAACTGTTTGAGGAACCTCCATACTGTTTTCCAGAGTGGTTGCACCAGCTTGCATTCCCACCAACGGTGTAGGAGGGTTCCCCTTTCTCTGCATCCCAACATCTGTCATTTCCTGACTTGTTCATTTTAGCCATTCTGACTGGTGTGAGGTGGTATCTCATTGAGGTTTTGATTTGGATTTCCCTGATGCCGAGCAATGTTGAGCACTTTTTCATGGGTCTGTTGGCCATTTGGATGTCTTCTTTGGAAAAATGTCTGTTCATGTCTTCTGCCCATTTCTTGATTGGATCATTTGTTCTTTGGGTGTTGAGTTTGATAAGTTCTTCATAGATTTTGGATACTAGCCCTTTATCTGATATGTCATTTGCAAATATTTTCTCCCATTCTGTCGGTTGTCTTTTGGTTTTGTGGACTGTTCTCTTGCTGTGCAAAAGTTTTTTATCTTGATGAGGTCCCAATAGTTCATTTTTGCCCTTGCTTCCCTTGCCTTTGGCGATGTTTCTAGGAAGAAGTTGCTGCGGCTGAGGTCGAAGAGGTTGCTGCCTGTGTTCTCCTTTAGGATTTTGATGGACTCCTGTCTCATGTTTAGGTCTTTCTACCATTTGGAGTCTATTTTTGTGTGTGGTGTAAGGAAATGGTCCAGTTTCATTCTTTTGCATGTGGCTGTCCAATTTTCCCAACACCATTTGTTGAAGAGACTGTCTTTTTTCCACTGGACATTCTTTTCTGCTTTGTCAAAGTTGAGTTGACCCTAGAGTTGAGGGTCCATTTCTGGGCTCTCGATTCTGTTCCATTGATCTATGTGTCTGTTTTTGTGCGAGTACCATACTGTCTTGATGATGACAGCTTTGTAATAGAGCTGCAAGTCCGGAACTGTGATGCCGCCAGCTTTGCTTTTCTTTTTCAAGATTCCTCTGGCTATTCTGGGTCTCTTCTGGTTCCATACACATTTTAGGATTATTTGTTCCATTTCCTTGAAAAAAATGGATGGTATTTTGATGGGGATTGCATTGAATGTGTAGATTGCTCTAGGTAGCATTGACATCTTCACGATGTTCGTTCTTCCAATCCATGAGCATGGAACATTTTTCCATTTCTTTGTGTCTTCTTCAGTTTCTTTCATGAGTATTTTATAGTTTTCTGAGTACAGATCCTTTGCCTCTTTGGTTAAATTTATTCCTAGGTATCTTATGGTTTTGGGTGCAATTGTAAATGGGATCAACTCCTTGATTTGTCTCTCTTCTGTCTTGTTGTTGGTGTATAGGAATACCACTGATTTCTGTGCATTGATTTTATATCCCGCTACTTGACTGAATTCCTGTATGAGTTCTAGCAGTTTTGGGGTGGAGTCTTTTGGGTTTTCCACATACAGTATCATATCATCTGCAAAGAGTGAGAGTTTGATTTCCTCTTTGTCGATTTGGATGCCTTTGATTTCTTTTTGTTGTCTGATTGCTGTGCCTAGGACTTCTACTACTATGTTGAATAGCAGTGGTGATAGTGGACATCCCTGCTGCGTTCCTGACCTTAGGGGAAAAGCTCTCAGCTTTTCCCCATTGAGAATGATATTTGCTGTAGGTTTTTCATAGATGGCTTTGATGATATTGAGGTAGGTACCCTCTCTCCCTATACTCTGAAGAGTTTTGATCAAGAAAGGATGCTGTACTTTGTCAAATGCTTTTTCTGCATCTATTGAGAGGATCATATGATTCTTGTTCTTTCTTTTGTTAATACATTGTATCACATTGATTGATCTGCAGATGTTGAACCAGCCTTGCAGCCCAGGGAAAAATCCCACTTGTCATGGTGAATAATCCTTTTAATGTACTGTTGGATCCTATTGGCTAATATTTTGGTGAGAATTTTTGCATCCATGTTCATCAAGGATATTGTTCTGTAATTCTCCTTTTGGATGGGGTCTTTGTCTGGTTTTGGGATCAAGGTAATGCTGGCCCCATAAAATGAGTTTGGAAGTTTTCCTTCCATTTCTATTTTTTGGAACAGTTTCAGGAGAATAGGTATTAATTCTTCTTGAAATGTCTGATAGAATTCCCCTGAGAAGCCATCTGGCCCTGGGCTTTTGTTTGTTGGGAGATTGTTGATGACTGCTTCAATTTCCCTAGTGGTTATAGGTCTGTTCAGGTTCTATTTCGTCCTGGTTCAATTTTGGTAGTTGATGCATCTCTAGGAATGCACCCATTCTTCCAGGTTATCTAATTTGCTGGTATAGAGTTGCTCATAATATGTTCTTATAATTGTTTGTATGTCTTTGGTGTTGGTTGTGATCTCTCCTCTTTCATTCATGATTTTGTTGGTTTGGGTGATTTCTCTTTTCTTTTTGATAAGTCTGGCCAGGGGTTTATCAATCCTGTTAATTCTTTCAAAGAACCAGCTCCTAGTTTCGTTGATCTGTTCTACTGTTCTTTTGGTTTCTATTTCATTGATTTGTGCTCTGATCTTTATTATTTCTTGTCTCCTGTTGGGTTTAGGCTTTCTTTGTTGTTTTTTCTCTAGCTCCTTTAGGTGTAGGGTTAGGTTGTGTATTTGAGACCTTTCTTGTTTCTTGTGAACGGCTTGTATTGCTATATACTTTCCTTTCAGGACTGCCTTTGCTGTATCCCAAAGATTTTGGACAGGTGTGTTTCCATTTTCATTGGTTTCCATGAATTTTTTAAATTCTTCTTTAATTTCCTGGTTGACCCATTCATTCTTTAGTAGGATGCTCTTTAGCCTCCATGTATTTGAGTTCTTTCCGACTTTGCTCTTGTGATTGAGTTCTAGTTTCAAAGCATTGTGGTCTGAAAATATGCAGGGAATGATCACAATCTTTTGGTACCTATTGAGACCTCATTTGTGACCTAGGATGTGAACAGTTCTGGAGAATGTTCCATGGGCACTAGAGAAGAATGTGTATTCCGTTGCTTTGGGATGGAATGTTCTGAATATATCTGTGAAGTCCATTTGGCCACTGTGTCATTTAAAGTCTTTATTTCCTTGTTGATCTTTTGCTTAGATGATCTGTCCATTTCAGTGAGGGGGGTATTAAAGTCCCCCACTAGTATTGTATTGTTGTCAATGTGTTTCTTCGCTTTTGTTATTAATTGCCTTATATAATTGGCTGCTCCCATGTTAGGGACATAGATATTTACAATTGTTAGATCTTCTTGTTGGATAGACCGTTTAAGTAGGCTATAGTGTCCTTCCTCATCTCTTATTACGGTCTTTGGTTTAAAATCTAATTTGTCTGATATAAGGATTGCCACCCCAGCTTTCTTTTGGTGTCCATTAGCATGGTAAATGGTTTTCTACCCCCTCACTTTCAATCTGGGGGTGTCTTTGGGTCTAAAATGAGTCTCTTGCAGGCAGCATATCCATGGGTCTTGTTTTTTAATCCAATCTGATAGCCTGTGTCTTTTGATTGGGGCATTTAGCCCATTTACATTCAGGGTAACTATTGAAAGGTATGAATTCAGTGCCATTGTATTGCCTGTAAGGTGACTGTTCCTGTATATTGTCTGTGTTCCTTTCTGATCTATGCTGCTTTTAAGCTTTCTCTTTGCTTAGAAGACCCCTTTCAATATTTCTTGGAGGGCTGGTTTCATGTTTGCAAATTCCTTTAGTTTTGTTTGTCCTGGAAGCTTTTTTTTTTTAATTTTTTTATTGTTATGTTAATCACCATATATTACATCATTAGTTTTTGATGCAGTGTTCCATGATTCATTGTTTGTTCATAACACCCAGTGCTCCATGCAGAACGTGCCCTCTTTAATACCCATCACCAGGCTAACCCATCCCCCTGCCCCCCTCCCCTCTAGAACCCTCAGTTTGTTTTTCAGAGTCCATCATCTCTCATGGTTCGTCTCCCCCTCTGACATACTCCCCTTTTCTTCCTCTCCTGTTATCTTCTTCTTTTTCTTTTTTCTTAAAATATGTTGCGTTATTTGTTTCAGAAGTACAGATCTGTGATTCAACAGTCTTGCACAATTCACAGCACTCACCGTAGCACATAACCTCCCCAATGTCTATCACCCAGCCACCCCATCCCTCCCACCCCCCACCACTCCAGTAACACTCAGTTTGTTTCCTGAGATTAAGAATTCCTCATATCAGTGAGGTCATGTGATACATGTCTTTCTCTGATTGACTTATTTCACTCCGCATAACACCCTCCAGTTCCATCCACGTCGTTGCAAATGGCAAGATCTCATTCCTTTTGATGGCTGCATAATATTCCATTGTGTATATATACCACTTCTTCTTTATCCATTCATCTGTAGATGGGCATCTTGGCTCTTTCCACAGTTTGGCTATTGTGGACATTGCTGCTATAAACATTGGGGTACACGTACCCCTTTGGGTCCCTACATTTGTATCTTTTTGGTAAATACCCAGTAGTGCAATTGCTGGATCGAACGGTAGCTCTAATTTCAACTGTTTGAGGAACCTCCATACTGTTTTCCAGAGTGGTTGCACCAGCTTGCATTCCCACCAACAGTGTAGGAGGGTTCCCCTTTCTCCACATCCCCGCCAACATCTGTCGTTCCCTGACTTGTTAATTTTAGCCATTCTGACGGGTGTGAGGTGGTATCTCATTGAGGTTTTGATTTGGATTTCCCTGATGCCGAGCGATGTTGAGCACTTTTTCATGTGCCTGTTGGCCATTTGGATGTCTTCTTTGGAGAAATATCTGTTCATGTCTTCTGCCCATTTCTTGATTGGATTCTTTGTTCTTTGGGTGTTGAGTTTGATAAGTTCTTTATAGATTTTGGATACTAGCCCTTTATCTGATATGTCATTTGCAAATATTTTCTCCCATTCTGTCGGTTGTCTTTTGGTTTTGTGGACTGTTTCTTTTGCTGTGCAAAAGCTTTTTATCTTGATGAAATCCCAAGAGTTCATTTTTGCCCTGGCTTCCCGTGCCTTTGGCGATGTTTCTAGGAAGAAGTTGCTGCGGCTAAGGTCGAAAAGGTTGCTACCTGTGTTCTCCTTTAGGATTTGGATGGACTCCTGTCTCACGTTTAGGTCTTTCAACCATTTGGAGTCTATTTTTGTGTGTGGTGTAAGGAAATGGTCCAGTTTCATTCTTCTGCATGTGGCTGTCCAATTTTCCCAACACCATTTGTTGAAGAGACTGTCTTTTTGCCATTGGACATTCTTTCCTGCTTTGTCAAAAATAAGTTGACCATAGAGTTGAGGGTCCATTTCTGGGCTCTCGATTCTGTTCCATTGATCTATGTGTCTGTTTTTGTGCCAGTACCATACTGTCTTGATGATGACAGCTTTGTAATAGAGCTGCAAGTCCGGAATTGTGATGCCGCCAGCTTTCCTTTCTTTTTCAGTATTCCTCTGGCTATTCTGGGTCTCTTCTGGTTCCATACAAATTTTAGGATTATTTGTTCCATTTCTTTGAAAAAAGTGGATGGTATTTTGATGGGGATTGCATTGAATGTGTAGATTGCTCTAGGTAGCATTGACATCTTCACAATGTTGATTCTCCCAATCCATGAGCATGGAACGTTTTTCCATTTCTTTGTGTCTTCTTCAATTTCTTTCATGAGTATTTTATAGTTTTCTGAGTACAGATCCTTTGCCTCTTTGGTTAGATTCATTCCTAGGTATCTAATGGTTTTGGGTGCAATTGTAAATGGGATCAACTCCTTGATTTGTCTCTCTTCGGTCTTGTTGTTGGTGTATAGGAATGCCACTGATTTCTGTGCATTGATTTTATATCCTGCTACTTTACTGAATTCCTGTATGAGTTCTAGCAGTTTTGGGGTGGAGTCTTTTGGGTTTTCCACATACAGTATCATATCATCTGCAAAGAGTGAGAGTTTTACTTCCTCTTTGCCGATTTGGATGCCTTTGATTTCTTTTTGTTGTCTGATTGCTGTGGCTAGGACTTCTAATACTATGTTGAATAGCAGTGGTGATAGTGGACATCCCTGCCGCGTTCCTGACCTTAGGGGAAAAGCTCTCAGCCTTTCCCCATTGAGAATGTCCTGGAAGCTTTTTATCTCTCCTTCTATTTTCAATGACAGCCTAGCTGGATATAGTATTCTTGGCTGCATATTTTTCTCGTTTAGTGCCCTGAAGATATCATGCCAGTCCTTTCTGGCCTGCCAGGTCTCTGTGGATAGGTCTGTTTTCAATCTAATGTTTCTCCCATTGTAGGATACGTATCTCTTCTCCCGAGCTGCTTTCAGGATTTTCTCTTTGTTTCTGAGACTCGTAAATTTTACTGTTAGATGTCGGGTTGTTGACCTATTTTTATTGATTTTGAGAGGGGTTCCCTGTGCCTCCTGGATTTTGATGCCTGTTTCCTTCCTCACATTAGGGAAGTTCTCTGTTATAATTTGCTCCAATATACCTTCTGCCCCTCTCTCTCTTTCTTCTTCTTCTGGGATCCCAATTATTCTAATGTTGTTTCGTCTTCTCGTATCGCTTATCTCTCGAATTCTGTGCTCGTGGTCCTGTAGTTGTTTCTCTCTCTTTTGCTCAGCCTCTTTATTTTCAATCCTTTGGTCTTCTATATCGTTGATTCTCTCTTCTGCCTCATTTATCGTAGCACTTAGTGCTCCCATTTTTGATTGCACGTCATTAATAGCCTTTTTGATTTCGACTTGGTTCGATTTTAGTTCTTTTATTTCTCCAGAAAGGGTTTCTCTAGTAATTTTCACGCTTTTTTCAAGCCCAGCTAGTATCTTTAAAGTCATGATTCTGAACTCTAGGTCCGACATCGTACTAATGTCTGTATTGAGTAGGTCCCTGGCTGATGGTACTCCCTCTTGTTCTTTTTGCTGAGGTGTTTTTTTTCATCTTGTCATTTTGTCCAGAAGAGAATAGATAAATGAGAGAACAAAATGCTAACAGGTTAACAACATCCCCAGCAAATATACTCTATACAAATCAGAAAAGACCTGAAACCAGGGGAAAAGAAAGGGAAAGAAAGAAAATAGAAAGAGAAAAAATAAACACAAAAAGAAAAAGGTAAAAACAAAAACAGAACAATACAAAAAAAACACAGAATATAATCAAATATGGTCAGGCTAATGCATACATCAGTGCCACACACTAGATTTTGGGCGTATTTTGGTCTGTTAGAAAAAAGTGCCTCCTAAAATTTTAAAGGAAGAAAGACATATATGTACAAAATAAGGGTTGATACAATGAAGGGATGGAAGATGACGGTAAAGATAAAAAGTATAAAAGATTTTATAAAAGGAATTGATAAGATCAGAAGTTGTTTGAAAAAAGAAGATTTAAAAAAAAAAGAGAGAATGTGATCAGGCAGGAGACTAGAACAAAGCCATACACCAGTGATTTAGGGTATATTTTATCTGTTAGAAGAAACTGTATCTTAAAATTTTAAAGAGAGAACAACTTATATATATATGCCAAAAATAAGGGTAATTACTATGAAGGGATAAAATATGACTCTAAAAATGAAAAATAAAAAATATTTTTTTAAAAAAGGGATTGATAAGATGTTGTTTGAAAAAGTCAAAAAGAAAAATAAAAAAAAAACAGTTAAAAGATTAACTTTGAAAAACTAATGAATCATAGGAAAAAAAGCCATGAATTCTGTGTGCAGTATTCCTCTAGCGCTGGAGATCTCCTGTTCTCCTTGATCGGTAAACTTGGTCTTGGCTTGCTGGCTGTTCGTGCTAATCTTGTGGGGGACGGGCCTGTTGCAGTGGTTCCCAAATGTCTTCGCCGGAGGCGGAATTGCCCCGCCCTTGTCGGTCCGGGCTAAGGAAGCTGCTCGGGTTTGCTCTCAGGAGCTTTTGTTCCCTGCAAGCTCTCGGTACAGCTCACATCTTTGTGAATACTTGGGGTTTTTTCCTTCTATATTTAAACAGATTGCTTAGATCAATGTATTGTTGAACTAATACCATATTTATTTTCTTAGGCTTTCTTCAACCTTAAGAATTATCTCAGATTTAAGTTATATCACACTTTATCCATAATGTCACAAAATTTATACATTAAATTTCCTGCACTTACTGTTAGAAGAGATCTTCAGATTCTCATATTTTATTGCCTCTTTTCAACATACACTTTTAGAAAGTTTGTCTTTTTTCTCAGGTTACAAGGCATTTAAGTCACTAGTTGCAATGACTCATATGGGTGACACAATGACAAATTATAGCCTAATATTGACAGAAAAGGCAGTAATAAAATAGATACCAAAAAAAAGCAGTGTGCAACTGACAGGAGCCATTCAGTGCAGGGGCTAATAGCTCCACGTCCCTCAGCAATCTTCAGTATTATAATAAGTGCTCATTATAATGACTCAATTATCAGAAAGGACATAGATTATATTCAGTATATTATATTTAAGAGACTAGAGAGGTAGAAGATACATTTTTAAAGAATGTCACCAACTCATTAATTTAAAAAAAATGTACTCAAAATGGCAAATCTTACTTATGTGGATGAGAAAGACTGGGAAGCCCCAAGAGCTCCAAGAACAATAGCAGGCCTGTCAGGTGTGAAGACTGAGAGTTCTGAAGACAAAGAAGTCAGGTGATCATTGTCAAATTGGAATACATACTATGATTTGAATACAAGTAGGAGGTCACTAAAGGTACATGGAGGATTATCTTCAACCTGATAGATTGATGCTTGCCACTTCCTTTCTCTCTCTCTTTTTCACACACACACACACACACACACACACACGCACACACACACACACACACACCCCTACCTCACAAATACATATGTAGAAACATTCAGGCCATGTCTCTGGGGGTATGGAGGCCCTGCAGCAATCTTGTGTATGTCTCTCTTTATCCCAGCACAAAGACAGCCAGTCAAAGGTTGAATTATGAAGTCATTTGTTGGCTTCAGTCTTGTTGGCCTCCGTTGCATCTACAGGAACTGTGCTGCCTTCTTTTCTCTCTCAGGGTCATCCCTCTCCTCTCTTGGACTCCAGGTATTATTTACAGTCATTCTTTCAAATACAACAGTCTTCTCCCCCTCCCCCCCCGCCCAGTCTAAAAATAACAGCTTTGATAGCATCAATCTAAATTTACCTGAAACATAGTTATCTATCCCAATGTAATACCGTGGGGTATTATTATCTTTACCTCTAAGCTACTGTAATGTGGTAAAGAAGTCCTTTTTGTTGAGTGTGTTTCCTTTTCTCTTTTCACATCTTTATATCTTCAGAATCGGTAGAGATATCAAGATCTTTAGCAGATTTATCAGCTGTTCCCACTACCAAAAATACAAGCTTTCTCTTCACAAATTGGCAGAGTAAGTGATATGACTCCCAGGGCACTACTCTATCTTTAAAAGATAAAAAGTCACTGGATTTAGTGAAACCAGAACTGGGGAAAAAATGCTCTATTTTCCTCCCTTCCACATGGCCTGCGTATCTGGTTATGCAAAATTAATGTTTTTAGTTTCTTATGTTGACACTTTTCTTAAATAGTAGAAGAGGGTTCAGTGGTTCAGTTTTGATATTCATCTTTTCCCAGACTTGACTGTTAACAAGAAATTCCATCACTGCAACACTAAAAGGAGCAATTTATGAAAAATTTAATCAGATTTCTTTCACAGAGGAAAAAGAACAACGTCTAACTCTGTTATGTTGCATGAATGGTATATTTTCTTATTCTAAATAATCAGGCACCAGGGATGCTCTTATGAGTTGGTTCTGTGGAATGCAGATTCTGACTAAACTAACGTTTACTGAGCAAAGACAGCCTGCCAGACACTTCTGCATATCTTAATGATATTGTTTATAACTACAGTGTATAATTGCCAACTTTGTGCCTGATGAGTTTTGCTCTCTTATTGATGTTGCCCAAAGCTCTGTAGTTAGTAAGTGCTTGAGACGAGGTTTGATCACCATGTTGTTCAGCTGCACAGCCTGTGCTCTAGTATTTCTTGCCCACTGCTGCCTGACCTTCCATCTCTTTGTACCATTTTCTTCATGATATCCTGAATTTAAGAATTTTACTCAATTTAGAATTTCTACTAGAATTTAAGAATTCTACTAAAACTGATCCACCCATTTGGATCACTAAAACACTAGACTCTTTTTAAGCAAACTCTTCAGTATGCAGATGTTCCTGAGAGGCTAACTCTTTCTGCCTTTCTTGACTAAAAGTATAGGAGGATGAGGTTTGAGCCATGCCCTGGGACAATGAGATATGGCAAAGTAACTATGGGTCTGTCATTATGAGTATGCATTTGGCTCAGTGATGGAGAGAGTCATTGTAAAGGAAACTGGAAAAATCCAACACAGGCCCGTAGCACTTCATTACTTAGAGAACAATTCCTCTCCTGCCTATGTCCAGTCAGAGTTGTTCCACCAAGAAAACTTACAGGCCCTTGTTACAGGTTTATTATAATTTCTTCCTTTACTTTTCCTTTATTCTTTTAACTGTTTCCAGTTTCTATGCCTCTTTTCATCAGTTTAGTTGCCTGAGGCTAGAGTTTGAACTTGCCTTGCAGTCTTGTAGGTATCCTGCACGAACGTTTACACATGCAGTTTTCAATAGAATAAAATTGTTTGAAGTTCAGCTCTTCCAGGGGAAGCATTTTCACAGTCTATTCAAGGTGAACGTGCATCTAATTATCCTAATTTATCATAGCGATGGAGGGTAGATGAGAGTTCTATCCCCCAGGAGATACACACCTAGTAAAATACAGAACCAAATGGGCAAGGGTCCAGGAGTCGCAAGTGGAATGTAAATTCCAGAACCCATTTTCATTTATATAAATTGGTGTTGGCATTGGTGTCAGTTCTCTTAAAATCATTCCTGGTAAGAGAGCAGCACCATGTTCGAAGTCTAGTTAGGTTAATTGCGTGGAAGATGTGGCGTTGAGCAAGTGAGAACAAGAACATCAGAGAAGTGATAACTATTTAATTAGCAAGAGTTTATTCAGCATTCACTATATTCCTGGCACTGTTGTAGGCAGTATAGATTGAGCTTGTGCTGTAGGAAATTTTGTAGTAACAATGGGTTTTCTTTAGTGCCCAGTTCTCCCTTCACTGGTACCTTTCCTCAGATGGCTTGCTTTAGGAATTCTGATTCTGTTGTGTTCATCCAGAATTTTCTAAGTTATAATTGGTAGGAAATTATGGAGAAATACCTTTAAAGAGGTATTTACAATTGAAGTGCTTCTACAAGATTAATTGGGTTGATGAGAAGGACATTAGTTTTGATATGAGAGGACATGGATTTTTATTTCTGCTTTACCACTTAATATACTTGTGGTTTTCTATAACTCTTTGATCTTCTCTAATCCCAAGTGTCTTCATCTGTAAAATGGAGATAAATACGTTGTGGGTTGGTGTGAAATATGAAGATTAAATGAGATAATGCATATATCGTACATGATGTACAGCACTAAGTAGGGGCTCCATAAATAACCCTAGCTGCTGTGCTCTTCTATTTTAATCACCCAGAACAGAGCTTAGAATACATTAAAATCACTCTAATTCTTATTTCATTTCTCTTCGCTTTAATCCAAGACATGAAGCTAGGTGTGGAATCTCTGTCCCTGTAACTGGGAAAAGTAGATACAAATTTGGCTCAAGGGAAAGAGGAGGAAAAGAAAGAAAAGTGGAAGGAACTTTCTGAGGCTCTTCAAACCAAACCAGCTGTGACCTTAAATTTCACTTGGGTTAAGCTCTGTTCTGCTAGTGAGAGATTTCAGAAAGCCAATTTTTATTTCCTTTACTATCTTAAAATGTATCTGGGTTGAGAAGAAATAGGCAACCTCTTGACATGCTTTATTTTGGTGGCTAAAGCCCATATACTTAGATCTCCAAATTTGGCTCATACCATAGCTAAGACGTTTGGAAAAACCGTAGCTTCTTTTCTGTATCAATAATTAATTTACTTTCTCTCTCAACACATTGTTTAGTTGGAAGGTGGTGGGGGCTGAGGCGGGTCTTGTAATCACTTTCTGTTTTACATATCATCTCTTCCTACAATTTAGACATACAGTCCCTACAGATTTTGTTCAGCACTCCTAGGAAAGAATGCTCAGGCTTTCAGATTTTAGTTCTTCTGTACAACTGCAGCTTTTCTCCCAAGATGGTGGCTGAATTCTGGGGGGTAGAAATGTGACTTACATGATGTTGTGGAGGACAGAAAGACTTAGAGAATTTGGGTTTAATGTGATCTGGTTCCTTTGCTCTCTGGCACAGGGTCTTCTTTCCTCCCTGGTTTCAGTTTGCTCGGCTGTTGGCTGATAATTGGTAGCTGGAGGGCACAGCTGATAGAACTCACAGTTCTCCCTTCCAGTTTTCCCTCTCTCCGTGGGTGGTTCAGCTTTCCTTGAGCTCCACTTCAGTCTGTATACTCCTCTTAGATATGGCTATAACTGTCCTTCAACCTGGTGCCAGGAGTTTAAGCTGCAATTCATGCCCACTGGTAACTGGGGCTCTATAGAAAGTTACAATATGCTGCAGCTTCAAAATATCCCAAAGGAAAAAATAAAGCAAATTGTATAGCAAAGTTAGGAAAATAAAAGGAAAAATGTTACCTCTTGTGAGCCCAAAGACTTCCTGCTAACACTCTTAGTGTTGGTTTCCACATCCTACTAACTCATCTTAGGCCGGTCCATATGTACGAAATATTCTAGATAACAGCAACAACAACAAAAAACCCCACAAAAAATAAAAATTTTCCTGAATCATCAAAATAATTAAGTGCATGGTTGCCTTGGTTATCTAAATATTATTTATTTTACTTTATTATTTATTTATTTTTATATTTTAAAGATTATTTTAGAGAGAGAAAGAGAAAGGGAGAGGGGCATGGGGAGAGGGAGAGAGAGAATCACAATATTTAAAAGTGTTATGATACTTAAAAGTTGTTATTTCTATTATCTTTTCCCTTAAAACTTAAAGTCTTTCTTAACTCAAAAGAGCTGAATGTGAAAGTTTGAAATTCGGTACTTTGAAACATTTATAACAAACATTAGAGGCAAAAATAGTATAATTGCCAGAATCTTTAATAATAATATTATTAATAATAATAGTTCCATTTTAATTTATCACAACTGTTCATATCCGTAGGCCATTTATATTAATGAAAACTCAGTAAATTTGGTAGTACACATGTGATGATTCCATTTGTAGAAAGGATATGTGACTCAGAGGAGTAAAGCAACTTGCCTATGTTTTGTGACTGCTTATTAGTACCAGAGCTAGTACTAAAGTATTGAACCCCTACTCAGTATTTAGGCAGCGTAAAGGGGGAAGAGTGTGTGCCAAGAGGGCTGTCAGTGATAAAGGCACAGAGCTGGAAAGATACAGGGTATAAAAAGAGGTCTCAAGATCTCACGTTTTTCATGTTTCAGATTTGAAGCAGATAAAATCAAGATAATTCTTGAAGACTCTTCTAACACCAAAATATATTACTCCTTTTTAAAGAAATATCATTCCCATTACGTACTCTTAAAGTTTGATGGAAAATGGATTTTTCCATTCAGCAAAAGCGTAACTATTTTTGGAGGGCAGTTTTCTATTTCTGATCTCTCTGAAACTTAGTTCTGCCTCTCTTACTTTTTGCAGAACATTTGTACCTGAAGTTTTTATTTTACCTTCAATCTATTATGTCTAAAATGAATTCATTATTTTTCTCTCTGAATAAGTTTCCTTTTAGGGTATGTTTATAGAAACATCATTATTCTCCCAATTGCTAAGGCTGAAAGCTTTGAATCCACCCTTATTACCTTCTTCTCTTTTACTCCCCTTTTCTAAGGGCAGCCACTCACCAGTATCTTCTACATTTGCAGGTTCCTTTTCATTCCACTGATCCCAGGCCAAAATGGAAACTCATTACTTCGTGTTTGAATAACTTTAATAATGTCATAGTTAATTTTCTCATCGCTTTCAGTTCATCATATAAACACAGACAGCAAAGTCACTATGTACCTAAAATTATTATCAACTCAAAGTGATACAGGATAAGAAAAAGGCTACTAATGTGTTACTTGCATTTTTTGTTGTATTTCTTATTGGCCATAAGAATGGGTATCTTGGCTTTCTTATTCAATACTCCTTCCCAGCACCTGAAACAGTGCTGTCATAGACAGACCCTAAGAGGGCTGTCCTGCTTCATAGTATTTTGATCCACTCACCTTGATTGTAGATAGGACCTGTGACTTGCTTCTAACCAATAGAATATTGTAAAGGTGATATGATGTTGTTTCCATGACTATATTATAGAAGGTTATAACTTCCATCTTGCTGGCAGGCTCTGACTGTTGACTCCCTTGCTGGTTTTGATGAAGCACGTTGCCATATGGATAGACCCATGTGACAAGGAAATAAGGGTGATCTCTGACTGATAGCCAACAAATTGCTAAGGCCTTCCTCAGACAGTTTAAGGATTTTACTCCAGCCACATGAGCTTGCAAACAGATCCTTCCCCAGTCAAGCTTCAGATGAGACCCCAGCACTATATCTTAATTGCAACCTTGTGAAGCAGAGGACCCATGCTGGGATTCCTGATCTAAAGAAATTGTGAGATAATAAGTGTGTGTGTATTAAGTCTGCCAAATTTATGATAATTTGTTATGCAACAATAAAAAATGCAAATGCCTTGCATCTACTCAGTAATCAATTGGTATTTGTTAATTGGAAAAATGAATGAAGTATCCTCTTTGCATTCTTATGAGTTAACACTCTCCACATACATTCAATAAATATTCCCTAAAAAAGAAAAAAATGACTTCTTAACAGTAGACAATATGTTTATTACCCGGTTGGAATTGGTAGTTACTGTGTTTGCATCTGTTCTTTCTAGAAATTTTGCAATGGCTTTAACTGTTTGCTCCTGTCATTCGGGCAATTCCTTGTTTGCTGGTTCTCCTAACCTAACTCATTTTCACTTTGTCTCACCCCACCAGAACCTTCACCTTTCCATTCATCTTTAGAACTGATCATATCAAACAGAAAACAATCTTAAATTAATTAAAAAATGCCTTGAAAATTTTTTAAAAAATTAAACAGAGGATGAGAGTATATTTAGTAATAGTCCTTGCTAAATTAGTGGAAACCTTAATTTGAATACATCATCTGGAAAGAAATAGTAAAATTGGGCAGTATGTTGTAATTAACTGAAAATACAAATGGGCAATGAAAACTTTGTATGGATACTCATTAAAGGAAATCATATAAAGCAAAAATTGGAAATTCAGATATCAATCCAAGTAGTGTTGATGCTCTTTCTATCTTTTTGGTTCAAATGAAGTAGAAGTGATACTTGGGGGAGAGTTGGCTGGTAAACAAAGTAGCCTCAATGTAGCACTTAGTGGAGAGTGTGGATCATATGGTCAACCAGGGACATCAAATTTGACATGTAGTATCTGGGGTGGATTTCAAGAAAGAAGAGGATACTTAGAAAGTGAGACTTAGAGGAGAGTAAAAAATAAGAACCTAGAAAATAAGATCCTCCATAGATCTTAGTCTCTGGTGTCTTTTTTTTTTTTTAATAGCTTTATTGAAGTATAATTGATATACAAAAACTGCACATTTAATGTGTACAGTTTAATGACTGCATATTTGCAAACACCCATAGTATTATCACGACAATCAGAGAATAGACATTTCCAACACTTTCTAAAGTTTTCTTGTGTCCCTTCATTTCCCCTCCCCCCCATGTTTTTGGTGTTAAGAACATTTAATATGAAGGGCACCTGGGTGGCTCAGTTGGTTAAGCATCTGCCTTCTGCTCAGGTGATGATCTCATGGTCCTGGGATTGAGCCCTGGGTAGGGCTCTCTGCTCAGTGGGGAGTCTGCTTCTCCCTTTCTGCATGTTCTCTCTCTCTCTCTCTCTCTCTCTCTCTCTCTCTCTCAAATAAATAAATACATCTTTTAAAAAAAAGAACATTTTATATGAAACCTACCCTTTTAACAAAGTTTTAAAGTACATAATACTTTATTATTAGCTATAGACATGATTTTGTCAGCAGATATCTAGAACTCATTTATCTAGGATAACTGAAACTTTACCCATTGAAAAATACCTCCCAATTTCCCCTACCTGCCATCCCTGGCAACCACTGTTCTATTAGATACTTCATATAAATGAATTATGCACTATCTGTCCTTCTGTGACTGGCTTATTTAACTTAGCATAATGCCCTCAGGGTTTATCCACATTGTTGCAAATGGCAGAATTTCCTTCTTTTTTTAAAACTGAATGTTATTCCACTGTGTGTACCACATTTTTAAATTCATTTATCTGTCAATGGACAGTTGGGTTGTTTCCACTTCTTGGCTATTGTGAATCATGCTGCAATGAACATGGCAGTGCAGATATCTCTTTGAGATCCTGATTTCAATTATTTTGGATTTATACCCGGAAGTGGGATTGCTGGATCATATGGTAGTACTATTTTCAGTATTTATGGACGCCCATACTATTTTCCATGGCTGCTACACCATTTTACATTCCTTTTAGGACTAATCTGCAAATTAAGTGAAGTTGCAGGATATAAAATCAATATACAAATCAGTTGTGTTTCTATACACTAACATCTGAAAAGAAAATTGAGAAAAAAAATTCCATTTACAGTAGCATCAAACAGAATAAAATATTTAGGAATAAACTTAACCAGGAAGGTAAAAGATGTGTACACTGAAAACTGTAAAACATAGATGAAAGAAATGAAAGGAGACACAAATAAATAGGAAGACATCCTATGTTCATGGATTGGAGGACTTCATCTGTTAAAATGTCCAGACTACCCAAAGCAATCTACAGATTCATTGTTATCCCCATCAAAATCCCAATGGAATTTTTTGTAGAAATAGAAAAATTCATAGAGAACCAACCACAGAAGATACAGAATAGCCCAAATGATCTTGAAAAAGAACAAACTTGGAGGCTTCATACTTCCTGATTTCAAAATATATTACAAAGCTGCTGTAATTAAAACAGTATAGTACACACAAATACAGTCATGTAGTACAATGGAGTAAAATAGATAGCCCAGAAATAAACCCACATGGTCAGTTGATTTTTGTCAAGAGTGCAACACACAGTGGGGAAGTTTTTATTTATATATTAGAGAGTGAGAGAGAGAGAGCGCATGAGGGCGAGGCAGAGGCAGAGGGAGAAGCAGGCTCCCCACTGAGCAGGGAGCCTGATGCAGGACTCGATCCCAGAACCCCAAGATCATGACCTGGCCAAAGACAGATGCTTAACTGACTGAGCCACCTAGGCGCCCCCACAATGGGGAAATTTAAGAAATAGTGTTGGGAATACTGCATATCTATATGCAAAAAAACCCAAAAGCAAAACAAAACAATAAAACAAAAAACCCACCCCAAAACCCAAAAATCAAAACAAAACAAAGTCTTATACCATACACAAAAAAATACCTCAAAATAGACTAGAGATAAATATAAGACCTAAAACTATAAAACTCCTACAAGATAAAATAGGGGAAAAGCTTCTTCTTTTTTTGGGGGGGGGTGTCTTTTTTTTTATTTTTTATTTTATTATGTTATGTTAATCACCGTACATTACATCATTAGTTTTTGATATAGTGTTCCATGATTCATTGTTTGCGTATAACACTCAGTGCTCCATTCAGTACGTGCCCTCTTTAATACCCATCACCAGGCTAACCCATCCCCTCACCCACCTCCCCTCTAGAACCCTCAGTTTGTTTCTCAGAGTCCATAGTCTCTCATGGTTTGTCTCCTCCTCTGATTCCCCCCCTTCATTTTTCCCTTCCTGCTATCTTCTTCTTTTTTTTTTTTTTAACATATAATGTATTATTTATTTCAGAGGTACAGGTCTGTGATTCAACAGTCTTACACAATTCACAGTGCTTACCATAGCACATACCCTCCCCAGTGTCTTCACCCAGCCACCCTATCCCTCCCACCGCCCACCACTCCAGCAACCCTCAGTTTGTTTCCTGAGATTAAGAATTGCTCATATCAGTGAGATCATATGATACCTGTCTTTCTCTGATTGACTTATTTTGCTCAGCATAATACCCTCCAGTTCCATCCATGTCATTATAAATGGCAAGATTTCATTCCTTTTGATGGCTGCATAATATTCCATTGCATATATATACCACATCTTCTTTATCCATTCATCTGTTGATGGACATCCTGGCTCTTTCCATAGTTGGCTATTGTGGACATTGCTGCTATAAACATCGGGGTGCACATACCCCTTCGGATCCCTACATTTGTATCTTTGTGGTAAATACCCAGTAGTGCAATTGCTGGGTCATATGGTAGCTCTATTTTCAACTTTTTGAGGAACCTCCATATTGTTTTCCAGAGTGGCTGCACCAGCTTGCATAGGGGAAAAGCTTCTTGATGATGGTCTTGGTAATGATTTCCTTGGGGATAACACCAAAAGCAAAAATAGGCAAGTGGGACTACATCAAACAAAAAACAAACTTCTGTTCAGCAAATTAAACAATCATTAGACTTAAAAGGTAACCTATGGAATGGGAGAAATACTCACACACCATATCTCTGATAAGGAGTTAATTTCCAAAACATAGAAGGAACTTATAAAAGTTAATAGCAAACAAAACAAAACAATAAAAAAATACTCAGTGTTCAAGATCCCAACAAACTTTATTTTCTAAACTGGAAAAAAAAATACTCCAAACCAAACCAAACCAAAACAAAAATCCCTACCAAAAAAAAAAACCAAAAAAAACACAAAAAACCAAAAACCTGATTAAGAAGTGGGCAACAGATATAAACAGACATTTCTCTGAAGAGGACCTACAAATGACCAACAAGTATATGAATATGTTCAAAGTCACTAATTATCAGGAAAATATAAATCAAAACTACAATGTACTATCACTTTACAACTATTAGGATGGAGGCCCCTGGGTGGCTCAGTCAGTTAAGTGTCTGCCTTTGCCTCAGGTCATGATCTTGGGGTCCTGAGATTGAGCCCGAGCCCCGTGTTGGGCTCCCTGCTTAGCGGGGAATCTGCTTTTCCCTCTCCCTCTACTCCCCCCCAACCCCCCGCTCATGTTCTCTCTCTTTCTCTCTCAAATAAATAAATAAATCTTAAAAATAAAAAACTATTAGGATGGCTACTATCCAATAAAGAAACAAATAAGGATGACAAATGTTGGAGAGTATGTGGAAAAATTGGAACCCTTCCTTGTATACTGTTGGTAGGATAAAAGTTTCTGATATTTTTGATAAGACATTAGGTTTGTTCCTGAGTCAGTCTTTGGTTTAAGGTATCATTTAAAAATCATTATTTTAATATTTAGAAATACATTTTAGGGGCACCCAGGTGGCTCAGTTGGTTGAGGGTCTGCCTTTGCCTCAGGTCATGATCCTGTGGTCCTGGAATTGAGCCCCACATCAGGCTCCCTACTTGGTGGGAAGTCTGCTCCCTTCTCCCTTTCCCTCTGTGTGTGTGCTCTCTTTCTCTCATAAATAAATAAAATCTTTAAAAAAAAGGAATACATTTTAAAAGATTTAGAAGCTTTAAGTCACTTATGTCATTGGCAAGGCTGTTGAACACATTGTGAGGTCAATCACGCAAATATAGGAATTTTAGTTTGCAGTTTAAATTGGTAGGCATCTTAAGCCCTCATGAAAATCTTTGAAAAGACTAGACTGGAGAGTATATCAGTCTCTAAAAAAATAATAACATCTATGGAAATGCTTTTTAAACATAATTCCTTTGTAGGGTGCTAAAAATGTTTCCAATTACTAATGTTTAAATGAAGGAAATTTCCACAAGCCAAATTTATTAAAGGACTGAACTTTATTCTGCAGTTGTATCCTTCTTAAATATTGGATGCTAAATGATCTATCCCTTATGAGATGATGATAAAGTTAAATGAAAGAGCTTTTAAAGGTGTTTTTACACAGCAAAATACAAAATCAGCAATTCTCTTCTGTCCAAAGCAAAAATTTAAATTGAGACTTTAGCTATTAGCGTACTGACTGTATGACTTTAGCTCTATTTAGCATACTGAGTATATGCTAGGAATGTCTGCCTTGTCCTACAGTTCTGGGATCTCTGTGATTAGTGGGAATGGCCTTTCACAAGACTAGCACATGGAAGGATAACCATTTTATTAATAGGACATGTCATAGAGTTATTCTGTGGTCTACACTGTCCAGATTCATCATCATGGTTTCTATTTCTAGCCTTTTTGTTCCCTATGCTGGTTTTACTGGGGACCTCTAAATTCTTAATAAATTTGATGCTTTAGTTTCTGACTAGGATAAAATTTATAGTTGTTTTTTCTTTTAATAAGTGATATTTAGTTACCTTTTGTTCATTCTCATCTGGCATGCCGTTATTGAAGATCTTTCAATGTATAATTTCAGGTGGAACCTGACACTTCTTTAGGAAACATAACTATCCAAACCCAATAAATACATATGGTTATGAATTTTGGTAATTATTTTTGTGGGCTTTATGTTATTATCACCTTTTATATGAAAAGATAAGGATATATACGGTATTACTTTTGAGTTGCTTTTTTAGTGGTGGAGATGAGTAGAAATAAGCTGTGGAATTTTAGAACCAAAAGGATCTTAGAAATTGGGAAGGCTTGTTGTGGCCCAAATTAATTTAGCAAAAGAATCAGAATAATATAAACACCTGTGTTAGAGTTCAAATCTGTACTCAGTCTCTATCTTTTCCTGTATTCTAATATTCTTATGGTTATTATCTTATCATCATGCTTTTTAAAAAATACATATTAGAGTGCTAACTCACCTTGTTCAGCATCCATGGGTACTAGGTTATATAAATAATGATTTTGCTTTCAAACAATAATGTCCTTAGGTCCAAGCAAGAGAGGCTCTATGCTTTGGTCTCTATGCTCTTGAGGCCACTGTTCTGGATTTCCTCTAGCCATGCTCCTCTCCATGGCTTATACTTCCCTTTCTTGACCATTTTCTTATTAACTGGAACCCTGGAATTTGCTTCCCCAGTTCAGGGTCTGGATGGGTCTCTTTACTGAGTATGTCCCCTTTAGGATAGATGGTATGAACAACTCCAGTGATTAAGGAGCAGCTGTTTATGGGTGTTGTGGATGGAACTTGGCTGAACAGGCTGAGATTTCTGTATGCATGCATGCATGCTAGGGCTCTTACTCTGTGGAACAGAGCTATGACTGTGAAGAGAATGAAGCAGGCAAAGTTTTAGAGGCTGGGTATCTCCTGCTACCATTTCTGGCAGAGTGAGAAGTTCAATAATTTTAAACTTATACATTGATTAGCTGGGTATTGGACATATATTTATCAGGGCAAGAGAATGGAATATATTTTACTATAACTCTTTATTAGTTTGATTTTTTTTCTTTTTTTTAAGATTTATTTATTTGAGAGAGAGAGTGAGTGAGCACATGAGCAGGGGGCAGGAGCAGAGAGAAAGTGAGCATGGGGCCTGATGTGGGACAAGTTTCTCTGTAGGGGCTCAGAAGATAAGTAAGTTCGTTTGCTGCTCTTTGACAAACTATCATATCAATCAAAGGAACTGCACGTTCAAGCCATGTCTATTGGCCGGAACCATAGAGAATAGATGTAGAAGTAATTCTTGAGGATGTTAGACTGGAAAGTACAATTTATTTACATGGTGGTTCTTCCCTCTGATTCATATTTAAATGTCGTGGCAAGAAGGTGGCCTTAGTGGTTTGCTATGATGACTCTTGCAGGCTTAAGCCTGATGATTATCTAAAATAAATTAGGTATGTTGCTGAGGGAGATTCAGATGATTCAGAGAAGTGAATAGAGAAAGTCAGAGTGGAGTTACTTGGAAAGACCGGAGTAGCCACCATCTCATAGGCTTTCCAGAACTTCCTAAAGGACACTCTTCCCCCCTCTAAGATAATAGGAAATACACTGGTTGGTGGTTGGGAAGGAAGACAGTTTTTGAGAAGGTTGAGTGTGGTTATTATCTGTAGGCCAGAATGGTGGGAAATGCTCTCGTGAAATTAGATTCCCTTTATTTATTTATTTACTTATTTTTGTTTTTGAAACTAGATTCCTTAATATAAATGGGGCTGATGAATTCCAGAAATGCAAGGCTAGGTGACAGCACACACTTATCAGGTGAATGTAATAGACATGATTGGCATTGAAGGCCAGAATGGCAGCCAGGATGCCCAGACCATAGGGATCCATTATAAAGGCTAAGAGATCATGATAGTCATAGGTGTGAGACAGATTGACAGTAGATTATAGCATTTCTTGTTTTGTAGGAATAAAGAAAGTGATATCAGCCCCTGAAATGGAAAATTATGTCCTGCCAATTTCCAGATCTAACTTCTCTTACAGATCCAGGGTCCATTGATTGAAGGGGAACCTAAGTCCTTAACATCACCACAAATATATGGTAAATAGTCCATTGTTTTGTTCCAAAGAAGATCTGTGTCTTTGCCAGGGTGATGGTGCCCTGAGAAACTTTTAAATGTGGAGTCTGAACTGACATTGACACAACATATCAAACAGCACCATGGTCTTCCATTTATGGAGGCTTATGGTGGACCACTTGCAACAGTGATTACCATAGTTTGTTTCATTAACTCCCTTGCCTAAAGTGTTTTCAGATACTCTGTTTTTGCGACTTCTACTTCCTTCTTTGGAGTAGTGAGGGCATCTTATTCTCACAAAAATCGAGGGTCATTTTGCTGCATGGGAACTGGGTAAAATGGAAAGGCATGAGTGGATGTGAATGATGCAAAGAATGCGTCCTTTAAACCACCTTCTAAGTATCACTTCAACTGCTTTTGACCTCACTTGCCCTTAGTCTATGGCTTCTTTTTACCTCACATACTGTGATGACTAGCTTCACATAGTAGCACCTTGTCTCATGCCTGTACTCTGAATCTCTTGCCTTTTTCCTGGGGTGTCCTGGTTTCCATTGATATATGAGATGCTGTAGGATACACTTGGTACCTCTGCATGTGCAACGTGAAGTTGAACTTTTGACTGATGAGAATTAGGAGATGGTGCATATATTCTTAGTCTGTTTCCACGTAGACAGACTCTATTAAAACACAGTGCTAAATATGCCCTCTTGGTAGATAGATCTGCTAGGTCAAGCAAAATCAGTTGTGCTGGATTTCAAGCAGTGACCAGTTCTATAATACTTTCTTTCCTATTTATTCTCTTTCCTTTAATACCTCATTCTCCATTTTCTTCCCTCCTGCTTCCCTGGGATTTCTCTCACCATTGAAGTATTAACATATAAATTTTTGCCCTAAGCTTTGTTCCTAGAAATACTAAGCCAATACACTCCATACCCCAGACATATATATCTACTTCTTATTTTTTTTCCTTATCTGGTGGGGAACTCTTGATCATTCTTCAAATCCTAGTTAAGTGTGTTCTATAAAGTTTGATCTACTCAAGCAGAATTAATCATTTTCTCCACTGTGTTGCTGTTAATTTCCTAGCACATATGTCTATTATTGTATTTATCATAATGTTCTACAGTGGTTTGTATTACTGATTAAACCATGAACTCCTTGAGAGCCATGTCTTATGCTTCTTTGGATTCCCAATATCATGAATGGTCTCTTGAACATAGTATATAATAAATTAATGAGTTAACTGAAATTTAATATTAGGACCATGTTTTAGTTTATTGGTTTTTGTGACTGCAAGGAAATGTCTTAAGATTTGAAGATTTATACTATATAAGCACTTGTTATGTAATTATATACATATATTGAGCATCCAAAAATATTTTATTTACCTATCCATTTTATCTGTCTAGCTTTCTGTCTCCTACCAACTGTCTCACTGTTGTCAATGTGTAATATCCATTTGAGGATGAGAAAGAAAACAGGCAAGTGCCATTGATAAAGCAATAGAACATGAGGCTACTTGTTCACAGTCAAAGCATTATATTCTTTGGATAACTTTTATTCCTTTAGCTAGGAAGTAAGCCTATATTGCTCCTTTGTTTGGATCCATTGTGTTTTGGTTCTGACAGAGATTTTGTTGTTATAATGGTCTCACTGCAGTACTTAAACTAGAAATAGCAAGTCTGAGAAATGGCATCATTTTCCGCAGCAACTGAGATGAAATTTCATTTGCAGCTGAAAGACTTGTAGCTTCAAGTTAATACTGGATTCCTGAGCAATGTATTAATTTATTTGCAGATCCCTCTCTAACATACTTGTCTCCTCCAACCATAACAACCTAGTATAATTGTTATTGTTCTGATTTGTAGATGTCACCTCTCATTTTTATGCCACAGGCTACTTAATAGTCCAAAACCAGTGATTACATAATTCCCATAAAGTGAGAAAAATGTCTCCCCACATCCAGAACTTCCTCAGTTATTGGCATATTATGCTTCTCCTCACTCAGCTTACTTTCAAATTTAGCCCTCTGGCTTTTGCCTCCAAAATCACCAAAAAAAAGTCATCAAGTCCTGGATGCTTCAAAAGTACAAGAACTTAGGTTTCTGTGTTCCAGAAAACAGTTACTACTTGTTATATTATTATAAGCGTTCAGAAAGTATACAATGATAATTTTGTATCCAATGTGCATATCAATTCCTATCCAAAGTAGTTAAGAATTGGGCAGATTTTTTACCATTCTCTTTTTCCACCTGCTGGATGAGGAGGACTCAAAGCCCCTTGAAGAGGGTAGATCTATGAAACGTAGGGGTTTATGTTCCTTAATTATATTACAGAAGGCCATCTGACCAGGAATATCTGCACATAACTATAAAGTAAGCAAAAAATAAACTTACTATGTCCAGCAACCAAGATTTGAGAAGAGTAGCTAGCATACGATATTTAATGCAGATTCTACAATTCTTCTTTTAGTACAGTGGTTCTCAACAAGGGAAATTTTATAACTACCTTGACATTATTGTTTTCTAGAGCAAAATTGATATGTAAAATCATTTTTACCTTGAACAATTTTCCATCCTAACTTCCATTAACCTTCATGAATTAATGAGTTAACCTGCTGCCTAAATTAATCCCTAGTCTGATCTTTACATTCCCCAGATATGCCCCAGACCTACATTCTGCTTTCAGACTGTATGGAAAATACATACATTGTGCATATAGCCAATGGTTACTTCTCTAACCAATTGGAAGGCTCCGTATTGACTTCTCTAACCAATACGGAAGGTTCCGTATTGACACCTTCATACAGAATCAATAACTGTAGTGCAAATCAAACTAATTTTTATGGTTTGTGACATTTTAAACCAATTGAGAAGAATGTGTATTTGGAACACAGATAAATCTTAGTAATAGTTTGATATATTATGAGAACAATGATTTAGTTGTAAACTAATACTTCTGCTGATTGTTCAGGTTTCTTATCTTGGCCAAGAATCACAGCAGACTCATATATATTTATAACAGGTGATGAAATCATATGAGCTACTTCACTATTTATTATATTATCTCACATGATTCCATTATCATGTAAATACCCTACTCTGGTAATAAGGAAAGAAAAGATAGGGGTCTGTTTTTGGCATTTTGGTCTGATTATTTTCTTCACTGACCTTTAAGAATGTGAAGTGTATTATTTATGCCAAGCACAAAAAATCACATTACCTGAAGTAAGAAGAACTGTATTTTGCAGGGTTGATTCCTATTAAAAGAGTGAGTTTTAACAGCCGAAGGCACAAATAAACCATCTTGAGGAGGGAAAATTGCAGCGTTGAAGCTGACTGAAAAGTGTACTTTTGCTATTCAGTTGAAATCCAGCAGCATGAGAACTAGGGAGATTTCCTTAAAAATACAAACCAAAACATGTCTAAGATGCAAGGAGCTCTAAATTTCATAAGAATTAGTTTAAATTAAATCAGTTACTCTCAAGGGAAAAATGGATGAACTGGCAGGTGAATGATTTACCTGAGACACTTTATTTTTATTGCATCTGGTTTACCTTTTTCCAGATAATGATATAAAAATATACTTGGCTTCTAGGTGTTTTATTTTTTTTAAAGATTTAGTTATTATTTATTTTGAGAGAGTGAGAATGAGAGAGAGAGAGAGTACATGAGAGGGGGGAGGGTCAGAGGGAGAAGCAGACTCCCTGCTGAGCAGGGAGCCCGATGCGGGACTCGATCCCGGGACTCCAGGATCATGACCTGAGCTGAAGGCAGTCGCTTAACCAACTGAGCCACCCAGGCGCCTGGCTTCTAGATGTTTTAATGAATATAAAATAAATATGGCTATTTTAATCAGTGTTTCATTAGACTAATACTATAGTACTACTACTAAACATTGCAACATTTTTTTATTGAAGTATAGTTGACATACAATATCATATTAGTTTATGGTGTACAGCATAGTGAATGAAATAAATGATCACCATGGTAAGTCTAGTTACCATTTGTCACTATGCAAAGTTATGCCAATATTATTAACTATAATCCTGTATATGATCTACTTTACATCTCCATGACTCATTTATTTTATAACTGGAAGTTTGTACCTATTAATCCCCTTCACTTATTTTGCCCATCCCCCTACCAGTTAGGCAACCACCAGTTTTTTTCCTCTGTATTTATGAGTCTGTTTCTAAACATTGCAACATTTAGAAACATCTATATAGTTTCTCTGTCTAGATTAGATGGAAAATCTAAACTAATATTCCAGACTTTCTATACTTAAAGATATATTCCTTTTTATGGTCTTAGGAACTGCAGTATTTGAATATGGGAAGAGAAGAATACTACCTAAGTGGTAGTAACAAAAAATATATTCATTGACAATTACTGCTTTTACTTTCACCTTTTTCTATACTGGACACTGTATGAACAGGGATAGAAATTTATAAAAAATTGGCCCCATTTTCAGTGATTTGAATAGCACATACAGCTTAAAGATAACAATAAATCCCAGGAACTAAGATGAATAGTCTAATTTGACAGTAGTCCTGATTATATGCTTTGAGTTTCAAAGACTGCTTTCATTTTATTTGTACACACAGTTGGCAGTTTTATTGTTTACCTAGTATATAATTAGGTTGAAGGCCTAAGAAAAAAAATTTTTTTAAAGAATAACATTGTTCATTTCTTAAAATCAGGTAAAATATGGCCATTTTCTTCTTGCATGTCTGTGTTCTTTCTTGAATGTTCTTTGGGACAGCACTTTCCAAACTTTAATGTGAATCATGTATACATCTTGTTAAAATGCAGAATCTAATAGTAGATCTGGGGTAGAGCTTGGATACTGCATTTTTAGCAAGCACCCATGTAATGCTGATGTTGCTGGTCTGAAGACTGTATTTCTAGTACTGAGGCATTAGTCTATTATGTCATAGCTATTATTTATATGGCTATTATACTAAGATATGTGTTCTTCCTATTTTAGGACCCTAATCTTTACAATAGTAATGGTGAAGTGTAATGAAGAAGAGCATGGGCTCTGGGGTCAGGTGATCTGAATTTGATGTCCAGCTTTCACTTTTATTTAGCTGTGACTTAACTGTTAAGCCTCTCTAGGCCTTAAAGTTTTCCATTAAATAAAAAGTAGATAAGGTCTGGTCCTACATCATGGAATTCTTGTGTGGATTACATGAGATAATGCTTATAAAGTACTTAGTCCACTGATTGACATATTTGCATTTATATGAAACTAAAGGGCTTTCAGAAATTCTGTAGTGTAGCCCTTTATTTTTATAGTGCTGGGACATGCAAGATAAACTGAATTTGCTTGGATCACTCAGCGAGTGCTGCTTAATAACTTAGATAGGTAGCATATAAGATGCAGGATCGATCTGAGAGAAAACTTGGAATGATCAAGACACTTAAAACAAAGTTCATTATTTTTGCAGATGCATTCATCAAGAAATAAACCCATCATTTACCATTACTTAATAAATGTTTATATTTTTATGTACATATTTCTATTTTTTAAACTGATATTTCAAATAATTTATAATATAGCTTCTACAGTCTTTTAGAGCCATTTTAGCAGACAGAATCTTGAAGTACAGATAGAGATTTATGACATACTTCTGCAACAGAATAATGGCTTGGCAGATATCAAATTCTTTTATACTTAAAAAATTTCTTGTTCATCTTGAATTGGATGACTGTCACTGTCTGGGCCTGATAATCAAGACACATGCATTTTAATTCTATTTCTATTACTCACTGATTGTGGTTTCTTGAATAAGTCAGTTTATCTCTCACTCAGTTTCATCAACTATAAAATACTTATTTTTTCCTTCAAGCATCAAATACAATTCTGGGTGTTGGTCAAAAATATGTTGTTGAATTATCAGTATGAATTCATTATAATAACACACCTTCGAAAAATGATTAAGGCTGTCAGTGACCTAAGCTCTTTTATGTATGTCATTGACTTCCACAGTAACAAAAGAGAAATAAAATGAAGTGTTAAAAACAATGAGAAATTGGGTAGCAGCTATTGACATTGCACAGGCTAAATTATTAACCACATATGGGTAGACCCATGCATTTCCTTTAGGTAAAAAAAGAGTACCCGACATCATTGTAAAATATGGTTGCATTAACTTTATCTCTAGATGAATTTTTAAAAAACAAACTATTGTCTATGAAGTTTTCCAAAAGATTTTCTAATGGTTTGAGTTGGGATTATCTGTTTTCAAAAAATTCTATGACTTTTTGTTCTTTTATTCTCACTCACAAAATGACATCCAAATTGCCAACATCATGAAGAGAAAAAAATGGCCGTAATAAAGTGATCCTCAACTTTTCATTAGAGATGGATTAATATTTATTGACTTCTCCTTACCTCAGATATATCTATATGGGAAATGCATTCAAAATTCAGGATTGTCTCTGAGATTGCTGTATGTTCCCTAGGATGTTCTTCGCAATGAAGGTTAAAATTTATCTAAGAAAAGTTTATTGTATTTGAATTTGGGAAAGTGTAAAAAAATGTAATTTCTTTCTGTTCCCTCAAGTAGAGGCTGCCAAAACCATTCAGGCAGTCTCCACTTGTTTCTTACTGGAGTTTCTGCATATGAACTCCACTTGAGGAGGTCATCATTTCAGCATTCTCCATGTGCTTGGTGCTGTTAGTTCTTGAACCCCCATGCCTCCCACTGTCGTTTGTACCTCTATTGGTCACTGAGGAATATCAGATAAGCTGTTGCTTTCACTTATAACTTTGTCCCAAGAAAATGGTTGATGGAAGTGTAAAGAATATCCTGACAGAAAAATTTGGCACATGGAGTAGAAAGCATAATATCTTTTTAGGTCTATTCCTGAAAGAATGCTGTCATTTTGAATTAATACTTGTAGTCAAAGAAAAAGACTGAAAAATGTCCTGGCCTCCCTGATTAAGCTCTTTTCTTAGTTTATAAGGCTTTGATTTTCAAATATTCTATATAAAACGTGCCCAGTAGATATAGCAGGGTTTTCTGAATTCATTTAAAAGTCTGCAAGAAATGATGTACAGTAGTCTTCCTTGTTTACAGATATTTCTTTAAGCACATCAGCAGTCTGCCTGGGCCCTGGATAGCATTTGAAAGATGCCTTGACCAAGCCTCAAACCACATGGTCAATTAGAGAAATAGATTTTTTTTTTACAAGTAAAAATAGGCTTTGCTTATTGTTGAAAGTGTGGAGTAGTCTGAAGATATTTAGCAAAGATGCAGAGTAAAATAAAAGTAAAGCCCTTTTTAAAAGTATTAATTAAAAGGAGTTTTGCTGTGATCATGAAATCCCTTCTTGCTTGATCCTAGATATAGACCTTTTGATTTGAGTCATAGGGACAATCTGGGATGTTGTGAGTATACTGAGCAATCTCTCAGAATATGTCCCTGAAATTTAATAAACTTAGAAAGAAAGGGTTTCTGCCAAGAAATCATTTTTACTTGACACCTCAGCAGTGAACATTGAGATCTGACAGATTTAAAGTTAGCATGTGAATGTGAAAAATATGATTTTGGTAAGTGCATAGGGAAACATTGTTTTGCCACACAGTGATCTATTGAAGAAAGTAACCACTGTACCAGAAAGACTTACTTTCTTTGATGTATGTATTCACTGGGGGCAAAGCTTGACAGCTGTTTCATTTAGGAAAAAAAACACCTTTCGTACTGAAATTCTTAAACTTTAGCTGCAGCTAGCTTTTATAATCAAACATGGGTCCAATTTGAGCTAATATTAGTACAAAGACCCTCCAGCTCTCATTGCCAGACTGTTTTACATAATCCATAGGAGCAGCTGTATAATTTGACTTCATTCTGGGAGCTGGCTTTGATTAAAAATAATTTCTGCCACACAAAAAAATTATTTGATAAGCCTCCTATGTTCCATGTTTGTACAGCCATGATAGATCATCCCCTTGGAATTATCAGTGAAATAACTGGGCCTTCAAGATGTGCTCAATTAGTGTTTTCTTGTACAAGGCATTTAATCCCCTGGAACTACTTACAGCAGATCCCAAGACAAAGCATTAAAAAATCATAACTCATAATAACAAATGCTAATATTAAGATATCATTATTCATTCTTCGGGGGGGTATATTTTAAAGATGCTTTTTGCCCCATATGCTTTGGTTTTCCCCTTAGCAAAGTTATAGTCTCTTCCCAGTCTAGGCTCTAGCCTCCTCCAGGCTGGAGAACTAATATGAAGAGATGGGGACTGATGGGGACTGTGAGCTCTGTTGGCCTTGCATTCTTTTGACTTATAGCTATTAAAAATGAGGCTGCATTTTCTGCCATTCTTTTCACAGTTGGACCCCAACTTGAGATTCACAGAACAAATTGCAGGAGGTAGCAACACTTGCACTCTACGTACCGGCCTTTGCTTGAGCAACCATTTTGTCATACTCTACATTTTACCTCTTCTGAGTACATAGGAGGGAAAAATACAGTTGATCCTCTATGAGTTCATCAAAATTCAAAGGTAGTTTTGAGGAAAAGTAGTTTGTTCAAAAAAAAAAAAAAAGGAAAAATGAGTATAAGAGTTTATTTGCAAAGTGAAAAAAGTACTCTGGCTTTCTCATTCCAGGAACATTTGTGAAGTGCTGTTTTGTTTTGTTTTTTTAACTGGTACAGCATACCTAAACCAAAAGGGGAGAATTCCAACAATTCTTTAAATATTATGGGCAGTGATATCAATTGGAGTTTTGTAACACATACATAAACTGTTTTTCTAAAATGTATTTCTAAAATGTATTCCTATAAAATGTATAATGTAACTATAATTATTTATCTATACCTACTTTACTTCCATTTAGATCAATAATTTCATTTTGGCCTTTTGAATAATTAAGGTGAAAGCTGCTATTTTAACTCACTTCTGGTTTGGGTTTCTCCTGTCACGTTATTTGCAAGTGTTCTGCTACTAGTTGGAAAGTAGTTTTTGTTCATTTCTTTCTTGTACTCCCTTTGTAAGGCAGGCACAAAGGAACATATTCTCTAGCAAGCAGCCAGAGCCACTCTGATTACAGATAAGATAAATCCATGCAAAAAAATGAGGGAGACAAGGAGTGCTGCTTAGAGAACCTATAGCTCCCAGGGCAGACATTAGAGACACTGGCTCTTCCACTTTCCCCTCTGAAGCTGCAGGTCCCCTGTCTGCCAGGCCTTGAGAGCAAAAGCAAATTGAGTGAGGGACAGGGGTTATGTAAACACATGGGAGGGTAAAAGGAGCATTCAGAATCACAATGGGGCAGATATGCGAGGGAGTTAGAATTTATAGTCCAGTGTTTCTCAAATTATTGTCTCAGGCCTGCCTGGCAGAGTCACCACTTGCCGCCACTTGAGTCAGGCTCCATGGGGTTGTGGGTCCAGGGTACAAGCACACCAGGTGACTTTTTAATACACACTAAGGTTTGTAAATCACTGATTCTAGTCAAATATTCCTTCTAGGAAAATTGAATTAACTTGGGTACATCATCATCACTATCATCAACATTATAAAGCATTTTGAGAATTTACTCTGCAGGGCACTGTGCTTTCCATACTTTATCTTCTTTAATCTTCACAACAGTCTTATAAATTAGGATTATATAAACTTTTATAGGTAAAAGGAAATAGGCCTAGAGAACTGAGGAACTTTCCCAAAGTCACAACAATTACTACTGGTAGGGACAGAATCCAGTCCCTCTTCTGTCTGACTGTAGAGGCTTTACTCTTGAATATTTTGTAAAGAATAATTTACAAAAAATTAATAATAATGTTTTCTGTAGAGAGTCAAAAATAGTGTGAATGAATAGGAAATGCTTTAGGGAAAATACAATTAATTAAAATACTTGAAAGACAGTTTAATCTCATCTAGTTTGTTGTATTAACAAAAATATTAGAGTTAGCCACAAATTGGAAGAAAGAAACATGGGGATGTGGAACATGGAATAAGACAAGTATATATGCTCTACAAATTTTTTAGGGAACTTGGAATTTGCATAGGCAAATGTCAGACAAAGAATAGTGAAGGATCTTATGGGTGATTAAGTAAAATACCTTCAGTGTCAAACTAAAAATTCTTCTCATTTTCAAAAGATTCTTTATATATATATTTTAAGGTTCTGCTCATTTTGCTGAAAGTATCTAGTATGTTACTACGTCACTAGGTTAGTTTTCTAAAAACCTTTACATTAGTCTATAAAATAATCTTGCTGCCCTGAGACCATCAGTGTATAGGAGACCTAGCACAGTGTGGTTCAGAGGAGTCATAGGTTAATATGAACATAGTTTTGATTTAGTTTTCTCTATGGATCTGCCCTCTGTGCAAGGACCTTTTGCTCTTTTATAATATATGTGACATCATCCATAAATGTTCATTTTAGAACTGTTAAAAATCCTTCATGTTGCTCCAGGGCTTTAGTAGCCAAAACCCTCAATCTATTTGGGTGCCAGGGAAGGTGGTTGTAGAATTTAGTTGGCAGTTGTTAATGTTCTGAATGTTCTTTGAAAAAGTGCATCCTTTTGGCATGAGTCACACAGGGTATGTCTTGAAAAGGGGGTTTCATGATCACAAACATTTGGGAAATGCTACATACGATACTTTGCCCCATGCAAATTTACAACACATACTTCAGCATATTAAAAGCTTGAAGAAATCCTTTGCTAATTTAACTTTAGTTTTGCCAAGTCCTGGATTTCTGAAACTTATTTGATGTAAAACTCTTTCTGACCGTATTCTTATTGTCACTTGGAATTAATATCCAAGAAATAACTGATGTAAAACATTCTGTGTTTTAATATAATAATGATGTTTTTTTCCTAGGAGTGTACTTTTCTTTTTGCTGTCTTGGCTTTTATCCTAAAGGACCATCCTGATAGCTTTTCAGATCTGTTACAATGTCTCAATGGAGATTTTATTTGGAAATGTATGAATAAAGCATTTAAAAAATATAAAGGGAGATCATGGAGATCATCATGAGATGATGCCAAGAGACTTTCAATGCATGCTTTGTTGGTAAATTCTGTGTTAAAAAGTGGTCTGAGATGGGCTGCAGTCATAAGTCCAAAATTCAGTATGATGTGGATGTTAATACCTTGGATGTTAAAGTCAGAAAGACCTGGTTTCAAGTCATGGCTTTCCAAAGTCTTGTATGTTCTGAGACAACATGATGTGGATGGGAATGCCCAAATTCTAGGTATGTTGGGAGGGTATGGATGTCTTCTATATATAACATCTCAAAAGTAAAAATTATAGAAGTAAAAATACAGAAAGGAAAGTGGGACCAGCTGATATTTTACTAAACACAAGCACATTTTTCTTTTGTATGTTTATGAAACATGTTAGATTATATTAGAAACAGAAGTTGTTTCTATGTGACACTTAAACACACAAATGAAAAATTAAAATTAACCAATCATTGCTGATTATATAATCATCCAGATGTTTGGCATTGAATAGATTAAATATCTGGCTCATGAATTGAAATTTTTACTTTTCATATGCAAGTTTTGATGGCACTACTTGATATATATTTCTTTCCTTTTTAAAAAAGATTTACTTATTTATTAGAGACAGAGAGCGTGCACGGGAGTGGGGAGAGGGGCAGAGGGGGAGGAAGAGGGACAAGCAGACTCTGTGGGCTGAGCAGGGATCCCTATATGGGGCTCAATCCCATGATCCTGAGATCATGACCTGAACCAAAATCAAGAGTCAGACGCTTAACTGACTGAGCCACCCAGGCACCCCTACTTGATGTTTATTTCTATAAAAAAATTTCCTTTCCAAAGTAACTGGCGTATGACTTGTATGAAAGCAATGTATAGAGCAGGGAAAACATTTCAATTTTTGGTAAATTTTAATCTCAATTACTTTTTGAATCACAATTACTTTTTACTCTCAGTTTCATATCCAATTCAATTTATTCAATAACAATTTTGAATCTTATTATAAAGCAAATCCTCTGTTAGGCAATCTGGATTTAAAAACAAACATAAAACAAACACTGCCTAGAGAAGGTCACATTTGAAGGAAGAAAAATGTTTGAAACAATAAAAATTTAGCATCAGCATTGAAATAGCATCAGGGTGCCATGGGCTCACAATAAGGGGACCCCCTTCCCAGTTCCCAGCTAGAGAAAGTAGAGAGAAGGAATGTTTAGGAATACCCTCAAGAGGAAGATGATACTGGAATTGAGTTATAAAGACAAATAACTCTGAGCCAGGTGGTTTAGGGAGGTGACGGACATTCAAGGAGCTCATGGATTTGTTCCCTGGAGTTTAGAATCTAGATGTAAGGTGTATGGGTAATGAGACAGCAAGGAGAAAATTTAAATAGTTTTCCCTTATAGTCAGTGGGGTGATAGGGTGATATTGCACAAGAGTGAGTGTGAAGGCAGTAGTATGGAGGATGGACTGTGAAGGGAGACAGGTAACCAGCAAGGAGACTACTGCATTCTTCTGGGATTATGAAAACCTGACCTTAGGACAAAGGAGTAACAGGAGAGGACAGATTACTGAGATAAATGAGCCAAAAGCAATCCAGTTTGGTGCTATTAGGAGTAAAGAGGGAAAGAGAGAGAAGTTTGCATTAGTTTTTTGGATTTCTATTTGAGTGACAGGAAAATATGCCATTTCTGTATAGATCTTAGAAGAAAGGAGAAAGGAACAGCTCTGTGAATGAATATGGTGAATCTAGTTTTTGACAAATGTCTAGAGGGCCATAAAAAATGGTCTAGGTTGCAATAATTGATTTTGTAGATGTTGAAATCAAGTAAGAGCAAACACTATAAACATTATAAACACTAAATTTAAAATATATAGATTACATGATAATCCAGAGCATCAGTGCAATGGGTATATCTTTTGAAATTTCTTCATTATTAATTCCATTAACTAATGACCTTGGATGATCAGAACATTGGAAATAAATTTATTATTTATGCCTGATAGAATCTGTGAGCCATGATGTCCCTGCTGTCATATTTTTACCTTAGCCAGAACTGTATGATTTTGTGAGTTATCTTCTAGAAGACCAATTTATTTGAATTTGAAGACTAAAGATATGAAAGATATTGTGTCTTTTGTGCTCCCTACGGTCCATTTGTATATTTGAAGGGAACTGGGTTTTAATTCAGTTTTTTTGTCTGTGGGTCTAAATAGCAGAAAGAAATTTCAGTGCCTCCAAAATTGTTGAATAATCTGATGATATATGACTTTGTATATAGTATCAGTTATTTTGTGTTGGAAATATGTCTGGCTGGATCCCAAACATTGGACTACCTATTGACTCTGTTTGACCTTGCCTTGGGATTTTAATATTGCTATTATGTGGAACCAGAGTGTGATACCCCTTGTCAAACTTCAGAGCCCAAGCCTCACTGTCATCTGACTTGCTCTATGAGGCAAGGGGGATTGAGTTTTGCCTAGATCTTGGCAGGAGGCACTAATATACACATTTAAATTAGAGGCAAAGCTAAACTTCTGGATGGCCATCAGCAGGCCAGGACTTGGCACCCCTCCACAGGAAGATCTGAGCTATAATCTTCAATATTGTTTTCTCTTCAGTCATGGAATGAGGAATAAATTTCATTTTTCTGATATCCAAGATAACTTGGCTCAACTTTACACTAACAGTATATGTTATTAATCTCAAAATGACCCTCACTCTGTTTTAGTGCTTAAACCTGAAGAATTTAAATGATAGTGTTCCAGTTATTGAGGGCTAATGGTATGTTTTAATATCTGGTAAGGCTTGTTCACTCTCATTACTCTTGTTTTTTCCTTCTGATGCTTTTCTTTATAACTTTCTGTTATACACAAAATTCATACTAAATGCTTCAGCATATACTTTTAACTAGTGAGAAAATTTTGTACATATGCACGGTCATTATAATATCAACATTAAAAATAATTCCAACTAATATCTATTATCTAACATTTAGTCCATATTGAAATGTCCTGGATTGTACCTCAAATGTCTTTAGTTTGTTGTTTCTTGAATTGGTATTCAGAATCTACACATTACATTTTGCTGTGATGTCCCTTAAAGCTCATGAGCACGCGTGCGTGCACATGCTCACACACACATACACGCACACGGAATTTTTTTAATGGTATAATCTGGTGAAGAGATTGTTGGTCATTGATTTTCTAGAATGTCCTACATTCTGGTTTTGCTTATTTGTTTCCAGATGCCAAGAATCTCAATAAATCCGAAGCAGAAAAACAAAAGATAATGAATTACAACAAGGCACATTATAGTCAAATTGCTTATCCAGTGATAAAGAGAAAATCTTCAGACTAGCCAGAAATAGTGTAATGTATAGACAAGTTGAATTATTGTGTTGTACACCTGAAGCTAATGTAATGTTGTGTGTCAGCTAGACCAAAAACAAAACCAAAAACTAGCCAGAAGAAAATAATTTTATATACAGAAGACAAAAAGATAAGACTGGCAGCTGACTTCTTGCGAGAAACAGTGCAAAGGAAAAGACATTTTTAGGACAGTTTTAACATATTAAAAGAAAAAAATCTGCTCACTTAGAGTTGGATAGTTGGCAGAAATATTTTTCAGTATCAAAGGCAAAACAAGGACTTTTTAGTTGTATAAAACCTGAAAAAATTTACCACCAGCAGACTAGTACTACAAGTAACCTTAAAGAAAATCATTTCATCAGAAGGAAAATATAAAGGGGAAAATCAGTACTGGCTCAGTAGAATACCTAACCTTGAAAAAGACAAATATGTGAGTAAATATAAAAGGCTTTTTTCTTACTTTATTTTTTTTATTCTTATGTTAATCACCATACATTACATCATTAGTTTTTGATGTAGTGTTCCATGATTTATTGTTTGTATATAAGACCCAGTGCTCCACGCAGAACGTGCCCTCTTTAATACCCATCACCAAGCTAACCCATCTCCCCACCCGCCTCCCCTCTAGAACCCTCTGTTTTTCAGAGTGCATCGTCTCTCATGGTTCGTCTCCCGCTCTGACTTACTCCCCTTCATTCTTCCCCTCCTGCTATCTTCTTCTTTTTCTTTTTTCTTAACATATGTTGCATTATTTGTTTCAGAAGTACAGATCTGTTATTCAACAGTCTTGCACAATTCACAGTGCTCACCATAGCATATGCCCTACCCAATGTCTATCACCCAGCCACCCCAACCCTCCCACTCCCCACCACTCCAGCAACCCTCAGTTTGTTTCCTGAGATTAAGAATTCCTCATATCAGTGAGGTCATGTGATACATGTCTTTCACTGATTGACTTATTTCACTCAGCATAACACCCTCCAGTTCCATCCACGTCGTTGCAAATGGCAAGATCTCATTCCATTTGATGGCTGCATAATATTCCATTGTGTATATATATGCCACATCTTCTTGATCCATTCATCTGTCGATGGACATCTTGGCTCTTTCCACGTTTGTCTATTGTGGACATTGCTGCTATAAACATTGGGTTGCACGTACCCCTTCGGATCTCTACATTTGTATCTTTGTGGTAAATACCCAGTAGTGCAATTGCTGGATCATACGGTAGCTCTATTTTCAACTGTTTGAGGAACCTAAATACTGTTTTCCAGAGTGGTTGCACCAGCTTGCATTCCCACCAACGGTGTAGGAGGGTTCCCCTTTCTCCGCATCCCTGCCAACATCAGTCGTTTCCTGACTTGTTAATTTTAGCCATTCTGACTGGTATGAGGTGGTATCTCATTGAGGTTTTGATTTGGATTTCCCTGATGCTTAGCGATGTTGAGCACTCTTTCATGTGTCTGTTGGCCATTTGGATGTCTTCTTTGGAAAAATGTCTGTTCATGTCTTCTGCCCATTTCTTGATTGGATTATTTGTCTTTGGGTGTTGAGTTTGATAAGTTCTTCATAGATTTTGGATACTAGCCCTTTATCTGATACGTCATTTGCAAATATTTTCTCCCATTCTGTCGGTTGTCTTTTGGTTTTATGGACTGTTTCTTTTGCCGTGCAAAAGCTTTTTATCTTGATGAAATCCCAAGAGTTCATTTTTGCCCTTGCTTCCCTTGCTTTTGGCGATGTTTCTAGGAAGAAGTTGCTGCGGCTGAGGTCGAAGATGTTGCTACCTGTGTTCTCCTTTAGGATTTTGATGGACTCCTGTCTCACGTTTAGGTCTTTCTACCATTTGGAGTCTATTTTTGTGTGTGGTGTAAGGAAATGGTTCAGTTTCATTCTTCTGCATGTGGCTGTCCAATTTTCCCAACACCATTTGTTGAAGAGACTATCTTTTTTCCATTGGACATTCTTTCCTGCTTTGTCAAAGATGAGTTGACCATAGAGTTGAGGGTCCATTTCTGGGCTCTCTATTCTGTTCCATTAATCTATGTGTTTATTTTTGTGCCAGTACCATACTGTCTTGATGATGACAGCTTTGTAATAGAGCTGGAAGTCCGGAACTGTGATGCCACCAGCTTTGCTTTTCTTTTTCAAGATTCCTCTGGCTATTCGGGGTCTCTTCTGATTCCATACAAATTTTAGGATTATTTGTTCCATTTCTTTGAAAAAAGTGGATGGCATTTTGATGGGGATTGCATTGAATGTGTAGATTGCTCTAGGTAGCATTGACATCTTCACGATGTTCGTTCTTCCAATCCATGAGCATGGAACATTTTTCCATTTCTTTGTGTCTTCTTCAGTTTCTTTCATGAGTATTTTATAGTATTCTGAGTACAGATCCTTTGCCTCTTTGGTTAAATTTATTCCTAGGTATCTTATGGTTTTGGGTGCAATTGTAAATGGGATCGACTCCTTGATTTGTCTCTCTTCTGTCTTGTTGTTGGTGTATAGGAATGCCACTGATTTCTGTGCATTGATTTTATAGCCTGCTACTTGACTGAATTCCTGTATGAGTTCTAGCAGTTTTGGGGTGGAGTCTTTTGGGTTTTCCACATACAGTATCATATCATCTGCAAAGAGTGAGAGTTTTACTTCCTCTTTGCCGATTTGGATGCCTTTGATTTCTTTTTGTTGTCTGATTGCTGTGGCTAGGACTTCTAGTACTGTGTTGAATAGCAGTGGTGATAGTGGACATCCCTGCCGCGTTCCTGACCTTAGGGGAAAAGCTCTCAGCTTTTCCCCATTGAGAATGAGATTCGCTGTAGGTTTTTCATAGATGGCTTTGATGATATTGAGGTATGTACCCTCTATCCCTATACTCTGAAGAGTTTTGATCAAGAAAGGATGCTGTACTTTGTCAAATGCTTTTTCTGCATCTATTGAGAAGATCATATGATTCTTGTTCTTTCTTTTGTTAAAGTATTGTATCACGTTGATTGATTTGCAGATGTTGAACCAACCTTGCAGCCCAGGGATAATTTCCACTTGGTCGTGGTGAATAATCCTTTTAATGTACTGTTGGATCCTACTGGCTAGTGTTTTGGTGAGAATTTTTGCATCCATATTCATCAAGGATATTGGTCTGTAATTTTTCTTTTTGATGGGGTCTTTGTCTGGTTTTGGGATCAAGGTAATGGTGGCCTCATAAAATGAGTTTGGAAGTTTTCCTTCCGTTTCTATTTTTTGGAACAGTTTCAGGAGAATAGGTATGAATTCTTCTTGAAATGTCTGATAGAATTCCCCTGGGAAGCCATCTGGCCCTGGGCTTTTGTTTGTTGGGAGATTGTTGATGACTGCTTCAGTTTCCTTAGTGGTTATTGGTCTGTTCAGGTTTTCTATTTCTTCCTGGTTCAATTTTGGTAGTTGATGCATCTCTAGGAATGCACCCATTTCTTCCAGGTTATCTAATTTGCTGGCATAGAGTTGCTCATAATATGTTCTTATAATTGTTTGTATTTCTTTGGTGTTGGTTGTGATCTCTCCTCTTTCATTCATGATTTTGTTGATTTGGGTCATTTTTCTTTTTGATCAGTCTGGCCAGGGGTTTATCAATCTTGTTAATTCTTTCAAAGAACCAGCTCCTAGTTCTTTCTCCAGCTCCTTTAGGTGTAGGGTTAGGTTGTGTATTTGAGACCTTTCTTGTTTCTTGTGAACGGCTTGTATTGCTATATACTTCCCTCTCAGGACTGCCTTTGCTGTATCTGAAAGATTTGGAACAGTTGTGTTTTCATTTTCTTTGGTTTCCATGAATTTTTTTAATTCTTCTTTAATTTCCTGGTTGACCCATTCATTCTTTAGTAGGATGCTCTTTAGCCTCTATGTATTTGAGTTCTTTCCGACTTTCCTCTTGTGATTGAGTTCTAGTTTCAAAGCATGGTGGTCTGAAAATATGCAGGGAATGATCCCAGTCTTTTGGTACCGGTTGAGACCTGATTTGTGACCTAGGATGTGATTAATTCTGGAGAATGTTTCATGGGCACTAGAGAAGAATGTGTATTCCGTTGCTTTGGGATGGAATGTTCTGACTACGTCTGTGAAGTCCATTTGGTCCACTGTTTCACTTAAAGTCTTTATTTCCATGTTGATGTTTTGCTTAGATGATCTGTCCATTTCAGTGAGGGGGGTGTTAAAGTCCCCCACTAGTATTGTATTGTTGTCAATGTGTTTCTTCGCTTTTGTTATTCATTGCCTTATATAATTGGCTGCTCCCATGTTAGGGACATAGATATTTACAATTGTTAGATCATCTTGTTGGATAGACCCTTTAAGTAGGATATAGTGTCCTTCTTCATCTCTTATTACAGTGTGTGTTTTAAAATCTACTTTGTCTGATATAAGGATTGCCACCCCAGCTTTCTTTTGGTGTCCATTAGCATGGTAAATGGTTTTCCACCCCCTCACTTTCCATGTGGGGGTGTCTTTGGGTCTAAAATGAGTCTCTTGCAGACAGCATATCGATGGGTCTTGTTTTTTAATCCAATCTGATAGCCTGTGTCTTTTGATTGGGGCATTTAGCCCATTTACATTCAGGGTAACTATTAAAGGTATGAATTTAATGCCATTGTATTGCCTGTAAGGTGACTGTTACTGTATATTGTCTGTGTTCCTTTCTGATCTATGCTGCTTTTAGGCTCTCTCTTTGCTTAGAGGACCCCTTTCAATATTTTTGGAGGGCTGGTTTCGTGTTTGCAAATTCCTTTAGTTTTTGTTTGTCCTGGAAGCTTTTTATCTCTCCTTCTATTTTCAATGACAGCCTAGCTGGATATAGTATTCTTGGCTGCATATTTTTCTCGTTTAGTGCTCTGAAGATATCATGCCAGTCCTTTCTGGCCTGCCAGGTCTCTGTGGATAGGTCTGTTGCCAATCTAATGTTTCTACCATTGTAGGATACGTATCTCTTCTCCCAAGCTGCTTTGAGGATTTTGTGTTTGTCTCTGAGACTCGTAAGTTTTACTATTAGATGTCGGGGTGTTGACCTATTTTTATTGATTTTGAGAGGGGTTCTCTGTGCCTCCTGGATTTTGATGCCTGTTTCCTTCCTTACATTAGGGAAGGTCTCTGCTATAATTTGCTCCAATATACCTTCTGCCCCTCTCTCTCTTTCTTCTTCTTCTGGGATCCCAATTATTCTAATGTTTCATCTTATCGTATCGCTTATCTCTCGAATTCTGCTCTCGTGATCCTGTAGTTGTTTCTCTCTCTTTTTCTCAGCCTCTTATTTTCCATCATTTGGTCTTGTATATCGCTGATTCTCTCTTCTGCCTCATTTATCGTAGCAGTTAGTGCCCCCTTTTTTGATTGCACCTCATTAATAACCTTTTTGATTTCGACTTGGTTAGGTTTTAGTTCTCTTATTTCTCCAGAAAGGGTGTCTCTAATAACTTCCATGCTTTTTTAAGCCAGCTGGTATCTTTAAAGTCATGATTCTGAACTCCTGGTCTGACATCGTACTAATGTCCGTATTGAGGATGTCCTTGGCTGATGGTACTTCCTCTTGTTCTTTTTGCTGAGGTGATTTCTTTCGTCTTTTCATTTTGTCCAAAGGTGAATAGATGAATGAGAGAACAAAGTGCTAACAGTTTAACAGTGTCCCCAGCAAATATACTCTATACAAATCAGAAAAGACGTGAAACCAGGGGAAAAGAAAGGGAAAGAAAGAAAAAAGAAAGAGGGAAAAAAAAGAAAAAGATAAAAACAAAAACAGAACAATATAAAAAAAACAGAATATGATCAAATATGACCAGGCAAGTGCATAGATCAGTGCCACACACTAGATTTTGGGCATATTTTGGTCTGTTAGAAAAATGTGCCTCCTAAAATTTTAAGGGAAGAAAGACATATATGCACAAAATAAGGGTTGATACAATGAAGGGATGGAAGATGACTGTGAAGATGAAAATTATAAAAGATTTATAAGAGGAATTGATAAGAAGTTGTTTGAAAAAAAGAAAGATTTAAAAAAAAAGAAAAAAAAAGGAAGAGAATGTGATCAGGCAGGAGACTAGAAGAAAGCCATACACTAGTGATTTAGGGTATATTTTGATCTGTTAGAAGAAACTGTATCTCAAAATTTTAAGAGAGAACAACTTATATATATATGCCAAAAATAAGGGTAACTACTATGAAGGGATAAAATATGACTCTAAAAATGAAAAATAAAAATGTTTTTTTTAAAAAGGGATTGATAAGATGTCAGTTGAAAAAGGGAAAAAGAAAAATTAAAAAAAAAGTTAAAAAATTAACTTTGAAAAACTAATGAATCATGGTAAAAAAAGCCATGAATTCTATGTGCAGTATTCCCCTAGCGCTGGAGCCCTCCCATTCTCCTTGATCGGTGAACTTGGTCTTGGCTTGCTGGCTGTTCCTGCTGATCTTCTGGGGGAGGGTCCTGTTGCTGTGGTTCCCAAATGTCTTCGCCGGAGGCGGAATTGCCCCGCCCTTGTCGGTCCGGCCTAAGCAAGCTGCTCGGGTTTGCTCTCAGGAGCTTTTGTTCCTTGCAAGCTCTTGGTACAGCTTTGGAGGACCAGGTTGAAAATGGTGGCCTCCCAATCTCCACCCGGAGGAGCTGAAAACTCGGGGCCCCGCTACTCAGTGTGCCCCCAGAGAAAAGCAGTCAATCCCGTCTCCACGGTCTCCGGTCGCACTATGTGCTCACCTGACCTGTGACCGAGCGTTTCTGTCTCTGGCTCCCGACCCCCGTGTGGAGTTTCCAAACCCAGCAGATCCCTGCGGTGCACTCCCACCCCGCTCCTCCCTGGGAAGGAAGGGGAGTCTCTGCCGCTTGTTGGGTCCCTGCTGGAGGAGCAGTGGCCCGACTGGGCCGCGGATCACGGTTTATGGCAACCAGGAGCTGAGAGCCTGCGCCTCGCCTCTGTCTCTGCAGCTGGCTTCCCCGCTCCGATACCTGGGAGTTCTGCCGCCCTCAGGCACCGGCACCCCTAGTCTTTCTGTGACCCCGAGGGTCCTGAGACAACACTGTCCCACGAGGGTTCCACCTCCCGCTTAGCCACTGGAGCAACGTCCCTCAGCGGAGCCGACTTCTAAAAGTTCCGATTTTGTGCTCTGCAGCTCTATCACTTGCCAGAAGCGGCCGACGGAGGCCCCCTCCCCCGCCATCTATCCTCCCGAATATTGCCTCAGACCCACTTCTCCGCACGTCCTATCTTCCAGAAAGTGGTCGCATTTCTGTTCAGAGAGTTGTTGCTATTCTTCTCTTTGATCTCCTGTTGAGTTCGTAGGTGTTCAGAATAGTTTGATCCCTATTCAGCTGAATTCCTGAGACCAGATGAAATCCAGGTCTCCTACTCCTCCGCCATCTTGCTCCGCCCCCAGCTTTTTTCTTACTTTAAATTCTCTTTGAAAGGTAATGGACTATATAAGGCAGGGGTTGGCAAAATAAGGTCTGTGGACCTAATCTGTTCCTACAACCTGCTTTTTATGACCTGTGAGCTTAGAATAAGTTTTACATTTTTATGGGTAATAAGACCTAAGCAAAATCATAAAAACAAAAGAAATATGTAACAGAATTCATGTGACCTGTAGTGTCTAAAATATTTACTCTCCTGCCCTTTGGAGAAGAAAATCCCTGGTTTAAAGGAAAAATACTAATTGTGACATTTATACCATATGGAAAAGCAAAATGTGTGAAAACGACAGGAAAAAGTCTAGGAGAGGGGAAATGGAATAATAATGTCACAAGGTTTTTCTATTATCCTTTAAGTGCTATAATATTACTTAGAGTTAGATTGTGAAAAGTTAATTTTATAAGAATGATAATTAATGATAAAGCAACAATAAAAATAATGAATAGTTACTAAGCCAATAAAAGAGATACAATAGAGTAAAATAATAATCATTCCAAAAGAAGGAGGTAAAGAGGAAAAAGGATACAAAGATCAGAAGGGACAAATAAAAAATGTTAAACAATATGGGAGAACTAAACCTAAAAATATTAATAAATCATATTAAATATAAATGGTCATAATACCCAATTAAATGGCAGATGTGCCAGATTGGATAAATAAGCAAGATGCAAATGTATGTGGTTTACATAAACCTCCTTCAAACATAAAGACACAATTATTTAACACTCAAATGATGGGAAAATATATGCAGAAGCTATATTAATATGAGATGAGATAAATTTAAAGTAAAGACTATTGCCAGTGATAAGGTGGGCCAGTTTTTTAATGATAAAGAGGATATAACAATCCTAAATGTTTGTGAATGTAATACAAAAGTTTATAGATGAATGAAAAGAGAACTAGTAAAATTGAAAGGAGAAATCGGCAAATCTCTAATTAAAGTGAAAGACTTCATACTTGGTAGAAGACAAAAATAAGGATATAGCAACCTTTGAACAAAACTGTAAACATCTTTACCTAGTAAATATTTTTAGAACCTTCTACTCAGTAATATCAAAATACACATTCCTTTCAAATGCACATAGAACTTTAACCAAGATAGATTATATTATGGTCATGATGCATGTCTCAATTTAAAAAGTTTTCAAATCTTGCAGAGTATACTATATAACACACGTGGGCACAAGACTTTATTCTGATTTCACCAATTTTTCTAGTAATGTTCTTTTTCTGTTCCAGGAACAATCCAAGATACCATATGGCATTTAGTAGTCATTTACTATTATTTATTTAGCAGGTGACCCTTTGGGTGTAGTTAATTGTACAAGAAATAAACATACCTGCTTTGTACTAATTTATATTTCCCTCTTTATAATTTATGGTAAGGCAGTGATTCTCTTTTTTTCTTTTTTTTAAAGATTTTTTTTTTTTTATTTGAGAGAGAGAGAGTGAGAGAGAGTGCATGAGAGGGGGTAGGGTCAGAGGGAGAAGCAGACTCCCCACTGAGCAGGGAATCTGATGCGGAACTCGATCCCAGGACTACAGGATCATGACCTGAGCCGAAGGCAGTTGCTCAACCATCTGAGCCACCCAGGCACCCAGTGATTCTCAGACTTTAATGTGCATATGAAGTACCTGGGGGTCTTGTTAAAATGCAGATTCAGTAAATTAGGGTGGAGCCAGAGATTCTGCTTTTCTAACAAGCTCTTGGGTGATGTTAATATTGTTGATCCATGGACCACACTTTGGATTGCAAGGACCTAAAACATGGAAACTATGATTAGATAGACTGAGTGCTAACTCTGTAGTTAGTGCTGGACTTGGGTTTCTGGCAACCCAGTCATGTGGCTGATGATTTGAAACAGAAACAGAAACTTGCAGAGCACTGTGTTGAGAAAGAAGATAAAGCAGATGTGAAGCCTCTAAGATCACAGAGCTTGTGAGCAAAATGGAGACAGAGATGGTACTTCCTAGATAATAGGCTCCCAGGAACCCAGCTGCTGGAAAGCAGTCCCTAAGTCCAACCCCATTCTCTTTCTACACTAACCTTCAATCAATTATAAGCCCACTTTATTTACATTAACATTAATGGGACCCTACTTTTTCCCCCTAAACATCCTGATTTAGACCCATATGAGAATAATACCCCCTGCCACACCAAAGAAAAAAGGAAAGAAAAAATAAAATACCCCTGGGAATATATGGATTTAGAAATATAAATCAGTCTTTCTGTAAAAGCTCATTATAATTTCTGTTGATTCAACATCTTTTCCTAGGAGTTCAAAACATTTCATACAAAAAAGAGAGATTTCTTCAAAATCACATGTTGTATTTGTAATGCAAACACAAATTTTAGTGTAAAAAATTTGTATGAAATTGAAAAAAATGATTAGAATTTATAAAATCAATTCAGTGTGTTTTTTGTTAGATCAATATATCCTATTAAGATGATGTGTGGCTGAGGGGTAGAACTGAAATCACAGCTATAGTTAGCCTCTGAGATTAAAGGGTAGACCTGATGATCTCGAAATTTCATCTCTTGTTACTATTATACAAACAAAACTGGACAGACATCACAACATGTTATGTAGGCTTTGATTATGTGTTTTTAAAGTGAGGTCAGCAAAACAAAGTACGCTTTAAGGTACCTGATATCTTTTCCAGTCTCTGCAATAGTATTGTTGAATAGAGTGATCACTTTGTTGACTCCTCTTACCCTGAAATGCCCTGACATTTATTATCTGTACCATTGGTTGAATTTCTTTCTTCCTTTCTCTGTTTCTTTCCTTCTCTGTCTCTTTCTCATTCATTCATTCATTCATTCATTCAGCATTTATCAAATGCTTGTATGTCTCTATGAAGTAAATACAAAATCAACACCACAACCCTATTAAAAATTGGAAAAATGTTTGTTCTCAAAGCAATTTGGATATATATAATTACCTTCTCTCCTGTGGTACTAAACAAAGTATGTTTGTGAACTCCTCCAAACTAACAAACCTGTTTCTGAATCTCTGAGGTCAGTATTTCGATAAGCTTATATATAGATTCTTACATTTCTTGCAACTAACAGGAAACATTCAATATTTCATATATATGTATATATACACATACAATGTATATAATATGTAATATAATACATATTCATACATATTTATATATCATAACCTTACTTGTATGTTTATTTCACAATTTAAATCTGAGTTTATGGTACTCTTGTTTTCATGTTTGTTTATCCAAGCATTTTGGATTTGGACATAAGATCTGTATTGTTTTCTACCCTTTTATGGGTTTATGTCTTATTTTCTGTTCCATATTGTATATCTTATCTTCTATTCCACAGCACAGTCCTGGCCCTGAGGGCTCAGGTGACAATGTCATGTGACCTCTAAATGGCCAATTGGTCATTGATATGTCTGTTTCTATTTGATATTTAATTCATTTCTTTTTATGACCTGAGAAATAAAACCTTGAACTCTTCTTTTTCCCTATTTTGCCCTATATAAACCTGGAGAATTTGAATGAATGTAATTCACTTCTTCAGTATACTTAGAATGAGTTACATTTCTTTTTTTTTAATCAGATCTTGATTATGATTCTTTGTTGAACTCATTACTAATATGGTGTCTGGGTATGTGGATGTTAAGTTGATGGGCCATATAAACTCATCTTCCAGCTATAGGGTCACATTGATATAAATAAATATAACAGATGCTTTGTTAGAAGTCATGGATCCAGGGTGCCTGGGTGGCTCAGTTGGTTAAGTGACTGCCTTCAGCTCAGGTCATGATCCTGGATTCCCGGATCGAGTCCTGCGTCGGGCTCCCTGCTCAGCGAGGATCCTGCTTCTCCCTCTAACCCTCCCCCCTCTCATGTACTCTCTCTCTCTCTCTCATTCTCACTCTCTCAAAATAAATAAATAAATCTTTAAAAAAAAAAAGAAGTCATGGATCCAACATGGAAAGATGATAATAGAAGCTGTTTAAAATGAGGTCATGAAATATCAATTTAAAGTGTTCTCTTTCAGACAGGTGACATTGTTTTTGCTTTCTGTCAGAGAAAACACATTTTCTCTGTATACAGAGAAATGTATTCTCCATTTTCCACATACATTTTTCAAATCAGAGAGTTTGCTTCAGAATCTCATAAGGCATTTTCCCCAGATTTAATAATTTCATTCCTCAGTGCTTTGGAAAATCACAGTAACTAGCTTTCATCGTGATCATTTATTCCGAAGCATATTTTATCAGAGTGGGTCATGTTTTTGAATAAATAAATAAAGCACCTGTTAATTTTTCTCCAGTAGCATAAGGTCATAGTCTAAGATTCTGTAAGATTTCCTGAACATTCAGGTTAGCTGGGCCATCAAGCAAATTACTTATTGAGGGTAGACTTTGCAGTGTTGGCCACTGCAATCAGCAGATAGGTTACTGTCTAAAAACAATGGGCCTCTTGCATAATTGACAAATAGAGTTGTAAGGCATTTAAAGTGTACATTGTGGTGATTTGGTATACATATAGGATGTGGAACACATCCATCACCTCACACATTTACCATTTATCTTTTTTTTTTTTTTGGAAAACATTTAAATTCTACTCTTAGCAATTTTCAATTATACAATACATTGTTATCAAGTATAGTCACCATGTTACACATTAGATCCTCAGACCTTATTCATCTTACTGCTGAAAGTTTATACCCTTTTACTAATCTTTCCCTATTTCCTGTAGCTCCCAGCCCCTAGCAACCACTTTTCTAGTCTCTGTTTTATGAGTTTGACTTTTTCTTTTTTTTAGATTTATATATAAGTGATACTGATACTCAAGACTTTCAATATTCAATGAATACTTTGATTTTCTACCTTTCCTGGCTACTTGAAATCTTATTTATTAGGTTAAATTCAATCACTTTGTAAATAACTCTGAACAAAAGCCTAATTTTCACATGGTCACCTACATTTAAAAAAGAGAAATCATTGTTGGGGTGCCTGAGTGGCTCAGTCGGTTAAGTGTCCAACTCCTGATTTTGGCTCAGGTCATAATCTCAGGATTGTAGAATCGAGTCCCGTCTTGGGCTCCACGCTCCTCTCTCCCTCTCCCTCTGCACCCCGCCTCTCTCTCTCTCTCTCCCTCTCTAAAACAAACAAACAAACAAAAAACCAGAAATCATTGTTGAGTGGCTCTGGTAGATCTGGTCTCATCAAAAGAATTTATTAGTAGTAAGCAATAATTCACTCATCTTAGCTCCATTAAAGAAGCCACCATAGACATGGCTTAATGTGGCTAATTCTGAAAGGGTCAAAGGAAACTAAGAACCTAGGAAGACCCAACCACGTAGTGAAAATAATTGTATGAAGAGAAGCTGTCTTGGTGGCCCAGAGCATTCTGTGCCTGCTTTTATCCCCACTTCTTGGCTTCCCCTATTTTTTTTTAAGATTTTATTTTTTTTAAGTAATTTCTATACCCAGTGTGGGGCTTTAACTCACAACCCTGAGATCAAGAGTCATATATGCTCTGCCAACTGAGCCAGCCAGGTACCCTTCCCTAATTTTTTATCTTCATGTTGTGCTCAGAAACCTTCCCTTTTGGTTGAAACTAGTGTATCAAACTTTGCTCTCAGAAAATAAAGCATAGAAGAAGTTATATGGAGTAGTGTTACGTGTGTGGGATTTGGAGAAAGAGACAGTTTGATATCACATCCTGACTCTGCCACTTACCTGCAGTGTACCCTGGACAAGTTCATTAAGCTCTCAGAACTTAGTTTACTCTTAAGTTCAGTAAACTGATTGACTCATGGACTTTGTAATGATTGAACAAATTAATCTTTCTGTGGGCCTGTCATATAATAAGTATGTGATGAATGTTAGCTATTACTATTATTATAGTCATCTTTTATAAATTACTATGATATTAACTTTTATTAAATTTCTGTGGAACATATGGATGTTAACTCTTACCACTACTATTTAAATCATTTGATATTTCTTTAAGTATTAGGAAATCAGAAGTGAGAGTTTTTTAGAGAGAGCTATCTTTCTTGGTACCCATGATATGATAACTATCAGTTTTTAGGTCCCTGATATTTGACATACCGTAGTGAGGTGATATAACTATCTCATTTAATTCTCATAAAATCCTCTTGAGTCACTAAGGTGACTCTTGCATATTTTCAAAGCAGGCATTGCCTCCACTAATTTTATCTCAGGATCACTGGGGAAGGCCCTCAGTATAAGCATTTGAATTGGCTAGGATTTATAAATATATTCCCTGTGGCTATTCTAACCATGATTATTATCTATAGATTTTTAGAGTTAGACCTTCCCTCTTCACCTATCACTTTGTAACTGACTTCCTGCTGTTCTTGACTCAGGAGTGTTTAAGTCCCATAGTAAAATGGTGAAGCATTTGTTTGTGACAAACACCATATGTCCAGAATACTCGTACCTGTCCAAGAGAGGCCTTACAGGACCTGACAGGTGGTGTGTCTACATATGGGTTGTTCTGGCATGATCATTCATAATGATTCTCATAGGGAGTATGAATAATTTACATATCAAAGGTCCAATGTCAGGAATGTATATTAAGTAAGAAGCACACCAATATTAAATTTTAAATCAGGAAACTTCTTTTGGGACTGTATCTCAATTTTAGAGGCATTTCTAGTAAAAAAAGAAATAATAAAGGCATTTCTAGTAAAGATAACTTAAGTAACTGTTTTGGTTGACAGTGTCTTCTTTCATATTTGAAGATGATATTGGTGACTCAGATTCATATCTCATTCAATCCTCATTTTATCTTTGAGCCAAGAATTAGGATCCACGTAGTATTATGACTCATACACTATTAACCATGTCACATATCTAGTGTCCCATTATCTCACTTTGCCTCAAATATGACTGTTTCCTCAGACATTAATTTATAAAAACCCATTGTAATGTGTATATATATATAACTAAGTAAGAGGGAGATGTTTTATGGTGGGGAAGTCCTTGCCTATGCCCCTGCAATGTCCTAGAGTGCAGCATATCTGTTCAGCTGAGGTTGACTTCACAGACCACCTTTGTCTAAGTATTTCCAATGTGTCTTTTGGAGAATAAAACTAGTTTTGTTTTTACTGTTTTTACTGCTAGACTTGTCAGAACATTTATTATTGCTAATACACATTTGTGAGTCTACGGGGGAGAAAAAAGGACATAATTTTTAACATTGCCTAAGTTTATTTAATAGCAGAATATCTTTTTTCACAAAGACATAAAATAACTCAAGGCACTAAGATTTTATGCAATGCACTCCAGGAAACTATTTTAGAACCTGATTAATCTGACTAATCTGACTAATTTAGTACTTGGAGAAAAGCCCTATTAAATTAGGAGGGAAGAAGGTAAAGATGAAGTGTAACAGAGCTTTTGTTGAAGTTCTTAGTTTTGCCTAAATATTATATTTCATTGAATGTGAAAGTGAAAGTAAATCGTTTCAACCACCATAATTGCTTTGGTAAAATACTGGTAAATAGCAGCATAGCCATTTTTAAGTATTTAAGTTTTGTTCATGTTCACCATGTTGCTTATGGATGCAAGGCCAGCTACTACCATGACTTCCTTTACTTCCATGTCACTGTGGTTTTAAATTTGAGCCTCCGATCCATTTCCCCTATTTTGCCCAGTTCTCACTTGGCTTCAGGTCTGGCAGGATGGGGAGGGTTTGCCCTTGTAGATATGCCCCCTGTCTTAGTCATGCATTTTGAATGCTCCTGTGCTTTCCCTCTCATTCCTTCCTCCCAAATTTTGGCATCTGGCTGTTGGGTTCTTTATCTTCAGTTCTCTCAATTTAATCCACTTACCTTAATCCCAGCTTCTTCAGATCAAATGCCCCCAATTTTAAGGTGAGTTATTTTTCTTTATAATTTAGAGGGATCTTCTATTGTTAGTATTTAAAAATTCTCCTTTACCCCCTTCATATTTACTTATAATTTCCCTGTTGAATTTAACTGCAAAGAATAAAAGATAGAAGAGGTGTGTTTTTAGAAAAAGCCCTTTAAGTCACTGTCAAAAACCTATCCTTCCTTAGCAAACTTCCAAAATGATGGGTTTAGTTGAGGGACAAGGAATGCAGTAGAGAACTTGTGAGGACAGTGGGCGTCAAATCAGAGGTATGTTGTAGCTGGCTCCTACTGGCTCACCAGGGCCAATATTCAGATTTCCATGAATTATGAAGGCTGGCTGTTAACCACAGCCATTATTAAAAATCAAATCGTGGGGCGCCTGGGTGGCTCAGTTGTTAAACGTCTGCCTTCGGCTCAGGTCATGATCCCAGGGTCCTGGGATTGAGCCCTGCGTTGGGCTCCCTGCTCAGCAGGGAGCCTGCTTCTCCCTCTCCCACTCCCCCTGCTTGTGTTCCCTCTCTTGCTGTATCTCTGTCAAATAAATAAATAAAATCTTAAAAAAAAATAAATGAAAATCAAATCATATAAGCATAATTAAATAAATCATATTAAAAAGAAAGATATTAAATACTCAAAACTCACCACTTCCTAATTATTTTACTCAATGTTACTATTATATATAATCAAGGTTATTTATGTCTGTTGTATTTGCCTGGTGGAAATATTATAGAATATTTGTGCATGTCCTCCAAATGCCATGGTCAGGTTAGTAGCTTAAAACTGGCCATGGGAAAATATTCACACCACAAATTGCTTGATTTGTTTTGATAGTCTAGACCAGAAGTTGTCAACCTTTTTATGTACCTTTGTATCGATAAAACTGTTTACCAAAATAGGAGGCCATTCAGATTTGGCCCATGAGCCAAGGTTTGTTGATCTCTAGTATAAATTTAAGAAGATGTTGAAGTGTTTATTTTTTTATTTTTTTTTAAAGATTTTATTTATTCATTCATGAGAGACAGAGGGGGAGAGAGAGAGAGAAGCAAAGGGAGAAGCAGGCTCCTGAGGAGCAGGGAGCCTGATGCGGGACTCGATCCTGGGACCCTGGGATCATGGCCTGAGCCGAAGGCAGATGCTTAACCATCTGAGCCACCCAGGCGCCCCTGTTGAAGTGTTTATAATGCATTTCAAAATTAAAAGTGTGTTGTATATGTATCCCTTACATTGTGAATAGCACAAAAAAATTCAGAAAATATTCAAGTATTTAAAATGTTATCCCATTTGGCAAAAAGCTCACTGGTATCTTTCATGAATGAGTGCTGTTCTGCCATGTTTCTTTCACTTTCATGTTACTCATTAATGTAAATGAAATTATTTTCCAAAATTTAAGTCAGAACTACACTTGTTTATCAACTGCAATAATAGATTGGTTATGGACACCAGAATTTGGCAAAAATCAACAAAAACATTTTGTGAGAATCAAGTGGTAATGTGGAACAGTGTGGGGTATTTTTTGTAAATTGTGTACTACACTACCTTTATATTGGTAAAGGATTTTATGTACACAGATGTACTTATGCATTTTTTTTCTGAAAAATCTCTTTTTAAACATTTATCAGTTCATCATTGAGGGAAAAAGAAATCATATGGGAGCACTGGGAAGTAGCCATGGAAAAGGTAGAAAGCAGGCTAATCTCTGAAGCTTTCAGAAAGAAAGGAAGAGGGTGCTTGGGATAACATGAGTTTGGCTGTTTTTTTGGACACAGATTTAGGATTCCTCTGGATTGAGGTGGGAGATAGGATTATGGTGCTTGAAGCAGGCCAAAGTGAAATGATTACTTTAAGTATGTTATAGACAGTGAAATCATCTAATGCAACACTTGGTCCTGAGGTAACATGTATGTTGAGTAGAAGTTGAAATCCAGTACGTGTACTATACCAGAGTTTTCAACTGAGTTTCAATGGTAAAAATACTCTGAGCCCCTAACAGACACTTTCTATATTTTGGGGAGGCATGTATGTCATAAAATAATCTGGATTTTAAATGATTAAAGCACTCCTCTCATGCATATCATGCATTGGAGATTGCTCTTTTATTTTCTTTTGTCGTTATTGTCTTCAGTGTTACTTTTTTAGAACTCCACTTGTTAGAGCATCTATTTCTCTCCAGAGCTTCACTTAAAATGCGGTATGGCCATTTATCAACATTGCATTACACAGCAGCTCTAGGCTATCTGCATGCTGATGATCCATGACGCATACTACCTGGAGGCACAGATGAAGTCCTGGGCCAACTTTCTTGCCTCTGATCAATTTTCTGTAACGGTGTCCAGGATTGTGTGAGTTCAGACAATGTTAATTTATACTGGTATAACTTAAAGCCTGAATTTAGAGAATTATTCCTATTGCCTGAAGAAATACTATTTATCCTCAAATATCAGTGATTTTTCATTTTGATTGGATTGCTGTTTGGATACTTATCCTCCATCTTCCTTTTCTGTCTCACTCAAAGTTTGCCTCCATTATAAAGATTATTCAGAATTGACTGTGCTGCTATTCAGTTATCCATCACAGTTGATGGGCACTTTCCCAATATCTGATTATCAACTATCACTTTGAAATGCAAAGCCTAAGTATTTGTCCTTCTTCCCATTATGGATAATAGGATCTCCAATTTCAGTAGGAACCATCTGATGTTCTGCCTACACAATTTTTCTCATAGTATGTTGTTGCTAGGAGGTGGTGATGGCAGCAGTCTAGCTCCTTGGTGACTTGGTAAGAGTAGTCTAAGAAGTGTGAGTGGTGTTTGCTTAAGGTGAATAAAGTGAAGGGTGCTTTCTGCAGTGTTGTTTTTAATGAAAATTGAAATGTTCTGTACTAAATGCCCAATTCAGTAAACAACAGGGCATACAAATGAAACACTATGAATCATAAAATAAATTTAAATAAAATTTAAGAAAAAAACTTATACTTAGTGAAAAATGATGGAGTTAAAATTATATGGACCCACTAATCCTAATATTGTAATTATGTGTGTATGTGTATTACTTATGAATAAACAGAGTAAGTAAGATTATGGGTAGTTTAATTTTTTTCTTCAGTCTTTTCTGTAGTTTTCAGATATCTGTAATGGTCATATCTGTTTATATAGTTAGAATTTAAAACATCATTACTACAATAAAAGATTTCTGAACTCAAGTAAAAACAACTTAATTCCTTTCCCTCATCTCCCATCACCTCATTTACTGAAATAAGAGTATCTTACTAATCTGCTTAAACTACTGAGATTTCTTTATGTGCTTTCATAGAACCATGAATTTTTTTCTTTATTGAGGGAAAATTTGTATTTAACATAGTATTTCAGGTGTACAACGTAATAATTTTTTTTTAAAAGATTTATTTGAGAGAGAGAGAGAAAGAGAAGGAGAGAGAGAGAGAAGAAGCAGGAGGGAGGCTCAGAGGGAGAAGAGAATCTTAAGCAGACCCCATGCTGAGTGTGGAGCCTGACTTAGGACTTGATCTCACGACCCTGAGATCATGACCTGAGCCAAAACAAGAAGTTGCACACTTAACCAACTGTGCCACCCAGGTGCCCCAATAATTTGATATTTGTATACACTACCAAGTGATAACCACAATACATCTAGTTACCATCTGTCACCATGCAATTGACCCCTTTCACCCATTTTGCCCATCCCCAACTCCTTCTACTCTGATAACCACCAATCTGTTTTCTGTGTCTATGAGTTTTATTTTCTTTATTCATTTGTTTTGTTTTTTAGATTCCACATATAAATGAAGTGATGTGTATTTGTCTTTCTCTGACTTATTTCACTTAGCATAATACCTTCAAGGTCCATGCAAGTTGTCACAAATGGCAATATTTCTTTTTTATGCCTGAATAATATTCCATTATATATAGATTTATACATATATATATATATATACACACACACACACACACATTATTCAGAATTGACTGTGCTGCTGTTCAGTTATCCATCATAGTTGATGGGCCCATGGGCACTTTCCCAGTAATATTCCTACACACACACACACACACACACACACACACACACACACACACTCCCCATCTTCTTTAGCCATTTATCCATCAACAGACACTTAGGTTATTCCAATATTTTTTGCTATTGTAAATAATGCTGCAGTGAACATAGGGGTACACATATGTTTTCAGACTAGTGTTTTTGTTTTCTTTGGATAAATATCCAAAAGTGGACTAATTGATCATATGGTAGTTCTATTTTTAATTTTTAGAGGATTCTCCATACTGTTTTCTGCAATGACTGCACCAATTTACATTCCCACCAACAGTGTACAAGGGTTCCCTTTTCTCTATATCTTCTTCAACACTTGTTATTTCTTTTTGGCAATAGCCTCTCTAACAGATGTGAGGTAATACCACACTGTGGCTTTGATTTGTGTTTCCCTGATAATTAGTGATGTTGAACATCTTTTCATGAGCCTATTGCCATCTGTATGTCTTACTTGAAAAAATGTCTATTTAGATTCTTTGCATATTTTTAAAATATATTGTTTTTTTGCTATTGAATTGTTTGAGTTCTTTATATATGTTGGATATTAACCTTTCATAATTTGCAAGTATTTTCTCCCATTCAGTAGGTTGCTTTTTCATTTTGCTGATGGTTTCCTTTGTTGTGCAGAAGCTTTTTATTTTATTTTTTTAAGATTTATTTATTTATTTTGGAGAGAGAATGAGAGAGCTTGCACACAAGCAGGGGGAGGGGCAAAGGCAGAAGGAGCGAGAGAATCCCCAAGCAGACTCCCTGTTGTGTGGAGCCCAACGTGGGGCTTGATCCCAGGACCTGGAGATCATGACCTGAGCCAAAAATCAAGAGTCCAGTGTTTCACCTACTGAGCCACTTAGGTGCCCCTATGCAGAAGCTTTTTAGTTTGATGTAGTCCTACTTATTTACTTTTGCTTTTGTTGCCTTTGCTTTTGGAGTCAGATTCAAAAATTCAATGCCAGGACTGATATCAAGGAAATTACTACTTAGTTTTCTTCTAGGAGTTTTATAGTTTCAGATCTTATATTCAAGTCTTTAACTCATTTTGAGTTACTTTTTGTGTATGATGCAAGCTAGTGGTCTAGTTTCATTCTTTTGCATGTGCCTGTCCACTTTTCCCAGTATCATTTATTGAAGAGACTGTTCTTTACCCATTGTGTATTCTTGGCTCCTTTATTGTAAATTAATTGGCCATATGTGTGTAGATTTATTCTGGGCTCACTTTACTGTTTTATCGATATAAGTGTCTATTTTTATGCCAATACCATACTGTTTTGATTACTATAGCTTTGTAGTATATTTTGAAATACCTTTAGCTTTGTTCTTCTTTATTAAGCTTGTTTTCCCTATTCAGGGTCTTTTATGGCTCCATACAGTTTTAGAATTATTTGTTCTATTTCTGTGAAAAATGACATTGGAATTTTATAGGGACTGCATTGAATCTGTAGATTGCTTTGGATAGTATGGACATTTTAAGAATATTCTTCCAATCCATGAGAATGGAATATTTTTTCATGTTATTTGTGTCTTCTTCCATTTATTTTATCAGTGTTGTATAGTTTTCAGTATATAGGTCTTTTACTTCCTTGGTTAAATTTATTTCTAGGTATTTTATTCTTTTTGATGCAGTTGTAAATGGTATTACTTTCTTAATTTCTCTTTCTGATAGCTTGTTATTAATGTATAGAAGTAAAACATTTCTGTATATCGATTTTGTATCCTGTAACTGTACTAAATTCATTTATTAGTATTTTGGTGAGGTCTTTGGGGTTTTCTATATAGGCACATGTTATCTGCAGACAGTGACAGTTATACTTCTTCCTTGCAATTTTGATGTGTTTTATTTCCTTTTTTTTTTTTTTTTTTGCCTAATTGCTGTGGCTAGGATTTCCAATACTGTGTTGAATGAAAGTGGTGAGAGTGGGCATCTTTGTCTTTTCCCTGATCTTAAAGGAAAAGCTATTAGTTTTTCACTAGTGTGTATGATGTTAGCAGTGGATTTGTCATATATGGCCTTTATTATATTGAGGTATATTCCCTCTATATTTACTTTGTTGAGAGTTTTTATTATAAATGAATGTTGAATTTTGTCAGATGTTTTTTCTGTATATTTTGAGATGATCATATGATTTTTATCCTACATTTTGTGAATGTGATGTATCATGTTGACTGATTTGTGAATGTTGAACCATCCTAGCATCCCTGGAGTAAGTTTCCCTTGATCATGGTGTGTGACCCTTTTAATGTATTATTGAATTTGGTGCTACTCTTTTGTTGAGGATTTTTGTATGTATGTTCATCAGGGATATTGGCCAGTAATTTTCTTTTTTTTGTGTGTGGTGTTTTTGTCTGGTTTTGGTATTAGGGTAATGCTGGCCTTGTAAAATGAGTTTGGAAGCATTACCTCTTCTTCAGTTTTTTTGAATAGTTTGAGAAGGATAGGTATTAAATCTTTGAATGTCTGGTATAATTCACCAGTGAAGCTGTCTGGTCCTGGAATTTTATTATTGGGAGGTTTTTGATTAGTGATTCAACCTATTCAGATTTTTATTTCTTCATAATTCAATATTAGAAGATTGTATGTTTCTAGAAATGAATCTATATCTTCTAAGTTGTCCAGTTTGTTGAATATAATTGTTCATAGTAGTTCTTTATGATCCTTTGTGTTTCTGTGGTTGGTATAAGTTGTTTTTACTTTTCTTTCATTTCTTATTTATTTGAGCCTTTTATTTATTGGTAAGTATAACTAAAAGTTTGTCAGTTTTGTTTCTTTTCAAAGAACCAAATCTTAATTTCATTGATCTTTTCTATTGTTTTTTTAAGCCTCATTTAATTTCTTTTTGTTTGATCTTTCTTATTTCCTTCTTTCTGCTAACTTTGAGCTTTATTGTTCTTTTTCTTATTCCTTTGGATGTACAGTTAGATTATTTATTTCAGTCTTTGTATGTTTGTTTCTTGAGGTACACCTATATTGCTCTGACCTTTGCTCCTGGAATGGCTTTTCCTGCATCTGATAGATTTTGTATTGTTGTATTGACATTTTCATTTATCTCAAGGTATTATTTGATTTCTTCACTGACCCATTGGTTGTTCAGTAGCATGTTGTTTAATCTCTATGTATTTGTGATTTTTCCAGTCTTTTGTTTGTTTGTTTGTTTTGTAATTGATTTCTAGTTTCATACCATTGTGGTCAGAGAAGATTCTTGATATGATTTCAATCTGTTTAAATGTATTGAGACTTCTTTTGTGGCCTTACATATGGTCTATCCTGGAAAATGTTCCATGTGCACTTGAGAAGAATATATTTTCTGCTGCTTTTGGATGGGATGCTCTGTATATATGTATTAAGTCTATCTGATCTAATGTGTCATTTAAAGCTGATATTTTCTTACTGATTTTCTGTTAGGATGATCTATCCATTGGTGTAAGTGAGGTATCAAAGTCTTCTACTATTATTTTATTGCTGTCAATTTTTCCCTTTAGGTCTGTTAACATATGTTTTATATATTTAGGTGCTCCTCTGTTAGATGCATAAATATTTACAGGTGTTACATCCCTTTGTTGGATTGACCCATTTAACATTGTGTAATAACCTTCTTTGTCTCTTGCTACAATTTTTGTTTTAAAGTACATTTTGTCTCATATAGGTATAGCTACACCAGCTTTCTTTTCAGTTCTATTTGTATGAAATATCTTTTTTTTTAAAAGACTTTATTTATTTGTTTGAGAGACAGAGTGAGTAAGAGAGAAAGAGAGAGCATAAGCAGGGCTTGGGGCAGAGGGAGGGGGAGAAGCAGAATCCCCACTGAGAGTCTGGGGAGCCCAATGTGGGGCTCAATCCTAGGACCTGAGATCATGACCTGAGCAGAAAGCAGATGCCCAACTGACGGAGCCACCCAGATGCCCCTTGTATGGAATATCTTTATGCACTTCACTTTTTGTACTTTCACTTTCAGTCTGTCTGTGTCATTGGTCCAAAGTGAGTCTCTTGTGGGCAACATATAGATGAGGCTTGGTTTTTTGTTGTTGTTGTTGTTTGTTTGTTTGTTTTAAATCTATTCAGCCACTCCCTGTCTTTTGATTGGAGAATGGAGAATTCAGTCTATTTACATTTAAAGTAATTATTGATAGGCATGTACTTGCCATTTTATTGTTTTCTGGCTGTTTTTTTAGTTCCTTTAGCTTTCTTCTTCTCTTGCTTTCTTTCCTTGTTGTTTAATGCCTTTTTTTAGTGTTGTGTTTAGCTTTCTTTTTCATTATCTTTTGTATATCTATTTTAGACTTTCCCATTGTGGTTACCATGAGGTTCAAATATGACAGCCTGTGTATATAACAGTTTATTTTAAGTTGATAACAACTTAAATATGAACACATTCTAAAAACTCTACGTCCACCCCACATGTTTTGTTTTTTATGTCATATTTTACATCTTTTTGTTTTTTATATCTCTTAAATAGTAAGTGTAGTTATAGTTCATTCTACTGCTTTTGTCTTTTATCCTCCTGGTAGCTTTATAAGTGGTTAATCCACTACATTTTCTATATACTTGCCTTTATCAGTGAGATTTTTTACTTTCATATGTTTTCTTGCCTTTTCTTTTCAGTTTAAAAAAAGTCTCTTTAACATTTCTTGTAAGGCTGGTTTAGTGGTGATGAAATCTTAGCTTTTGGTTGTCTGAAAAACTTTTTTATCTCTCTATTCTGAAGGACAACATTTCTGGGTATAGTATTCTTAGTTGGAAGTTTTTTCCTTTTAACACTTTGACTACATCATGCTGTTCACTTCTGGCCTCAATGTTTCTGCTGAAAAATTGGTTTGTAGTCTTATGGGGGTTCCCTTATACATAACAGATATTTTTAAAGATTCTCCGTTTAAAACAAACTGAGGGTTGCTGGAGTGGTGGGGGGGCGGGAGGGAGGGGGTGGCTGGGTCATAGACATTGCGGAGGGTATGTGCTATGATGAGCGCTGTGAATTGTGCAAGACTTTTGAATCACAGATCTGTACCTCTGAAACAAATAATGCAATATATGTTAAGAAAAAAAAAAAGAAGAAGATAGCAGAAGGGGAAGAATGAAGGGGGGGAAATCGGAGGGGGAGACGAACCATGAGAGATGATGGACTCTGAAAAACAAAGTGAGGGTTCTAGAGGGGAGGGGGGTGGGGGGATGGGTTAGCCTGGTGATGGGTATTAAAGAGGGCACGTTCTGCGTGGAGCACTGGGTGTTATGCACAAACAATGAATCATGGAACACTACATTAAAAAACTAATGATGTAATGTATGATGATTAACATAACAATAAAAAGATTCTCCCTTTATCTTTGACTTTTGATATTTAATTATAACATGTTTTGGTATGGATCTCGTTGAGTTCATCATATTTGGAATGCTTTTTGCTTTCTGGACCTTGATGTCTATTTCCTTCCCCAGGTCAGGGAATTTTTCAGCCATTATTTCTTCATATAAGTTTTCTGCATTTTTCACTCTTTCTTCTCCTTCTGGGACCCTTGTGATGTGAATGTTATTCCACATGATGTTGTCCTATTGGTCCCTTAAGCTATCATTACTTCTTAAAATTCCTTTTTCTTCTTGTTGCTTTGTTGCTGCTCTTACACTGGACTGTCTTCCTGGTCACTGGCCTATTCTTCTGCTTCATCTAGTCTGCTGATGAACCCCTGTAGTGTAGTTTTCATTTCAGTTGTTGTGTTCTTCTGCTCTTTGACTTCTGTTTGGTACTTTCATATATTTTCTATTTCCTTGCTGAAGTTCTCAGTGTATTTATCTATTCTTCTGAGTTCGGTGAGCATCTTTAAGATTATTACTTTGAACTCTTTATCAGGTAGATTACTTATCTTTCTTTCATTTGATCTTTTTCTGAGGTTTTTGTCTTATCCTTTCATTTGGAACACATTCCTCTGTCTCCTCATTTTGTTTGACTTTGTGTGTTTGTTTCTCTGTGTTAGGAAAAGCAGCTTTCTCTCTCATTCTTGAAGGAGTGGCCTTGTGTAGGAGATGAAACTTATTGTTAAGCCTTGCAATAGGTCTTTGTTGTCTCTCAAACCTTTGTGATTGTCTGAGTAGCCTAATTTATTCTTGATTGATCCCAGTTGTTGAGGGTTTGCCAAGACCTGCCATGTTTCAAAGGAGTGGTCTAAGTCAACACCTAGTTCCAGGATGATTGGGAGCCAGATCTTCAGGCAGCAGCTTTTAAAGTATGCAAGTGTATACATTCCTATGGGAACACAATTGTAAATTCTGCTAACCTCCAGACCAGGAATCTGGAGGTGTCCCGTGGGTGATAGTTGCAAAAATCAGGACTTAGAGATGAATTTATAAGCTCCATTTTGAGAGGTACCAGTGAGCTGGTGGTGAGGACAGGGGAGAGCTCAAAGATGATGTCTCCCTACTGTGTTCCCTGAGAATGCCTCTGTAGCCTCTAGATGTGTGGCAAACCTGAAGCCTGTTCCTTAAGTTGAAGCTCCAGGACAAGTAGGTGGGCCTTTTTTTCACAGGCAGACTTAGGGGTGTGTTTTAGTCTCCTGTCTTTGCAGTACCCTGGGTGTGGTAACCTGTCCAGAACTGTCTTTCAGTTGTTATAGTCCCATAGAGCCCAGAAACACAAACAACTCTAGCTACGAGGGCCAGGTGATCAAGGGGTATCCTCTGTGTGTTCTGTGCTTCACTACTGGCTTTAGTGAGGTGACAGCAGAGAGATGAGGGCAGGGCATATCCTTGGCTTTAGTGAAAGAGCACTTGGGGTGGGACACATTCACAGCTTTAGCTAGGCCAAGGAAGAGCACTGGGGTGGGGCATGCTTGCATCTTTAGCAAGTCTGTGTTTACATGTGCCTGCCTTTGCTAGCAAGGTAGAGAGAGGGTATAAATGGCATTTGCCAGTGCCGCTGTCCCCAAAGAAAGTCCCATCTGGTCCTTGTCCCTTTGGTAGATGGTTTAAGTGAATCTCCTTCATCCAGACACCTCTCAAACTACTGCCTTTGCAGTGGGTCCTGGGATGAGTGTAGCTGTGTGTGAGTCTCTCAAAAGGAATATCTCAGATCTCCACAGTCCCTTGAATTGCATGGATATAAAGCCCTATTGGTTTCCAAAGCCAGACATTTTTGAGGCCTTGTCTCTCCAGTGAAGGTACCAAGGTTGAGCTGCCTGATGTGAGGTACAAACCTCTCATTCCTTAGCATGAAGCTCTGGACCTTTGAGATCCCTCCCATTGTGGGTTGCTGCACTGAGAGTAGGGTTTTTGTTGAGACCGTCTCTGCCTCACCTACCCATCTCAATGTGACCCTTTTATCCCTTGTTGTAGAGGAGCTGTTCAGCTAGACTTCAGTTCTTTTTCAGTGGGAATTATTCCTTATATAGCTGTATGTATTTGGTGTATCCATGGGAAAAGGTGAGTTCAAGGTTTTACTATGTTGCCATCTTGGACTGCCTCCTAGGGATTTCCCATGGATTCTTTATAATACAGAAAACCATTTGTTCTGAGTCTTGAAATAGAAATGAAAATGAGGAAGTGGACAAAGATTATAAAATGTTTACAAGGCTAATACTATTGTACCAATTTAGCCCCTAACTACTTTTCAATGATAAAATATCTGGAAAATGTATGAACTTTTTGATCTGTATGAGCCATACTCATGCAATCTAGCATTCTGATTAAAATCTGGGAAAAGAATAGGGCACAGTTCATCACCAACAAGAACCAAATATTTCCCATAGAGAGTGAGGAGTATTTCTGGCATCCAGAGGTTGGTGTTACAGGCAATGACATCTTTCCTCCTGTGAACTTTTTATTTTTTTCCTGTTCCTTCCCATGAATACTACTTTATCTCACACGTATGCTTAATTTGACAAATTGAATTTCATGCTGTGTCTTTTGAATCTACATCAGCAAGTTGAATTTCTCCTGATTGTTCTCATTCTTCAACATATAGTAAAAAGCATAATGAGGTCATTAAAAAAGGAAGTGTCTCTCCTACTGAAGAGATAATATCTCATAGCATAACTTGTGCTCGCGGGATGTTAGAAACCTCTTCAGAATAGGGATGAGGATGGAGAGGGATGCAGGGGTTAAAAGGAAGAGAGTTCTATTCTGCCTAACAATGGAAATGGGAAGAATACAAGGATGAAGTAGTTGCTGATCTCATCTGGCTACACAGGAGTGGGTACCTCACTGTTTTGCAATTGGGTGAAATGGGGATCTAACCCATTGTAAGGAATTATTTTATGAAAATGGGAGTTAAAGTGGGAAGATATCTGCCATCCTCAGCTTTTGATCCCAGACACCTCTGACCTTGACTTACTCCTTAAGGAGACCAGAATAAGTCTTTCCTCATGAGAAAACTCTTTTCTAGTAATTTCTGATTCTTTAAAGAATTATTTTGTCCTCTTGTGGTATTCATTTCTCAAAGACCTTTTTGAGAAGCATTTGGTATTATTAAAAACTCATTGCTGGACTCCTCTTTTTTCCAGAAAGTTATGATTCTTATTGATTTTACTGCTGCAACTGGATTGATTTTAAAAATCAAAATGTCTTCTGGTTAATGCAAAGGCTAACAATGATGAGTAAATGTAATGATTTTTTTTTTTAGCAGATTGTCCTATACACAATGGTCCTGTATGCCATTAAATCTCTAATATTAAAGGCAAGTGATGTTATAGTTAATAATAACTATTATTAGGTGGGCTGTCTGTCTTTTTCATCCATATTCCATTGTTAGGTTTTTAAAACAAAAATAAAGGCAATCTCTGAGAGAATATACAAGAAGATCCTTCTCTCTGGTCTTAGTTACTTCTAATTTAAGTGTAAGTTTCTTTGTTGTCTGTAGCCTATCAAGAAAAGTCATCTCATTTCCATTTGTTCCATCCCAACTCACAATAAGTGTTGGAGTATTAAGCATGTCTCTCTTGCAACTACAGTAGGATTTTGGGAAGGTATATCCCATCTCATGCTTTAAATGATGATGTGGGCTCTGAAGTTAACATCTCACTGACCTTTAGATACTTTCGTGAAGCATATGAACAGTGGCTCAGGATGGTGAGTTTTATACTCACTGGATCATAGAAATTTGAATGATGGTTGTTTCAACTGAGTTGGAAATAGAACGACAATCTATTTTAAGTAGTTGTACTCCTTCCATCATTACCAGCTCCCATACCAAAATCATTTGTGATTTTATTCCGTATTTTGATTTTTTTCTCATGTATTGTGCAACAGTAAGTTTTAGGCTTAGCTAGAGGTTCCTACCCCCTTTCCCTTTTATTGTTTAAATACCATTAAAATTTTTTTTTGAATCCTCATGTTTTCCTCTCTGAAGTTTTGTTGTTGTTTACGCTTTGCAGGGGTGCCCTTTGGTATTTTTTTCACAATATGTCTATAAATATTCTTGGTCCTATGCATCCTTATGTATATTTTCATTTTGTTCTTATTCTCAAATACTAGTTTTAAGTTTTCTCAGAACATTGAATATGTGATTCATAATTTTCTGAAGACTAGTGTTACTGATCAAAGTTCTGATGCCAATTTGATTTTTCCATGCCAGTAGATAAATTTTTATTCTTTCTCCCGGGAAGCTGCTGACTTTTTCTCTTCTATTTAGATTCTTGAAAATTCACCTCAGTGTGGGTTTCTTTTGCACTAATGCTATATTCAATCATTAGATGTGGATTTTTATTCATATATAGGTTTTAACTTTATTTTTTACTATTCCTTTCTTTCTATTCTTTTTGTCTTTTCATTCTGAAACTCATAATTGATGGGCCTCGAAACTTCTGGATCTAACCTCTTTGTGTCTCAGCTTTTCTGTCCCATTTATCTTTTCACTGGGCCTGCCTCTGCTTATCATGTGGAGGGAGGTGGTACGGAGCTCAGTGGGTGCTGAGAATTAGTGTAAGAGCTCTTGGTGCCTCCAGAACTGTGCTGCTTCTTTGGTGCTTGGACCTTCTCCCAGATCTGAACTGGTATTTCACAGAACAGTCTTATAGGCAGGTAGAAGTGCTTTTTGCTTTACTGTCTTTTTAGAGACTGCTCTTGTCTTTCATCGCCCATATATACTGTGAGCCCTCTCTGGACAGATGATCCATGGGCTTTCAGGAAGCAGTTCTCAGGGCATCAGTGTGGGGGCAGTAGACAGTGCTCTCATCTGCTCTGCAGAGTGATGAAGAGTGAGCCCAGTGAACTGAAATACTTCATTGGACATCTGATATCTTAGGTCTATTTTTTTTTCCTCTGCTTTTTTCTATTAGCCTTGTTTCTTTTGCATTCTATCCTTAAGGAATTTTTTAAATTTCAAAGATATGAATAACATTGGTTCTTGTTTCCCTGTGATGTTACAGGGCCTTTGTTTTTATAGTTTTTTCTTTTTTTTTAAATTTTAAAGAGATTTTTAATTTTGAGAAGATACAGACATTTGGGTTCATTTCATTTCATTTAATGTAGACCATTAAAAAGTCCAAGATAACAGGCTGAATGCCCAATGAGATTTTCCAGCCTGTTCAGAAGGCAGATCCATGGTTGAGGATTTGCCCCCAGCACAATCAAGGATGATCTCTCTCCTAGGAGTTTCCTTCTCAATCTGCTACAAAGCTCAGTAGCTCTCCTGGGATAAACGGGGAAGTAAAGTCTTAATAGGGTGTGTATATTTTTTAAATTATTAATACTAATTGATAAAATTTCTCCCTGTCTTTACCCCTTTCTGAATGTACCTAGTTTTTTCTAGGGAAACAGAGAAAGGATTGTGGAGAGACAGAGTAAGTCTAAAAATAAATCAAGAGCTCTGCTTCAGGATCTCAGCGGTTGTTTTCAGAATACACATTAGCAATTTATCTGGTGATAGGAAGGCCCTGGGAAAGGAGTAGGATTTACACCTGACATGAAATATGGAACAGGCCTTCTGTATAGGCCTTGCTTTCCTGGTAGGTAGATTCATACCAAATCCCACATTATGATCATAGGAGTGTTTGCTAAGCATGCAGTTAGGGCAAAAGAATTGGTTTATAAATAATATTTTAATCTGTATGTAACATGTGTCATAGATAATAGTTTCATGGAACACTAGTAGCTATTTGGTTTTGGGAGTCAGGGCATCCACATGGCTAAGTTTGAAAAATTTTTGGTTAACCAAGTTAACAAGTTTTCTTAGCCAGAAATTCTCCTAGAGCTCATAATATGCTGATTTCCATTATCAATCCATAAGTAGACTATATAGCATACAGTGTTTTTTAAAGTTACTAGATGATGAATTTTTTTGTTTGTTTTTTTTTTGTTTTAACGAAATGATTTGTGCTCCAGGGAATACAGTTTAGGGAACATTGGGAACCGTAGTGAATTGCTCTTTTCCACATGAGAAGCTTTTTTCTGCCCAGTGAATCAGTACCAGTTGATTAGAGTCAGAGCACCATTTCTCCTAGATATTATAGAATAATATTTATAAATCCCCATTCTCCCATTCCTGTTTCCTGTTTTAGATTTGATGCAAATTATCAGCCTGCTGTGTGTATATGACATTATATCATTCTTTTCCATTCCAATATACTTTTATAACCACAAAATTTTCAAGTTGACAAATTATTCCTCATTGCTTTTCTTCTTGGTTTAACTGTCTTGTGTGTACTCAAGGAGTTACACTAATCTAATCAGCCTAAATCACAATGTAGAATAGTGACAGTTAATTCTTACCAAGATGGTGAGTTTCTGCTAACTTATATCTCCAAGGCCTTCTGTAAACCAGTATTTAGGTTTGGAGGTTTATAGCATTGGGTAGGGAGGTGTAAAACCTTTTGGCAACTGACCACATTGTTCATCTACAACATAAAGTGTCACCTAACATAAATACACAGCTCTTACTTTTGAAATTCTGTTTTACATTCTACCCAGGGATTGTCTAAAATGGATTTTAATGGTTTTCTTTTTTTAAACAATCTTCAGATGGAGAAACTTACTGAATTCTCTAAATAAAGATCAGTCTCACCTGCCCTGACAACCTTTGGCAATCTTGTCTCTACCCCTGTGTGGCAGAAATCGTCATTCCCTGTTTACAGCGGGGCTCCAAAAATGATAGCAGTTTCCTTGTGCACATCAATTTCTCCTTGCGGATGGGCAGTCTTTGCTATAATCAGATATGTCAGCTCTTTGCAAAAGAACTGAAAAGTGGCCTTACTCATGTGGAAATAGCATCTCCTCTCGTTGTCACTCCCTTTTAGCAGCACGGCCCCAGGCTGCCAATGCAGTGTCCTGTGTCATGCTGCTACAGTGGGCTGGGTCCCTGCCTGAGGAAAAGTGGGCCACTTTGCTCACATTTGGGGAATTCATGATTTACCCAGTGTTCTCTCTCTCTTGATTGACTTTCAGAAAATGAGGTTGCCAAGTCCTGGGTATTTTAGCCTGTCTGTAACTAGTACATATTCTCGCATCATAATTGACACAATGAAGGCCAATTAATGAAAATAGTCCAGGTATTGGTAATGTATCCATTTCAATCTTTTTTGTACTGTGAAAAACATGGTACCATGTTGTACTGAATTATTATCCTGTCTCTATCATTCCACTTAGATATTGTACCAAATGACAGAAGTAAGATTTGTAAAAAAGAAATTCAAAATATATCTCAAGCAGTCACTCTTTCTAACATTAGATGCCAGCTAATTGATTTTTAAGTTTTTACTTTTCAGCTCCATTACACTTTATAACTCAGCATATTTTTGTACTCTCTCACATTTTGTAGAGACAGGGTATCAGATTACTAGCTTTTAGCAGAACTGTTCAGTATATCAATTCCTGTTAACACAGCTGTTAAATATTGAGATCATGCTGCATGTTAAATGAAATCGATTTTCAAAGTAAATTAAATCCCTGAATGAATGTGGGTGTATCTTTCCACATGAAGGAAGAAATGTTAAGAGACTTGCATATACAAGCAGATCTTGAGGAAATAAACTGAATTGTTTATGGAACAGTCATATTAGGATGCAACAATCCTATCTTTCTCTGTGCCTTAAAAAGTAAAATGTATTTAGTGCAAGTTCAAACATGGAAGAGAAAAATACAGGTTTTGAAAATATGGTTTTTATCTAGCAGTTGGTCAGTTGTCTTTGCTTTTAAAACAAAGACATCTGCCTTGGTCTGGAGTTCAATGCAGTTAGGTTTCTCATTCATTTCTTCAACCAGGAGAAAAAAATGAAGTTTGACTAGGTCATGTCTAAAGCGGATATTACACTTTAATTAGCTAGCTTTGGCTATAGTTGCTGGGTTGACAGGAGTCACATACAACTTTTTAAATACTGAATGCTGTAGTCTTCTATTAAATCTTCATTGCCTATTGCACTCCTAAAAAGTAGGTTTTAACCTCAGATCCCCTAGTTCTTTCCTCTTTCTCCAATTTTCTTTTCTATGTAGGGAAAACCAAAAGTAAGAAAACCCTTAAGGAGTGTGAATGAACAGAATACCTACCTCCCCAGTTTTCTATTTTAGTATGGCAAGAAGTCTAATGAGTATGTATTATATAGATCATATATTGTAGAATATATAAAAACATCATATATAATTCATATTTAACCAGACTTCACAAAAAATATTTTGAGACTTTTTTGTACTCCATAATATTGTGAAATGTAAGGTGAATACCTATCTCTCAGCACATACTTTGTCTTGTTGCTTCAAGATAATGTTAGGTAATCCAGAGAAGTGGGACAAGTAGAAAAGAAGACACAGGGAGGGCCTTCATGTACCTTGTTACCTGGTTTTTGAGAGATAAAACTTACTAAGATAAAAATCATTGTAAATCCTTCAATCTTTTCATGGGGGAAAACTATATGAGAGATTATTCTGAGTGATTCTAAATGCAGAATATAATAAAAGTTGAGACAACTTGAGGACTTAAGGTGAAGTGATCAGAGCCAGGAGAGTTAACCGAGGGATCGTGGAGGAGACAGAGTTGCTGATAAAAAGGAAAATTGGAAGGTGGACATAATTGTTTTTTTCAGTGAGGGGAATGATCTAGAGGAGGGGTTGGCAAATTATGACTTGTGGGCTAAATCTGGCATGTGGACAATTTTTGTCTGACTGCTAGTTAAGGATAGTTTTACATATGTATGTATGTACTTAACAATTTTTGTTTTTTAAATAGAGTTGACATACAATGTTACAGTAGTTTCAGAGGTACAACATAATGATTCAACAATTCCATGCATTTACTCAGTGTTCAAGCATGGTAAATGTAGTTACCATCTGTCACCATACAACATGATTGTTACATACATACAATATTTGACTATAGTGTATATGCTGTACTTTTCACCTCTGTGACATTTATTTTATAACTAGAAGTTTGTACCTCTCAGTCCTCTTCACCGATTTCACCCGCCCTCCATCTGCCTCCCCTCTGATGATCATCACTTTGTTCTCTGTATTTATGAGTCTGTTTCTGTCTTTTTGCTTTGTTTTTTAGATTCCACATATAAATGAAATCATATGATGTTTGTCTTCATCTGTCTGACATTTCATTTAGTGTAATACTAGTTTATATAACATAGTAATAGTTAAGGATAGTTTTTAATTTTTAAAGCATTGTAAAATACAAAGAGGAATATGAAATAGAGACAGTATGGCTCAGAGCCCCAAATATGTATTATCTGGGTCTTAACAGAACAAGGTTGTTGACCTTTGATCTAGAGTAGTCCTCTTCAAACTTTGTATAACAATGGGAATATACCACACCTGTACTGATCAGTGCTGTGGTCAGGAGCCACATGTGACTACTGAGCACTTGAAATGTGGCTAGTGTGACTGAGGAACTGAATTTTTAGTTTTATTTCACTTTAATTTAAAGTTAAATAGCCACAGGTGGCTGGTGGCTATCATATTGTACAGCACAGTTCTGGCCAACTGTGAAGATACCATTTTATATAAAAAAAAGGTTCTAGACTAGTTCTTATTCCATACCTCAGGTTTGCTGCTCTCTGTGATGCTATCTCTGAAGCAAGCGGAGAGTGACAGGGCACTCAACCAAGAGTAAGGGGTAATATTTGGAAGCTTGAAAAGTTTTGGCAGCAGGAGGTAGCAGGAGGACAACTCTATGGAGAGTTCCCATACCAGAAATACAGATTAAATTCTCACTGAGATCGCCAGAATCCATCTATTTCCAAAACATATGGTAAGAATCCAGAATTAGAGATCCTTTCTGGAGGAATGGAAAGTAGGTGAGTGTATAGAATGCAGCATGGAGGTGATTGTAATGTCAGATGGGATGAATCAAGTAGAGGACTTTGTCATGCAAGAATGCCAGAAACTTGCTTCATATCTTCAGAAGTAAGACTGACAGAGAGAAAATGGATGAATAGACCTTTTTAAGACAGCTAAGGAATAGAGAAGTGTTCCTTCTTTCCAGAGCACCAGTGTTCTGGAGGGAGGAGGTACTATGGAATGGGGAAGTTTCAGTGTCTAAGAGACTCTGGCATAGGATATCCACATGGATTTTAGAGGTGAGTGGGTACAGCAGGTACCTTGAAACCTCTATCCCATTCCTTCATGGAATAAGGGTAGGATTTCCAGACAAAATACAGTGTAACCAGTTAAATTTGAGTTTCAAAAAAGTAGCAAATATTTTAAAAATATAAGTATATCTAAAATAGTATATGGTACATGCTTATACTAAAGATGTATTGTTTATCTAAAATTCAAATTTAACTAGACATCCTATATTTTTATTTGCTAAATCTGGCAACACAAGGTAAGAGCCATTGATACTGCCTGCTGACCTTCTTACTGGTTCCATGAAAGGGTGGGGTCACTTACTGGAGGCTCCATGCAAATGTCTGGAATCAGGCTGGGGTCAACACTTATTAGACATATGCTTTTGGCCACATCACCTAAACTCTCTTAGTCTTCTGTTCTCGTTAGTGTGGAGAAAAGAAATTCACTCATTGATAGTTATCTTTGTTCTACCTTGAATAGCAGAATGTTGGAACTACAACTACTTTAGATATTTTCTATCTAATCCTCTTTTTATAGAAGAGAAGCAGGCCTAAAAAAGCAAGGTGACTTTTCCAGGAACCCAGATTTCTTCCTGTGATGACATGACCATTCCTGGAATCTGCGTATCTTGCTGCTCTGTTCAATGCTTTTTTTTTTCCCCTCTACACTGTCTTCTATTTTCAAAGACTATAGGAAATAAAGTACATTAAAGTTCATTGTAAATTTTAATATACAAAATATAAATGTGTAGAATGATTGTTTCTAGGCTGATGTCAGAGCATGGAAATTACTTCCTTACTTATGCTGATTCAAAGTCCTTCTTCTGGAAAAATGTTTGGGTATCAGCTCCTCAGGAATCTAGAGTCTTGACCTTTTTGGATTGTCTCTGGAAAGCACAACTGATAAATTAAAAACAAAGTTATCAGAAAAAACTCCTAAAACCCCCAAAGTTATCAATACAAGTTACCAGTTCTAGATCTTTTGAAATCTGTTCCCCATGGAAAACAAACAAAGCCATTTGATAAAGGTAAATATCCTTAGATGCACACAAACCGGGCTTTTGCAATTCATTGTTGACAACTCAGGTTAGCTGTAGAACTTGTATATTGCTTTGTGCCTTGCTGGAGACGGATCCTTATTGCAAGGCAAGTCACATCCCTGCCAACATTTATAGCTGCTCTGTCACTGTGGCAGTGACAGGCTGACATCTCCCAGATGCCTAGATTATTTTCCCCTCAGTGTTTTAATAAACAGTTGGGGTGAAGGTGGAGGAATGAGGTAAAATAATATCATTGTCCAGGCAGTTAATGCTAAAAAAACATTTAGATAAAGGAGGACCTGACTTGAACATGGAAAGAGATAACCAAAGGCCATGTTTAAGATGCAAAATCTAAGAACTCTTTAGAGGCCCCTCCTTAGAGGAGAGAGATTTGATCCTCCTTTGTGCCATTGCCATGGATAATACCCTCTTTTTCCTATAATTGACTCATTTTGGCTCAGTTAAGAGTTTGGGAAATTTTAATCTTATATCGAGATATATAACTGCTGGGTGGTACAACTGGTTCATTGTCTTTTGAACGCATTTAAGATTTCCTCCTCACAAATGATTCTGTGGGAGTTGGGTTTATTTTTATATTGCTAAATGTTGTATTACATATGTAAATGAAATTTCGCTTGAGGAAATTAGAATGGAAATATTTTAAGATATGTAAAGCTTTTAATCCAACAAATTATTTTGGAAATAAAAGGATTTTTCTTCCTGTGTGCTTATTGTTTGCTCAAAATTATATGTGCCATACGTAAATATCATGAATATACTCACAGGACTTAACACAGTCTAAAAATTCTTCATTTCTTATAAAATTTTTAAAACACTCAATCCCCTCATGTTCTCTTGCATGTAACAAAATATTTTGTACTTCCACAGAAATCTAGAATCTAGTTTTCATCTCCATTGCCTTTTAGTGGTATCTAGTCCTTTAGAATTATCAAGTAGATTATATATTGCTTTTCTTTACCCTGTAACAGCAGAAGAACAGCTGTCAATTTACAAATTAAATGTACATGCCTTTTCTTTTTTTAAACCAAGCCCAGCTGATAGTGACTGCTAAGGATTTACTTTTCTGAACCCGAGTTAGAAAGAGGCTCCTGGACTTCTTAGCTGTGCCATTGAGGTTACCTTCTTTACAGCATACATTATACACATATACAATATACACATAAATTACTATGCTTCAATCTGATATAGTAATAGTTCGGGCTATATCACTTTGGGTTTATGGCTATGAACATCTATTCTGTGCTAATCATTGTACTGAGAGACATTATTTGAATTAATGAGATGCTTGCTTACTTAAACCAGTCTTTCAAGTCTGATACCTTTGGAAATTCTCTAACTCTTGAGTTGGTGGACAGGATTAGTATCAGTATTAGTGCCTTGGAAACTTGGGAAAGCGTGCAGATTAGAAATTTGTTAGGAAGGAGTAAGATATTCCTCATCTTTTAAGTATAGTGTGAATGGTGTTCTTTTTTGGTGTATGTTTTTATGATTTATCCCCTTCTCCTCTTTCCCCTCTGCCATCCACATTTTAACTATTCTCTGGGATCATTGCAAGAGCATTTTTTTAAAAGATTTGTTTATTTATTTTAGGCAGAGTGAGAGAGTGGGGGGAGGGGCAGAGGGAGAGGGAGAGAGAGAATCCTCAAGCCTACTCCCTGCTGAGTGTAGAGCCTGACACAGGGCTCCATCTTAGGACCCTGAGACCCTGACCTGAGCAGAAACCAAGAGTCTGACACTTAACCTACTGAACCACCCAGGTGCCCCGCAAGATCATTCTAATTAAACTTCCGTCTCTCTTCAGGATCCACACCCATAAAATCAATTAAGCAAATAAAGAATCATTCCTTATCCTTTCTCTGAATTAAGATGCAAGTTTTCTTTTTTTTGTTTTAGATGTAAGTTTTCTTATGATTGATTCTTCCCAGGACTTAAGAAGCATTCATCCCAGATTTTTTTCAGAAGCAAATGAACTAAAATTAACTTATAATCAAAAAGCATTTAACAGAATACCATAGAAAATTCCTGAGTTTCATGGAGTACTGATTTTTAAAATTGTGCTCCACAAACCTCCATAGAAGGGCTCCTTGCAAACTGATATGAACATGCTGGGTGTTTTATCTGAAACTGCCCCCATCTTTAGTAGAGATTGTGTTTCCACAGACAGAAAATGGAATCACTTATAGCACCAAGGTTGCAAAACTCTGCAGTAGATGAGTGGTAGTATAGACACTGTGTCTTTATTTTGTGGCTACAGAAACTAAGATTTGGTGTTATTAATGTAAGCTCTTAAAACGAGGGGAAAAGCTCCTATATAGTGATGACTAATGCCTTGTAAAGAGTCATTTTGGCACAATGATGATGTGTTTTTCCCTTGAAGTATTTTTAAGTTTCTTAGCTGGTAGGTAACTGTGTCAGAAAAGTTGCATTTGATTTGACTTGTAAAAGAACTTAAAACAGTTCATTATTTTTGTTCCATTTTCAAAAGAAACCTCCAATTTTCATGTCTTCAATGAAAGTGATTTCACCACAGTTAATTATTTAGAATTGTACCACAAGCTGAAGAGTCTCCCAAGGGAACTCCTCAAGTTAGTCTAGTCTGCTCAGCTGTCTCATTCTCAAACCACTACCCAAATCTCTTTATCTCTTCAGATTTCTTTTGCATCTGTCCTCTTTCCTCTATCATCACTGCACCCATGCTCGCAAGGCCCCACTCTTGTTTTGGCTGGATGGTGCAAGAGGCCTATCATTCTTCTTGTCTTGGCTCTTCCCACACTCCCATTTATTCCCCATATTATGACCATGGTGATTTTTCTAAAACACAAATGTGAGCCCTTCGTTCTAGCCCGTACAGTCCTCCCCTTCTCCCTGCAGCCCTTGATCTTAAGTTGACACTCCTCAGAATGCCATTCAAGGTTCCACAGCTTCATTCTCCAGCTTATCTCTGCAGCTGCATCTTTCTCTGTTTATTCCCTCACACTGAGATGTAACATTTTTGAACTGTTTATAGTTTCAAGGTTCTATCCTATATCTGTGCTTTATCTCAGGATACTCCCTCTTTCTGAAGCACTCATCCCCAGCAATTTGGTCTCATACCCGCATTGACATCTATTCACCTTTCCAAACCCTCCTACAGAAGAGATTAATCACTCTCTCTTCTGAACGGCGGCCCCCTCTTACTTGGGGTTCTGAAGTCAGACTAGCTGGGTTCAAATCCTAATACCATCTTTTAGTAGCTGTGTTACCTTGGGTAAGTTGTTTCCTTTCCCTGTGCCTCACGTGAGGCCTCTTATTTAAAATAATAATAATGTCTCTATCATTGGGTAGTTATCAGAATACAATAAAAAATAAGACAGAAGAACACTTGTTATACAGTATGGGCTCAATAAATATAACTACAGTTACTATTATTATTTTTGTTAATTATTAACTTCTATATTCAATTATCATACTTCACACTGGATTATAATATTTCTTTACACTCCAGTACCTCTGTAACATTTAATGAGGATTTTGAGGATAAACACAGCATTCTGTTCATCTCTATATGAGGTATTATGTTATAAAGGTGTTATAAGGCCAAGAACATATTAGACAGTAGGTCTGAAGTGCTTTAAAATGAACAAAATACTGTGTAAGTATACAGTAATATCATTCTACCATGAGAAAGAAAGCATGAGGAAAATTCAAAATTAGAGAGGACGTAAAATGGTTTTAAAAGTGATATTGGTTTCAATTTTAAGATGTGCCTTGTTTAGGCTAACATCAAAATATGATTACATTTGCAAGTTAAGTCCCTCTAACGGTAGAAAAACAGAGTGTTCCGATGAGTAACTTAGTTAAAAATAAAATAAGAAATCCATAACTTAACATTTTTTTGTTGGGTAACACACAAAGTTGGTCAACTCTCATGAGGAACTCCAACTATTGAATATGGTGCCTACATTGCACCCCTAAATACCTGACCCCCTACATCCCTTCTACCAGGGCCACACTCCTGGTGTCATTGGTGCATTGAATCCATTGTCCCATAAGTCTGTATATATAAACCTGTGGGATTATTCCCCCAAGACCCATACCCCCTTGTAAGTTTCCATCTTCCTACATGACCTCCCAGAAGCTGGGAAGGTTCTGGTAGTAACCAACAGCCCCACTTTTTCTTTTTCCTTTTTTTTTTTTTTTTAATATTTTATTTATTTATTTGTTAGAGAGAGAAGGAGAGAGAGAGCACAAGCACGGGGAGCTGCAGACAGAGGGAGAGACAGGCTCCCTGCTGAGCAAGGAGCCAGATGCGGGACTTGATCCCAGGACCCTGGGATCATTACCTGAACCAACCGACTGAGCCACCCAGGCGTCCCCAGGCCCCACTTTTTCATTGCCTTTCTTTCCAACCATGAATTTATAGGCTGTACTTGAAATGGAGTTGTTTGGTGGCAGGAACCACATGTAGAATTCTAAATAACTGAGTTTAAAATGATCTTTTTAAGGTGATTTGCAAGTTGAGCACAGTCAAGCTTACTAAATTCATGTAAACCAATAATTGAGAATAGACTGTACATTTCTTCACACTTTACATTTTTATATAAGCACATAAAAATCAGAGGGACATAGCTTCTTCTTCCAACACGGTTTTGCAAACTTTCTGCATTGTCCTTGGAAAAACGTAAAGATATTTAAATGGTTGACTCAGCTAAAATTCTGTTTGACAAGACAGGAGGAAGAGACATGGGGTTAGGGATTAAAATTAAACTGACACAATCATAAGCAGCAACCATGAAACTACAGAGGTCATGCTTACTACTCTGAGCTGCTATATACCTCAGTTCACATGTATCAGTGGTCCTTTCTGAGACTTAAAGTCGTCAGAGACTATGGGATTGAGAATAAAGTCACATCCTACTTAAGATGAAGCTTTTTATAAGTGCATTAAAGATGGGTTGTAGGGAGAATGGCTGTATGCAGCAGCTCTAAGAATAAATGTTTATTGAATAATTTATGAAACTAATATTGGTGGGATTATTTGATTTTTGTGAAAATCAAAGACTTTATAATAGTAATTATAATAATATGATAATAATAATAGCAATGAAAATAAGAAAAATAACATCCTCACAGGGTTTTGATATCATATACATTTTTTTTCTGTAACTCCAAGAAGAGTTAGTGATGTGCATGCAATTTTATCAAGTTAAATTAGAAAAACAAAAAAACCTGAAAATTTGCTATTGGCCTGTGGCACATTCCTGAATTTCATGCTGTTTTTGGACTTTGCCCCAGGGAAAGAGATATATTATTTTGGATGTGAAAGGCTGTCCATTGCATTAGTTGTGTCAGGGTTGCAGAGACAGGTTTTAAACTGGCCAGTGGGAAATGTTTCAGATATAGTGGACCTTGTTTCATAATCAATTGCTGCAATTTTCTGCTTCTATAATAATAGGAAGTTCCAATATGGATATGAAGCAAATGATAAGAATAGATAAAAAAGAGACTCCTGTTGACAGTAAGTACAAGACAACATATGATATTGGGGGTGCACATACCACATGGCTGGTTAATCTTCAAAGCTCATTTCATGTCAGAAAACAGAGCCAAGTGAGAACTGCCTCTTCCAAATCCAGACAGCCACACGAAAGCCAACAATCAAATGCAATATTATCTCATTAAGCAAAGCTGTTTCCTCCTGATCAATCTTCTTGAATAAAATAAAATGATGTTCAATTTTTTAAAAAAATGTAAGATTGGTGAAATTCAAGAAAGCTGTTGGCATACATTCAGCCCACACCATACCGTTGCTTCCCCAGCATGAGCTGTTTTTCAGGAAAAACAGCAATTGACACTAATTAATACTAATTACTCATCTTGCTCTTATTCTTTGAGTTTTTCTGCCCTTTCCAATATGTACTGTTCAAGTTAAATACTTGCTTGAGGACTGGAGAATGTTTTCAGCTCAACCCTTACACATGCTATTTTATTGTAATCTGGAGGAAGAACAAATGGATATGTCAGATAAGAGTAGAGATGTGCTTAGACCCCAAGGGAGGTTATAAACTTCTGAGAGATTTAATGTTTTATTATAGGATTTATTCCAACAATACTTTTTATGTCTGTATAGTTATTACAAGTAGGTGAGACAACACTGAATCTATTATTGCTACTGTTCTTGGTACTATCGTATTGTTATTGGTAGTATCCTTATAGTATCTTTACTATGTGGTACTCTCTGTATTTAAAAACCATCAATGACTCTTTAATTGTCCACTGAGTTAAGAATACAATTTCCACTTTAGGGATTAGAAGTTTCACAAATAAGACAGTCCCATCTTCCTTCTCCAGCCTTATCTTGTAATATTCCCTTTGGTATTTCCTTGTAATACCCTGGGCTCCTGCTATCTAGACCAGTCATGACTGCCAACCATATTCTGGGCTTCTTAGTTTATGTGGCATTCTTTACTCATGCTTGGCCCTTCCATTTTTAGTTTCTTTGATCTACTGAACTCCTTATGAATAAATAATTTCTTCCACTTTACAATTCACATAACATTTTATACTTTTGTTAATAGTATACTTTAGTAAAAGCGTACTTTTGTATACGTGTGTCCACCCAGTATCCAATACACTTTGTCATATTAGACTTGAAATAAATATTTGACTGACAAAATTAAAACATCTAAAAGGTTAGGTAGTTTTTCTACCCTTTACAATGGGAGGTATGGATATAAACTATTTTCTTGGTTTTAGATATCTTTGTATAATATAAATACTTACATATGATTATGGAAGACAGATTTTTCTGGTATGTGCCTAATAAGCACATTCTCCTGGAACCTGCATATTTGAAGTTCCTCTAAATTTTGTCACTAATATTCTGATTAACTCTAATATTTTATCATGGTTTCCAGCATACACCTAATAAGGACTGATGAATCAGAACTGACCATTTGACAGTGATAGTGAGATATTGGGACTGGGTGGGATATTTTGTCCCAGAAACTGCTGTTCAGTTTGATAAGTGGTCTTTCCAATCTACACCAGTCTTTAAACTTGGCCTTTTTCCTACTATGGTCCATACCTGTTGTAGGTTGAAACTTTATGACACTTTCACAGGAATTTAATGGTAATAGAAACGTGTTTTTATCATATTACCATTTAGTGTTTGTTCTTTTTCCCTCAGATCTTTACTACAAGATATAGTGGGTGAGTCTGTATTTCTGTGAGATCTTCTTTAATTTAATCTCTGTTCAACACTTGGCTTAATTTTACCTTCTATGTTAAGTAAATTCAATACAGTACATTTTTAAACAATGAATTATAATTATTTAATAGTCACTGGACCTTTGTTTACATAATGCACCATAGCCCGTATTTAAGTTAAATCCTTGTGTGGCTAAAGGCATATGACACTAAACTGCAAATATATAGTTATAAATATCCACATGCATAATATCCTGGCAAAAAGCCTTTGATTAACATAACTGATCCTGTTGGGTGAGCAAAATGAATGAAGAGAGTAAAGGGGCAGAAGTTTATAAATATTGATTCCTCAAGAGAGACATGAAACATTGACATACCTTGAGAACTAGTTGGTGGTACAGCAGAAGTGGATGACATAAGAAAATTGATCATCTTTTCCTTTCTCCTTTCCTCCAGGCACTTCCACAGAAGTAAATAACTGTTGTATTGAAAACTTGGAAACACATTCTGTGTTCCTGGAGGTATATTTGCCATTTTATGATTGAGCCTAAGCTATTCATCATGGGAATGCTTTAAGATGGTGGAGCTCTATATGAATTAACTCACCTCCAAGGTGGCTGAACAGGTTTTAGTACATTTCCTCTTCTGGACACAGAAAGGATAGAAGTCATGGGGACCACTTATTCTCACATGACTGGTTTCTTTATTTCAACATTTGGACCTTATTGCTATCTGAGAAAGAAATTACTCTAGAGAGAAGTGGGATGATGAATCAGTTTTAGATGATTTCAAGCAAGGGAATAAGCAAGATAATAGCCTTCTTTATCACTAGTATTTATTCAGAAAGCCATTTGGAATTTTATAGCCAACTTATGCCATAACCCTCCAAAAAATAGAAAAAAAGAAGAATCACAGAATGGAGTACTTCCGTACAGAGAGACTGCCTATTCTTATGAGAATTCTAACCCTTAAAATGAGTTCTTACCAATACAGTCCAACAGCTCCCATGACATTTCTAACAATTTTCTGGGTGGCAGTTTACATTTATCGATAATTGCTTAGAGAACTCAAAATTGAGAAAAACATAAAACTAGAGATATAATACTTATAATTGCTAGATTGATCAAGAAGCTTAGGGACTATAGCTTCATGTCTTTCTTTTCAAACACACACAAGTTTTAGAAGAAAATTTAATAAAACAAAATAAAAACCATGGGAATTGGAAAAGTTCTTCAGAATAGGAAAAATTATAGCATGACTATGGAGGAAAAAGGGTGTAGGAGCTGCTGAATTAATATACGGAACCCATTTCACTGTGTCCAAGCATATCCCAAGAAGTTAAGGATCACATTAAACAAAGCTTTATAACTTTCTCTCACATTGGCATTATTGGTATTGGAAAGTGAAAAGATTGATGCTATGGGCTAGTCAGCCTCTTGACAGAACCTCAGAATTATAACACAGAAGAGAATCTTATTCTCAGTTTCACTGTCCCGGAATTTCAGTTTTGCCAGGGTACACAGTTTGGTTACAGTTAGGGAGACTGATAGAAGCTAAACAAAGTTAGAGGAAACTAACATGTAAACCAGCCCAATCAAAGGATTTACAACAGGTGGTGAGTTTTACTTCCCATAGAATACATTCTTATGTTTACTCTCTAGGACAATATCTGCACATATCAGGGTACTTGGGAGGCTAACTCAATAGAGGTCGGTTGTGGAGGATGTCACCAGAGGTGATTTGTTTTAAAAGCTATTATATTCATTTGGTGAAAACAACAACAGTGACAATAGATCTGATGAAAACCATTCTCATTGTTTTTTAATAAACATCTTAAGTGATAGCCATTTGAGTATGCCAAATTCAAAGTCTCTTGCCTTCTTAATTGATTAGTGTTGGATAAATCATTGGTAAATCTTTTTACTCACCTTTTTCCAATATACTTGTAAATATCCAAACTTTTGTCAATGTTAACCAGATTCTTCGGACAAGTTATAATAAGTAAATGGTAAAGTCCTCTATCCTTTCCTTTTCTTCAGTCTCTTTCTCCAGATACTCTATTTAACTATAATTTTGTGAAGAAAAATTTAAGCATAAAGAAAAATGTAGAAAATATAACAAATACCCATAATATAGTCACCTTTCAGCTTAAATAAATTATAATAGTTTATCATATTTGCCATTAAATGTGGCTTTTGAGTGGATTTCCAGTGTTGGGTTAAGGAAGTTCTTTACTTTCTCTTGTTTGCTAACAGTTATGGACCTAGAGGATATTAGGCAAAGTGAAATAAGTCAGAATGAGAAAGGCAAATATCATATGATTTCATTCATATGTAGAATCTAAAAAGCAAAACAGATGACAACAATAAACAAATAAGCAGAATCAGACGTATAAATGCAGAGAATAAACTGATGGTTGCCTGAAGAAAAGGGGGTGGAATATGGGCAAAAGGGGTGAAGGGGGGTGGGAGCTCTAGGCTTCCAGTTATAGAATGAATAAATCATGGGAATAAAAGGTACAGCATAGGGAATGTAGTCAATAATATTGTAATAGTGCTATATGGTGACAGATGGTAGCTACGCTTGTGGTGAGCATAACATAATGTATAAAGAAGTTGAATCACTGTATTGTACCCTGAAACTAATGTAACGTATGTCAACTATATTTAAATTAAAAAAAATTTAAAAAGACTTGGTATGAAAAAATGTAAAATAACATGTATGTCAGGTTAAGTAAAATACATTAAAATTTAAAAAATAAATAAAATTCAAAGGAAAAACAATACTTATCCTGAATGGGCCAATCAGTTTTTTCTTTATGGATTGGCACTCTGTGGTCATGAGGTTTTGTTTGTTTTGTTTGTTTTTTACTATGCTAAATTTGATTTGCTCCTATTTAGGAATTTTGCTGCTATTTCAGTGTGTTTATTGTATATCTTTGCACAATTTTGATTCTTGATTATATATTTGTTGTAGAGTGAGTTGGATACCTTTCGTTTGTTTTGTAGTCTTTGAAAGAATTTGTTATCTCATAAGCTTTATCTGTTTCTTAGAGGTTTAGGTTTGAAAAATGTTTTCTTAAAGTTATGTGGCCTAAGCCTTTTGGAAGGTTATATATGTGTGTATATGTATGTGTGTGTGTGTAGTGGGTTGGGTGGTGGATGTAGGTGAATCATCAGTAATGAACTGAGGAAATGGGATTTTAACTATTAAATTAAAGTGTTCGTTTATTTTTGTTATTGAAAATTCTTCTGAAGAATTTTTTTTTTACAAATGCTTTTGTATTCTTAATTGCTCATTTGGTTGTCAAATTTATTGATAGAGATTGTTCACATTATTCTCGTTTTTCCTTCACTCTGCCTGTTGATAAGTTCTTGGTTTTGAACCATTTATCAGTTATTTGTACCTTTTCTAATTTTGATAGAAATACCTATATTTTATAAATTTTAATAGCTTTGAAGAATCAACTTTTAGTTTTATTAATTTTCTCTAGTGTTTTCTGTGTTTTCATTAATTTCTACTTTTACATTTAGTATTTCCATTTCTCTCTCTTCTGTTAACTTTTGTTTTAACTCTCTGAGTTGAATGCTTAACTTGTTTTACTCTTTCTTATTATATAATGAGTGCATTTAAGATTTTACCTTACCTCTGATTAAGACTTTAGCCATTTTGTTATATAATACTTTCAATTCTGCGTAGGTCTTTAAATTCTAAGTTTGTTACAATTTTCATTGGAATTTCCTCATTTATCTTTGTATTAGTTTATTTTTATTGTGTCTAAAAATTTTATGAACACTTTAAGAACTTCCAGTTTCTAATATATTTTGACAATAGTCAGAAAGTAGCCTGACATTTATTCTTCAACATTTGTTATTTGGTTGCTCCTGAATACCATGGACCAGGAGACAGATTTAAAGCTGTGTAAATAGTAAGTGCTATGACAATTCCTCCTTGCGAAGGTTAACATAATTTAGTTTCTGGTCTAATGCAGAATAAAACATCTCACTTTTCTAGTTATAAAAATTTCACTTGCTGTCACTGCAGGGTGGGGATGTATAGATGTGATGTGAAGTACTTTATAGAAAGTAAGAGAATGAGCTTTAGTACCAGGCAGCGTTGATTTGAATCCAATTTTGTTATTTAATATGGCATTGGGCAAGTAACTTTAAATCTCAATTTTAATTTACCTGTATGGAGTTTATACGTTTTTAAACATCATCTACCTCTATAGAAATACATGCATTGGTCCATGCCCTGAAAAACAACTGTGTGAGAGGGTGATTTTACTAGGTGAGGTGGGCCTGTTCACTGCTTTGTAATCTTTTCTGTGTGAAGTTTTGGGGCTATCAGAATTTGAAATGGCTACTTTCCTAGACCAGGTACAAACTTTCTAATAAAATTTGCTTGGAGAAGACCTAAAAAGACAATTTTCTTTCCACGTTGATATTCAAATGAGCAATGTGCTGACTTCAGCTTTTCTTTCTCTAGTAAGATGGTAGGAAATGAATTTGGTGATTTTTTTTTTTCCACTGTTGGTTATCTACAACACTGGAATTTGCAGTCATTTAAGTTTCCCTCTGAGCAGCCAAGAAATTAGTGATATTCTGCCCATGTATAAGGCAATATCTTTATTGTCCATCAGCTTTGGTTTTCAGCAGCAGCTACGGTGATTTTGATTTTGGTTATGTGGCTCTCCCTAACCCCTGATGGAGCACAGGCCTGTGAGTTCTTGAGTCTCTGAGATGCCGGTTGTACTATGATAAGCTGGGGAGCCTGGCAGACCTATCAGTTCACTTGCAGGGCCTCTGCAATTTGCTCATGTCCCTGTGAGACAGCACATTCTGTGTTGGTACAAGGCCACGGAGCCCACAGCTGTGACTAATCATATGGTGTTCCCTGAGGCTCTCCCAGAGAAATTGAGGTGGGTGGAAGTATGCATATTGAAAAATTGGGTGCATATTATGTTTCTCAGTGTCCTGTGGTTGCGAGGGTACAATGGCAAAGTAAGGAAGCACTTTTCTTTCCTTTTTCATGGGTAGCACCACTCCAGGCTTAGAGAGGAGAGCAGATCTTAGTCTTTTTCTTCATTTCAGAAAAGTTTTGCTTTTGAGTTTTCTATATATTTGTGGTTGTTTCAAATAGTTGTTTTTTAAAGTTCTGTGGGGGGGGGTTGCTTATCTTGGCAGATAAGAGCATCAGAAGGCATATATCAAGCTTAATAACAACTCAAAAATAGCAAGACCACAAATGCTTGAACTTTTTTCTAAGTGACATCTCTTAATAACCCAGTGCATTTAAAAATTTGGTTACTAACATTTTCATAATCATTTTAGGAATGCAATTTATTTCTGTGGAAAATGGAGAGCAGAAATCAAGCAGTTTTCCTAAGATGAGGATTTATCTATAGCTTTTAAAGTAATTTTTTATCCTCAAGGAAATGGAATAGAAACAGCAGAATTGTGGCACCCCTGTAGAGGTTGGGTTTGGGCAAATATATCTTCATTTGTTAAGTTGTTTACATGTTTATAGCAAGCCTTGCTCTCAGGAACAGACAGAGAATTCCTACTCAACCAAATGTTGCCTTTGCACCATGATTCTTACTTTCCATGTAAGCCAAAGGAAGTTGCATATTCATTTCAAATTTGTTATTTGGCTTACTGAGACTAGAGACATACTAAACTATGAATTTTTAAATCCATGGATTATTAAAAAACAGAGTTTTGCCAATTCTTTTAGAAATGTGAAAAAACAACTTGGGAAATAGGGAAAGTATTGAGCTTGAAAGATTGGATGGGGAGAAGTGAAAGGAAAAAGAAATGAGAGATTCTTCTCTATAGTCAATGCCTTTTGTCTTAGAAGAAATAAAAAAAAGAAAAGAAAAAAAGTGGCTTCCCTTAAGCACGTGAAAGGTGTCCACATTTTATCTAATATTAAAAATCATGACGTGTCAGATGGCTGTCAGGATTCTGAGGCAATATTAACTTTCATTTCATGGCAGTGCTCTGCCACTACCGATTTTACATTTAGCAGAGTCCATTTCTTCATCTCAGCTTCGGAGCTGCTAAATTCAAGATTTATTGATCTAGTGTCAATCATAGGTGCTTTATTTTCTGAGTTCTTGCCTCACCTAACTGACTGTAGGCCCTGGAAGAGAGACACTGTTAACATTGATGAATATGTGTGAAGGCATGACAAGTGAGGGAGGAAGGGTTTAGAAGGGTCAGTTTGTTTGAAGCATTAGTGCTAATTGAGAGTTCTAGGTCATGGAGCTTCTAGGTCTTGATGCTTTGCTTCAGTTAAAAGTAGTCGGAAAGAGGTCCTCTAAAGCAGCACATGAATCATAAGGAGCATTCCAGGTGCCAGGCAAGGTGCTGAGTTACTTAATATTATCTTTTTCATTTTCATATGAAGTAAGGATAGTCAACCCCATTTAAAAGGTGAAGAAAGTGAGACTTATGGAGGAGAAGTCTTTAGCCTAAGGTAATACTGTGGAGATGAACCTAGCAGCAGGCACTCAATCCCAGGTCTCTGTGATTCATCATTTTTCTTTCCTTTCAGATGCAGTTGTAAAGTGTAGTTGTCATGGATTGCTTAAAGACCTACATTCTTTTGTGCCTTATATGTAGGGATAAGAAAAGAAATCTATATGTTCTAATTACCATAATCTGCAAGATTGTTCAAAATTAGGGGTAAACAAATTCTTACCCACTGTCTGTTTTTGTATGGCCTGTGAAGTAAGAATGTTTTTTACATTTTTAAATGGTTGAAGAAAAATTAAAGAAGGATATTTCATGACCCATGAAAATGATATGAAATTCGAAGTTTGGTGAATACAAATGAAGTTTTATTGGAACACAAGTACACTCATTTGTTTATGTATGGTCTGTAGTTGGCTTCATACTATATGGCAAGGTTGAGGAGTGGTGACAGAGACCATATGGCCAGCATAGCCTAAAATATTTACTAGAACTGACATATAGTATGGAGAATGCTTGTGCACATTAAAAAATACATATGACAATATAAAAGAATTTGCAAGTTTCTTTGAAGGTATGAGGTGCCCTGGTGCATTTCAGTGTTGGTTTAAAAATAATTAGGTGGCCTTGGGGGTTGGTGTTTAGATAAATGAAAAGCGAATGCACAATAAACCATTATTCACAGAAGATTAATCATAGGAGAAGGTAAAACCTTTGCAAATGACATCACTAGCAATTCAGGATGAATTGTAATGACTGCATCCCTTTTTAGCTTTACTTATAAATTAAGTAGTAGTTCTGTTTCTACTTTTGCACTACATTTCTTTTTCCAAAATATCTATTTTTTATAATATTGGTATATATGTCAGTGTTTTCAGAAATGTACCAATTATCTTTGCTGCAGCAACTATACCAGAGTCTCTCAACGTGTGTTATACATGTATCAGAATTACTTAGGATGTTTGTTTTAAATAGAGATTACGGAGTCCCAGGCCAGACCTACTGATTCAGGACCTGTGAGGACAGGATTCTGTCTTTCAGCAAGCTCCCCACGTGAATTTCATGCACCCTGTAGAGTGAGAATTCCATGTTAAGTCATGGGTGAAAATATTCACGATTATACTAGGAGCATAGGTTTATGGGAGCAGGCAAGTAGGGTGTAGAGATTCCTGCAGAGAAATGGAGCAATATCAGGTTTCTGTAATCCCAGAGTGTATAAGTGAAAGCAAATATGGAAACCATCTTGCTAATAAGAAGCAGATTCATTCAGGTGGGCAGAGAAATAATGGAAATGAGGAAACTCATTAGAAGAATGGAAGCTGGCATGGACTGCTGCTAGTTTTTTTCTGCTTTATCAGAATATCATTGATTAAGGGCCTTCCTGGTATCCCTTCTTCTTCCTGGAAATGACCAGGTATGCTAGGCATTTTCTGTTTGCTCTTTCAGAACCATTCTCCATTCCTTTCCATCTACCCTATTCTCTGGGTGGACTGCATCAAGAGGCTGCATCAAGAGGCTTCCATGACCAGTGATTTCTAGTTGGGATGGCAGGAGATCAGAGGGAGGTAGGAGGGTGAAGCTCCTTTACTGTGGAACCAACTCTGGCTAAAAATCACTGCTCTGCTCAAAGTGGCCTTTCTTTCTTTCTTTCTTTCTTTCTTTCTTTCTTTCTTTCTTTCTTTCTTTCTTTCTTTCTTTCTTTCTTTCTTTCTTTCTTTCTTTCTCTCTCTCTCTCTCTCTCTCTCTCTCTCTCTCTCTCTCTCTCCTTCCTTCCTTCCTTCCTTCCTTCCTTCCTTCCTTCCTTTTGGAGGGGGGATGGGGTGGGGGAGGAGCAGAGGGAGAGGAAGAGTGAGAATCTTAAGCAGACTCTGTGCTGAGTACAGGGCCCAATGGGGGGCTTAATCTCATGACCTGAGCCAAAATCAAATGTAGGACGCTTAACCAGTTGAATCACCCAGGCACCCCTCCAAGTGGCCTTTTCTATATCATACTCAACTGCTGTCTTCTGTTACATTCTTTTGCCCTTTGCCCTTTTGCCCTACCTTCATTGTCCCCTTTGGTTTGAGGGTAATAAGTAATAAGTCCATGGTTGCAGACCCCAGGTTAACTGCAGAATCCTTTTTATTTCCCTACAACCTGCCCATATGTTTGTATATTTTAACCCCTCTGAATTACTCTAATTTGACTATGACATTTGTTTCCTGTTTGGACTCTACTGAAATAGCAGTGAATTATCTGTAGACAAAGTCTAAATGGAGAGAGGAGGCATCATCTCATCACTGAGCAATGGTTTACTTTATCAAATATGACAAACTTCTTGCTTCAGAGCCCTCACACATACTATTATCCCTGTCTAAGACTCTCCCCCCCCACCTGTTTGGCTAATTCATTGTCTGTCTGTCTGTCTATCTATCTATCTATCTATCTATCTATCTATCTATCTATCTATCTATCTATCTGTCTATCATCTATCTATATCTTGGTCCTTTTAAAAGTCTCACCTTGAATGCCAACTTCTAAGAGATGCCCTAAATGACTCCCCAAAACTAAATTATTTCCCTCTGCCATACCTTCTCATAATATGCTTTACTTTTCCTTAATTGTGTTCACCCATGTTATAAGTAATTTATCTTATATTGTCTTTGGCTATCTCTCACACTGGACTGTAGTTTCTAGGAAGGCTTTGAATAATTTGGGCTTAACACTTACCCTTCACAAGTGCTTTTGTTGAATATGTGAATAAAATATAGTTAGCCCAGCAAATTTCACTGTTACCCTTTCCCCCTGGGAAAGCCTATGACACATTTAAACTACGTATACTGCATGTTATTTTCTGTGCTTCTATAAACCTACACCCTTTCATGTGACCAATTATGCCATTGTCTACATGGACCTCTAGGTCTCATGTGAATGGTTTTACTTGTTTCCCAGAAGTTTGTCTATTTCAGGAAACATTTGGTGTAAGAAAGGAGGCAGAAACCTACCAAACAGATCGTTGATAATTGATAAATAATACATTATACAAAGTGGGAACAGCTGCATGGTAAATGTGGGACTGGTGCTGGGTTAAACTCAGTGAGTGGGCATTTACATTTTTCTGGGAAAAAGATCCACTGAATCCCCACTTTCCCTTTTACTTCTCTCCAAATAATTTCTAAGCAGAGACATTAGCAGACATGTATCTATAGTAAAAGGCTTTTCCTTAGAGAATCAGAGTGCCAGAAATTTTTAGGTTGTAAATTTGACAAAACTGCAAGTTTTTATTTGCTGTGGGATTCTCTTTTTGGGAACATAATAACATTTCCTAAATGAGTAGTCTGGATTAGATGGAGAGGAAAAAAATTGTTTAATCACTCCACAAATATTTGGAGATTGAGTAGCCAGTGGGAACTCCTCTTGATAATGCTTCATTTTTTTTCCATCCCAAACTCCTTATAATGTGGATTTCAGTTTCCTTATAGTCTAAGACTTTGGGGGACATAGATGTGAATGAGAAAGGTGCCTCTAGGGATCCATAAGGCTATGTGTTTTTCTTCCATATGTATTCCTCATTTCATCCATTCATAGTCCTCACGCCATTTCAGTTTCTCCCTTCATGGAACAAAATGTCCTGGCCCAGAGGATTCATCTCTTTCTCTTCTTGAAGGACTGCAGTCAGTGCAGTTTCTCTTGCCAGCTGTCACCTCATGCTGAGAAATCATGCAGGTAACTACCTTCTCCATGTCCTCACAATGCCAGAGACAGTCTTCTGCATTGCACCAAATGCCACTGTGAAGAAAAAGAAAATCAATGAAAATCTTCCTGCATTTCAGTATGGGCTGGCTTTCTTCCTTTGTGAGAGATTTCAGGGATCAAGAGAAAACTATTTAGGTCCTCTCTGCCACTTTGCTAATTTTTTGAAATTCCTTTGTTAAAGACAATTTAATGTCATAAGCCCAGTTTTAAAACATTTTTCCCTGGGTGAGGTAACATATAGCATGTTGTTATTATTCACATTTCATTGTGAATAAGACTGCCAGATGCATTTTGAAAGCAGATTTCTTGAGGGACAAGAAAACATGAGGACCCTGTTATCGAGCACGGAGAGGAGCAGAAAGGGGACATTCTTGCTCTCGATATAAGCATTATCTACTTTTGCCTAGACACATCCCTTATTTCAGTCTCAATCTGACCCAAAATTAGGACATTTTGTCAAGTATTGAAGGCATTCCAAATAAAATGATACACAATGAATTTTCTCTGACTTTGGTCAAGCCAGAGAACTATTTATTTCATTATTAACAATCTTCCAATGTATAATGTATGTATGTATCACAGAACGAATATAAAAATGCATGCATTTTAGACTTGTTGTTACATTTTTTTTCTTAATTCAATATTATCCAAGGCAGTAGGATTTCTAGACCTGTAAGAACACAATAGTATGGGGCGCCTGGGTGGCTCAGTTGGTTAAGCGACTGCCTTCGGCTCAGGTTGTGATCCCGGAGTCCCGGGATCGAGTCCCACATCAGGCTCCTTGCTGAGCAGGAAGCCTGCTTCTCCCTTTGACCCTCCCCACTCTCATGTGCTCTCTCTCTCTCATTCTCGCTCTCTCAAATAACTAAATAAATCTTTAAAAAAAAAATAACACAATAGTATGTGTTACTTTGTACCATTACCCTTCAGAGCATGCAAACAGGGAACATTTATTAAGCACTTCAAAATTTGTACCTCCATCTAGTGGTAACTGACAAAAATAACATGTTTTTAAATTGATTTTGTAGGCACTGGGAGAAGATAAATGGAAAAGTTCTTGACCAGCCAACATTCATTATCAATTCAGTTACGTTTTGGTAAGGAATGGAAGATGCAAAGCCTAGCTAGACATGGAGTAGGCAAAGGAAAGGCAAAGAATCTAACTCATGAAAGAGTAGGCTGAAATTTTTCCGGATAGAATAAGCCAGGGTTTCAAGCAGTATTTTTTTTTAAAGATATTATTTATTTATTTGAGAGAGAATGAGAGAGAGAGCACGAGAAGGAAGAGGGTCAGAGGGAGAAGCAGACTTCCCGCTGAGCAGGGAGCCCGATGTGGGACTCGATCCCGGGACTCCAGGATCATGACCTGAACTGGAGGCAGTCGCTCAACCAACTGAGCCACCCACGCGCCCTCAAGCAGTATTTATGCAGAGGAAATATCACAGGACTAAAGGATGGGTGGTTTGTTTTGAAAAAGAGGGTCAAAGAATTACTCCCATTTGCTCTTTTGCATCATCTAATGGCCACCCTTCATCATGGCTCTCCAGAGTCAGTCTCCTTGATGACAAAGAATGTTTCCAAGAGAAGTTCTTTTGGGATATGAAAGAATCCCTTGGTTTCCTTAAGTGTCTCATTTGAAACCCCAGGAGAGGGAATCTCAATAAAATGTTACCTTAAACTGATAGGAGCAAAGGATATCTGTTACCAGACTCAAGCCACCAAGGAGAAATGCTTAGTTGAGAGGGCAACTTGTTAAAAATGCATAAGTTCCTTGTCCCAGATTTTCTCAGGACCCCTTCTTACATAAATTCTTTCCAGTGTTATTCCTGAGAAGAGTAACCTGAGATTATTTAATATGAGCAAGACAGACTGGTCCATTTTATCTTTTTTGTAATGTGATAAAGGATTGCTTAGGTTTTTCAAATATCAAAGGGCTTTCATCTTACTAAGGGTGAGAGAAACTAGTAAGTCTAATGTCTCATTTATAGATTCACATTATTTATATAAAAATTCATGCTATCTATTGTTAGTTGCCTCAGTGCTGGAAAAATCTAATAAAGACCTTGTATATGCTGTTCCTTAGGCTTTGCCTGCATAAGGGACAATGACCTGAAAAACCCATTCTTCAAAGAATCTATCCCAAATGCCATGGACAACTAGAACAATTTATATTTTTTTATTTTTAAATTTCTGTTTTGAACCATAAGTGTTTTGATTTTATTTATTTTAGAGAGAAAGCAGGAGCGAGAGTATAAGCATGGGGAGGGGCAGAGGGGGAGGTATAGACGGGGGGGGGGGGGGGGAAGGGGAGGGAGCGGGACAAGCAGACTCCCCACTGAGTGTGGGCCCGATGCAGGGCTTGATCCTGACCCAAGCAGAAACCAAGAGTTGGTCGTTCAATCACCTGAGCCACTGAGGCACCCCTGAATCATAAGTGTTTTGATTCTTGGCTTTAGAGTGTTTATTTAGCCACTCTGCAATAAAGTAGTGATAGTGGTTATATCCTGATTTTCTTTTGAATAATATTTTATTCATTCATTTATTCATCCATTATTTCTTTCATTCATTTATTCTGGTTTGACTAAAAGAATTCCATCTGGATTCACATGGCTTTGGGCTTTAGTACATAGCTTTATTGTGTGTGCATTTATTTAACAAATGCTTATTTGTTGTTATGTATCAATGTCTGGAATTAGGTATAGGGATGCAATCATAATTTTGGACTAGGTGAGAGGGACTCTGTAGGAGTTGTTTCTTCAAATATATTTATGCTAAGTGCCAAAGCTGTAGTACCCATGACATAATTAATATTTACTTCAGATGACTTTTTACCTTTCTTTTGGTTCTGGAAAGATTTCTGCAAGGGGCTAGCTTTCTTAGTTTTTGTAATTCATAACTTAACTCTCCCTGTAGGATTCTGCCTGCTGTGGAAGCATTACTCTCCTGTCAGCTCTTACGTGTCCAATTCTGTCCTACTGACGGTACACCGCACTGTCACAAAGAACACTCCTAGGTCTGGGCAATAGCCAAGTGGAATTGTTGGTGGAAGTTGTGGAGGGTGTGTGAGCACTTAGGCTAGGGTGTCCACGTTACATCTGAGAAGCCACTGAGAGGCTGGGCAGAGCCTGGTTAGGAAGTAAAAGGCAAGAACTGCAGGACACCAGCAGGGGTGATCACAGCTCCCAGTGCTCTCAAACTGAGGATCATATGTAGGTAGGAGGCTAGGAGAGATTTTACTTGGCAGTCTCATAGTTCTATTTACAACTTTTAAATATTTAGCTATATATTATGTTGACTCCATTTATTCTCTTGCCCCCAGGCCTGCAAAGGTTTAGGATGGGCCAGATGGCTGCTTCCCATGTGCTGTCCCTGCTCTGCCCTGGCTCTGCTGGGTGCCACTGCCTCTTGCAGCTCTTCTGCAGTACTGCTCCTCAGGGCTACTCTGTCACTGCTTCTCTTGCACCAGGGCCTTTGCTGCTGATCCTCTTAAGAGGTGCTAAAACTCTCCGGGTGGGAAGGCTCTTTGGGAAGCCCACTTGCTCCAGGTTTGTTTTCAATGTTATCATCTCTCAGAGGTGAACCCGGGCAGTACTGCATGTGCTCTTATATTTGAAAGGGATATTGAGTGAAATACCTCTTTGTTTTTATATAGAGGCTTCACAGGACTCAGAGACAAGTCCAGTAGAGACAGTAGACAAATTCCTATGACAGAATATTAACCTGTGAGGAGATCAGGATTAAGTCATTTGCCTAAAGACATATAGAAATAAGTGACAGAACTATGTTTAAGTCCATGTTTCTGATTTCAAATCTAGGGCTCTGTATGAGGCTGGCACTTAGTTTCATTTTATCAGAATTTACTTCCTTTTGAATTATTCCTTAATTGTTTTATTCATGTTTATTTGCATTCTCTTAGGAGTATAAACATCTAAGGGCAAAGTCAGACATTGCCAGGGCACTGTATCTTCCAGAGCACATGGGATAGTGCTGAGAAAATAGTAGACACTCAGAATAAATTATGCTTAACATAAGTTTGGTCTTTGGGATACCAATATCATATAGCAAAGACAAAAAGTCTTCAGAATTATAAAAACCTGATTCAAGTCACTGCAACACCGCTTACTATTTGTGAGATCTTGAGCAAATTGCTTAATCTAAGACTTTGTTTCTTCATCTGTAAAATGGGCATAGTAAAAAAAAAAATTACCTAATTGAATGACTGTGATAACTCACTGATTAACATAGGTAAAACACAGAGAATATAACATTCTCTTAATAAATATGCTATCTAGCATCATCATTTTCTAATCAAATTTCAGAAATCACATGGCTTATAATATTTTGCCATCGTACTAAGGAGTCAATTTGGCCTAATAATCAGGAATAAGAACTCATTTTAAGACTTGTGTATGTGTTAGCAACTAGCTTTACCATTAACTCAATGATTGTTTTAATGATGTTGACAGCTGTAAATGGATTATTTCTTCACTAACATCAGTGATAAAAGCTTAGTAGATATCGAGGATTGTTGCATAGATTCCAGCAGTCATGAAGAGCTCAAGCATATTCATTTCTGGATATATGGTGGGCAAGGGACTGAAGTGGGCTGAGCTGGCATGAACTGTAGAACTGGGTCATGCTAATTTTGTTCTTAGTAAACTAATTCTCACAGTACAAAAAAAAATAGAACCATATTCTTCTCTGATCTAAATGCGAATCCTTATTTTCTATTTTTTAATATTTTATTTTATTTATATGAGAGAGAGAGAGAACACGTGTGTGAGAAGGGGGAGGAGCAGAGGGAAAGAGAAAGAATTTCAAGCAGACTCCGTGTTGAGCATGGAGCCCGACACGGGGCTTGATCCCATGACCCTGAGATCATGACCTAAGCCAAAATCAAGAGTCAGACGCTTAACCGACTGATTCAGCCAGGCACCTCCTTATTTACTATTTTTTGAGGAAGACATTACAAAAGATTTTTTTTAATCTATTTTATCACTTCATCATAACTCTAGAAATTAACACTGGTATGGTACCTCAGAGTCTTAAAAAGAAAGCACTGTTGAAAGAAAAATTGTCTTGCCTTTCTACTGTGTCATCTATATTAGATTTATTTGAAAGTTACCTGAGGACAGAAACCCTGCCTCTTTCCCTACTGTATACAGCTCAGGGCTAAATCCATGGTATGAAAACCATAGCAGGCAAATCTTCCCTCGGACCCCCCCCTCCCGATCATGCTTGCTAAAGTAGAAATCCTTGTATTTGATACAGCCCACAAACAGGCCACCTGCCAGTTGAAGAAACCTATTTAAAGAATTGACTGCAGTTCCACATCTATCTTTCAGCTCCAGCTATAGATGGTTTATTGTGCAAAATAAAAGGCTTGGGTAGTCAACTAACAGAGAAAGTAGAAACCTCTTTGTTTGTTGACAGAAATAAAATGTGTCTTGTCATAGGTGTTGATATCACATATTAAATGTCCCTGCTGGGGAACATGGGCACCCTAGTGTGGTGTGCTATAAATATTGATGTGATCACCCTGAACTGGCAGGGCGCCTGGGAAGCCATGAGAGGTATAGATAAAGGATTTTCATAACGATGTGCTCAGTTACCCTCCCACCCTCCTTTTTTCTGCTTTGAAATCTATGCATCTCCAACTAATTTCTTCCCTGTTCAGTCTCCAAAAGTCCCGATATTCCAGGAATATGGTTGAATACCCTCCCTCTTTTCAAACAGAACACTGAATCCTTTTATCTTTTACGCTTTGTATAGTTTTTACAACAATCCCTGCTTCCCCAGCTGGCTTCCTATCTGTGGAGTGAAGGGTTATCAGCTGCTGGTGAGGCAACATCCAGGCCATTTCAGCTGTAGGGGCAGAATTTTATGCTGTGATGTTATTTTCAGTTCAGGGGACACTTTGCAGTAATCGAGTTGACAAGTCTTTCTTAAAGTTACATGCTGACCGGAAGAAAATTGTTCTCTTTCTGAAGGCTGAGCAATTGCTGATGCTCACAGTGCAAAGTGCCAGGTATTTTGTGGCGTACGTATTGTTGTTTTACTGTTTACTAAGCCTTGCCAACCACAAGACCTAGTCTGAATTGTGACCAGATTGAAGTCAAAGTAGAGACCTATCATTTTTTTTTTTAAAGATTCATCTATTTGAGAGAAGGAGCATGGTGTGAGGGGCAGGGAGAGGGAGAGAGAATCCCAAGCAGACTCTGTGCTGAGCACAGAGACTGACACAAGCCTCAGTCTCAGGACCCTGAGATCATGGCCTGAGCCGAAACCAAGAGTCGGACACTCAACTGACTGCACCACCTAGGCACCCCAAGGACCCATCATTTAATTATAAGGATATATTATTGCAGCAGACTGCATTGTGGACAGTTTCTGCAATGATACACTTTATTGTTTTTGTCCACCAAATATTTATTGAGCCTCCAGTGCATGTTAGGCCCTGTTCTAGGTATGTGAATATGGGGATGGGCAAGTAAGGCAGACAGACAAGCTCTTTGCTCTCAGTCACATTCTCATAATAGGATTTCCAAATAAGCAAATAAACAAGGAACACATCAGTTATGAGGACTATTTATTACATTAAAATAGAATGGGAGACTGGGTGGTTATAATAGATTGGGTAGTCAGCAGTAGTCTGAAGTGTAAATTTTTAAAAGCTACCAGCAGATTATAGATGGAGTAAGATACTGTTCCAGGCAGCACTGTTAGCTCATGCAAAGGTTTTAACGTAGAATGTATGGCATTTTGAAGAATGGTTTGGTCAATACCTTTGAATATTTTTTAGTATTAAATGATAAGAGAGGCAAAGCTGATTGAGGATATATAAAAAGAGAAAAGGGGAACTACAAAGAAACTTAGTAGAAGCAATTCTTTAAGGATATTTTACAAAAAATAACTTCAGGCTCTTCCAACAAAGGTCTGAACAACAAGGACCAAGAACAGATACTGAGATTCCCAGTCTTAGCTAAGATGAGGATTTTGTTGGTAAAAGTGACTCTGTGATGGGTCCTCTATTCTCAAAAGGCTGTCTCAGCACCCTTAGTTTGGATGAAGTCTCTTTGCCTTGAGAAGCAATGACAATTCCCTTCTTTTGTTGTATCTGTTCTTACTGCTTGACATGGAATTTAATCAGTGTTGAATCCTCAGATTTTATAGATGATGTCAGTGAGTGAGCAAATGTGATAAATCTGCCTTCTTCCCGCAATTTGGAACTTAGACCAGCTGGAGAAGTATTTAGAATGTCTTGTCCAAATCTGTACCATTTTTGCCACTTTGAAGCCCTGAGAGAGAGAGAAAGTGGAGGAATGGCTTAAGGCAGAACAAGGCATTTGATTCAGAATATCACTTAAAATTGCTCTAGACCTTTATTTTTCAATATTTGGAAATGAACACCCTATGAGGAATGCTAATGAATTGTAGTAACTAGGTTAACTTGGTCAACTAGGTTGATTTCCTTTTGTGATCTCATAAGTATGCTTATTCCAGGAAAACTAATGATTTCTTTTTGTAATGTAGAATGGAAGGAACATGGTTTAGATTATTCTCTTAAGGAAACATACAGCTAAAAATAGGTCATATTGACTAAATTTGTCTGGCTTTATGTATATAGGGGAGATTTGCGGCAATTTTTTTTGTTTGTTTAGTTGTTTTCCCTGAACATAATCTGTCACATTCTCCGCCCCCCCCCCCCCCCATTTCTTTATGGAGACTGACTGTTTTATTTAGGAAGGTTCTTTTTAGAAATGGTCTGAGAGATGCAAGTAGGCTTTTTTTGGTGGGAAAGTAGCTCAGAGAATTTTTTGTATTCAAGGTTTGATAATGACTACTAAAAAAAAAGTTCTTAAATTTAAATGACAATTGACAGCTTAAGAAAGATGGGTTGGATCCCTGTGCCTATCTTCAGAAGCTTAAAGTTAAAGAGATCAAATAATTCTGACTGAAAGCCATATTAAAGAGCCTGGCTAATGTGGGAAATAGATTATAGAGTCTGATCACAGGCTTTATGAAGAAATTGGATTTCATAGATATAATGTGAATTGCACAAAGCGATCTATTCAACAGGGGCAGGACCTGACAGTACTTAGAGATTTCATTTGAGGGTTTGAAATAAGGGTTTGAAAATACTGGGTATTTTAGTTTATTTTAAGTGACAGATGAAAGGGAGCAAGCTAAATATTTGATATTAAGGATTTTTTTATTGAAATAAAATTATATTGCATTATTTTTAAAAAAACTTTGCCAAAACTATAGGGCTTTGAAATAATCCTATTCTTTTCCAGACATATTATTTCTGTTCTGGATTGGTGAGGCTGTAAACATTTGTGGATATTTCTGGTCCCTGCTGAGTTTTCATTGAAAAGAGAAGAATAAGCATTTTGATACTGATTATGTTCTTTCTCTTGGGCCTTCTGACCTTTCCAAAATAGAACTGTCAACTGAATTAAATCTTTTGTTGAATACTTCCTAGTGCAAGGGCCTATACTTGAAGAAACATGACAAAATGAGTAAAACAAGATTTCTGCTCTTAAGTTGTTCAGTGTAGAGGTAGAAGCATCCTTCTATTGCCTCCTGGTGATCACTATCTGAAATTTCTGTATCGCCTTAAATTCGACATGTCCCAGACTAAGTTTAATTCTCGCCTTGTTTAATGTTAGTGGTGAACCAACCTTATCTTCCAAGCCTGAAGTACAAAGGTCTTTCTGGAAGCCTCTTTCTTTACCCTTTCATCCTATTAATCATAAGTTGTTTCAAATCTTTCCTCAATATGTCTTAAAACTGAGTTTTTATTCTCGTGTATTAGGGCATAATTTCTTTCCTGAATTATAGCAGTCATCTCCTAAATAATTTCTGTGCATATGTATATAAGTATAAAATTATGAACTGTCATTCCTCGAAAGTATGTTCTTGTTGTAATTAACTTATTTAATTGTTCATTTGAAAAATAATGCTTGATTATGGTGAAAATTTAAATAGGAATATGAAAAAAGAATTATTCCAAGTTATTGAATGGTTAAAGATGTCTCATGTGGTGTCTCCAGGGCTTGATGCATACTTTTTCCTTTATTCTCGCAATAACCCTATCAATTGAGTACTATTAGATCTGTGTTAGAAAGTTTAACATATAGTATTTGAAGGTTTACTTTCTATGATAAAATATATTTTGTTTCTGTGGAAATAGTTTTTATTTTTCTTAATTGGTTAAGTAAAATATTTGTCTCTTCTAGACAAATTCTCATGGATTGGTTGATTGGAAGTTAACTGAAATGCAAAGTCAGGCAACCTCTCATAGTGGGATGCCTTTCATAGATCTTTTACCTGATCAGGCCCATTATTTAGAAAGATACTCTGACAACATTTTATACAGTGCTTTACTGAATGTTTTACTACAAGGAAGGTATTCCCTAAGTTTTTGTTTAAAAAATAAGGTGTGAAGACTAGTTGATATGCTGTTATATAGATCCGGAATAATGAGGATTGAGAGTGGAATTCATACGAGGAGAAGAGGTCAGATGTTATAGATCCATAGAGATAAAGTGACCTGAATTTGGTGATAAAAGGAAGTTTCCAGTAGAACCTGGAACTTTAAGAGCAGTTAGGAAAAGAGTAATGTAATGGTACAGAAGGATGGCAATTCTCAAAGGGATGCTCAAATTGATCGAAGCTTTGGATATTTGAGTCTCATAATACTATAGTTTTGTCTCTTTTGTTAAATTTTAAATGATTATTCTTTCTCTTTTCAAGCAATTGATGCCAGTTTCTCCTAGTTCTCTCATACTTTATATGTAATTTCCAGTCTTCATTTTACTATCAATATCTATTAAAGGAAAGTCTTTCACAAAGGTAGTTTAGACTTGCATACTTTTTTTATGGGCATTTACATTTTAAATCAACTTTTTGATTATGGAATTATATTAATGATATAGCAAATTATCACAAACTTAGCAGCTTAAAACAACACCTGTTACCTCAGAGAAGTCTGGGCACAGATTAACCAGGTCCTCTGCTTAGAGTATCGTAGGCTGCAATCAAGGTGTTGTCCAGGGCTGGGTTCTTAGCTGGAGACTGAGCTGGGGAAATATCCAGTCCCCCCACTGTTTTAAAAGATGTTGTTTATTTGAGAGAGAGAGAGAGAGAGAGAGTGCATGAGAAAAGGAGGGGTAGAGGGAGAGAGAGAAGGAGAGAGATGGAGAGAGAGGGAGAGATTCTCCAGCAGACTCTGCACAGAGCCCTAGGTGGGGCTCAATCTCACAACCCCGAGATCATGACCTGAGCCGAAACCAAGAGTTGGACACACAACCAACTGAGCCACCTAGGCACCCTTCTACTTCCCCTTTTCCATGGTTGTTGGCACCATTTATTTTCTTGTAATTTTAAGTTTCATGGAAAAGCCAGCAAGGGAAGAAGTAGGTTAGCAAGATTGAGTCTTATATGATGTAACATAATCACGGGAGTGAAAGCCTATTGCTGTTGGTTAGAAGCAAAGCACAGGTCCTGCTTACACTCAATGGGAGGGAATTTTTACAAGCATATGACTACCAGAAGGCAGAGATCATGGGACTACCTTAATGTCTGTTTGCCATGGGGGAATGTAAGAATTGGTTCATAATGAAAATTTTCCTGTAATTTTAATTTATTTTCATATTGCTTCACAATGAACATATTGACTTTGGTTAATGAGGATCTAATGCTGTTACCAACTTTCTGCTGTTTTACTAATGGCAAAATGTATACTACCATGAAATGTTGGCTCTATTTTTTTCTAGCTTTATTGAGATATTATTGGCATATAAGATTTGTAAGTTTAAGCAGTATAGTGTTATGATTTCATACACATATATATTGTGAAATAATTATCACAATAAAGTTATTTAACACATCCACTCCTTCACATAATTACCATTTTTCCCCCAGGGATAACATTTAGAATCTACTGTGTTAACAACTTTTAAATAAATAACCTTAATCGGAATCACAATGCATTAGATCCCCAGAACTTATTCATTTTATAGCTGGAAGTGTGTACACTTACACCATCATCTCCTCATTTCCCCCTCCCCTCCAGTTCCTACCAACCACCATTTCACTTTCTATCTGGGAGTACCATTTTTCAGATTTGACATATAAATGAGTACATACCATGTTTGTCTGATTTATTTCACTTAGCATAATGCTCTCAAGGTTCATCCATGTTGTCACAAATAGCAGGTTTTCCCTTCTATTTTCATGGCTCAATAATATTCCATTATATGTATATACTCATTTCCTTTATCCATTCATCCTTTGATGGACATGGGTTGTTTCCATGGTTGGCTATTGTAAATAATGCTGCAGTGGACACTGGAGTGCAGATATCTCTTGAAGACAGTGATTTCATTACCTCAGCATATATGCATGGAAGTGGGATTGCTATATCATATGGTAGTTCCATTTTTAATTTTTTGAGGAACCTCTATACTGTTTTCCATAGTGGCCTTACCAAGTTACATTCCCACCAACAGTGCACAATGGTTTCCTCTTTTCACATTTTTACCAACCTCGTGTTATCTTTTGTCTTTTTGATTAAAAGCTATTCCAAGGGGTGTTAAGTGATTTCTCATTGTGGGTTTGATTTACATTTCCCTGGTGGTTAGAGATGTTGAGCATCTTTTCATGTACTTGTCGGCCATTTTTTGTCTTCTTTGAAAAAATGTCTATTTAAATCCTTTGGCCATTTTTAAATTGGATTCTTTGTTTTTTTGCTGTTGAGTTGTAGGAGTTCCTTATATATTTTTGATATTAATCCCTTTTGAGATTGCAAATATTTTCTCCCTTTCCATAGATTGCCTTTTCATTTAGCTGATTTTTTGTTGTTGTTGTTTTGTTTTGTTTTTTGCTGTGCAGAAGATTTTAGTTTGGTATCGTCCCACTTGTTTATTTTTGCTTTTCTTGCTTGCACTTTTGGTGTCACATCCAAAAGTATCAAGGAGATTTTTCTTGATTTCTTCTAGGAGTTTTATAGTTTGGGTCTTATATTTAAGCCTTTAATCAATATTGAGTTAATTTTTGTGACTAGTATAAGATAGGGGTCCAATTTCATTGTTTTGAACAATTCAGTTTTCCCAACAGCATTTGTATGAAGAGATTATCTTTTCTCCACTGAGTATTCTTGACTCCATTATCAAATATTAGTTGACCATATATGCATGTGTTTATTTCTGGTCTCTCCATTATGTTTCATTGATCTATGTGTTTGTTTTGATTGCCAATACAGTACTGTTTGAGTACTCTAGCTTTGTAATAAAATTTTAGAAATTAGGAGTTGTGATGCCTTCAACTTTGTTCTTTTTCATGATTACATTGGCTATATTTGGGGTCTTTTGTTTTTCTGTACAAATTTTAAGATTATTTTTTCTGTTTCTGAGAAAGGTGCCATTGGAATTTTGGTAGGAATTGCATTGAATCTATAGATGGCTTTTGGTTGTATGGTCATTTTAACAATATTAATTCTTCTGATTCATGAGCATGAGATATCTTTGCATTTATTTGTGTCTTCTTCAGTTTTCTTTCAACAGTGTTTTAGAGTTTTCAACAAACAGATCTTTCACCTCTTTGGTTAAATTTATTACTAGATATTTTGAAGTTTTTGATATTATTGTAAACAGGATTTTTTTTTTCAGATAGCTCCTTTTTAGTATATAGAAATGCAGCTGATTTTCAGATGTTGGTTTTGTATCCTGTAACTTTACTGAATTTTTTTCTTAATTCTGTTTCTCAGTATTATCTTTAGGGTTTTCTATATATAAGATTGTATCATCTGCAAACAAACATTTTAATTTTTTCTGATTATAATACCTTTTCTTTTTGCTCCTCTCTTCTCCTCTCCTCTCCTCTCCTCTCCTCTCCTTTTCCTTGACTAATTGTTCTGGCTAGGACTCCAGTTGAATTGAAATGGTGGGAGTGGGTAATTGTTCCTGATCTTAGAAGAAAAGCTTTCAAGTTTTCACCATTGAATATGATGTTAGCTGTGGGCTTGTCATATATGGTCTCTATTGTGTTGATATACATTCCTTCTATACACAATTTGTCAAGAATGTTATCATGAATGGATGTTGAATTTTGTCAAATACTTTTTCTGCATCTGTTGAGATGATCACATGATTTTAATCTCATTCATTTATCACACTTATTGATTTGTGTACATTGAATTATTCTTGCATCCCAGGGGTGAATTATACTTGATTCGTGGTGTTTGATCCACTTAAGGTGCTGTTGGATTCAGTTTGCTAGTATTTTGTTGAGAATTTTTGCATCTGCATTTATCAGGAATATTGGCATGGGAGGATGTTGCAAAGATGGCAGAGGAGTAGGGACCCTATTTCAACCAGTCCCCTTAATTGAGCTGGATATCTACCAGACCACTCTGAACACCCACGAAATCAGCCTGAGGTATAAGAAGATATATCTGGATCTCTACAAATAGAATATCCCCAGCAGTTGGTTTCAAGTTATGAAGCAGGGAGCAGTGATTCTGTGGGCAGATATCAGAAGATAATGCAAAGGGTAGGGAGGCTCCTGGATCCTGCGCCGCTGGAGCACAAAAGCCTCCAGCTCTGGGGACTGGGCACAGACTTGCAGACCAGTAGCAGCAGGGAAGGACCTTAGGGCAGTTCCCCAGTCTGAAACCTAGAGCTGCGGGGGTGTGCGTGCGAACTGGGGGCAGCTGGCAGTTTTAGAGGCACCAAGGGCAGAGACATGCCTGGACCTGGAAGTGAGGGCTGGGAGTGCTGCTGTGGAGCGCACAACCCAGGATGCTGTGGTTTTTAGCAGCGCAGACAGAAACAGAGATAGTGTGGCCTGGAGAACTCACTGGAGAACAGATTGCGATCTCTCTGTTCTGAGGCAGAGGTTTGGTCACTTCTGCTCTGACTCTTGGAAGAGATGCAGAAAGCCACCAAAGAACAAAAGCCCCCCCCAAACCAGTTTTCACTGAGCCCATTCCCCCCTCCCCCACAGAGGGCAGGGCAACTCTGCCCAAACAGGGTTGCCTGAGTAACAGTGCGGCAGGCCCCTCCCCCCCAGAAGACAGGCCAGAAGAACAAGAGGAAGACAACCCTAAGGTCCCTATAAAACAGGTAAATCTTGCTTGGGTTTTGTGGTCAATAATTTGGACTCTGTACATTCCCTCAACCACCCCTCAACAGAATGACTAAGAGGAGGAACCCCCAAATAGGAAAGACTTAGAGACTGTGACCTCTGCCACAGAACAAATAGATATGGATATAAGCAAGATGTCGGAAATAGACTTCAGAGTAACAGTTATGAAGACAATAGCTAGAATATGGAAAACGATTAACAGCAAACATAGATTCTCTAAGGGCCGAAATGAGAGCTGATTTGACAGAACTTAAAAATGCTATCAATGAGATCCAATCTAACCTAGATACTCTTAACAGCTAGAATAAACAAGGCAGAACGAATTAGTGATCTAGAAGACAAACTGATAGAAAAGGAGGACTAGGAGGAGGCATGGAACAAACAGCTTAAAATCCATGAAAACAGAATTAGAGAAATAAATGATGCCATGAAATGTTCCAGTGTCAGAATTATTGGGATCCCTGAGAGGGTGGAGGGAGAGAGAGGACTAGAAGATATATTTGAGGAAATCATAGCTGAGAACTTCCCTAATCTGGGGAATGAAACAAGGATTCGTGTCCTAGAGGCAGAGAGGACCCCTCCCAAAATCAAGGAAAACGGACCAATGCCCCAGCATGTAATAGCAAAACTCGCAGATCTTAGAACGAAGGAAACCATCTTAAGGGCAGTTAGGGGGAAGAGATTCCTTATGTACAGTGGGAGGAAAATTAGAATAACGTCAAACCTATCCACAGAGATCTGACAAGCCAAAAAGGGCTGGTAAGACATATTCAGGGTACTGAATTAGAAGAACATGCAGCCAAGAATACTTTATCTGACAAGGCTGTCATTTAGAATGGATGGAGAGATACAGAGCTTCCAGGACCAGCAGAAACTGAAAGAACATGTGCCCACTAAGCTGGTGCTGCAAGAAATATTAAGGGGGTTTCTATAAAAGGAGAAAGACCCCAAGAGTGATACAGAACATAAATTTAGAGAGACAATCTATAGATACAAGGACTTCACAGGCAACATGATGACAATAAATTCATATCTTTCAATAATCACTCTCAATGTGAACGGCCTAAATGCTCCCATAAAACGGCACAGGGTTGCAGATTGGATAAAAAGACAGGACCCATCCATATGCTGTCTACAAGAGACTCATTTTGAACCTAAAGATGTATCCAGACTGAAAGTGAAGGGATGGAGAACCATCTTTCATGACAACAGACTGCAAAAGAAATCTGGGGTAGCAATTCTCATATCAGACAAATTAGATTTTAAACTAAAGACTATAGTTAGAGATACAGAAGGACACTATACCATTCTTCTTTTTTAAAATTTTTTATTGTTATGTTAATCACCATACATTACATCATTACTTTTTGATGTAGTGTTCCATGATTCATTGTTTGTGCATAACACCCAGTGCTCCATGCAGAACATGCCCTCTTTAATACCTATCACCAGGCTAACCCATCTTCCCACACCACTCCCCTCTAGAACCCTCACTTTGTTTTTCAGAGTCCATCGTCTCTCATGGTTCGTCTCCCCCTTCGATTTCCCCCCCTTCATTCTTCCCTTCCCGCTATCTTCTTCTCTTTTTTTTCTTAACATATATTGCATTATTTGTTTCAGAGGTAGAGATCTGTGATTCAACAGTCTTGCACAATTCACAGCGCTCAGCATAGCACATACCCTCCGCAATGTCTATCACCCAGCTACCCCATCACGCCCACCCCTCCCCCAAACCAGCAACCCTCAGTTTGTTTCCTGAAATTAAGAATTCCTCATATCAGTGAGGTCATATGATACATGTCTTTCTCTGATGGACTTATTTTCTCAGCATAACACCCTCCAGTTCCATCCACATCATTGCAAATGGCAAGATCTCATTCCTTTTGATGGCTGCATAATATTCCATTGTGTATATATACCACCTCTTCTTTATCCATTCATCTGTCGATGGACATCTTGGCTCTTTCCACAGTTTGGCTATTGTGGACATTGCTGCTGTAAACATCGGGGTGCACGTACCCCTTTGGATCCCTACATTTGTATCTTTGCGGTAAATACCCAGTAGTGCAACTGATGTATCGTATGGTAGCTTTATTTTCAACTTTTTGAGGAACCTCCATACTGTTTTCCAGAGTGGTTGCACCAGTTTGCATTCCCACCAACAGTGTAGGAGGGTTCCCCTTTCTCCGAATCCCCGCCAACATCTGTCGTTTCCTGACCTGTTCATTTTAGCCATTCTGACTGGTGTGAGGCGGTATCTCATTGAGGGTCTGGTTTGGATTTCCCTGATGCCGAGCGATGTTGAGCACTTTTTCATGTGTCTGCTGGCCATTTGGATGTCTTCTTTGGAAAAATATCTGTTCATGTCTTCTGCCCATTTCTTGATTGGATCATTTGTTCTTTGGGTGTTGAGTCTGATAAGATCTTCATAGATTTTGGATACTAGCCCTTTATCTGATATGTCATTTGCAAATATTTTCTCCCATTCTGTCTTTTGTCTTTTGGTTTTGTTGACTGTTTCTTTTGCTGTGCAAAAGCTTTTTATCTTGATGAAATCTCAAGAGTTCATTTTTGCCCTTCCTTCCCTTGCCTTTGGCGATGTTTCTAAGAAGAAGTTGCTGCGGATGAGGTCGAAGACGTTGCTGCCTGTGTTCTCCTTTAGGATTTTGATGGACTCCTGTCTCACATTGAGGTCTTTCAACCATTTGGAGTCTATTTTTGTGTGTGGTGTAAGGAAATGGTCCAGTTTCATTCTTTTGCATGTGGCTGTCCAATTTTCCCAACACCATTTGTTGAAGAGACTGTCTTTTTTCCATTGGACATTCTTTCCTGCTTTGTCAAAGATGAGTTGACCCTAGAGTTGAGGGTCCATTTCTCGGCTCTCTATTCTTCCATTGATCTATGTGTCTATTTTTGTGCCAGTACCATACTGTCTTGATGATAGCTTTGTAATAGAGCTGGAAGTCCGGAATTGTGATGCCGCCAGCTTTGCTTTTCTTTTTCAACACTCCTCTGGCTATTCGGGGTCTTTTCTGGTTCCATACAAATTTTAGGATTATTTGTCCCATCTCTTTGAAAAAAGTGGATGGTATTTTGATGGGGATTGCATTGAATGTGTAGATTGCTCTAGGTAGCATTGGCATTTTCACAATGTTTGTTCTTCCAGTCCATGAGCATGGAACGTTTTCCATTTCTTTGTGTCTTCCTCAATTTCTTTCATGAGTGTTTTATAGTTTTCTGAGTACAGATCCCTTGCCTCTTTGGTTAAATTTATTCCTAGGTATCTTATGGTTTTGGGTGCAGTTGTAAATGGGATCGACTCCTTAATTTGTCTCTCTTCTGTCTTCTTGTTGGTGTATAGGAATGCGCCTGATTTCTGTGCATTGATTTTATATCCTGCCACTTTACTGAATTCCTGTATGAGTTCTAGCAGTTTTGGGGTAGAGTATTTTGGGTTTTCCACATAAAGTATCATATCATCTGAAAAGTGTGAGATTTTGACTTCCTCTTTGCTGATTTGGATGCCTTTTCTTTCTTTTTGTTGTCTGATTGCTGTGCCTAGGACTTCTGATTCTTTGTTGAATAGCAGTGGTGATAGTGGACATCCCTGCCGCTTTCCTCACCTTAGGGGGAAAGCTCTCAGTTTTTCGCCACTGAGAATGATTTTCGCTGTAGGTTTTTCATAGATGACTTTGATGATATTGAGGTATGTACCCTCTATCCCTATACTCTGAAGAGTTTTGATTAAGAAAGGATGCTGTACTTTGTCAAATGCTTTTTCTGCATCTATTGAGAGAATCATATGATTCTTGTTCTTTCTTTTGTTAATGTATTGTATCACGTTGACTGATTTGCAGATATTGAACTAACCTTGCAGCCCAGGGATAAATCCCACTTGGTCATGATGAATAACCCTTTTAATGTACTGTTGGATCCTATTGGCTAGTATTTTGGTGAGAATTTTTGCATCCATGTTCATCAAGGATATTGGTCTGTAATTCTCCTTTTTGATGGGGTCTTTGTCTGGTTTTGGGATCAAGGTGACGGTAGCCTCATAAAATGAGTTTGGAAGTTTTCCTTCCATTTCTATTTTTTGGAACAGTTCCAGGAGAATAGGTATTAATTCTTCCTTAAATGTTTGGTAGAATTCCCCTAGGAAGCCATCTGGCCCTGGGCTTTTCTTTGTTGGGAGATTTTTGATGACTGCTTAAATTTCCTTAGTCGAATAGGTCTATTCAAGTTTTCTATTTCATCCTGGTTCAATTTTGGTAGTTGATACATCTCTAGGAATGCACCCATTTCTTCCAGGTTATCTAATTTGCTGGCATAGAGTTGCTCATAATATGTTCTTATAATTGTTTGTGTTTCTTTGGTGTTGGTTGTGATCTCTCCTCCTTCATTCATGATGTTGTTGATTTGGGTCATTTCTCTTTTCTTTTTGATAAGTCTGGCCAGGGGTTTATCAATCTTGTTAATTCTTTCAAAGAACCAGCTCCTAGTTTCGTTGATCTGTTCTACTGTTCTTTTGGTTTCTATTTCATTGATTTCTGCTCTGATCTTTATTATTTCTCTTCTCCTGCTGGTTTTAGGCTTTGTTTCCTGTTTTTTCTCTAGCTCCTTTAGGTATAGGGTTAAGTTGTGTATTTGAGACCTTTCTTGTTTCTTGAGAAAGACTTGTATTGCTATGTACTTTCCTCTTAGGACTGCCTTTGCTGCCTCCCAAAGATTTGGAACAGTTGTGTTTTCATTTTCATTGGTTTCCATGAATTTTTTAAATTCTTCTTTAATTTCCTGGTTGACCCATTCATTCTTTAGTAGGATGCTCTTTAGCCTCCATGTATTTGAGTTCTTTCCGACTTCCCTCTTGTGAGTTCCAGTTTCAAAGCATTGTAGTCTGAAAATATGCAGGGAATGATCCCAATCTTTTGGTACCGGTTGAGACCTGATTTGTGACCTAGGATGTGATCTCTTCTGGAGAATATTCCGTGGGCGCTAGAGAAGAATGTGTATTCTGTCGCTTTGGGATGGAATATTCTGAATATGTCTGTGAAGTCCATTTGGTCCAGTGTGTCTTTTAAAGTCTTTATTTCCATGTTGATCTTTTGCTTAGATGATCTGTCCATTTCAGTGAGGGGCGTGTTAAAATCCCCCAGTAGTATTGTATTGTTGTCAATGTGTTTCTTTGCTTTTGTTATTAATTGCCTTATATAATTGGCTGCTCCCATGTTCAGGGCATAGATATTTACAATTGTTAGGTCTTCTTGTTGGATAGATCCTTTTAAGTAGGATATAGTGTCCTTCCTCATCTCTTATTATACTCGTCGGTTTAAAATCTAATTTGTCTGATAGAAGGATTGCCTCCTCAGCTTTCTTTTGGTGTCAATTAGCATGGTAAATTGTTTTCCACTCCCTCACTTTCAGTCTGGGGGTGTCTTTGGGTCTAAAATGAGTCTCTTGCAGACAGAATATCAATGGGTCTTTTTTTAAAATACAATCTGATAGCCTGTGTCTTTTGATTGGGGCATTTAGCCCATTTACATGAAGGGTAACCATTGAAAAATATGAATTTAGTGCCATTGTATTGCCTGTAAGGTGACTGTTACTGTATATTGTCTGGGTTTCTTTCTGGTCTTATGATGCTTTTTGGCTCTCTCTTTGTTTCGAGGACCCCTTTCAACATTACTTGTAGGGTTGGTTTTGTGTTTGCAAATTCCTTTAGTTTTTGTTTGTCCTGGAAGCTTTTTATCTCTCCTTCTATTTTCAATGACAGCCTAGCTGTATATAGTATTCTTGGCTGCATATTTTTCTCGTTTAGTGCTTTGAAAATATCATGCCAGTCCTTTCTGGCCTGGTAGGTCTCTGTGGATAAGTCTGTTGCCAATGTAATGTTTCTACCATTATAGGTTACATATCTCTTCTCCCGAGCTGCTTTCAAGATTTTCTCTTTGTCTCTGAGACTCTTAAGTTTTACTATTAGATGTCAGGGTGTTGACCTATTTTTATTGACTTTGAGAGTGGTTCTCTATGCCTCCTGGATTTTGATTCCTGTTTCCTTCCCCACATTAGGGAAATTCTCTGTTATAATTTGCTCCAATATACCTTCTGCTTCTCTCTCTCTTTCTTCTTCTTCTGGGATCCCAATTATTCTAATGTTGTTTTGTCTTATTGTATCGCTTATCTCTCGAATTCTGCCCTCATGATCCAGTAGTTGTTTATCTCTCTTTTTCTCAGCTTCTTTATTTTCCATCATTTGGTCTTCTATATCGCTGATTCTCTCTTCTGCCTCATTTATCCTAGCAGTTTTTGCCCCCATTTTTGATTGCACCTCATTAATAGCCCTTCTGATTTCAACTTTGTTAGATTTTAGTTCTTTTATTTCTCCAGACAGGGTTTCTCTAATAACTTCCACGCTTTTTTCAAGCCCAGCTAGTACCTTTAAAATAATGATTCTGAACTCTAGGTCCGATATCGCATTAATGTCCGTATTGAGTAGGTCCCTCGCAGACGGTACTACCTCTTGTTCTTTTTGTCGAGGTTATTTTTTTCGTCTTGTCATTTTGCCCAGAGGAGAATAAATGAATGAGAGAACAAAATGCTAACAGGTTAACAACGACCCCAGAATAGACACTCGATACAAATCAGAAAACACCTGAAACCAGGGGAAAAGAAAGAGAAAGAAAGAAAAAAGAAAGAGAGAAAAAAAAAGAAAAAGATAAAAACAAACAAAAATGTAACAAAATAAAGAAAACAATATCAAATATGATGAGGCTGGTGTATAGATCAGTTGCACACACTAGATATTGGGTATATTTTGGGTTTTTAGAAGAAAGTGCCTCCTAAAATTTTAAAGAAAGAGAGACTTATATATGTACAAAATAAGGATTGATATGATGAAGGGATGCAATATGACTAAAGATGAAAATTATAAAACATTTTATAAAAGGAACTGATAGGGAAGTGTTTGAAAACATAAAGAAGAGGATTAAAAAAAAAGGAAAGAAAGAAAGTAAAAAAAAGGGGAGAGAATGTGATCAGGCAGGAGATTGGAACAAAGCCATACAGTAGAGATTTAGGCTATACTTTGATCTGTTAGAAGAAACTGTATCTCAAAATTTTAAAGAGAGAACAACTTATATGTATATGCCAAAAATAAGGGTAATTACTATGAAGGGGTAGAATATGACTCTAAAAATGAAAAATAAAAGTGTTTTTTTTTTAAAAAGGGATTGATAAGATGTTGGTTGAAGAAGGGAAAAAGAAAAATTAAAAAAAAAAACAATTTAAAAAATTAACTTTGAAATACTAATGAATCATGGTAAAAAAGCCATGAATTCTATGTGCAGTATTCCCCTAGTGCTGGAATTCGTTCTCCTGTTCTCATTGATTGATAAACTTAGTCTTGCCTGGCTGTTCTTGCTCATCTTCTGGGGGAGGGGCCTGTTGCCGTGGTTCCCAAATGTCTTTGCTGAGGCGGAATTGCCCCACCCTCGCCGGTCTGGGCTAAGTTATCTGCTCGGGTGTGCTCTCAGGATCTTTTGTTCCCTGCAAGCTTTCTGTACAGCTTTGGAGGACGAGAGTGAAAATGGCAGCCTCCCAATCTTCGCCCGGGAGGAGCCGAGAACTTGGGGCCCCGCTCTTCAGTGCACCCCCAGAAAAGCAGTCAATCACTCCCATCTCCCCGGCCTCCAGCTACACTCCGTGCTCACCCGTCCTGTGACCCAGTGTTTCTATCTCTGGCACCCAACCCCGTGTGGAATCTCCAAATCCAGCAGATCCCTGCAGTGCACTCCCGCCCCACTTCTCCCGGGGGAGGAAGGGGAGTCTCCCCGGATCTGCCGCTTGTTGGGTCCCTGCTGGAGGAGCAGTGGTCCGACAGTCACCAATCACAGTTTATGGCAACCCTGGGCTGAGAGTCCACGCCTCAGCTCCGTCTCTGCAGCCGGCTTCCCCGCTCTGATACCTGGGAGCTCTGCTGCACTCAGGCACCCCTGGTCTTTCTGTGACCTCGAGGGTCCTGAGACCACACTGTCCTGCGAGGGTTCCACCCTCTGCTTAGCCACTGGAGGGACGTCCCTCAGCGTAGCTGACTTCTAAAAGTTCCGATTTTGTGCTCCGCGTTTCTATCACTTGCCAGAAGCGGCCGACGGAGGCCCCCTCCCCCGCCGTCTATCCTCCCGAATATCACCTCAGATTCACTTCTCCGCATGTCCTACCTTCCAGAAAGTGGTCGCTTTTCTGTTCAGAGGGTTGTTGCTATTCTTTTCCTCTATCTGCTGTTGTGTTTGTAGGTGTTCAGAATGGTTTGATCCCTATCCAGCTGAATTCCTGAGACCGGATGAAATCCAGGTCTCCTACTCCTCCACCATCTTGCTCCGCCCTTCCACACTATATCATTCTGCAAGGGTCTATCCAACAAGAAGATCTAACGAGTGTAAATATCTGCCCCCAATATGGGACAAGACAAATGCATAAGCCAACTTTTAACAAAACCAAAGAGACATATTGATAATAATATGTTAATTGTAGAAGACCTCACCAACCCTCTCTCAGCAATAGACAGATCATCTAAGCAGGAAATGAACAAAGAAACAAGAGCTTTGAATGACACTTTGGACCAGATAGATATATACAGAACATTCCAACCTGAAACAACAGAATACTCTTCTCGAGCATACATGGAACTTTCTCCGGAATAGACCACATACTGGGTCACAAATCAGGTCTCAACCAATACCAAAAGATTGAGATTATTCCCTGCATATTCTCAGACCACTATGCTTTGAAATTGGAACTCAGTCACAAGAAAAAGTTTGGCAGGAATTCAAACACTTGGAAGCTAAAGACCATCCTGCTCAAGAATGTGTGGGTCAACCAGGAAATCAAAGAAGAACTTAAACAATTCATGGAAACTAATGAGAATGAAAACACATTGGTCCAAAACCTATAGGATATGGCAAAGGCAGTCCTAAGGGGGAAATACATAGCCATCCAAGTCACACTCAAAAAAAACAGAAAAATTCCAAATACACAAACTATCATATACACCTTAAAGAACTGGAGAATCAACAACAAATTAATCCTAACCCATGCATGAGAAGGGAAATAATTAAGATTAGAGCAGAGATCATGAATCAGAAACCAGAAATAACAGTAGAACACATCAATGAAAGTAAAAGCTGGTTCTTTGAAAGAATTAATAAGATCAATAAACCACTGGCCAGACTTATCCAAAAGAAAGGAGAAAGGACCCAAATTAATAAAATTGTGAATGAAAGGGGAGAGGTCATGACTAACACCAAGAAATAGAAACAATTATCAGAAATTATTATCAACAACTATACGCTAATAAATTAAGCAACCTGGAAGAAATGGGTGCCTTCCTGGAAACCTATAAACTAACAAGACTGAAACAGGAAGAAATTATTAACCTGAATAGACCAATAACCAGTAACGAGACTGAAGCATTGATCAAAAACGTCCCCAAAAACAAGAGTCCAGGACCTGATGGATTCCCTGGGGAATTCTACCAAACATTCAAAGAATAAATAATATCTATTCTCCCGAGGCTGTTTCAAAAAATGAAAACAGAATGAGAGCTTCCAGACTCATTCTGTGAGGCCAGCATTACCTTGATCCCCAAACCAGGCAAAGACCCCATCAAAAAGGAGAATTTCAGATCGATATCCCTGATGAATATGGATGACAAAATTCTCAACATGATCCTAGTTAGTGGAATCCAACAGTATATTTAAAAGGATCATCCACCACGACCAAGTGGGATTTATACCCGGATACAAGGGTGGTTCAACATTTGCCAATCAATTAATGTGATAGAACACATTAATGAGAGAGAAGTACCATATGGTCCTCTCAATTGATGCAGTAAAAGCATTTGAGAAAATACAGCATCCTTTCCTGATTAAAACTCTTAAGAGTATACGGATAGAAGGAACATTCCTCAAGTTCATAAAATCCATCTATGAAAAACCCACAGCAAATATCATTCTCAAATGGGAAAAGCTGAGAGCCTTTCCCTTATAATCAGGAACACGACAAGGATGCCCACTCTCACCACTATTGTTTCAGCATAGTACTAGAAGTCCTAGCAACAGCAATCAGACAACAAAAAGAAATAAAAGGTATTCAAATTGGCAAAGAAGAAGTCAAACTCTCTTTTCACAGATGACATGATACTTTATGTGGGAAATCCTAAATATTCCACCCCTAAATTACTAGAACTCATACAACAATTCAGTAATGTGGCAGGATACAAAATCAATGTACAGAAATCAGTTGCTTTCTTATACACTAACAACGCAACTGTAGAAAGAGAAATTAGAGAAATGATTCAATTTACAATAGGACCACAAACCATAAAATACCTTGGAATAAACCTAACCAAAGAGGTAAAGGATCTATACTTTAGAAACTACAGAAAACTCATGAAAGAAATTGAAGAAGATACAAAAAGATGGAAAAAACATTCCTTGCTCATGGATCGGAAAAATTAACACTTTTACAATGTCTCTGCTACCCAGAGCAATCTATACCTTCAACGCCATCCCGATCAAAATTCCAATGACATTTTTCAAAGTGCTGGAACAAACAATCTTAAAATTTGTATGGAATCAGAAAAGACCCCCGAATCGCCAAGGAAATGTTGAAAAAGAAAAACCAAGCTGGGGGCATCACATTGCCCGATTTCAAGCTATATTACAAAGCAGTGATCACCAAGACAGCATGGTACTGACATAAAAACAGACAGATAGACCAATGTAACAGAAGAGAGAACCCAGATATGGACCCTCAACCCTGTGATCAAATAATCTTTGACAAAGCAGGAAAAAAGATGGTCTCTTCAATAAATGGTGCTGAGAAAATTGGACAGCTATTTACAGAAGAATGAAACTCAACCATTTTCTTACACCATACACAAAGATAAACTCAAAATGGATGAAAGACCTCAATGGAGACAGGAATCCATCAGAATCCTAGAGGAGAACATAGGCAGTAACCTCTTTGACATCGGCCACAGCAACTTCTTCCGAGACAAGTCTCCAAAGGCAAGGGAAACAAAAGCGAAAATGAACTTTTGGGACTTCAAGATAAAAAGCTTCTGCACAGCAAAGGAAACAGTCAACAAACAAAGAGGCAACCCACGGAATGGGAGAAGATATTTGCAAACGACATTACAGACAAAGGGCTGATATCTAAGAGCTATAAAGAACTTCTGAAATTCAACACCCGAAAAACAAATAATCAAGTCAAAAATGGGTAGAAGACATGAACAGACATTTCTCCAAAGAAGATATACAAATGGCTAACAGAGACATGAAAAAATACTCATTATCATTAGCCATCAGGGAAATTCAAATCACAACCACATTGAGATGCCACCTTACACCAGTTAAAATGGCAAAAATTGACAAGGCAAGAAACAACAAATGTTGGAGAGGTTGTGGAGAAAGGGGAACTCTCTTACACTGTTGGTATGAATGCAAGTTAGTACAGCCACTTTGAAAAACAGTGTGGAGGTTCCTCAAAAAATTAAAAATAGAGCTACCCTATGACCCAGCAATTGCACTCCTGGATATTTACCCCAATGATACAGATGTAGTGAAAAGAAGGGCCATATAGACCCCAGTGTTCATAGCAGCAATGTTTACGATAGCCAAACTGTGGAAAGAGCCAAGATGTCCTTCAAGAGATGAATGGATAAAGAAGATGTGGTCCCTATATAAAAGGAATATTACTTAGCCATCAGAAAGGATGAATACCGAACTTTTTGCTTGGGGTGGAGGAGATTATTCTAAGTGAAATAAGTCAAGCAGAGAAAGTCAATTATCATATGGTTTCACTTATTTGTGGAATATAAGGAATAGCATGGAGGACATTAGGAGAAGGAGGGGGAACATGAAGGGGGGGGTAGAGATCGGAGAGGGAGATGAACCATGAGAGACTATGGACTCTGAAAAACAAACTGAGGGTTTTAGAGGGGAGGGGGTGGGGGATGGGTTAGCCCAGTGATGGGTATTAAAAAGGGCACATATTGCATGGAACACTGGGTGTTATCTGCAAATCATGAATCATGGAACACTACATCAAAAACTAATGATGTACTGTATGGTGACTAACATAGCATAATAATAAAAAAGGGAATATTGGCATGTAGTCTTCTTGTATGTTCCTTTCTGGCATTGGTATTCAGGGAAATAATGCTAGCCTTGTAGAATGAGTTTGGGAGTGTTCGCTCCTCTTCAGTTTTTTTGTTAAAAGTTTGACAAGGATTGGTGTCAATTCATCTTTAAATGTTTAGAATTCACCAGTGAAATCATCTGCTCTTGGGATTATTTTTGTTGGCTGGTTTTTGTTTACTGTTTTAATCTCCTTACTCATTATTTGTCAGCTCAGATATCTAATTTTTCATGATTCAGTCTTGGTAGATTGTATTTTTCTAGGTATTCATCTGTTTCTTATAGGATATTCAGTTTATGAGCATATAATTGCTCATAGTAGTATATTATGATCCTTTGTATTTCTTTGGTGTTGGTTGTAGTGTCTCCATTTTCATTCCTGATTTGAGTATTCTCTCTTTTTTTCTTGATTAGTATAGCTAAAAGTTTGTCAGTTTATCTTTCAAAGAAACAGCTTAGGTTTGTTGATCTTTTCTACTATTTTTCAGGTCTCGATTTTGTTTACTTTTGCTCTGATCTTTATTATTTCCTATATTGGACTAATTTTGTGTTTAGTTTATTCTTTTTTTTCTAGTTGCTTGGGGTATAAAGTTAGGTTACTTATTTGAAATCTCTTTTTTTTTTTTTTTAAGTGTAGGCATTTCTGACTCTGAACTCTCTTCAAACTGCTTTTATTTTATGCCATAAGTTTTCATATGTTGTGAATCCATTTTCACTGTAACAAGATATGCTTTGATTTCACTTTTGATTTCTTCTTTGATCTGTTGGTTGTGTAGAAGTGTGTTGTTTAATTTCCACACGTTTGTGAATTTTCCAGTTTTCTCCTGTTACTGATTTTTAGTTTTATAGTGTTGTGTTTGGAAAAGATCTTGATATGATTTCAGTCTTTTAGATTTGTTGAGGGTTGTTTTGTGACCTAACATACAATCTACCCTGGAAAATGTTCTGCTTTCTTGAAAAGACTCTTCTATGGCTGTTAGGTGCAACGTTCTGTGCATGTCTATTAGATCTATTTGGTTTAACGTGATGTTTGAGTCCAGGGTTGCCTTATTGATTTTCTGTTTACATGATCGATTCATCCATTGTTGAAAGTGGGATATTGAAGCCCCCTACAATTATTGTATTGCTGTCTATCTCTCCCTTTAGATCTGCTAGTATTTGCTTTTTATATTTAGGTGCTCTGATGTTGGGTGCATGATGTTTACATTTGTTATATCTTCTTGATGAATTGACTCCTTTTCATTATATAATGACCTTATTTGCTTTTTTGTGATGGTTTTTAACTTAAAGTCTGTTTTGTGTGAGATAAGTTTAGCTTCCTCTGCTCACTTTTGTTTTCCATTTGCATGGAATATCTTTTTCTTTTGCTTCATTTTGAGCCTGTGTATATGTCCTTAATGGTGAAGTATAGGCAGCATATAGTTGGATCTTGTCTTCACATTTTTTAATTCATTCAGCTGCTCAAAGCCTTTTGGCTGGGTTAATTAATATATTAACATAAAAGTAATTGTTGATCGGGAAGGACTTACTAATGCCATCTCATTTTCTGTTTCCTAGTTTCCTTGTTCCTTTCTTCCTTTTTTGCTATCTGTCTTTGTGAATTGATGATTTCTCTAGTGATATGCTTTGATTCCCTTCTATTTTTCTTTTGGCTTTCAACTTTAGGTTTTTGGTTTGTGCTTACCATGAGACTTATATAAAACATCTTGTAGATAAAATAATCTATTTTAAGGTAATAACAACTGACCTGCAATTACATGAAAATTTTAACATTTTACTCTCTCCATATTTTACATTTTGATGTCCTGTTTACCTCTTTTTATATTGTTCATACATTAACAAATTGTTCCAGCTATATTTATTTCTAATAGTTTAATTCTTTAAGCCTTTTTATTATCATTAAAATACCACTGTATTACAGTATTAGAGCATTCTGAATTTGATTATATATGTACCTTTATGATTATGCTTAGTAGTTTTATTTTTGCATGTTAATAATTAGTATCCTTTCATTTTATCTTGAAGAACACCTTCCAGCACCTTGTAAGGCAGGTCTTATGGTGATGAACTTGGTCAGCTTTTCTTTGTTTTGAAAAGTGTCTTTCATTCCTGAAAGACCAACTTTGCTGGGTAAAATATTCTTTGGCAGTTTTTTCTTTTAGCAGTTTGAATATATCCTCTTAACTCTCTCCTGGCCTTCTAGGTTTCTGCTGAGAAATCTACTGATAGGCTTATGGGGATTCCCTTATATATGAAAACTTTCTTCTCTTGCTGCTTTTTAAAATTCATACTTTGTCTCTGATTTTAGACTGTTTTATTTTAATGTTTTTGGAGAAGATTGTTTTGAGGTGAAATTTGAGGGCGATCTATTAGCTTCTTGAAATCAAAAGTCCAAATATGTCCCGGAATTTCAGAATTTCTCATTGTTTCTTTAAATAAGTTTTCTGCTCCTTTCTCCCTCTCTTCTCATACTGTGCCTCCAGTAATGTTTAGATTGTTTCTTTTAATGGTATTCTATAGTTAAAGTAGCCTCTCTTATCTCTTTTCAATTTTGTTTTACTTTTTGCTCCTGAATGGATGATTTCATATGGCCTGTCTTCTACTTCATTAATTCTTCTGCTTGATTGAGTGTTCTGCTAAAGCTATCTATTGAATTCTTCAGTTCATTCAATGTATTTTCAACTGTAGGATTTCTTTTCTTTTTTTTAATGATTTCTGTTTCTTTGTTGAGCTTCTCTTTTGTTCATGTATTGTTTTCTTAATTTCATTTAGTTGTCCTATCTGTGTTTTCTTGTTGTTCATTGAATTTCTTTAAGAGGACTACTTTGAATTATTTTCAGGCACTTCATAGATTTCTGTTTCCTTAGGGTCACTCATTAGAGTTTAATTAGTTTCTTTTGGTGGAGTCATGTTTCCTTGATTATTCATGATCCTATAAGCCTTGCATTTGTGCCTGTATATTTGAGGAGGTAGGTACCTCCTCCAGTCTTTACTGATTGTCTTTGGTAGGCAAAGCCTTTCACAAGTCAGCCTGTCCAGAGATTCTGGGTAGGCCATCTGGTCATGTCTGTAGGTGGTCTTGTTGCTGATGTCCTTGGGTGGGCAGGTCTGGTGCCTGAGTCAGAAAGTAGGCAGTCCTTTTTTGTGTGTACAAAGAGACAAGCCTAGTGCCTGGGTCCATGTGGGTAGGCCTGGCACTGGAATCTGCTGTAGTGGGCCTGGGACCTGGATCTGTGTGGATCATGGTTCACAGGCCCAGCCAAGCCCTGGGCATGACTGTGGTGGCTTGGCATCTGGATCTGCAGAGACTGGTCCAGTAGTAAGATGGGCTGGGAGGCTGGGGTCAAGGGGCTGGCCTGGCCCTGGAATGAGCTTAGAGGTTGGGGCCATGGGAGTTGGCCTGTAACCTGGCTTAGGGGGCTGGCTTAGTGATTGAGTCTACAGAGACTAGACTGTCACTGGGGTGAGCTGGGAGCTGGGGTCCACAGGGTCTGGTCTGCAGTCTAGGTCCATGAGGTCTGGACTGGTAGTTTGGTGGGCTGGAGGTTTGGGTGTATGGTAGTCAGCCTGGTGCTGGGCCCACCTAGGGGCCTAGGCTCATGGGAGCTTGAGTCTACAGGAGCATCTTAGGACCATGGGAGCTCCCTGGGGCTGCCGGAGCTGGCAGGTACCACAGTGAGCTGGGGGCCTGGATTTATAGGAGCCTGATGGAAGCTACTAAGGCCATGGAGTTAGCCTGTGCTGGGGTGGGCTGGTTCTGTGGTCTGTGGTGAGCTGGGTACTCAGTTTACTCTCCTTCCTTGGGGAGGTTGTCTCTCTGTGTGCTGGGCTGCTCTGGACTATGATGAGATTAGTGTAAATCAGTGTTTCCTACCCTCATTGATGATTCTTTTCTAATTTCTTTGCTTCACCCAGGTGCTGTAATCCCTCATCTGGAATCCTTGTCTCTTGTGAAGTAATTTTCACATGTGGGTAGTTGTTCAAATTGATATTTCTGGAGGAGAGGACAAGTTATAAGAGATTCCTGTGCTGCCATTTTTCTGCAGTTACTCTCCCTGTATTTTAGTTGTTCTTCTATCTTAGATATTAGTTCCAAACATAGTAAAAACAATTGAAAAAAAACCAACAAACTAGGAAACCAGAGCCAAAACAAGAGAAGCAAACAAGCAAGCAAACAAATATGACAGAATACTAAATGTCTAATGGCATAATCTAACATTATTTGTTCATGTTTCACTTGCTCAGACTGGTCAGTGCATCCCAACTGTTCTGGCAAACATAAATTGGAATAGCTTTCTCAAGCTATTATGAAGGTTCAATCTAGGAACAAATGTATAGTTTCTAAAGGCAATAGGACCCACAGATGTATCTATCATCTCAATGTCTGTTGGTGCTTCCTCCAATCTCTAGTTTATTCACAGATATGTTTTTATGATAGCAACTTAGTCCATAGAGCAAAAGAAGCAAAAACATCCCTCAGAAAGATACGTATGTTCTCATTCGGTGTTTAATTTAAAAAATAAATTTATATTCTCTTTCCTTGCATTTGATTGCTGAGTAATTGAGTTGCATGGGGATATATTGTGAGTGAGAAGTGTGTGAGAACAATAGCAAATACTTTGGCATTTTGTTTTTAGCATTTGATTCTAGCCTTCCATCCTCATAAAGATTTTTGTGGTGGTGAATTCAAAATTTCTAGTTGTGCTTTGATTTATTAGGCTAGTTACATGAGCAAAATCAAGTTGTAAAGATTTTGTAGAAATGTTTACTACTTTGGTTTTGGTTAAGATTTTCTTTTGTTTGTTTGGAAGAAAGATCGTGAATCTTTAATTATCAACTTAAAATGCTATATACTAATCCATCAGTTAGGCATGTAACTCTCACTCCTTATATCAAGTTTAAATACAGTTTTTAGACCTAAAATATTTTAATTTGATCTTGGTATAGTCAAAGAATATGGACTTGTACAGAGAGCAGCCCTGGAAGAATTCTTTTTATTTAGAATCATCACACCAACAAATGAATTAATTGGTCTGAACTTACATGTTTACTGACACGTGGTTTTCTAAACAGTCAACTTCTCTGTGTGTGGATGGGTAGAGATAGATAGATCGATAGATAGAAAGGGTAAAAATTTTTTTAATAGTAAACATAGTTGTTTGGACAATATTTTCAATCCTTTCTTACTAAGGAATTGGTGATACTCTTAGCTGCATCAGGTCCAGAGAAATGTTTCTCTCATGATTCTGTTCCACTTTTTTGATAGCCTGATGTATCATCCCATGTAAGTTTTTTGAGTTTCACCCTGATAGAGGTTAGGTTGAGAAAGCTATTGCAGATTGCTTTCTTTCTGAAGTTTCTCAACTGGGAACATGGCTCTACCTACTATTTTGTCTATTTTTTTTTTTTTTTTTTTACAGGTGTGAGAATTTGGAAGTTAGAGTTTTCTCTCCTCCAGTATATGTTTGACAAAGGCTATGGCTGCCTAAAAAGTAATCATTTCTCTGTGCCATTTAGACACATATTTCAGGTTACAGATCTTGCTCTCTGGTTGTTTTGGGAAAAGGAATGACCTCTAGGTTGAGTGTTCTGAAAACAGTGGGCTGCAATAATCATGAAACATTCAGTTCAGTTTCCTTCCAGGTTTAGTATTAAATTACCAGGATTTTGCTGTTTATCTGGTTCATTTCAGTGTGTGTGTGAGATGTTTATCTGGTTCATTTCAGTGTGTGGTTCATCTATAGAGATTTGTAAGCTTTTCAAACCAAAGAGCTAAAAGTATCTTTATTAAATAAGTGCTATGAAATGAGGCAGTGTGAAAATAAGATCTGAGATTTTGAATATCTGTACCAGAATTCATTCCTTTTTCACACTCAGTTCTTGACCCTATGCCTAGATCCTCATTCTTCCTCTCTACATGGTACATGTGTTATTTTAAATTAAGCAATATATTTTGGAAGAGAGAGGCCATATTGGCTCCATAGTGAGTCAAACGTAGGATAATGACAATTAACAATCCTTGATCTGTGGAATACCACTTAATGTACAATAGACCAGGAAAGTAGTTCAATGCCTTAATTTTCCTCTTTTGAATAGTGGCTTGGCCTCATGGGCCATAAAACCTGCAATAGGAAATTTCAACTCTAATGATAAAGAAGAGAAATAGAATAATAATGAGATACAGATAAAAATCTTGGCTATTTTAGCTAAGATACCATACATGTTCTTCCAAATGTTCATACTTTGCAAAGATTATACTCTATATGGAACTTACACTGGATGCTTTTAGTGATATAGAATGCATCCTGAGGTTAAATGTGAAACTGTGGTAATAGCATAGCAGAATTAGTTATTAACATTAATTGAGCTCTTGCTCTCTACTGTGAGGCACACAGTACAAAAGAAACAGAAAGTCAAATGCAGGCTTCCTTGCAAACTAATTATCTACTGGGGTGATAAAACTCCTAAAAAGGGGCACCCAGTCCTGGATTTTCATGCCTCTACACTAAAAGGGCTAATTTTATTAAGCTCTGTATTTGTGTAACACTTTGAAATGTATAATCTATTCTCACATGTGTTATCTGTTAAGATCTCTTAGGATATTGTGAAAACTAAAGTGTGAGGTGAAAGAGCATGAATTTTGGTTTCAGATAGAGCTGGTTCTAAATTCTGGTCTGCCTCTTCTCTTGAAGATTTAAGCATCTCTGTGCCTCAGTTACCTCATTTATGTAGCAAGGCTAATAACGTCTTTTGGTGCTGCTTTGAGAGTTAAAGGAAATGATATGTAATGTTCCTTGTGGGATGGTGACCATGTAGTAGGTGCCAATAAATATGTGCTCCTCTCTTATCCTGATTTTGCAGATGAGAAAACTGAAGCCCTTGGTTAGGAATAAGTCCTAGGTCTCTGAAATAAGATTAAGGCTCTGTTTATTATACCACACTGCTGGGGTTATCATCTGTTCTCAAAGCTCACCATAAAGGACATATTAATTCCATGTTTATGCTAAGGATTTATTAATTCTTACTGTTTCTTCTCTAGATATTTTGTATCATTGCACTCCCTTAGGTTTGATAAAGGTTACTTTTTAGATAGAAGAAAAAAATGTGTCTATTGTCCCCATCCACAGTCAGCTTTTTGGCACTTGATAAAATGTTTGATCCTTTTAGAAATGCTATGAGCCCCACAAATTTCATTGTATCTTCCATATCGTATACCTAATTCATAAGTTTTATTGTCCTTTCTTTATTGTGTGTCAAAGAGGGTTGGTCAGGAATGACAGACACTAGATAAAAATATGAAATCAATGGGAAGATGGTGGGACCTTACAAAGGTCAGGCAGAGAAAACAATAACGAGAAAAACATATGGGCATGTATATTGGCCAGGGCCATGGATGTGCCTCAAGTATTCCAAGAAACACATCAGCCTAGTGGAAGATGTGGAGCTAGCAATTCATAGAGGAAGTGTAGGCATATTCCCTAATTTGATTTTTTTTTTTTTTTACTATTTCTTAAGAAGACCCAAGGCATTATAGATATTGAAGCATATTTATTGCCCTCATAGGGAGTTTTAAAAATTTAATATTAGCCTTACATAACCTTATTACCTTTTCCAAGTATGTTTTGTGTTAATATATTGACTGCCTTTTCCTGGGTATGTTTGGTACAGATACATTGAGTAACACTGAGATGAGATAATTATAAGGTCTCTAGGTTTCAAGAAGATGGTGTGTATCTCTAAAGTTATAGAAAAATGATCACTTCTGTTCATGACTAATTAGTGTATATGGAAACTTGAAAGAAAAAAAAATTCTAGAAATGAATTTGTCTTCCTACATAGGGTCAGTTAGAAGGGATACTTTCCATCTCCAGATATTTCCTTTAGATCGCATATAAGACTTTTTTCAAATACAGCACAGCAATACCTAGTTTTCCATTGGATTTTAAGTGAACACAAGTCAGGGAGTTACTGAAGAATAAACAGATTTTTCTCCTTTAAGTAAATATGACGTCCATTGTTTTGGCTTATCTCCATGATTGTAGGCCATGTTTGAATCTCATCTTTTCCAACCATCCTAGAGGGAAGTGATGCCTATATTTTTGAAGGTTCAGTACTACCCTTAGGTATAACCACTATTATTAGTATTGCTGCTGTTTTTATATGTTTCTTACATCTCTCACTGTACTAAAAGCTCCATAGGGCAGAGTTTACAGATCAACCGCCATCATCTTCCTTATAGGATAATATTCCTAGTCTGGGTTCAAATATGTAATTATTGATGCCTGGGTGGCTCAGTCAGTTAAATGTCTGCCTTCGACTCAGGTCATGATTCCAGGGTCCTGGAATCGAGTCCCATATCAGTCTCTCTGCTCAGCGGGGAACCTACTTCTCCCCCTGCTGTGCTTTCTCTCTCTGACAAATAAATAAATAAAATCTTAAAAACAAAAACAAATGTGTATTTACTTGAAGATACCTAATACCATTAACCATACCTTTATGGTTAGTGTTGCAGATGCTGCATCAGAAATTGTAATATATATGTATTTTTATTAATTTATTAAATCTTCACAATGATACTATAAGATAACTACCTTTACTATTATTTTTTTTTAAAGAGGAAACAAACTAGGATTAAAGAAAAAAATGAAGTGATTTGCCAAGGTCATAAAGTCAAAGTATCTGTGACAGAGTTTCGAACATGTATGTTTTGTTTAGGAATTTCATCCCACTAAAGCTTAAGATTAAAGTCCACTAAAGATTTTAATACAAAAACAAAAACAGAAGCACAATCATTTGTGCAAAGCTTGTCAAGATGGTTTATGGACCCCAGCCTCCCAATATTCCTCAGGCAACTTGAGTATGAGAAATATCCAGAAATTGAAACATTTTAAGAATAGCCTCTTGTTACAGATTGTATGCATATACTATAAATACTGCAAATTTGAATTATGCTTCATACAATGAGAGAGATGGATTCTCTGCTTATTATTATGCTTGAAGTTGGAATATTTTAGATCAGCTGTAGACCAACTTTTAAAGGACGAAAAGGTTGTGTTCAATATACTTTTTTGTAGAATCAGGTCAAATTTACTGGGGTATGGCCTGACCTATGTGAGCCCCTCCAAAATTTTTTTTAGTCTACTCATATGTTCCAGTGGGAGCCCTTGTTCAGATCTGATTTCTGAACAAATGTCAATCAAAGCTGGTCCTCTGGGGTTTAGGATTATGTCATCTGTCTTAGATCTGGTAGCAGGGTCGAATTGTTAACTCTGATTTTGTTCCCATGTCCCTTTTGCTATCAGGATATATCGTGGTACATCTGGAACTGATTTCCCTAGGAAAGGATTTTAGATGTGGACATGGGAAATGAAAACTAAAGCACAGTGTGAGATTTGCCAAGGGTGTAAACAGCCAGGTTGTTTTAGAGCAAAACTGCTGTCCAAAAGGGTTTACTAAAGGAATAGGATGAACAATAGTTCTAGGGTATAGAAGTCAGAGTGGGTAATCTAAAGCAAAGGGGTAAGCACATGAGAAGATCTGTGTTAGAGAAGTCCAAGACTAGGGGACTAAGATGAGAGCCAGAGAGGGTCAAGGCAAGAATGATCTTTGGGGGCCTAGGACTTGTTCTGAGATGAGTCACAAAATGCCATTGGCAAAGCTTGCTATTTTAAGAGCTTCTGTCACTCTTCATATAGTTTCTGCTTTTCTTTTTTAAAGTAGCCATCTTTACTAGTTGTCTCTGTTATCTTATTTACTTATTCAAAATATATCCATGTGATGACTTCCATCAGTTATTCATCCATTTAGCAGAGGGGATACAGTACCATTCATAAGGGAATTTTCAGTCAAGTGGGGAAGAAACAGGAATCAAATAATCATACATAATAGAATTCAAGCAGTTGAATATAATTTTGAAAACTTGCATAAAGGAAAAAAACATAGAAGATCTCCATGGGTAAAAATCATGGAAGATGAGACTGAAGGTGAGATATTAACCACCTATAAGATGGAGTATGTACCTCAGACAAAGGAAACAGGAAAGCCATGGAATATTTGAGGAGCAAAGAGAAGTCTGGTGTCCCTGGGGCATAGCAAGGGATAAGCCAGTGGCATTTGAAAAGATTGGAAAGGTGAACAGGGGCCAATAACTACATAAGGAAAACAATTAAAGTGATAGCAACTAGCACTTATAGAGTACTTAATGTGTGCCAAGTACTCTTCTAAGTTCTCATGATGTATCATGAGATACATAGATAATACATATCTCTATTTATTATCTATCTATCTATCATCTATCTATCTATCTATCTATCTATCTATCTATCTATCTATCATCTATCCATCTATATATCGGTATGTCTATATATATGAATGTCTCCATATATGAATATCTATATCTATATGAATATAGATATAGATATATATGCACTTAATAAAACAAATCTATAAGGCAGATATTACTACTATTATCCTAGTTTCCAGATGAAACATCTGAGGCTCAGGTAACTTAACAACTCCTCAATTCATCCAACTAGGAAAGAGTAAAACCAAAATCTGAATCTGGACCATTTAGCTATGTCCATAACTGTTAGTCATGAATGCCTTTATATAGTACCTGTAGACTATATTAGTGTTTAAACATAATACTAAAAGCAGTGAGGTGTTAATAGCAAAGTGGGATAATCATGGTTCATGATAAAAGGTAATTTGGGCTAGTGGATACAGAATGGATTGGAGAATGACACTAACTAGCAGGCTGTTGGAGTAAGTAGAATACTCTGCTATCTAACACATTCTTAAATTTCCTTATCACCTGATTGAATGGGAGCTTTGAGATCAGCTGATTATCCACTGCAACTGTTCATCCAAGAGGACGCTGAGGTCTAGAGCTGTTTTCTCTGAGTCACAATTTTATGCTGCTGCTCTTCTCGTATAACTGTAAGCAGTAGGATTGGCACATTATTCAATATTTCAATATTTCTTACTGCAGGCAGAGTAGTTGCCAGTAAGATTCAGGTCAATTTTATCAGGCATTCTTTCCTGAAATCAGCAGACACTTACATACTCAGACTAATTTTGACTGAATTTTAACTCTGTGGTATAGACAGGGGCTCAAGAAAGTGTAAATTCAAGAGGTAATAATAGTATTTTAACATTTACCTAACACTTTCTATGTGTGCTAGGAATATAGTTTTGAAAAACATCTAAACCATTTCATTTATTTTTTATTTATTTAATCCATATATCTATGTCAAGAATATTCTATGTGTCAGGCTTTATACTCTAGGTACTGGGCATATAGTGGTGAACAAAACAGATAAGAGTTCTCCTCATTGAGTTTAAAATATGATGGAAACATATATTGATGATGGGAATATAAAATGGTACAGCTGCTGTGGAAAACAGTTTAGTGGTTTCTCAAAAAGTAAAACAGAGTTACTGTATGACTGGTAATTCCACTCTTTCATTTCTTAAGAGAAATTAAAAACATTTGTTCATGTAAAAACATGTAGACAGATATTCATAGCAGCATTTATAATAGCCAAAAAGTAGAAACAACCCAAATGTCCATCAACTAATGAATGGATCAACATAGTATGATATATGCAGACTTCCAGGGAAGATGGCAGAATAGGAGGACCTTAAGCTCACCTCCTCCCACTGTTACAACTACAGTACATTCACATCAGTGTAAATAAATTCCCCAAAGACTGGCAGAACAGACTCTTCACAGCTAAATGTAGAGAAGAAGCCACATCAAAAAGGGTAAGAAGAGCAGAGACTTGGTCTGGAGTCAAATTGACTCACAGGACTGTCCTCAGGAGAGGGACGCAGTGGGCATGTAGAGGGGAGAGGACCAGAACCCCACCTCAGGCATGGGGCACCCACACATGGAAGATGAATCCACATAATATTTGGCTTTGAAAACCAGAGAGGCCTAACAATGGGGCTTAACACCTGGAACTTTAAAAAATCAGTAGGCATCTCTGGAAGGCTGGAAGGCAATAGGAAACTGAGTCCCTGCCCTTAAAGAGACAGCACAACAAACAATCCTACTGAGATACAGCATAGAAGCAGCAGTTTGAAAAAAAATACTAGAAGGAGATTTATTTATTAATCTGAGACCATGTGCTAGAGAGGCAGGGATTTTGGGGAGATGGCTTCAAGAACAAAAGAGCTGAAGGGCACCATTTCCCTTCCCTGCTGATCAGGCTAAACACACAGACCCTGGAGGAACTAGCATAATATGAATACTCTCCACCTAGCTTGTTAACAGTGTGCCCTACTCCTACATTCTCCTGTGAACCCATCCCCTTCAGCCCTTCCTGCACAGGAATTTTCCAAAGCAGCACCACAAGCCTGGCAGAGTGCAAGCAGCTGCAACAAAGGACGTCACCACTCCAAAGTGATTCCTTCCCTAGGGAGAGGGAAAGATAACCATACAGACCCGTCCAAATGCTGCCCCAGCAATAAGCTGGGAGCAGACTGGTCTGACTATGGGCTCCACCCACCAACTAAAACTTCTCAGGGAACAACACAGAGAGAGTACCCTGCAGTTCAGTGCAACCACAGCTCCAGCAAACACTTAGTCTGACCCAACTCAAGCCCAAGGTGGCCCCAGACTGGCCCACTAACAAACAGGGACCAAACCCTTTTCATAACAAGCAAAGAGATACACTGCGGGCAACTAAACTGAAAGCAAAAATGGCTCAGCCACACATAAGAGACGCCCCTGAAGCTCCAGGTTCTGGTGAACAGGGAACATTACACTGATGGGCACTATAGGACTTCTTCATAAGGCCACTATTTTCAAGAGCAAGAGACATAGCTGACTTTCCTAACACATAGAAACAGACACAGACAGATGAAATGAGGAGACAGAGGACTATATCCCAAATGAGGGAAGAAGACAAAATCACAGCAAGAGAGCTAAATGAAGTGGAGATAAATAATATGCATGATAGAGAATTGAAAGTAATGATCATAAATATATTCACTGGACTTGGAAAAGAGTGGAGGACCTCACAGACACTGAATAGAGAGATATAAAACATAAAAAAGAATCAGAGAAGAAGAATTCAATAATTGAAATTAAAAATACACTAAATGGAGTAGATAGTAGACTAGAAGAAGCAGAAGAAAGGATCAGTGAGCTGGAGGGCAGAGTAATGGAAAGTAATCAAGCTGAATGGAACAGAGAAAAAATAATAAAAAATAAAAATAGACTTAGGGAATTCAGTGACATGATCAAGCATAATAATATTTGCATTATAGGGATCCCAGAAAGAGAAGAGAATGAGAAAGGGGCAGAAAACTTATTTGAAGAAATAATAGTTGAAAACTGAAAATCTGGGGGAGGACACAGAAATTCAGATCCAGGAGGCACAGAGAGTCCCCAGCAAAATCACAAGGAGGTCCACACCAAGACACTTAGGATTAAAATGGCAAAAAGTAGTGATAAAGAGAGAATTTTAAAAGCACCAAGAGAAAAGAGAACAGGTACATACACAGGAAGCTCTAAGGATATCAGCAGATTTTTAGCAGACACTTTGCAGGTCAAAGGAAAGTGGTATTATATTTTCAAAGTACTGGAAGAAAAAAGTCTGCAACCAAGAGTACTCTAACCAGCAAGGCTATCATTCAGAATAGCAGAAGATAAAGTTTCCCAGACAAACAAAAGCTATAAAGGAATTCATCACCGCTAAACCAGCCCTATAAGAAATGTTAAAGGGGACTCTTTGACTAGAAAGGAAACACCATAAGTAGGAGTAAGAAAAGTAGGAAGCTCAAAAGCAGTAAAATTAAGTAAATCTATGAAAACCAGTCAAGGGATTCACAAAATAAAAGGATATACAGTGCAGTACCATATACCTAAAGTGTGGGGGGAAAGTAAAAATTTAACGCTTTTAGAATGGATTCAAACTTAAATGAGCATCATCTTAATGTAGACTGCTGTATGCAGAAGATGTTACATACAAATCTAGTAACCACAAAACAAAACAAAATAAAAAAAAGGTAACAGATATGCAAAAAATAAAGAGAAAAGAATCTAAGGATATCACTAAAGAAAGCCAGCAAACCATGATAGAAGACAGCAAGAAAAAAAACAGTAAGAGAAGGGAACTATAAAAACAACATTAAACAAGTAACAAAATGGCAATAAGTACATACCTATCAATAACTGAATTGAATGTAAACTTACTAAACACTCCAATCAAAAGACATGGGGTGACACAATGGATAAAGAAGCAAGACCCATCCATATGCTGTTAATGAGACTCATTTTAGACTTAAATACACATGCAGACTGAAAGTGAAGGGATGGAAAAGCATTTATCATGTAAATGGAAGTGAAAAGAAAGCTGGGGTAGCAAAATTTATATCAGACAGACTTTATAACAAAGACTGCAGCAAGAGACAAAGAAAGACACTATATAATCATAAAGAGAAAAATTCAGCAATATATAACAACTATAAATATTTATACACCCATCATGGGAGTACTCAATTATATAAAGCAGCTATTAACAAACAAACGAGTAATTGGTAGTAATATAGTGATGGTAGGGGACTTGAACACACGACTCACATCAGTGGACAGATCTTTCAAACAGAAAATCAACAAGGAAACAGTGGCTTTGAATGACACATTGGATCAGATGGATCTAACAGATCTATACAGAACATTCCATCCCAAAACAGTAGAATATACATTCTCTTGAAGTACACATGGAACACTTTCCAAAATAGATCACACATTAGGCCACAAAACACATCTCAACAAATTCAAAAACACTGAAGTCATACCATGCATCTTTTCTGAGCACAATACTATGAAACTAAAAATCAGCCACAAAAAACATCTGGAAAGAATACAAATACATGGAGGTTAAATAACAGGCTAAACAATGCATGATTCAACAAGAAATCAAAAAGAAATAAAAAAATACATGGAGACAAATGAAATTGAAAAAGCAATGGTCCAATAACTTTGTGATGCAGCAAATGCTGTTCTAAGAGGGAAGCTTATAGAAAGACAGGCATACCTCAAGAAGCAAGAAAAATCTCAAACATCCTAACCTCACACATAAAGGAGTTAGAAAAGAATAAATAAAATCCAAAACCAGTAGAAGAAAGGAAATAATAAAGATTAGAATGGAAAAAAAAACAAAATAGAAAGTGAGAAAACAATAGAACAGCTCAATTAAAGCAGGAGCTGGTTCTTTGAGAAGATCAACAAAATTGATAAACCTTTAGCCAGATTAATAAAAAAAAAGAGGACTCAAATAAACAAAATCAGAAATGAAAGAGGAGAAATAACTGACAATAAGAGGACAAATAACTGACAAAGAGGAGAAATAACCGCAGAAATGTAAATGATCATAAGAGAATGTTACGAAAACTTATATGCCAACAAATTAGACAACCTAGAAGAAATAGATAAATTTCTAGAACAATATAACTTCCCAAAACTGAATCAGTAAGAAATAGAGAATTTGAACAGGACTAGTTACCAGCAATGAAATTGAATCAATAATCAAAGAAATCCCAACAAATAAGGACCAGACAGCTTCACAGATGAATTCTACCAAGCATTTAAAGAAGAGTTAATACCCATTCTTCTCAAACTATTCCAAAAAATAGAAAATGAAGGAAAGCTTCCAAATTCATTCTATGAAGCCAGCATTACCAAAGCCAAGTAAAGACACTACCAAAAAAAGAGAACTACAGGCTACTATATCTAATGAACATAGATGCAAAAATCCACGACGAAATATTAGCAAACTAAATCCAACAATACATTAAAGAAGTCACTCACCATGACTGAACAGGATTTATTTTTGGAGATAAAGAGTGTTTCAATATTTTCAAGTCAATCAGTGTGATATATCACATCAACAAGAGAAAGGATATAAAAGCATATGGTCATTTCAATAGATGCAGAAAAGCATTTGACAAAACAGAACATCCATTCATGATGCAAACCCTCAATAAGGTAAGTTTACCTTATTGTTTAGAGGTGACATATCTCAACATAATAAAGGTCATATATGAAAGACCCATAGCTAATATTGTCCTAAGTGGTGAAAAACTGAGAGCTTCTCCTCTAGAGTCAGGAATAAGACAAGGATGTCCACTCTAACGAGTTTTATTCAACATAGTACTGGAAGTCTTAGCTGTAGCAATCATACAAGGAAAACTAATAAAAAGCATCCAAATTGGTAAGGAAGATACAAAATTTCCACTACTTGCAGATAACATGACTGTATATATAGAAAACTCTAAAGACTCTACCAAAGAAACTACTAGAACTAATAATGAATTCAGTAAGGTCACAGAATACAAAATCAATATACAGAAATCCATTGCTTTTTTATATGCTAATAATGAAATAGTAGAAAGAGAAATTAAGGAAACAATCCCATTTACAATTGCACAAAATAGAATAAAATACCTTGGAATAAACTTAACCAAGGAGGTGTAAAACCTATACTCCAAAAACTATAAAACATTGATGAAAGTAATTAAAGATGAAATAAAATGGAAATATATCCCATGTCCATAGATTAGGAGAACAAATATTGTTAAAATGTCCAAAGCAATCTACATATTTAATGCAGTCCCTATCAAAATACCAATAGTATTTCTCATAGAACTAGAACAAATTATCTTAAAATTTGTATGGAATGACAAAAGACCTAAAATAGCCAAAGCAGTGTTGAAAAAGAACAAAACTGGAGGTATCACAATCCCAGATTTTAAGATCTGTATGAAGCTATAGTAATCAAAGCAGTATGGTACTGGTACAAAACAAAGTACATAGATCAAATGGGAACAGAATAGAGAGTCCAGAAATAAACCCCCAATGATATGTTCACTTAATCTTTGAGAAAGGAGACATGAATACGTGATAGGAAAAAGTATATTCAACAAATGGTGTTGGGAAAACTGGACAGCTACATACAAAAGAATGAAATTGGACATGTTCTTACACCATACATAAAAATAAACTCAAAATGGGTTAAAGATGTAAATGTGAAACTTATAACTATAATAATCCTAGAAGAGAGCACAGGCAGTAATTTATCTGACATCAGCTATCATTACATTTTTCTAGATATGTCTCCTGAGGCAAGGGAAACAAAAGTAAAATTAAAAGCTTATGTACATCAAAGGAACCAATCAGGGTGCCTGGGTGGCTCAGTTGGTTAAGTGACTGCCTTCAGCTCATGATCCTGGACTCCCGGGATCGAGTCCCGCATCCTGCTCAGCAGGGAGTCTGCTTCTCCCTCTGACCCTCTTCCCTCTCGTGCTCTCTATCTCTCATTCTCTCTCTCTCAAATAAATAAATAAAATCTTTAAAAAAAAAAAGGAACCAATCAACAAAACTAAAAGGCAACATACAGAATGGGAGAAGATATTTGCAAATGACATATCTGATAAAGGATTAGTATGTAAAATATGTAAAGAACTTATACCACTCAACACCAATGATAATAATAATCCAATTAAAAATAGGCAGAAGACATGAACAGACATTCCTCCAAAGAATACATACAGATGGCCAACAGACACATGAAAAGATGCTCAACATCACTAATCATCAGGAAAATGCAAATCAAAACTATAATGAGCTATCACCTTACAACTGTCAGAATAGCAAAAATCAAACACACAAGAAACAACAAATGTTGGTGAGGATGTGAAGGAAAAGGGACTCTTGTGCACCATTGGTAGGAATGCAAACTAGTACAGCCACTGTAGAAAACAGTATGGAGGTTCCTCAAAATATTAAAAGTGGAATTACTCTATAATCCAGTAATTCTACTGAAGAGTTACCCAAGGAATATAAAAACTGTAGTTTGAAAAGATATATGCACCCCTATATTTATGAAAGGATATATGCATCCCTATGTTTATTGAAGCATTACTTGCAATAGCCAAAATATGAAAGCAACCCAAGTGTCTATCAATAGACAACTGGTTAAAGAAGTGGTGTGTGTGTGTGTGTGTGTGTGTGTGTGTGTGTGTATAGTGGAATATTACTCAGCCATAAAAAGAATGAAATCTTGCCATTTGCAACAATATGGCTGGATCTAGAAGGTATAATGTGAAGTGAAATAAGCCAGTCAGAGAAAGACAAATACCATATGATTTCACTCATATGTGGAATTTAAGAAACAGAACAAATGAACAAAGAAAAACAGACAAAAAATAGATTTTTTTTTTGAGAGAGAGAGTGAGAGAGAGTGCATGCACAAGCTGGGGGGAGGGGCAGAGGGAGAGGGAGAGAGAGAGAATCTTAAGCAGGCTCCATGCTAAGCACAGAGCCCAGTGCGGGCCTCAATCTCATAACCCTGATATCATGACCTGAGCCGAAATCATGAGTCGGACACCCAACCGAGTCACTTGGCGACCCAAAAAACAGATTCTTAAATATAGAAAACAAACTGGTTGGTTACCACAAGGGAGGTGGGGGTGAAGGGAATGGGTGAAACAGGTGAAGGAGATTAAGAGTACACTCATCATGATGAGCACTAAGTCATGTATAGAAGTGTTGAATCACTATATTGTACACCTGTAATAAAATACTATACATTAATTATACTGGAATTAAAAAAGTCAGTGGAAAATTTGCAGAAAATTAAGGAATTTGAGTACAGTAACATATCTTACAGCAATGAAAATAAATGAACTATTGAATAACATGAATGAAGCATAAAAACATAATATTGAGAGAAAAGCGTGGTCCAGATCACTGCATACAGTATAATACTGGTTATAAAACACTAATTAAATACACTAAATATAGTGATTATTCATATACAAATATGTTATAGAATAATTTTAAATAGAAAAGGAATAAATTTTAGAATGTGGGATAAGGATTAATTTTGAAAAGGATTGGTTAGGAGACAGTCACAGAGGTAAATTTAGAGGTAAATCTAAAGAGGTAAATGAAGGCAAATTAATGTTTTATTTTCTGGGTTGGATGTTGGTTTAATATTCACGAAATTACTATTCTCTACAATTTTGTAATTGTGAATGTATTAGATGTTATAACAAAAAAGATAAGAAAAGTTTGAAGAAATATCATTCCAGACAGAAGGAAGAACATGAGAGGCTCAAATCCAAGAAGCCCTATGAAGTGTTAAGGGAATTAAAAGAAGGCAACTGGACAGCCATGAGCAGAGAAAGAAGGAGACCAAAGTCAGTTGCAGAGGTTAGAAGCCTTCAAGTCCATTATTTTATTTCATGTTCATAACAATCCTGGGAAGGCTTCCAGCTGGCTCTTATTCCTCATGATTTGCAGATAAGGAAATACAAATAAAAGAAGAAAAGGTGGATGGAATCTTTAGCAGAGCTGAGAAAATAAAAATGCTTGTTGAGAAGGAATCCAGTCAGAAGCAAGCTGCACCTGGCTGCAGAGTCTCTTGAGGATGACCTTTCCAGCTTAAACAAGAAGCCCGCTCACGGAGAAGTTAAGCCAGCCAGCCAGACCCTTTCCTTCACATCTCCAAGCAAGGCGATCATCCTTCACAGACTGTAGATGCATTCTGTGGAGAAACTGATCTAAAGACCCCAAACTCAGGCAGAGCAGGAAAGGGGGAGAGTGAGGAAGATATGCTCTATTAAAAACAGTGGGAATAAGTACAAATCTGTGTACTGAATATGTAGGCTTCTTGCCCCTTTATGCAAGTCTGACCCAAGGGAGTTGCTGTTCAGCAGGAGAGCAGACGATTTCTCTCTGATTAAACAAAAAAGTCACAGAAAAAAATTGCTTGTGAATGCAAGTATCTGGAACTGCCCCAATGAAAAGCCCTGATTTTCATCTGATCAATCAACACAAATAATCCATCAGCTTACAAACTTCCATTAAGTTTTTAATGCTTCAGTCTAAAATATGAATACATAACCTTTGAGAAGACATTGCAAAATGAGAGACAAAATGAAAGGAGAGTAAAATATATGAAATGCAAGAAAGACAAGAAATCATTAAAAAATATAATATCCCCAGAGAAGAGAAGATATCATGCACATAAAGTAAGAACAGAATGTTATATAAATGGAACACTAAGAAAATAAAAAAAAAATTCTTAGAAACGGTAAGACATTATGATAGAAGTCTAAATGATAGAAGTCTAAAGAAAATTTGGAAATTGAAGAGTGAGAGGTTAACCCATAAGTAAATGAAAAAGCCAAAGAGGTAGACTATAGGGATACTCTTCCCTGAGAAATGCACATTAGAAAGCTCAATCTCTTACTTTCTCATGCCTTTACTGAAATGGTATCTGATTTCTGAGTCCTTCTTTGATGAATCTACTTAAAATTGCAATTTGCAATTTACCTTCTTCCTTCTGGCATACTCTGTTACTCAAAATTGGTTTCTCCCCTCACAGATCTTATGGCATGATATATATTACATTTATTAATTGCCTGTATCCTCACACTAGAATGTAAACTCCATGACATTTTGTTGTTATTGTTATTGTTGCTTTGTTCACTGTTGTATCCAGCAACTAGAATGTTGAATACATAGGAGAGGGAGAAAAGGCAAACAAGAAAATTTAAACATATATGGGGTGCCTGAGTGGCTCAGTCAGTAAGGTGTTTGCCTTTGGCTGAAGTCATGATCCCAGGGTCCTGGGATCGAGCCCTGCGTCAGGCTCCCTGCTCAGTGGGGAGCCTGCTTTTCCCTATGCTTGTGCGCTCTCTCTCTCAAATAAATAAGATCTTAAAAAAAAAGGAAATTAAAAAATATAAATTATTAAAGTTAGATTTGGAAGGAAGGGAATGCAGGTGAGAAAAAGTGGATGTATATATAATTATTCATATCAAAACACTATCAAAAGAAATAGAAATGTTAATATATTTTACAAAGGAGTAATGATAAAGATAAGCAGAATGATAATTACAAACCTGAAATATCAGTAAGAAAACAAAATGCAGATGGAAACTGTAATGATTTTATTATGGTTAGTTTTATACTGATAAGCAATAATGTCCATGATGCATTTTAGTTGAAAATGTAAGATTTAAAGTGTATAATTTGCTATGCTGCTGTTTTAAAAAATCCATATATACATGCTTATATATGTAAGGAATTGATCCATAAATACCTACAAATATTGATAAAAGATGACCCTTATGGATAAAAATCTGCATATTTTGAATTTGGTATGATAGGCATACGTTCCAATATGCCTATGTTAGCTTTTTAGAAACTTTTTAGGTAAGTGGGAACTTATTTTATTTTACAAAATAGTCTCTTCCCTTCATGAAAAGCTTATTTCTTTCTGTATCCTTACTTAACGTCCCTTCCAGGCTGTCTTCTGCCCTATCTCCTATGTCTGATCATTTTTCCCACTTGTAGGATTCAAGAATACCTTATATTAGCTTTTATGGCACTTACCATATTATTTCCTGGTTGTAAACGTTAAGGGGATTATTCCCCTCAGTGAACTTTGAGCTTCATAAGGATGGAAATGTATTTATTTTGGAATCCCCAATAGTTGTCCCATAGCCTTATTACTTCTCTATCTGTATTGGCTCGCTATATTTTAACATCCCTTCAAACCACAAGCACCTATAAATGATCTGTTGTCTGAATATATGAGCATTTTAAGGATTCTCTCCAGTCCAGTGTTCCATCTGTTCTCCAAAATTTTCTTTTTTTAAATCAGAATTTTATTCAAGCATCATTTATATACATTAAAAAGCACACTTTTTGGTATACAATTCTGTGAATTTGGCAAACACATATAGTCATATAACACCACCAACAAAACGAAACAAAAAAGTACAGAATATCATCATCGACCCCCTAAAAACTCACTCTTCATTGTAGATAGCACCTTCCACCACCATCAACCTCTGGTATACACTGATTTATTTTCTTTCCCTTTAGTTTTGCCTTTTATTTCATAGAATGTTATAAAAATGAAGTATAAACATGTGGCCTCGGGTATGGCTTTTTTCACTTATCAAACACGTACTGTGGATTCATTGATGTTTTACATTTATTAGTAATTCATTCCTTTTTATTGTTGAGTAGTATTCAGTCATCTGGATGTACTACATTTTGTTTATCCATTTACCTGTTAAAGGAAATTTGGGTTGTTTTAAGTTTGGGGCTATTATAAATAAAGTCATGCATTCATATACTGATTTTTTATATTTAGTACACTTCATATATTATTTTCAGTTCACTTGGACAAATACTTAGGTGTAGGATGGCTGGGTTGAAAGGTGAGTACATGTTGCACTATAAAAGAAAATGAAAACTGATTTTCAAAGTAGCTGAAATATTTTTCATTTTCACCAGCAATGTATGTGAGTTCCATTCTTCTCCACACTTCACATTGCCAGTTTTTTTAAAGCCATTCTAATCGATGTCTCATTGTGATGTTAATTTATATTTACTTAATGACTACAGATGTTGAGAATCATTTCATGTGCCTATTTGCCTTCCATATAATTTCTTGTGTCTTGTTCATATTCTTTGTCCTTTTTTTAACTTTTTTTTTTTAACTGAGTTTTCAGTTGTTTATATACTCTGGATACAAGGCCTTTAGTAGACATATGATATGTAAATATTTTCTTCTAACATATAGTTTGTTTTTCAATTTTGTTAGCATTTTCCTTATGCCTATATATAGGCATAGTATAGTATTTTTATAGTATTCCTTTTAGTATAGTTCTGCTGCTGATAAATTTTCTTAGCTTCTATATGTCTAAAAAAGTCATTATTTCACCTTTCTTAATGAAAGATATTTTCACAGGAATAAAATTCTAGGTTGATAGTTTTTTTTTCTTTCAGTAATTTCAAGATGTTAGCCATTCTCCTTTACACTCTTACACCTTTCAAAGGTATATGTTCTTTTTTTATTTCTTTATCTCTATATATTGTGTCCTTTTCCTCTAAGATATCTAAGATATTCTCTTATCACTGCATTTGCCTTGGGGTAGTTTCCTTCATGTTTCTTGTTTTTTGAGACTTCTTGAGCTTAGATCTCTGGGTTTGGAGTTGTCATCAGATTTGGAAAATTATTAGCTGTTATTCCTTCAAATATTTTATTTGCCCCCCCCTTCAGAGTAATCCAATTACACATCTTTTTCCTGAGTTATCTAATCTGTCATTAATCCCATTTAGTGTATTATATATTTCATATTCTATTTCTTTAGAAATTTCATTTAGGTCTTTTTTATGTTTCATATCTTTACTTTTTAAATATATTTACAATAATTGTTTTGGTGCCTTTGTCTCCTAATTCTAATATTAGCGTCAGTATCAGACTGTTTTTCATTGATTTACTGGTCATATTTGCTGCTTCTTTTCATGCTGGTAACTTCTTTGTTATATGACAACTTTATGGAATTTATCTTGTTAATTGCTGGATATATTTGTATTCCCATAAATATTCTTGTGTTTTTATCTGAGATGCAGTAAAGTTATTTGGAAAGAGTTTGATTATCTGTGGTCTTTTTAGTTCTGTTGAGCAGGCCATATTAGCCAGGGTTCTCTAGAGAAAGAGAATCAATACTACATCTATATATATAGTGAGAGAGATTAGACAGAAAAGGCTCATGCAGTCATAGAAACTGAAAAGTTCCACAATCCTCCTTCTGCAAGCTGGAGACCGAGGAGAATTGGCAGTATTATTCAGTACGAGTCTGAAGGCCTGAGAACCAGGAGCACCACGGATAGAAGATCAATGTCAGAGCTCAAGCAATCAGGCAGAAAAGGCCAAATTCTTTCTTCTTCTTCCTTTTTGTTCTGTTTGGGCCCTCAGTGGATTAGACGATAATCTCACCCATGGTGGGAAGGGCAGATTGCTTTAATGGGTCACTGATTTAAATGCTAATTTCATCCGAAATACCCTCACAGACACACCCCAAAACAATGTTTACCCTGACACCTGGGCACTCTGTGATCCAAAGTTGGCACATAAAATTAACTATCACACAGGCCCATAACCCTTCTTAATTTAGGGCAAATTTGTCGCAGGTAACAAGGCAAAACCCTTCCAGGTACCAAATACCTTTTGAATTATGAGTTTTTTCCAGTGTAGCTCGGGGAAACAGACATTATGTCTGCGTTAGCACAAGGTCATTTTTTTACCTGTGTCCCCTAGGTACATTATTGACACGTGTGCTAATCAGTACTCAGCTAAATACTCAACAGGAACCCCCTGCCTATATACAAAGTTATCCCTTTGTCAAGATCTCTCCAGTGCTCTGTCCTGTGAAATCTAACCTTGGCTGTCCTCATATTCTCAACTTCACCTTCTTAGGTATTTTGCCAAGGTACACATGGGTCCCCCTGTGTCCCAGCCAGGATATTCTCTTAAGGAGTAAGCTGGGGCAACCAAAGGGATCACTTCATCATTTCCTGTCACTTTTCTCACCTAAAGTCAAGTCTCTGGACAGCTACTATTTGTTATATTTTGCTCCCCCTCCACCCCCCCCCTTTTTTTTTGGTTGTTTCAGGCAGGAAGGCTGTTACTCCATTTTGGCAGACAATGGAAATCTCCTCTCAACTATCTTTTAACTAGATGTATGGTAAAAAGAAAAATTCTAATATACTTAACCGTGTAGTAACCATTTTTTGGTGCTCTTCTATTGTTTGAATACGGGTTTCTATATGTTACCATATTCTTTCTGCCTTTAAAATTTCCTGAAGTGAATGTCTACTAAGAATAAATTCTTTCAGTTTTTGTACATCTTTAAAAATGTATTTTGGCACTGATCTTTTTATTGAGATATAACTCACATACCATAAAATTAATCTCTTAAGGTGTAAAACTGAATGGTTCTTAGTATATCCACAAAGTAGTACAGTCATCACCACTATCTAATTCCAGAATATTTTCATCGCCCCCAAAAGACACTCATATTCATTGGTAGTTATTCCTCATTCTTTACTCCCAGCCCTGATAACTACTAACTTACTTTGTATCGCCAGGGTTTTAGCTATTTTGGACATTTCATACAAATAGAATCATACCATTTGTAGCATTGTGTTTCACTTCTTTCATTCAGCATAATAGTTGCAGGTTTCATCCATCCTGGAGCATTTATCATTAACTTTTATTTACAAATATTATTCCACTGTATGGATATACCACATATTGTTTATCCAATCATCAGTTAATGGGAATTTGAGTAATTTCTACTTTTTGGCTATTATGAATAACGCTATTATGGACATTTCTGTAAAAGTATTTGTGTGGACATATGTTTTCAGTTCTTTTTAATATATAACCAGGAATGGAACTGGTGGGTTGTATGGTAACTCTAAATATCACATTTTGGAGAACTGCTTAACTATTATTCAAAGAAGTTGTATCATTTTATATTTCCATCAGCAATGTATGAAAGTCCAATTTCTCTACATCCTCACCAACATGTATTATTTTCTATATTCTTTGTAGCCATCCTAGTAGGTGTGAAGTAGTATCTCGCTGCGGTTTTTTATTTGCATTTCCCTAATGAAAAATGATATTTAGCATTATTTTTGTGCTTACTAGACATTTGTATATCTAAACTTGGAGAAATATCTCCTCAAATCCTTTGCCCATTTTTAAGTTGGGTTATTTGCATTTTTATTGCTGTATTTTAAGAGTCTGTTAAATATTTTTGAGACTAGTCCCTTATAATATATTCTAAGTATTTTCTCCCATTCTGTGGGTCATCTTTTTCTTTTTCTTTTTTTTTTTTTTGAGAGAGAGAGAATTTCTCATTTTTGCTCACCTGAAGTAGGGGGAAGAGGAGGGGAGAGGAAGAGGGAGAGAAAGAATCCTAAGCAGGCTCCACACCCAGCACGGAGCCCAAGGCAGGCCTCACTCAATTTCATGACCCTGAGATCATGACCTGAGCAAAAATCAAGACTTGGATGCTTAACCAACTGAGCCATCGAGGCATCCCCATGTTTTTACTTTTTGTTGGTGTCCTTTGAAGCACAAGAAATTTTAAAATAGTATTTCTTTTAAGTCAGGTCTTCTAGCATCAAATTCTCCCAGTTGTTGATCTGGAAATGTGTTAATTTCTCCTTCATATTTGAAGGACAGTTTGCTGCCTACAGCATCTTTGATTGACAGTCTTTTCTTTCAGAACTTTGAATATACCATCAACTGCTTTTGGTCTTCCATGGACTCATGAGAAATTATCTGTTAATCTTATTGAAAATCTCTTAGACATGTTGAGTCACTCCTCTCTTGATGCTTTCAAGATTCTTTGTCTTCAAAAGTTTTATTTTGATATCTCTAGCGTAAATTTATTTGAATTTTTCCAATATAGAGTGTTAAACTTCTTGAGTGTGTATATTAGTATTTTAAATGAAGTTGAAAATTTTGCAGGCATTATTTCTTGTGATATTCTTTCTACCCATATCTTTCCTTTTCTTCTCATAAACATACTCTCCATTATGTATATGCTGGTACATTTAATAGTGTCCTGCATTTCGTTGTTTATTTTCTTCATTCTTTGTTCTTTTTGTTTCTCAGATTGGATAATCTCATTGGCCCAATTCAAAGTTTTCTGTTTTTTCTGCTAGCTCAAATATTGAGTCCTTCTAGTAAATTTTTCATTTCAGTTATCATATCTTTATAATCCAGAATTTTTGTTTGGTTATATTTTATAAATTTTATCTCTTTAATAGTCTCTATTTGGTAAGACATCATTCTCATACTTTAATTTTTAGATATGGCTTCCTTTACTTCCTTGATCACCTTTAGAATAGCTAATTTAAAAGATTTCTCTAGTAATTTTAACTTCTGGGCTTCCTCAAGGACAGTTTTCATTGACTACATTTTTTCCTGTCAATAGTGTACAATTCCTGTGTCTCTGCATGTCCCCTAATCCTTGCTCAGAACTGGACACATGCATACAAAGTGGCAACTATTGAAATCAGATTGCCTTCTACTACCACCAGTGTTTTTTGTTGTTGCTGTGGGTTTCATTGGTTTTGCTGCTGTTTATTTTTTTACTGACTTTCGTGAAGCAGTCCTGTAGTGCGTATTTTTTTGTTGTTGTATGTAGCTAGTGAGGTCTTTGCTAGCTTAACTCAGTGGTCAGCTAATCATTGCAAATTTTTTAAATGACTGAAACCAGTAAGTCTCATAGCCTTTGCTGATGGGCTCTGTGTATCAAGGAGTACAACTCTAGAGCTCAGGCAAGCAGTTTGCGATTCTGCTTTATATTTCACTTTCTGCTTGTGCAAGAAATCTCCAGGTCTACCAGAGATGAGACCTTAGGGTCTTCTCCAGTCTTCTCTAGGCATGCATATATATCCTGGCCATGTGTGCTACCCTGTGTATGTTTGTGTTCCTCTAGATACCCCCTTGAACATATCTGAGATTTTCAAAGCCCATTATGAATATCTCATTGCCTAGCTTTTCCTTTAAAGTTTCTTTCCCCCCTTTGAGCTATTGTTTGCCACAACTGTTATCACCACCTCAGGCAGCTGTGATGTTAAACAACTGCCACTAAAAAATACCCCCAGAAAAAGAGCCTTTACTTTATGTAAGTCTAAATAAGGTCAGAGAAAGATATATCCCTTACATGTGTGTTTCCAGAGAAATGCCGAACAGTTCAAATAATGCCAGTTCTCTAAGAAAGGTGATCTGGGAGCTCCAAACCTACTCTTCTCCAGTAGCTGCTAGGCTTCTGCTTTTATCCCTAAGGATGGGACTGTTGGTTTTCTTTTCTTTTTTTTTTTTTTTTAAAGATTTTATTTATTTATTTGATGGAGAGAGGGCACCAGCAGAGGGAATGGCTGGCAGAAGGAGAGGGAGATGCAGGCTCCCCGCTGAGCAGGGAGCCCGACATGGGGCTTGATCCCAGCCCCTGGGATCATGACCTGAGTCGAAGGCAGATGCCCAACCAGGTGCCCCGGGACTGTTGGCTTTCAAAACTTCTGCGGAGCTAAGAGAAGGATATGGTAATAAGATAGGTTTAAATACCAGAAATTGCACTGTTATCAAGATTTAGTTATTTTTCTTGAACACACACTCCTAAGGTTGTTGAAAACTTAGATTAATTTCCAGAGATCTGAAAAAGTAGATTTTAACAAATTTTGCCACTGTTCTCATTACTTTTCTGAGAGGCGGGTTTTTGAAAGTCCAAAAATACCCTGCCATTCCTAATGGTATCAGTCACCTCACTTTTGAGAGTAATACTGAATATACAACCATGACAGGACTTTTTTTTTTTTGGTACATAAGATGTTGCTTCACTGTCCTCTCCCTTGCACTGTTACCAGTGAGAAGTCTGCAGTCATTCACATCTCTGTTTCTTTGTATATAATTCTTTTTTTCTCCCTCTGGTTTCTTTTAAGATCTTCTCTTTATAACTGGTTTTAATCAATTTAATTAAGAATGATTTTCTTCATCTTTCTAGTGTTTGTGGCTCATTGAGCATCTTGAGTCTGTGAGTTTATAATTTTGATCAAATTTAGAAAAAAAATCTAGGTCAGTATTTCTTCAAATAATTTCTATCCTTCTCCCTGTTCCCCAACTTCTTTTGGGGCTTCAATTACATATTTTTAGGTTCCTTTAATTTCTTCCACATCTCACTGATGCTTTCATCACTTTTTCTTAGTCATCTCTGAGGTGGGAGAGCAAGGTCCTTGTCTCATGGAGTCCAAGAATGAATCTCGCAGACAAAGGAAAGTGAGTAAAGCAATAGAGTTTTATTAAGTGAGGATACAGAAAAAGCTCTAAGGAGTGAGAGGGGTCCTGACAGGGCCGCTCCTGGGGGCTTTAAGGATGGTCTTTTATAGAAAGCTATCCAGGGACCTTAAATCCTTTTAACATCTCTATTGATAGCACCCTTGAGCCAAGGATTAGTGATAACATCTTTAACGGTTTACTTCCTTTTTAGGGTCTGGTAATCTTCTTGGTCACCAGTAGCTGTTATAACAAGACCCCACCTCTGACACCTAGGGCAGGAGAGTCTAGTTTGCTCCCTTATCTCTGGTTTCCTTTCATCTCCCGCATTTTTTTTTTTAATTGTGAGCCTGATCCCATGGTACCCTACCTATCTGTCCCTTCCTAGCCCCACCTGTCCCTTACTCATCTCTTTCCATCTATTTTATTTTTTATCATTTCTATTGCTGCCTTTGTTCTTTTCTATGCAATGTGACTTTTCCCTGGATACCTTCAAGAGTTTCTCTGTGTTGGGTCTTCAGGAGTTTGGCTATGATGTGTCTGGTTGTGTTTTGTGTGTGTGTGTGTGTGTGTGTGTGTGTGTGTGTGTGTGTTTTGTTTATTTTAGTATTCACCCTGTACAAAGCTCTCTGAGCTTCTTGGACTTTTTGTTTAATGTCTTCCATTATTATCCTGCATCATACATCCTAAGCAGTACCTACACTCTACTTAAACAACCATTAAACAACCGTGATGTTTTCTTATCCAAAAAGTAAAATTGAAGAATAGTTTCAAGGGGGAAGATGAAAGAATAAACAAGTATTACCTATTTTAGACTATTCTACAGCCAACTCATTATAAACTGTGGTTTAGGTCTCTTTAGAAATATCTTAAGAGTAAAAAGTATATACCTCCAATGTATGAAAGCTGTGTCCAGCTTTCATCATCTCTAGGAGTAAAAATGTGGCACAGGGGGAACATTTCCATTTTCACAGTAGCCAGTTACATTCCTACCAAGACAGAAACAAAACTCATGCTGCATTTCCCCATTAAAACTATAAAACAAAAACTAATTACCTTTTAATATGGGTGAGTTTCACATCATTCCACATAATAGTCTTAAATCATGGTATACTATTCATAGGGGTAAAACTGTCTCACAAAGTACTTCTATTAAAAGTTAAGTAGTCTTTCTAAGGGTAATACTGGAAACTAATGTACAATTTTAGCATTATTTGTACCTTCAAGTAACATGAGATAAAGAAAAAAAGCACTTTGGAAAGTTTAAAATGGCATATACATTTAAGATAACTTTGCTGTTTCAAGTTCTAAATAATCCATAAACTTACTGCTTTATACATCATCCATATTGATTTTAAATAACAACTGTTTGGAGAACACCCAAGGTTACACAAAAGTTAATTTCTACAAGGAAAGTAAGGATTCATTTTATTTTACAGATTGTCTACATAGATTGAATTAGTTAGAAAATTGCTAAATCTCATCTTCAGTTACTGCAGTTTAGATGGAACTACATTACTAATTTACACCAAAAAACCACTTATTGAAGTAGAAGAGAATTAGCCTTAAATGTCACACTTAACAGCATTAGCTCTCAAAATACCACAGTTGGTTATGAAGATGAAATACATCACAGATGTTCACAAAACCTACCTAATCATACCAACATTAGAGTTCAAAAGAGACAACAATTGATTTCCTGAAGAAAAAAGTTTTTGAGAACAGGATGAACCTAATGAAATGCAAAATCTTTACTAATAATTAATAACCTAGATGTTCTCAATTCAGCTATAGCTAAGAAGCAAGTAAAGGTCACTCTTACAGAATATCTGCCAGCTGCCTAACAGTTCCCCCCAAGAGTTACTGAAAACCAATAAATATTGTTTTAATTGTAAAATGTGGAGAACTCCAGAGTGCTTGAGAGCTATGAGATTTTTTTCTTGTAGTTGGCATTTTATTAAAAGTATTGTAAAGCAGGAAAATGTCAAAATGCATATTTTCATATAGATATATGCCATCCCTATGGGAGTATCAGCCTGTGTCCTTTTCAGTGAGATGGCTCACTCTGACCATTATGCAATTAAATCAACAACTATAAAGGAAGAACATGCTTTTAATTTACATTTTCTTTAGGGCTTATCTGCAATCTCCATGGACAACATGAAATATTTTGTGTATATGTGTTAAATTTGTGTTATATAATGTTAATACATATAAAATACACACACATATGTATTTGTGTCATTTAGTATGGGATAAACAGTGGTGAATCCAATACCTAGCTTACCAGCTAGAATATTAAAAATGCTATTGAAACTCTTGTGTACCCCTAACAGATTCAGTCCATGTGCACTACCACAGTCTCATGTCCACCAGAAGCAATCAGTATCCATTTTTTAAGAGATTTTACCTTCAGTGTATTTAGCCATAAGCCATGTATTTTATTTTGATTTTTTTCAGTTAACAAAAGTAGTATTACTGTTTGTAGGAATTGGAAATCAATCATTTTACACAATGTATTTCTGAAATTCATACAGTTTATTGTATATAATAAGAGTAGTTCACTCATTTTTTTTTTTTTTTTAAGATTTTATTTATTTGCCAGAGAGAGAGAGCACAGGCAGGGGCAGCAGCAGAAGGAGAGGGAGAAGCAGGCTCCCTGCTGAGCAGGGAGCCCGATGCGGGGCTCCATCCCAGGACCCTGGGATCATGACCTGAGCTGAAGGCAACCACTCAGCTGACTGAGCCATTCAGGTGCACCTAGGTCATTCATTTTTAATGATGAATTTATTTGACTATGATATACAACATTTTGATATCTATTCTGCTGTCAATAAACATAAGAGTTGCTTCCAAAATTTTTTTGTAATACTTGTTTCAATGAATTTCCTTGAAAAATTTTGATCCCTGCTGGTGTATATATGCAAGAATTTCTGCAGGGTAAGGCTTTTCATACTGTGGATCACATCGTAATGCAATCAATATAGTTACTTTCAACAGTTTTTCATGTTTTGATAAAGAACAGAATAGAAGTGTTTCATGAAAAATGGTTTCAGCTATTTCTATGTACCTATACATATATACAATTATATATGCATGTTGGTAGTGGGGTCATAGTGTAAAAGGTAATATAATGTGGATTATGTTCATGAAACACATGCTATGGAGTGGAACTACTGTGTTACAATGTATGTTAATACTTTGTATTACAAGCTACAGCCCACATGTTTTCAAATTGGTTCCACAATATATAGATTTACCTACTCTGCCAAGAGTGTAAACCTTTTCCGTATCATTACTAACACTTAATTGTTATACCTTTTAATTTTTGCCTATCTATTGTGAGGAAAATGGTCTCTCATTTCGTTTTTTAATTTAAATTTCTGATAACTACAACTATTTTTTTTGTGTTTTCTTCATCTTTTCTTTTAAATGTTAATTTCAATATAGGTAACATAAAATGTTAGATTAGTTTCAAGTGTACAAATATAGTAGTGATTCAAGAATTCTATGCATTACTCAGTGCTCATCAAGGTAAGTGTAACTCTTGGGCGCCTGGGTGGCTCAGTTGGTTAAGCAACTGCCTTTGGCTCAGGTCATGATCCTGGAGTCCCAGGATCGAGTCCCACATTGGGCTCCCTGCTTGGCGAGGAGCCTGCTTCTCCCTCTAACCCTCCCCCCTCTCATGTACTCTCTCTCTCTCTCTCTCATTCTCACTCTCTCAAAATAAATAAATAAATCTTTAAAAAAAAAGATAAGTGTAACTCTTAATCCCCTTCATCTAATTTGACCCATCCCCTACCGACCTCCCCTTGTGTTGATTAATTTGCAAATGTTGAACCACCCTTGCATCCCAGAAACAAATCCTACTTGATCATGGTGATGGCTTTTTAATGTATTGTTGAATTTTGTTTGCTAATATTTTGTAGAGGATGTTTGCATTTATGTTCATCAGGTACACTGGCCTCTAGTTCTCTCTCTTTTTTTTAGTAGTGTCTTTATTTGGTTTCGATATCAGGTTAATGGTGGTCTCATAGAATAAATTTGGAAGATTTCATTCATCTTCTGTTTTTTGAAATAGCTTGAGAAGATTAGGTATTAACTCTTCTTATGTTTGATAGAATTCACCTGTTAAGCTCTCTGGTTCTGGACTTCTATTTGTTGGGAATGTTTTGATTATTGATTCTATTTCATTGCTGATATTTGGTCTGTTCAAATTTTTTATTTCTTCTTGATTCAGTTTTGGGAGGTTATATGTTTCTAGAAATTTATTCCTCTAAGTTGTCCAATTTGTTGGCTTATACTTTTTCATAACATTCTTTTATAATCCTTTGTATTTCTGTGGTGTTGGTTGTTATTTCTCTCTTTCATTTCTGATTTTATTTGACTCTTCTCTCTCTCTCTCTCTCTCTCTCTTTTGTTTGATGAGTCTGGCTAAAGGTTTATCAATTTTGTTGATCTTTTCAAAGAAACACCTCCTGGTTTCATTGATCTGTCCTATTTTTTTACTTTCTATTTTGTTTATTTCTGTTCTAATCTTATTTCCATCCTTCCACTGCTTTTGGGTTGTTTGTTCTTCTTTTTCTAGCTTCTTTAGATATAAGGTTAGGTTGTTTATTTGAGATTTTTCTTGCTTCTTGAGTAAGGCCTGAATTGCTATAAACTTCCCTCTTAGAACAGCTTTTGTAGTATCCCAAAGATTTTGGACCGTTGTGTTTTCATTTCTTTCCATGTATTTCTTTTTCTGGTATCCCTATTATATGAATGTTACTACACTTGATGGTGTCACTGAGTTCCCTATTTTCTTTCTTCTTCTTCTTCTTTTTTTTTTAATTCTCCTATTCAGTTTGACTGGTTTCAGTTACTCTGTCCTTCAGTTTGCTGATCCGTTCTTCTGCTTCCTTTAGTTTACTAGTTATTTCTTTTGTGTATTTTTAATTTTGATAATTGAGTTCTTCATCTCCAGTTTTTTGTTTGCTTGTTTGTTTTTTTCTATCTCTTAAGGGTCTCACTGAGATGTTCCACTGTTTTCTCAAGTCCAGTGAATATACTTATGATCATTACTTTTAGTTCTCTATCAGGCACTTTACTTATCTCCATTTTGTTTAGCTCTCTTGCTGTGATTTTCTCCTATTCTTTTATTTGGGATATATTCCTCTGCCTCCTCATTTTTGTCTCTCTGTGTCTGTTCCTATGTGTTAGGAAAGTTATCTATGTCCCCTGCTCTTAAAAATAATGGCCTTATGAAGAAGAGGTCCTATAGTGCCCTGCAGGGCAGGGTCTTCTCTTCACCAGAACAAATGTGTGGTGTGTGCACCCCACCTTTGTGGCTGAGCTGCTTTTGCCTTCAGTGTAGTCGACTGCAGTGTTTCTCTTTGCCTGTTGTGGGCAGGCTTTATTCCCTGTGTAGCTTTGGGTGGATTCCTGCTGAGGGTGTGTTGAACGGGGTCAGTCTATAGGAGAATGTGGGTGTGGGTGTAGGTGTTGGGTGTTAGCAAGGTTTGTGCTGGTCTGCTTGTGGGTGTAGACCTGGGGTCCCTATGAAGAACTCCTGCCTCAGGGGATCGGCAGAAGAGCAAGGAGGCAGGTTGCATGGTATTAGCAGGGTTTGCTTTGGTCTGTGGGAGGGGATCTGGAGCTGGTTTAGAGAACTTGGGAGGACTGGTTGGAGGAGGCAGGTCTACAGGAGAATGTGGGAGAGGCATGCTGTTACCAAGCTAGGTGGAGAGTATTTGCGCTGCGCTGGTTCTGACTAGTGTCTCTGTATCTAGGCTGGAGTTAAATGGTGCTTGCCAGCTCTTTTCTTCTTTGAGAAGTCTCCTAAAGATCCCTGCCCCACCAACATATTATCTGAGACTAGTAAATAAAATCTCCTACCCATGTACCCTAGGTGTTTTTCAAACTGCTGCTTCTATGCTGTGTATCATTGGGACTGTTTTTATACTGTCTCTTTAAGGGTGGGGACTTAGCTTCCTATAGTCCTCTGGCTTTCCCAGAGCAGTCCACTGATTTTTTAAAGTTCCAGGTGTTAGGCCCCACTGATTATAAAAACTTACAAAGTTAAGCCCCTCTGTTTTCAATGTTAAATGTTATGGGGATTTGTATTCCCAGTGCTGGTCCCTCTTGCCTGGGGTGCTTGGTTTGGGGTCTACCCTTCTCGTTTCTCTATGCCTGTGGTGTCCCTTCCTCCCTCAGACTGTCTCACAGGTCGTTTTGGTTCCTGAATGTGTCTCTGTCTTTTATACCCTTTTCAATGTGGCCTCCTCTCTACCTTTAGCTGTGGAGAGTCGTTTTCTAGGTTATTTACAGTGATGGGCGTATTATCTGGGTGTATCTGTGGGATGAGGTAAACTAGGCTCCTCCTACTCTACCATATCCCAGAATAGTAAAATTTGAAATTCCCTCAATTATTGATCTGTTCTCTAATCTGTCTATTCATGTTTTCTTTTTATTATGAAATGTGTTGCTATGAGCATCCTTGTACATGTATCCTGGTTCACATATGAAAAAGTTTCTCTAGGGTATAGGAGTAGAATTGCTATTTCAAAAGTTGTGTAAATGTTCAGTTTTACAAAAAAAAATGCAAATTTTCTATCCAAAGTGATTGTGTTAATTTATACTGCCAGCATGACTGTTTAATTGTATATATTGAGCCACATTATTTTAAACACTTGTTGGTCATTTTTCCAGTTTTAATAATTCTTGTGGGTGATAGTAATACCTCACATAATTCCAACTTACATTCCCATGAGTAATGACTTTGAGCTTGTTTTCTAAATTTTTATTGACCATTTGGATATGTCTTTTGGGAAGTGTATGTTCACTTCCTTAGCCCATTCTTCCATTAGGTTTTATGTATTTTCCTTATTGATTTGTAAGAATCTCTTAAAATAATATGTATTCTGGGCATAAATTTTTGTCAAATTGGCAATATCCTCTAACAATGTGTATCTTGCCCCTTCACTTCTCTTATGGTATATTTTTGTGGACTTTCATGTAGTCCTGTATATTTCTTTTGGCCATGTGTTAGTGCATTTTTGGCATATCTAAGAACTCTTTTTATAATTCAGATTCATGAAGTTATTATTCTATGTTATTGTCTAGAAATGTTATTGTTTTGACTTCACATTTAAATTTTGTCTTGAATTAGAATTTCTTTTTAATTTTTATTGTTATGTTAATCACCATACACTACATCATTAGTTTTTGATGTAGTGTTCCATGATTCATTGTGCATAACATGCAGTGCTCCATGCAGAAAGTGCCCTCTTCAATACCCATCACCAGGCTAACCCATCCTCCCATCCCCCTCCCCTCTAGAACCCTCAGTTTGTTTTTCAGAGTCCATCGTCTCTCACGGTTGGTTCGTCTCCGCCTCCGATTTCCCCCCCTTAATTCTTCCCCTCCTGCTATCTTCTTTCTTTTTTTTCTTAACATATATTGCATTATTTGTTTCAGAGGTACACATCGGTGATTCAACAGTCTTGCACAATTCACAGCGCTCACCATAGCACATACCCTCCCCAATGTCTATCACCCAGCCACCCCATCCCTCCCCCCCCACTCCAGCAACCCTCAGTTTGTTTCCTGAGATTAAGAATTCCTCATATCAGTGAGGTCATATGATACATGTCGTTCTCTGATTGGCTTATTTCGCTCAGCATAACACCCTCCAGTTCCATCCATGTCATTGCAAATGACAAGATCTCATTCCTTTTGATGGCTGCATAATATTCCATTATATATATATACCAAATCTTCTTTATCCATTCATCTGTCGATCGACATATTGGCTGTTTCCACAGTTTGGCTATTGTGGACATTGCTGCTATAAACATCTGGGTGCACGTACCCCTTCAGATCCCTACATTTGTATCTTTGGGGTAAATACCCAGTAGTGCAATTGCTTCATCATATGGCAGCTCTATTTTCAACTTTTTGAGGAACCTTCATACTGTTTTCCAGAATGGTTGCACCAGCTTGCATTCCCACCAGCAGTGTGATAGGGTTCCCCTTCTCCACATCCCAGCCAACATCTGTCCTTTCGTGACTTGTTTATTTTAGTAATTCTGACTGGTGTGAGGTGGTATCTCATTGAGGTTTTGATTTGGATTTCCCTGATGCCGAGCGATGCTGAACAATTTTTCATGTGTCTGTTGGCCATTTGGTTGTCTTCTTTGGAAAAATGTGTGTTCATGTCTTCTGCCCATTTCTTGATTGGATCATTTGTTCTTTGGGTGTTGAGTTTGATAAGTTCTTTATAGATTTTGGAAACTAGCCCTTTATCTGATATGTCATTTGCAAATATCCGCTCCCATTCTTTTGGTTGTCTTTTGGTTTTGTGGACTGTTTCTTTTGCTGTGCAAAAGCTTTTTATCTTGATGACGTCCCAATAGTTCATTTTTGCCCTTGCTTCGCTTGCCTTTGGCAATGTATCTAGGAAGAAGCTGCTGCAGCTGAGGTCAAAGACGTTGCTGCCTATATTCTCCTTTAGGATTTTGATGGACTCCTGTCTCACGTTTAGGTCTTTCAACCATTTTGAGTCTATTTTTGTGTGTGGTGAAACTAAATGGTCCAGTTTCATTTTTCTGCATGTGGCTGTCCAATTTTCCCAACACCATTTGTTGAAGAGACTGTCTTTTTTCCATTGGACATTCTTTCCTGCTTTGTCCAAGATGAGTTGACCCTAGAGTTGAGGGTCCATTTCTGGGCTCTCGATTCTGTTCCATTGATCTATGTGTCTGTTTTTGTGCCAGTACCATACTGTCTTGATGATGACAGCTTTGTAATAGAGCTGGAAGTCCGGAACTGTGATGCCGCCAGCTTTGCTTTTCTTTTTCAACATTCCTCTGGCTATTCAGGATCTTTTCTAGTTCCATACAAATTTTAGAATTATTTGTTCCATTTCTTTGAAAAAAGTGGATGGTATTTTGATGGGGATTGCATTGAATGTGTAGATTGCTCTAGGTAGCATTGACATCTTCACAATGTTTGTTCTTCCAATCCATGAGCATGGAACATTTTTCCATTTCTTTGTGTCTTCCTCAAATTCTTTCATGAGTATTTTATAGTTTTCTGAGTACAGATCCTTTGCCTCTTTGGTTAAATTTATTCCTAGGTATCTTATGGTTTTGGGTGCAATTGTAAATGGGATCGACTCCTTGATTTGTCTCTCTTCTGTCTTGTTGTTGGTGTATAGGAATGCCACTGATTTCTGTGCATTGATTTTATATCCCACCACTTTACTGAATTCCTGTATGAGTTCTAGCAGTTTTTGGGTGGAGTCTTTGGGGTTTTCCACATAAAGGATCATATCATCTGCAAAGAGTGAGAGTTTGACTTCCTCTTTGCCGATTTGGGTGCCTTTGATTTCTTTTTGTTGTCTGATTGCTGTGCCTAGGACTTCTGATTCTTTGTTGAATAGCAGTGGTGATAGTGGACATCCCTGCTGCATTCCTGACCTTAGGGGAAAAGCTCTCAGCTTTTCCCCATTGAGAATGATATTTGCTGTAGGTTTTTCATGGATGCCTTTTGTGGTATTGAGGTAGGTACCCTCTATCCCTATACTCTGAAGAGTTTTGATCAAGAAAGGATGCTGTACTTTGTCAAATGCTTTTTCTGAATCTATTGAGAGAATCATATGATTCTTGTTCTTTCTTTTGTTAATGTATTGTATCATGTAGTTTGATTTCTGGATGTTGAACCTTGCAGCCCAGGGATAAATCCCACTTGGTCGTGGTGAATAGCCTTTTAATGTACTATTGTATCCTATTGGCTAGTATTTTGGTGAGAATTTTTGCATCCATGTTCATCAAGGATATTGGTCTATAATTCTCCTTTTTTGATGGGGTCTTTGTCTGGCTTGGGGATCAAGGTAATGGTGGCCTCATAAAATGAGTTTGGAAGTTTTCCTTCCATTTCTATTTTTTGGAACAGTTTCAGAAGAATAGGTATTAATTCCTCCTTAAATGTTTGGTGGAATTCCCCAGGGAAGCCATCTGGCCCTGGGCTTTTGTTTGTTGGGAGATTGTTGATGACTGCTTCAATTTCCTTAGTGGTTATAGGTCTGTTCAGGTTTTCTATTTCTTCCTGGTTCACTTTTGGCAGTTGATACATCTGTAGGAATGCACCCATTTCTTCCAGGTTATCTAATTTGCTGGCATAGAGTTGCTCATAATATGTTCTTATAATTGTTTGTATTTCTTTGGTGTTGGTTGTGATCTCTCCTCTTTCATTCATGATTTTATTGGTTTGGGTCATTTCTCTTTTCTTTTTGATAAGTCTGGCCAGGCGTTTATCAATCTTGTTAATTCTTTCAAAGAACCAGCTCCTTGTTTCGTTGATCTGTTCTACTGTTCTTTTGGTGTCTATTTCATTGATTTCTGCTCTGATCTTTGTTATTTCTCTTCTCCTGCTGGGTTTAGGCTTTGTTTGCTGTTTTTTCTCAAGCTCCTTTAGGTGTAGGGTTAGGTTGTGTATTTGAGACCTTTCTTGTTTCTTGTGAAAGGCTTGTATTGCTATATCCTTTCCTCTCAGGACTGCCTTTGCTGCCTCCCAAAGATTTGGAACAGTTGTGTTTTCATTTTCATTGGTTTCCATGAATTTTTTAAATTCTTCTTTAATTTCCTGGTTGATGCATTCATTCTTTAGTAGGATGCTCTTTAGCCTCCATGTATTTCAGTTCTTTCCGACTTTCCTCTTGTGATTGAGTTCTAGTTTCAAAGCATGGTGGTCTGAAAATATGCAGGGAATGATCCCAATCTTTGGTACCAGTTGAGACCTGATTTGTGACCTAGGATGTGATCTATTCTGAGAATGTTCCATGGGCACTAGAGAAGAATGTGTATTCCTTTTCTTTGGGATGGAATGTTCTGAATATGTCTGTGAAGTCCATTTGGTCCAGTGTGTCATTTAAAGTCTTTATTTCCTTGTTGATCTTTTGCTTAGATGATCTGTCCATTTCAGTGAGGGGGGTGTTAAAGTCCCCCAGTAGTATTGTATTGTTGTCAATGTGTTTCTTTGCTTTTCTTAATTGGCTTATATAATTGGCTGCTCCCATGTTCGGGGCATTGATATTTACAATTGTTAGATCTTCTTGTTGGATAGACCCTTTAAGTAGGATATAGTGTCCTTCTCATCTCTTATTACAGTCTTTGGTTTATAATCTAATTTGTCTGATATAAGGATTGCGACCCCAGCTTTCTTTTGATGTCCATTAGCATGGTAAATGGTTTTCCACCCCCTCACTTTCAATCTGGGGGTGTCTTTGGGTCTAAAATGAGTCTCTTGCAGACAGCATATCGACGGGTCTTGTTTTTTAATCCAATCTGATAGTTTTTGTCTTTTGATTGGGGCATTTAGCCCATTTACATTCATGGTAACTATTGAAAGATATGAATTTAGTGCCCTTATATTGCCTGTAAAGTGACTGTCACTGTATATTGTCTGTGCTCCTTTCTGGTCTATGTTGCTTTTAGGCTCTCTTTGCTTAGAGGACCCCTTTCAATATTTCTTGTAGGGCTGGTTTCATATTTGCAAATTCCTTTAGTTTTTGTTTGTCCTGGAAGCCTTTTTTCTCTCCTTCTATTTTCATTGACAGCCTAGCTGGATATAGTATTCTTGGCTGCATATTTTTCTCGTTTACTGCTCTGAATATATCATGCCAGTCCTTTGTTTTGCCAAGTCTCTGTAAATAGGTCTGTTGCCAGTCTAATGTTTCTACCTTTGTAGGTTACATATCTCTTCTCCCGAGCTGCTTTTAGGGTTTTCTCTTTGTCTCTGAGACTCGTAAGTTTTACTATTAGATGTCGGGGTTTTGACCTATTTTTATTGATTTTGAGGGGGCTTCTCTGTGCCTCCTGGATTTTGATGCCTGTTTCCTTCCCCACATTAGGGAAGTTCTCTGGTATAATTTGCTCCAATATATCTTCTGCCCCTCTCTCTCTTTCTTCTTCTCCTGGGATCCCAATTATTCTAATGTTGTTTTGTCTTACAGTGTTGCTTATCTCTCGAATTCTGCCCTCGTGATCTAGTAGTTGCTTATCTCTCTCTTTCTCAACTTCTTTTCTTTCCATCATTTGGTCTTACATATCACTGAGTCTCTCTTCTGCCTCATTTATCCTAGCAGTTAGTGTCCCCATTTTTGAGTGCGCCTCATTAATAGCCTTTTTGATTACAATTTGGTTAGATTTTAGTTCTTTTATTTCTCTAGGAAGGATTTCTCTAATAACTTCCATGCTTTTTTCAAGCGCAGCTAGTATCTTTAAAATCATGATTCTGAACTCTAGGTCCGACATCGTACTAATGTCTGTATTGAGTATGTCCCTGGCAATCGGTAGTACCTCTTTTTCTCTTTGTCCAGAGGAGAATAGATGAATGAGAGAACAAAATGCTAACATGGTAGCAACGTCCCTAGAAAATATACTCTAAACAAATCAGAAAAGACCTGAAACTGGGGGAAAATAAAGGTAAAGGATGAAAAAAGAAAAAAAGAAAAAGATAAAACCAAACAAAAACAGAATAAAACAAAACAAAATAAAATGAACAAAAAAAGAAACAGAATATGATCACATATGATCAGGCTGGTGCATAGATCAGTGCCACACACTAGATTTTGGGTGTATTTTGCTCTGTTAGAAAAATTGCCTCCCAAATTTTAAAGAAAGAAAAACTGATATATGTACAAAAATAAGGGTTGATAGAATGAAGGGATGGAATATGAGTGTAAAGATGAAAATTATAAAAAATTTCATGAAAGGAAAAGATAAGTTGTTTGAAAAAAGAAAGAAGAGTATTTAAAAAAAAAAAGTGAGAGGATGTGATCAGGCAGGAGACTAGAACAAAGCCATACACTAGAGATTTACAGTATATTTTGATCTGTTAGAAGAAACTGTATCTCAAAATTTTAAAGAGAGAATAACTTATATATATATATATGCCAAAAATAGGGGTAACTACTATGAAGGGATAAAATATGACTCTAAAAATGATAAATAAAAAATGTTTTTTTTTAAAAAGGGATTGATAAGATGTTGGTTGAAAACGGGAAAAAGAAAAATTAAAAAAAATTAAAAAAAATTAACTTTGAAAAACTAATGAATCATGGTAAAAAAAGCCATGAATTCTATGTGCGGTATTGCTCTAGTGCTGGAGTTCTCCCGTTCTCCTTGATCGGTAAACTTGGTCTTGGCTTTCTGGCTGTTCCTGCTGATCTTCTGGGGGAGGGGCCTGTTTCCGTGGTTCCCAAATGTCTTTCCTGGAGGTGGAATTGCCCCGCCCTTGTCGGTCCAGGCTAAGCAAGCTGCTCGGCTTTGCTCTCAGGAGCTTTTGTTCCCTGCAAGCTCTGGTACTGCTTTGGAGAACCAGGGTGAAAATGGTAGCTTCCCAATCTCCACCCGAAGGAGCTGAGAACTCGGGGCCTCGCTCCTCAGTGCGCCCCCAGATAAAAGCAGTCATTCCCGTCTCCCCGGTCTCTGGCCGCACTCCGTGCTCACCCGGTCTGTGACCAAGCATTTCTATCTCTGGCACCCGACCCCGTGTGGAGTCTCCAAACCCAGCAGATCCCTGCATTGCGCTCCCACGCCGTTCCTCCCCAGGGAGGAAGGGGAGTCTCCCCAGTTCTGCCACTTGTTGGGTCCGTGCTGGAGGAGCAATGGCCTGACTGGGCCACGGATCACGGTTTATGGCCACCCCGAGCTGAGAGCCCGCGCCTCCGGTCAGTCTCTGCAGCCGGCTTCCCCGCTCCGATACCTGGAGCCCTGCCGCACTCAGGCACCCCCGGTCTTTCTGTGACCCCGAGGGTCCTGAGACCACACTGTCCCGCGAGGGTTCCATCCCTTGTTTAGCCACTGGAGCAACGTCCCTCAGCGGAGCAGACTTATAAAAGTTCCGATTTTGTGCTCCGCGGCTCTATCACTTGCCAGAAGCAGCCGACGGAGGCCTCCTCCCCCGCCGTCTATCCTCCCGAATATCGCCTCAGATTCACTTCTCCGCACGTCCTACCTTCCAGTAAGTGGTTGCTTCTCTGTTCAGAGAGTTGTTGCTACTCTCTTCTTTGATCTCCTGTTGAGTTTGTAGGTGTTCAGAATGGTTTGATCCCTATTCAGCTGAATTCCTGAGACCAGACTAAATCCAGGTCTCCTACTCTTCCTCCATCTTGCTCCTCCCCCCGGGAGACCTATATTTGATTAGATCAATGGTCACTGAGAAAATCAAATCTACAGTGATGGTACCATGAAATACTGCTTTCTGGGGATGCCTGGGTGGCTCAGTCTGTTAAGTGTCTGCTTTTGCTTCAGGTCATGATCCTAGGTCCTGGGATTGAGCCCCATAATAGGCTCCTTGCTCAGCAGTGAGCCTACTTCTCCCTCTGCCTGCTGCTACCCCTGCTTATTCTCGCTCTTTCTCTCTGACAAATAAATAAATAAAACCTTTAAAAAGAAAGCAAGAAAGCAAGAAAGCAAGCAAGCAAGCAAGAAAGAAATACTGCTTTCTGCGAGAGTGTGAGACAGTAAATCCAGGAGAACCATAGGAATCATATAAAAAGAGAAGAATATTCATTGTGTTCATCTTTCCATCTGAAATTGATGTTCACATATTGAGACACAGACTTTGTGTTGAAATATGGACTTAGGCTAATGTGTTCTTGAAACCTTGCTTCTACTTGACATACACTTGAAAAGGGGCTGGCTGTGGTTCCAATGAACCCTAAAGTTATGAAATAGGGAAAACCCAGCTACCTCCACCTACCACTTCTCTTTAGTAGCAGAGTATTCAAACCATATGAGGTAACTGCCAGAGTGACTCAGTCCTGGGTCACTGGATTGTATACTCTATAAAGAGTCTTTATAGCTGATGATTTAAGGTATAAGTGATGATGGATATATGTATTGTAACTACAGATGCAACTTTTTTTAGTTATGTATCTTGGGGAAGATTCATAGTGCTGAGCTCCTGTGCTGCTTCCAGGTTCTGAACTTAGAAATGCTAGTGATGCTTTCAACTTCAGTTTGACATTGTTGGAAAGTGCCGAGATCAAGGGAGTTCAGTTCAAGGTGATTTTCCCAACCATCCTTTACCCTGGGGGGCTTTATATGCAAAAAAAAAAAAAAAAAACCCACAAAAAAACAAAAACAAAAAAACAATGCCTCAGAAATATTTTCAGTCTTTTGGAAGGTGAAAACTATAAGATTTGAAATTAAAAGTTCTCATTCAGCCAAACAGGGAATTGCAAAGTTACAATTTGCAATGTAATTTAAGAAACAAAGATGACATGAAATCTGGGTCACAGGGCATAGTGTCTTGAGTGCTTCTGAATTTATGTGCCAATGATACGACATATGGTGGCTATTTATATCAATAAAAATATAGCATACTTATATCTATTTGAATAATAGAAATTGAAATACAATTTCAGGATTGAAGTTCAAAAGTCATTTTATTTTTAAACATTTAAAGGGAATATAGATATTAGACTGAGAAAAGTTATCTTTGGGGAATAGTCAATCTGCAGTACTCTTTTCTAGAGACTCATATCTGCAAATTCTGTTTTTGTAATGTGATTAATGCATGTTTATGCATGTGACTCTGAATTAAGGCTGTTTATTTTCTTCTCCATTTTTCTTCTTTGACAGCTTTTGAGTAATAGTTTATTCTTCTTGTCCACTGAGAGTTCGTTTTAGGTCATATTGATCATATAGAGAAGTGAAGTATTATAACTAAAGAGTACATAGTAATAGCCTCATTATGTTGATGTAAGTTTGGCAATGGCAAATATGCAACGGGTTTCTTAAATTGCTTGACCATGGATCAGCAGTGTGCCTTTATCTTCCCATCCTACCTGTAGAATGCTGTTAAGTCTATAGGGGTCGCCCCATCTCACACTCCCACCAAAACTGTCTGAATTAAAGATGGAGAGATGGTGTTCTAGCATCTGTCATGCTCTTTGACCACCGAAAATCTTTTTTTTAAAAATTGGCTATCATACATTAAAGTACACAGTAAGTATGCAGCTCACTATATTATCATGTGAAAATACCTGTGTCATCATCACTGTGGGCAATAAGGTGAACATTGCAAGTGCTCAGGGAGCCCCTAACATATTTCTTCCCAGTCATTAAACCTATTCCACCTGCAATGTATGAAATTTCTGGTAGCTCTAAATCCTTAGCAACATGTAATGTTGTCGGTCTTTTTCATATTAGCCACTCCGGTGGCTATGTGATGTCATTATCCTCGGGTATTAATTTAGGGGAATTCCTAATGAAATTTGTCTCATAACTCTCTAGGTCCTCCAAGCCTAATTCTCTAGTCAGAGATTCTGAGAATTACCAAATTACCAACTTAAATTATTTAGAATGACTTGTATTGTTTGCAGCTAAGCATCCTGCTGATATTGAGGAGAAAGAATATATCATGTTGGGAAGTAATTGGTTAAAAAAGAAAAGACATTGCCAGAGAAAAGATGGCAGAGAAAGGGGCGGTATACAAGGAGAAATAAACAGTTGTCTAATGGGTTAATAGAAATAGGTAAACCTAGGCAATTACAATATCTTTAAAGACCAGTTCTACTTTTTATAGTGCCTTTTTACATTGATTAAAATAGAACTGTTACCAGTCTATATGCTAGAATATTTTGAGAAATACATAGCTTTGGAAAAGTGAGCAATGGATGCAGAGGTTGGAAAATGGGCAGTTTGCTAAAATATAGTATTAAAGAGCTAAATCAGTGGTAAAGTTAGAGCAGAAGGAAATTGTAAGGCTAATTTCAAAAATTCAGCTTTGCATCATGAAATATAGGTGCTTCTTGGTACCTTCCATAATCCATTGCATTTTTATCAATAGTGTTCATACATTAACATGCTTCCTTTTAATCTTGTAAAAGAAAATAAGCACTGCCCTTGACCAGTGTTTTCCAAACCTGGCTTAGCATTAAAATCACCAATTCTGGTCTTAAACCCAGGTACAATAAGTCAGAATTTCTGTATTGGCTCTGGGAGAAGGTGTTTTTTGAAGCCTTAGATGGTTTTGGTGATCATGAAGATTTGAAAACTATTTACATAAAGTTCACTTTATAGAAATCAGTAGCTTATTTTTTAAGAAATGTCGGGGACATTTTCTCTTGAGGAAAACACATGGAATATATTTACCTAAATCCTTAAGACAAATACCATTTATGTATAAAAATTTAACAAACTTGTCTGATTCAAATGACCATTGGGTGTTAATTTTATCCTGTCTTTCTTGATTTCTTTCTGAATTTTTATTATGATATTTGCAAGTTCAAGTGTAAAGTGAAAAATAGAAACAGTGGAATTAAAGTTGGAAGCAATGGATTTGGGTATTATCTTAACTACTTTCTAGCTTTGGGAAAATATTTAACATCTTGAGCATCATTTTTTTCTAATGTATTAAGTAAGAATATTGTCAGACTGTGTGTGAACTTTATTTGAGTTGTGTGTATGTGTGCGTGCTTATCTGTGTCTCTGTGTGTCTGGTTTATGTATGTATCTGTGCATGCCAGTTTTAGTTGAACAGAAGTCATACATCAAGTGTTTCTTTACTTTCTTAGGTGTCATTTTATTAAAAGTTAAGATGAATAACATCATCTTCCTCTTGCTTCTCAGTACCCTTATTGCATGACAGATTGATGACACTGTGTTTAATATTTAATTATATAACAGTTTACAATTTCCTTCTATAAACTAATAAAATAACTGTGTTAATGTATCTTGAGTCTCTATCAGATTATCCATACAATGGCAGCACTTTCTTGCCTTCTTTAAAAAACATACCTTAGCTTACAATGGTATTTATTCATTTGACAAATATTTATTGAATACTTACTATGTCTCAGGCACTGTTCTTATTTCTGGAGTATATAGCAGTAAGTAAAAGAGACCAGGTTCCTCATTTTTGAGAGATTAAACTCCAGTAGTCGGAGAATACATAATGTGACTGGGAAACTATCAATTCCTCCAAGACTCCTGGAATCTAAGCTCATATCTATTATAAGCATCTTAAATTTGGCCACTGACTTGCTTTTCATTAAATTAACAATTTCTAGCATGGGAAAAGAATTATGCAAATGTATAACTATGGTTTTGTTCAGCACAGTCCTGGATAAATAAATAGAAGATAAATCTTTCCTAATAGGCTGTGTTGACACTGAAGGTATATTTTTTATAAAAAATTAGGTGGGAGAAAGAGCAAAGTTTTTTAAAGGCACTGCTTGAAATCATGATAAGAGGTGAAAAGATTTTCGTTCTCCAACCTTGACACCCTAGAGCCAAAGATGAGAAGGAGGTTAGATTCTGTGAAAGTGTACAGCATAACCATGAAGGATCCTATGAGGACAAGACAATTCAAGCATTAGACCAGAATCTAAGTTGTCAGCAGATAGGATACACTAATGTAAGTCAGAAAAGTGGTCATGAAATGAGAAATGAATCAAGTTTTTTAGCTGAAAATACATGTAAACCAAGATTTAAAAACTGAAGATGGGAGACCTAGAAGGAAAGCAGAGAATTACGGTTCAGTATGGATATGGTACAGAGAATAGGAATAACTTTGATTAAAATAATATTGCTTCTAACTGCTGTGTCCTTTTGAGCCAGTCGTGCCTGCCTGCCACAAGTCTTTAAGTTTCTACATGGATAAGTAAGGGGAAAAGAATTGCTGTTCAAATCTGTTCATTATTTAATAGGTGTTTTTATACATGCCATCTTATTCAATTTATATCCCTTTTATTTTAAGTGAAAAGCCAAGATTTATAAAGATCTACTCTATTATTTTGGTACCAAGTCCTGCTTAGAAAAAAATACATGACTCATCCTTATCCAGTTAGTACTTATTACAAATGTAATCTTCTCATCTATATTAAAATACTTATTAACCAACTGCTAGAGTCAAAGCAAAGTATTTGTATCTAATAAGATGTGCAGTCGTGTGCAAGAATAGACACTTCCTAAACTTAATTTTTGAGGCTGGAAAAACTAAACTCCTAATGGCAACGTGTTGAATATAAGTATGGTAATCTTTATTTTTCACCTTTGTTTCAGCAAAGAATTTGATGGTGTTTGTCCTTTATGAAAAGAAATTTTTTCTCTGATAAGATTATTAATGAGCTGATAAATAAACGTACATGAAGGAAGAACATGGAGTGGGGGAGAATTCCAGGAAAAACAAAGGCAAGAGCCTTTGCAAAGAATCTGTGGTATTAGAGACATAAATTCTTCAAGAACTTAAAGAAGCCATATGGCGATAATGCGGAGAACTGAGAGGACCATAATGTTCAGGGTAAAGCATGGTAGGAGCAAAACCATAGAGGAATTGGAAGACCATGGCAAGAATTTTGGTCTTCAGCATAAACTCATGAGGAACCTAATAGACTATTTTAATAAGGAAGGTGGAGAATGGTCTCATAAAGTTAGGTTCATAATTTTTAGATAACTGTCTATGGATTGAACACTTACTGGAAGGGAATAAGAGTAGATATAAGGAGGCCTGTTAAGAGGCTTTTGTAGTAGTGGAGGAGAGTGAATTGTAAGAGAGGGATTGTGGTGGCTTTGGACTATTGGATTTGACTTGTGGGGGAAGAAGGACTCTAGAATTCCTCCTGAATTTCTGGCTTGTATAATTGGATGGAAGTTGTTAGTATTCAGTGAGGTGGAGAACACTGGGAAAGAGAAGACTTGTTTTGGATAGGGGTCTTTATGTTATCCCAGTACGAGGGTTATATAGACGTTGGAATGTGGTCCTGGAATTCTTAAGAATGGTCTAACCTGGAGATAAAATTTTGTGAATCATTAGCATATCGGTGGGAATCAAAGCCTTCAGTGGGGAAGAGATTCCATGGAGAAAAAAGTTTTGCATGGTGAAATAGGAGGGCTACATCTGAGTTTTGAGTTACCAGGAGAGGACAGGGGACAAGTCTATAAAAATGATAAAGGAGTGCATAGTATCATCTATATCAAAGAAAGAGAATTTTATAAATGACAGTGGTTAACAGTACTGAATCCTACTGAGAAGTCAAGAAAAACAGACTTCAAAATGGCAATTTCTGCTATTATCTATGTTCAGTTAAGCAGGCAGCCAAAATGATGTTATTCATGTCAGAGAGTTAGGGCGCTTTATTTCACAGTTGTTTAATGCTGAAGAGAGGAATGAATATTTGTGTGCAGAACATTTAGGAGTGTTATTATTTTTCTGGAGCAAATGTAAGGGTACAACTGATGACGCTGGGAAACAATTCCAAGGAAAAGAGACGAGAAACTAGCCTTGGAGGTACTGACTGGCACCAGCACTAAATTAGATTTCTCCTGCTGTTTCCTTCTCAGCAGGGTTTTCCATGGCAACCAAGTGTAAATGGTTCTGCCAGGTGAACAGTCAGTACAATTACAGCCATTTGTCTTACTACTCTTATTTTTCATATTAGGAAGCCTGCATTTTTGTTTGGGAGCCTATTAAAATTTGGTCAAACTTCTTGTCATTGTTTCAGTTCAAAGCTCTTTTGCAAGTAAGGAAAAAAATATCTATATTAAAACTGAATCTAAGGGGGGGATACTTTTCTCTATATAAATTGGAATCAAGTTTTGAATAGAAGAATGTAATGAGTTTTAAGTATAAAACCCTGTTATGTCCTGGTGGAGGACACAAAGGGCTAGATTAAATAGCTTTAAAAATCAAATAACAGTAAAATACATGACTTTTTGAAGCTCAGCACACTCATACATTTATTTTTCTTACTGTAGACAATAGACATAATTGATGAATCATTAAACTGAAAACATAAACATAGTGAACTTTTCATTTATGAAAGGTAGTAGCACATTGATTTTAATCTTCACACATACTACTCGACACTGAAGAAAAAAATCCCAACGTAATATTTTGACTGACAAAATGGAGGTGGTTTTCCTAAAGTGACCTTACAGGTATTTTGAGGGACACCTGGGTGGCTCAGTTGGTTAAGCATCTGCATGCACATTATTCGTGCAAACCTGTAAGACGGCACTGAAACCTGGTCTGTTTAGCTGTGTACACTGCTCTCTGCACCATGCAGTGGCAGATAGTTTGCTGTCACTATTCACGTGCCAATAATTTTGACCAAATTTTAAATTGATTTGGTTTTCATTTCTAGGAACAAACTAATTGTATGGGTCTCGACTTTGTTAATTTATAGTTTTAAAAACTGCCATCTTGAGATCTTTCACAGTTCCTTCTAAGTTGAATGTTCATTTGAAGTGAAAATAAAAATGTCAACATCAAATGACTCGATTTAATATTAGGTCTCAAGAAAAATATAGGCTGAACTTGCAACCTTTAGAAATCATAAGCCATTAATGCATCACAAAACTGAAAAAGGATTAAAGCCTAATTATTCATTAAATATTTACTACAGTTGAGGGTTTGATTTGATTACCTTATGTCGGTTTCCAGGAAAGATAATACAAGTTTGGATTTATCTGTGCCCTGAGCTACTGGTTATTGTGGATCATTTGTTCTGGGCATGATCTGAACTTGCAGATGTTTGACTTCTCCTCAAGCATTTATGACAAAACAAAGCAGGATTGCTTGCTCACAGAAGTGAGCAATGTGGCATAAAAGTTCTATTTTAAGCTAACGAATTCCACTTGGGACAACAATGCTCTAAGTTGCAGGGAGAACTAAACAGTTGATTCATGAAAGATGGTAATATTTTGAAAATCCTACAAGGGAGAGATTTTTATATTTCTGAGAGACTGTGAAGATGGCCACTCTCCCATTTCATTATTTTTCACTGTTTCAAATTATGCTATTAACACACATACGAAAACTTTCTTGTAATGACAGTAATGATGGGGTGAAAGTTTTTGGTTCTAAAATATCTCTCAATCTCTACCCCCCTTACACACACACACACACACACACTCACACACACACACACACACAGTATACATTTGCCATAAATTCTTTTAGCTTTATTCTACCACCACATTGGGCACATTAACACAAGGTGTTTTTGCTACACCTTTTTGTGTACAGATAAACAAATATTAGAACCTCTGGAATAATAAAATTGAAGAGAGAAGGGAGAATCCTGTACATCTTGTATGTTTTCTTTATGTATTTCGTGGTTTATAATTAAAGCAGAATGAGAGATACTCATATGATGAATCACTGAATTATGGCATAATGAAATTTGCATGCTCTGATCCCCAAGGCAGTGTAATGATATTAATTTTAATAATTCTATTTACATTATGGAACGTTAAAGTAAGGTTCTTGATAGGGTGGATTAGAGGGTTATTGTCCTCTCCCATCAAATACTTTTGTGCACATATTCTCTGTAGATAGATTTTCAGTCATGGAGATATTTTGAAATGGCTGGCAAACCATTATTTTAATGTTTTGCTTAACTTTCCTGGATCCAACACTTTACAGGAAGCTTTATGTTTCTTATTTGTAATAATTATGTTAACATGGGCTTTAATTTTGGCATCTAGGCAGAGATTTGGAAAGCAAAAGAGTAATGGGGGACTTTTGTTATTTGCATGTCTGGAGAATTGACAATCTGTGTCTACTCTGCTGGTTATGACTTAGTATAGTGTAGGTCGTAGTGTAGTGTAAGTTAGCTGTTTTTAGTAATAGAATTGAGACTCAGTGTGTCACAGCTGTATTGCAAGAAATCAGTTACTTATTCATATTACTAAAAGTTGCACAATCAAATCAAATTGGAATAACCTATCAGATCATCATTCTAATTATGCCATTTTCCCTTACATTCAGATATTAGTTTTTGAGTGGGAAATATAATCTTGGAATAGCAGCAGAAACACAAGGAACTGGTCATAATCCTGGCAAGGTACATGAGAAAGTATGGTGCATATGTTAACATCATATGTGTGTACCAGTGTAAAAATTGTAGAATTACTGATACAAGGTATGGAATGGTGGTTCTAAAATTTATATATATATATGCACACACACAATATATACACACACACATACATATATATAGACACACACAGATGAAATAGATTTTTATAAATATGTGTATATGTATGTATGTGTCACAGATAAAATAGAGAATCAACATTTCTTTTGATCATAGCACTTTTCATTACTAAGCACACTGTATATAAATCTTCTGTTAAAGATTTTGTTACTGTAAGTAAACAGAAAGGGCTATGCCTTGAGTTTTCAGTGACTTATGGAGTGGATGCATTTTGCAAGCCCATTTGAGTAAGTGAACAATGTTTTGATATTCAGTTATTTATTTGCTTAATATCATAGATAATGCAAATTCTATTTGATTGGCTGCATATGATGTAACTATTCCATTTGTTCTTCCAAATTCAGTTTCTGCCTTTCTCTCCTCTGTGCTATGCTCTCGGAAGTTGATCTATATGGACTACATCAGCTTTGGTCTATGGGGAATTCTGGCAGGAGATCTGAGAGAGGAAGGGCGGAGGGTGAAGTCAGGACATTTATTACCCCAACTCACTTTGGTAGCTCTGTCATTGACTGGCTGAATCCTTAAGTGAAGATCATAGCTCTGTCAGGTGGCCATCTACACAAAGTGCTTTCTCTCTTTTTCTCTCTCTCCCTTTCCCTCCCTCCCTCCTTCTCCACCCCTACCCCCTGCTGTTCCCACACCTCCTGCTCCCAGGTTCCATCAACTCATTTCTACTCCCATCTCATTGGGCTGAAAAATGGTGATGGTGCCCAACTAGGCTGATGTTACTAGGTTGAGATCCTACAGTCTCTTGAGGTCTCCCTTAACAATGTCCACACTTTTATAAACAGTTTATTAAACGTTTCCTTAAATTATCCAGTCTAATGTGCCTTTTCTTTCCTGCTGGTGTCTTATCTGATACACTAATCTCAATGAAATAAATTCTGATAATAGAAAATGTTCTGGACATTGCCAAATCTTGTTGATTAATTTAACTATTTTGATATTACTTATGGAATTGGAATTTTTGTTCCAAATAGAGAGTGATGTTTTTATAAAAACCAATTCCCTAATGGCATCTAAAATCAAAGCTCTTTGACAATTTTCATATTGAAGAAGCAAACAATACATGGTATTCAGTTGAACTACCATATTATGACCCAATGCTATTAAACATTTAAATGACTTTTCACTCTTGGATGTATATAATAAAAATATTTGAGATTAACAAGGTATTGTTACTCTGCTTGTCTCAGCTTGTGATGTCCATGGCTTCATTCCTTCCTTTTACCCATAGTAGCTTTCTATGGTTGTTTGAACATGCCAAGCTCATTTTCTGTTCAGGGCCTTTATACTTGTATAGGTATACTTTATACATCTTCTGCGTCTTCCTGCATTTTAGTCCCTCATATTACTCAGGTCTTAACTCAAATGTCACCTTTACAGGGCCTCCTCTGTTCTGTCTAAAATATCCATTCACCACCCATTATACTCTGTATCTTGACCCTGATTCATTTGCTTTCCAGCATATTCACTATCTAAGAATATATTTTGTTATGTTATATTTGTATTTATTTATTATTGGTCTTCACCTTCCGCCAACATAAGCTCCCTAGGAACAAAGATGACATTTTCTTCAGAGGTAGACTAGTCCCTGGTAAGCAATATTTAAAGCAGATTTATTGATATAGTTCATGTATATATATTACATATATATTGTTCTAAGTTGAATGTTCCATTTGAAGTGAAAAAAAAATGTCAGCATTTCCCAATGGGAAAAAGACAGTCTCTTCAACAAATGGTGTTGGGAAAAATGGATAGCAACATGCAAAAGAATGAAACTGGGCCATTTTCTTATACCAAACACAAAAATAAATTCAAAATTGATTAAAGACCTAAATGTGAGACTTGAAACCATAAAAACCCTAGAGGAGAATACAGGCAGTACCTTCTTCAACATTGGCTGTAGCAACTTTTTCTAGATATGTCTCTTGAGGCAAGGGAAACAAAAACAAAAATAAACTATTGGAGCTTCATCAAAATAAGCTTCTTACAGTGAAGGAAACGTTCAACTAAAAGGCAACCAATGGAATGGGAGAAGATATTTGCAAATGACATATCTGATAAAGGGTTAGTATCCAAAATCTATAAAGAACTTATCAAATTCAACACCCAAAAAATGAATAATCCAATTAAAAAATGGGCAGAAGACATGAATAGACATTTTTCCAAAGGAGACATACAAATGGCTAACAGGCACATGAAAAGGTGTTCAACATCACTGATAATCAGGGAAATACAAATCAAAACTACAATGAGTTATCACCTCACACCTGTCAGAATGGCTAAAATCAACAACACAAGAAACAAGTGCTGGCAAGGATGTGGAGAAAGAGGAAACTTATTGCACTACTGGTAGGAATGCAAACTGGTGCAGCCACTCTGGAAAACAGTATGGAAGTTGCTCAAAAAGTTAAAAATAGAACTAACCCTATGATCAAGCAATTACAGTACTGAATATTTATCCAAAGAATACAAAAATACTAATTCAAAGTGATACCTGCACCTTGACATTTATAGCAGCATTATCAACAATAGCCAAATTAGAGGCACCTCTGGATCCAGTTGAAACATTAAATTGTCTTCTTACTGCTCCACCAGGTTTACATTTTTTTAAACTATCAGTGGCATTTCAAGTCTTCTGAAAGCAGTGTGGCAGTATGTGAGTGGTCCATAGCACAGTACGAGCAGCATCTATTAACAGTTTCCATTGTAGAATGATTTCAGATACTTGAATAAATCAAATCTTTAATTGAGAAAAATAAAATACAATAGCCAAATCATGGAAATAACCAAGTGTTCATTGACTCATGAATGGATAAAGAAAGTGGTAAATGTATATATGCACATAATGGAATATTACTCAACTATTGAAAAGAATGAAATCTTGCCATTTGCAATGACCTGGAAGGAGCTAGAGAGTATATATGTTAAATGAAGTAAGTCAGTCAAATTCTTTCAGAAAAAGGTAAATACCATATGATTTCACTCATATATGGAATATAGGAAACAAAACAAGTGAACCAAGGGGGAAAAAGAGAGGGAGGCAAACCAAGAAACAGACTCTTAACTCTAGAGAACAAACTGATGGTTACCAGAAGGGAGGTGGGTGAGGGGATGGGTGAAATAGGTGGTGGGGATTAAGGAGAGCACTTGCTGAGATGAGCACCAGGTGTTGGATGCAAGTGTTTAATCACTATATTGTACACCTGAAACTAATATTACACTGTATGTTAACTAACTGAAATTTAAATAAAAACTTAAAAAATAAAGTATGCAATTTAAAGCACAGAATTGTGCATCCATTACCACAATCAACTTTAAAACATTTCATTACTTCAAAAAGAAATCATGTACCCCTTAGCTATTTCCTCTCCACTCACCTTCTCAGACCCATAAACCCTAATCTTGTATATATCCAATAGATTTTCCTGTTCTAGATATTTCATATAAATGGAATCATAGAATATGTGGTCTTGGTCTTTTATGACTGACTTCTTACAGTTGGCATAATGTTTTCAAAGTTCATTCATGTTGTAGCATTTATTAGTATTTCATTCCTTTATATGAATAATATTCTATTGTATGGATATACCATATTTTAGTTATTCAGCAGATGATGGACATTTAGGTTTTTCCCATTTATTGGCGATTATGAAAAATACTGCTATGAACATTCACATATATTTGTACATGGGCATATATTTTCATTTCTCTTGAATATATACCTAAGAGTGGCACTGATGGGTCATTTGGTAGCTCTGTGTTTAATTTTTTGAGGAACCACCAGGCTGTTTTCCAAAGTGTCTGCACCATTTTACGTGCCTACCAGCAGGGTATAAGGGTTCTGATTTCTCTCTTTCCTCCCTAGGCAACACGTTCCATTATCCATCATTTTAATTAGAGCCATTCTAGTAGATGTGAAGGCAACCACTACTTTAGATAAACTCTGTTTATTTTAATTTGAAGTCAAAGTTAAAAGTCTTAAATACAATCCTATATTATTTTGCTTGTTTTTTGTTTGTTTTTATTTGTTTTTTAATGAATGCATTGAATTTAGGGACTAATAATTTTTTGGAAATGTTTGAGTAAATACTTTTTGGTTTATCCCATTACCAGGGATCTATGGTGGACTACTGTTATGGAGTACATATTTGTGTCCTTTCGAATTCATATGTTGAAACCCTAATCCCCAATGTGATCATATTTGAAGATGGCACCTTTGGGAGGTGTTTGGGTCATAAAGGTGGGACCCTCTTTCTCTTTCTCTCTCCACCATGTGAGTACGTAGCCCGAAAAAGAGCTCACCAAGACCAAGTCAGCTGACACCTTGATCTTGGACTTCTCACCCTCCAGAACTATGAGAAATTACTATGTTAAGCTACCCAGTCATTGGTATTTTTTTTATAGCAGCCTGAACTAAGACAACTACAATGAATTTCTTTTTCTAGAATAATGGTTGTTGTAGAATGGTGTTACTCTAAGTGCTCTATATAATGGGACAATGGATCTCAATTTGGCAATGGGAAACAGAAATTTTATAGTCTCTTTATAATCTAAAAGTACCAGTGAACTTAAAGACAGGGGCAGAAGTTTGTCTGGGGAACAACTTGTGTGTATGGATGTCTGTGTGGTGGGGAGGGTGAGTATTTTCTTGTTGTTAGGAATTATCCCCCAAAAGAAATAAATGTATCAATTTTAGGACATTCTACTTAGGACCCTATTTTTACCCTTTCAAGTACATGCCCTTTGAAGGTATAAGGAGCCTAGTTTCTTTTACAAGGTGATAAGGGGTACAGATTGCATTTTAACGATACAAACTCAAATAAGAAGAGGCACATGTTTAAAAGAGGTATTTCAACAACCTATGGATAAATTACAATCCCAGGGCCAACTCTATTATGATAATAAAAAAAAATTTAGTCAACAATTCCAGTGAAGATTGATAATAAAAAGAATGACAGTTTCTAAGGAGGCAATAAATTGGTACTTTTTTCTTTTATATTTCATGTTTATCAAAAGGATGGCATAAATTTCAAATGCTAGTGATATTTTATAATACAGTGAATTGCCTTCCACAGTTTTCTGTAGCATACACAGGAAATGTGTATTCTCTTTTTTCTCCTTTCTTCTGATAATGATCATAATCTACTTAAGTAAGTGTGATGCAGCTCCTGCAGTAGCAAGAAAAATGTGCTTTCCACTAAAGTTCAATATTGATTGATAACCTCAAAAGGATCACAGAAAAACTGTATACATCATTTATTTTTACTTTCTCTATAAAATCACCTTAATATTTTTATCCACAGTATTTGGGTTGTGCTTGAGGCATTTTAGAATATTTTCATGCAATTTACTTTTGCCAAAAAAGAGAAATTCTGCTTAGTCGTCTTTTGTATATGTATTTTGTAAATTCAAGGCAGTTTCTCTACTCTACCTTCCCTTTCCTTCCTTTCATCCCAGCTCCCATTACTCCTATTAAACTTCTTCTAGTTGGTAGAAAAGACAAAATATATAACAAATAAATATGAACATGTAGATGAAATAAGGGAGGGGATGAACGCTGTGGGAGGGTTTTGAACTGATTAATAACATCTAGTCTGTGTTTTAAAGGTAACACTGTAGCTGCCATGTGAAATCTAGACTGCAGCAGGGCAAATTGTGGAAGCAAGATGACTGGTAGGAGGCTATTGCAATAATTCAGTTGAGAAATAATGATTTTTTTGGACTAGCATGTAGGTAGTGGGGTTAGTGAGAGGAATACATAGAATAGTATATCTTGCGTATAGGAAAAGAGAAAATGAGGAGGTCAAAGATGGCTTATCTGTTGGTGGGGTGCCTTATAATTTTTAATGCTATGGTAAAAAACAAAACAAACAAAACACTGATGTTAATCTATTCTGTGGACAAAGAAAATAATATGGGTAATTTCATACTTATAAAAGATAATCAGAAAAATTAACTCCATGGGTACTTGATAAATGTCAGGTGATGTCCAATGGTTGTTTGATGTTTGTCAAATCACATTAATTTTCACATTTCCCTATATCTTTTCACAGTTTTCTGAAGGAATAATTGAAAACAGATTAAGCATTTTTTGATTAAGTAGGAACTTTATAGAAATTCCACTTTTCTCTCTTACAATTGGTATTTCTGTAGTAGACATTAGTACATCCTTTGCCAAGAACATAAAGGCTCTAACACATTGAATGCAAGATGATGCAAACCGTTTCATCATGTCCTGAAACAAATTAGCTTTCTGGAAACAGAATTGAATCAAAGCATGTTAAAATGACCAGTAGTTTTAAAAAAATGAAAGAAATGTGTCATTATGTGTAACTGCGTCTCTCCTTAAAATTCATAATATAATGGGCTTTTAAACTAGTGGTTAAATTGTCAAATATTTAGAAACTCTCAAGATTTATACAAATTCCATTGTCCATGGAATATTTTGTTGAAGCAAACTTTGCTTTTAATGAATTTGAGATTTAGAAAATGGTGTGAAATCCGGAGTGCTTTCCTTTAGCAATGTTGCTAAATATAACAAATAGTCTTGCTTCTAGACATTTCCAGTCTCTTGCTGCTGACTACTGCATTATTTTGAAAGTTAGAAACTAGACCAAGGATAGAAGTAAGCACGTACAAACTATAAGGTTCAAGTTCTGCCTTGAGGAGTCCAGATAACCAATGTCTGAGTTATTTAGGGTGAGGTCCAGGATTTTACAAAGCTCCCCTCCTGATGTCCTTCATGTAATATCTCACATTGCAGATACTGCTTGCTCTATACCAGGGATCAACAAAGTACAACCCAATGCCTGTTTAATAAATAATATTTTACTAGAATATAGCCACTGACACTCATTTAGAGTTTTGACAAAGACATTATGGCCCACCAAGTCAAGAATGTTTACTTTCTTGCCCTTGAGATAGATAGAGATACCTAACAAGTTTGCTGATCTGTGCTCTATACTATGGATCCAGGTCCCCCTGCTATGCCTCCAGTGTTGTTCCCTCACTACCTTCTCCAGAACTGTGCAGTTGTCCCTTGATTTCACCCCTTGGAGGCATGAGCCCCAGACCTAAGATTCAAAAATATGGCTAAGACCAAATAGTGACAAAGTAACAAAAGTAACAAAGGTGTACCAAGCAAGTTAGGATGGTGGTTTATGAGAAGCAGTGACAGCAAGGTAATATTCTGTTTCCTTATTTGAGTGTTGGCTACATAGGTTTGTTTGTTTTCTGAAAATTCATTGAGTTGCACACTTATAAGATATACACATATAACAATTCAATAAAAAGCAAGAACTGTGTATTGAGAACTTGTGCATAAAGAATTATAGAACTGGCAGAGAAACAAATTTTAACCAGGGTTTTATTCCACTTAGTCATGGGCCATGCTTCTCTGTTTGGGATGCTCCTGTCACTTTTTTACTTAGAGGCAACTTTTTAAACTTGATATATTAAATATATATATAAATTGAAGTATACTTTTGCCATATAATACTTTCCTTAGGCACAAGCCGTCCTTCTCTGTTTGGGATGCTCTTCTTTCTCATTCTCCTTAGCTCAGAGTTGGGAGTCCCTCTCAGTTGTACAGAAGCTCCCATAGGTCCTTCCTTTACCCAAATCCAGACTCTTCACTTCCTACTTTTCCCAAAGAGAGGAGGAAACACTTTCCCCTCCATACCTCATAATAATCCCTACAGTAATGTGCTGGTGATCACAATGATGTTAGGCTGTCACATTATTACACAGAATCATTATTTGGTTGTCTTGAATGTCCATTGTGAAAAAAATTTTACTTTACCATGAATGCCTATAAAAGTGCTCCCCTATACAGCAAAGAAAAATACAAAAGAGTTATTGACTTTTACGATGATTTCTTCATGCCCTGAACAGTAGTTGGTTAATGTACACTTTGACAGCTTTAAAATACCAATTTGCCCATAATGAGAAGCTCCCAGATCTGTTGGAAAATTGTCAGTGGAGTGCTTAAACAGATTTAGGAATCAACACTCCATCTTTTGTGATGCATTGCTTCTTGTTTTATGTGAGAACCTATGTCTGGACAACTTTATAGAAAAAATTCTAGGCAGATACCTATTTTAGGGTATAGTACTCAAAACAGTTTTTAACAAGCATCACTGTGTTTGTGTGTAAATTAGTTACTTAGAATCAAATACACTGATGAAAAATATACTTATTTGGCAACTGTGTCCACAGTTTAAACTGAGATAGTTTTCTAGCTTCTACCACTGAAAACTGAAAACTGAAATTACCCTGACAAAGAAACAAATACTTGGGTATACTTAAAATGATAACTATTCACTTTGAGGCTGTCTCCCTTAAGCAACTCTTGGTTCTCCCAAACTTAAGTCCATGGAAATTGGGTCATGAATCTTCAATGATCCTTGCACTCAGAAATGCTCCAGGCACTCTGCCCTTTCCAACCCCTACACTTAGACACACGCACTGTTTATTAAGAAGCTGTTCTCAATCCCTCCTAACTTTCCATCATCCTGCCTTTGTACGGGGAGTCCTGGATTAATCTGTTTTATATGGGGTGCTTCCCAGGGATGTTGCTTCCAGGAATTGTTGGCTGCCCTTACACTTGGGCATAGATAGGGACGTGAGATGGCTCACTGGTCTGTACCCCAAATAGACCTACAGTTTCTCTCTAAACCCAAATAGTGTTTTTGTTTGTTTTTTAAGGGAGTTGGGAAAGCAGGCATTGCTGCTTTAATCTTCATCTCATATCACCTCACCTCTAACAAAGCTGTGAAGTGTTCTTTGTAAATGAGTTTCTTCTGGGCAGGTGGTTTAGAAGGAGAAATATGCTGGTAGATAAACCACTTTTACCTTGAGGGATATGATCCTCATAGGCTGAAGAGCCCTGTTCAGTGTGGACTTAGATTTTAGGCTGATCTGTAAATGATATCTCATTCTGTTATTAATATGACAGCACTGCTTGAGCTCTCCTGATTATTAGCAACCTGTAGGAGAGGTGGGTGTGGGGTTGCAAGTAAAAGCATGCATAAACCAGAGTCTCTTGCTCACAAACTACTCTCTGTGTGTCTTCCTAGTCTGAATTCTAGGAGGGCTGTGGTGAGTGACCAGCTGATTGCCCCAGGACTAAGGGATTTTCAGGACGTGGACTTTCGGTGGTAAAACCAGGAGTCCCAGGTCAACAGGAACAGTTGATCATCCCACTGGAGAGATTTGTTTACTTTCTTAAAAACTTTCCCCAAAAGGAGATGCTAAAATCTTTGGGAAAATACAATATAAAGATGTGTTATCATAGAGTTAAACTAACTCTGTCCAGCAGTAATAACATGCGATATCAGCTTTTTCTGTAAAGGGCTTTGAGGGGCCATATGGTTTTCATTGCAACTACTCAGTTCTACCATTATAGTGTGAAAGCAGCCAATACGTAAATTAATGCACATGGCTGTGTTCTTGAGAAAACTTTATTTACAAAAATAGGCCTTGGGCTGGATTTGGCCCACTGGCTATAGTTTGCTTACTCTAGAGCCAAACTCTTCTTATTTTAAAATTGTTTTCTGTATTCTCCATTTATGTTTAAATATATTTAGGTAAATGCAAACATGTGTTACCCTTTAGTTTAAAAGGCTTATCAATATCACTGCCAGGGCGCCTGGGTGGCTCAGTTGGTTAAGCGACTGCCTTTGGCTCAGGTCATGATCCTGGAGTTCTGGGATCGAGTCCCACATCGGGCTCCCTGCTCAGCAGGGAGTCTGCTTCTCCCTCTGACCCTCCGCTCTCTCTCTCTCATTCTCTCTCTCAAATAAAATAAGTAAAATCTTTAAAAAAAAAATAAAAAAAATAAAAAAAATATCACTGCCATTGTTACCTATTTATAGATGTGTCATAGAACTTAAAATATTGCAAAGAAAATATAGGAAGATGTAGAACATAGGGTTACCATTAAAAATGATTATATTGGTCTAATCTCTAGGATAATTTGTAGCTCTTATAGTATTCTAATGTATTTATTGATATAAAAGTCTGAGAAGGAAGGAGGATCTGTGAATTGGAGGAGGCTATATTTGCTATATACATCCATATAGCCCGTGGTGTTTGAGTATTTTAATTGTACTCTGTAAATTTGACCTCCCTAGTCAAAGTACACAGAATTCATTGTGAGAAATATTTCCCCAATCCAAGGTGCAGGCAGTGGCACCTTGCAGAACAACAGCTTAGTTGCACATTGTACCCCCTTCCTGCCCTGCTCCAGCCAGGGCCTCAGTGACCCCGTCCTTTTCCTCCTACCTGCTGTGCTTCCTTTTGCTGTATACCTTTTATTTCCTTGATCTTTCCTATTCTTGTAATTTTCTTCTATTTCCTTTTTGGCAAGTGTCTATCTACAAATGGATGAGTAAAGAAAAAATGGTATTACATACAATGGAATAGTATCCAGCCTTAAAAAAGGAAATACTGTCTCTGTGACAACATGGATGAACCTTGAGGATATTATGCTAAGTGAAATAAGCCAGTCACAGAAAGACAAATACAGTATGATTCCACTTACATGAGTTATTTAAAAGAGTCAAACTCATGGAATCAGAGAATATAATAGTGGTTGCCAGAGATTTGAGGGTGGGGAATTGGGGAGTTTTTATTCAAAGGGAATAAAGTTTTAATTATGTTAGTTGAATAAGTTCTAGAAATGTCCTGTACGACATAGTGCCTATACTTAATAATTCTATAGTTAATAATACTTATTGTGCACTTCAGAATTTGTTGAGAATAGATCTTACATTAAGTACTCTTACCACAAAACAAAATGAAACAAAACAAAGGGACATAAGGAAATTCTGCAAGGTGTTAGAGATATCTGTTACCTTGATCATGGTGATGGTATCATAAATGTTTGCCTATGTCTGAACTCATCAAATTATACATGTTAAATTTATACAGTTCTTTATATATCAATTATACCTCAGTAAAGCTGTTAAAAAAAGAGAAAAACCTGACCATCCTTAAGATTGTAGTTCTAGTGTTCCTTCTGCAGGACAGTCTTTTCTGAGCTCCCTGACTAGGTCAAACTCCTCATTTTAGATCTATCTTATATCATATTGTTTCTTTTTTTTTTTAAGCATTTGTCACAGCTACAGTTTTATAATTTTATGTTTGATACTGTAGTTATTTCACATATATTTGTCTATCGCTCTGTGTTGTAAACTGTAACAAGGCAGGGACTGTATCTGGTTTTCTCACCACTCTATTCCCAGAGTATAGCGTAGTACCTAATATAGTGAGCATTTAATCAGTCATTTGAATAAAGGGATTTTGAATGAAAGAATAAAGAAATGAATTAACATTTAATTTGAAGGAGATAAGAGACAAGATACTTAGGCCATATGCACCCCAATGTTCATAGCAGCAATGTCCACAATAGCCAAACTGTGGAATGAACCGAGATGCCCTTCAACAGATGAATGGATAAAGAAGATGTGGTCCATATATACAATGGAATATTACTCAGCCACCAGAAAGGATGAATACCCAACTTTTGCATCAACATGGATGGGCCTGGAGGAGATTATGCTAAGTGAAATAAGTCAAGCAGAGAAAGTCAACTATCATATGGTTTCACTTATTTGTGGAACATAAGGAACAGCATGGAGGACATTAGGAGAAGGAAGGGAAAAATGAAGGGGGGAAATTGGAGGGGGAGATGAACCACGAGAGACGATGGACTCTGAGAAACAAACTGAGGGTTCTAGAGGGGAGGGTGGTGGGGGGATGGGTTAGCCTGGTGATGTGTATTAAGGAGGGCACGTTCTGCATGGAGCACTGGGTGTTATGAACAAACAATGAATCATGGAACACTGCACCAAAAACTAATGATGTAATATATGGTGATTAACATAACAATAAAAAATTAAAATAAAAAAAAACTAATGATGTAATGTATGGTGACTAACATAATAAATAAAAGATACTTAGGATATAGGAAAATTTATTTTGGTACAATCAGTATTAGAAGGAATTTTGAAAGAATGAATTTTGACATGCGCTTGCCATAAAAACGTTTTAAAAATTTGTGTGGGAGACACCGATGGACAAGATTAGCTTTGCTTTTTAATTATCATGAACACTAATAGGGAAGCATGCATTAGTATGTAAAATGTTTCAGATCCAAATGAGTTTTTTTTTTTTTTTTTAGTTTTTATAGTGATAATGATCAGTGGTGTGGAGGATATCAGCCTAACTGAAGTTATTTTTATAGTACTGCATTTTTTGCAGATCAAGATATTGACAATCAGTATTGTAACTTATTTTTTATTTATTTTTTTTTTTACTTTTCTGGGCCTGCTATTAGCATTGGTTTCTTTGCAGATATGGATATTACATAAAGTATTGCTTTTCTGTAATGGAAGATTGAAGCTGTTTCCATATTCCATATGAAACTGAATTTGGGATTCATTATGGATTATCTATCATTATGTGCATGTGTCAGTTAATGTTCAGAAAGCTGTTTTTCTTTCCTGAGGATTATAGTGAAATAGGGCCAGCAAAATGTGCATCCAATTGATAGAAAACATGAGAGTGCATTTATGAACCATGTTCATAAAGTCACCTCAAAGTTGCTTAAGAACCCCAGCGTAAGATAATCAAAACACCGAAGGGTTTTGCTTGGTTTTCCTGTGCTGATGTTTTTAGCGATCATGACATCTATTCAAGTACTTGGATACTGAACTTAAAGTTAAGAAGAGCTAGCTTAAATTTTGTTTTTTAAACCATTAAAAGTCAGTCTAGGCCAGTGGTTCTCACTCTTGGCTACACTTTGGGATCACCTGGGGACCTTCAACAACTGTTGATGCCAGGAACTACCCCCTCAAGATTCTGATCTCATTGATTTGGGATGTGACCTGGGCAGTAGGAGTTTTGAAAACTCCCCAGGTGATTCTAAGGTGCAGCCAAGTTAAAAAACCATTGGTGTAGGGCAATTCAGACTAAGTGGGACTTTAGAGAAATCTTAAAAAAGCAAGCTCTGTATGATGGTGATTTACCTTATTTCTTTGTAACTGCTATTCACAGAGTGTTCCTTAGACTATCAGCATTGACATCACCTGGGAACATGTTAGAAATGTAGAATCTCAGACTTACCAAGTTAGAATCTGCGTTTTAACATGATCTTCAAATGAACATTAACATTTGAGAAATGTTTTTAGCACATTTATTTCTCTATTGCTTTGCTCCTTCCAGTGTTTTCTCAACTTGTTTGTCTTCTATTAGATGGACATCAGATATCACTGGAATGGATGGCCAATCTTTTTTCTAAAAATAGCTCATCATTTATGTTAAGTTCCCTAAATTAGAAGCATCTAAGTCAGAAATTGCCTGTCCACTGTGCACATTCTGAGTTTCTTTGACAATAGAAATTTTAGAACTTCTAGTTCTGAAATAAATTTCCCTTCATATACAATATCCAAAAAATATCTAGTGGCTTTTTTTATTAGTCAGAGTTCCCCTGGTGGTGAGTGTTAGATTATTTATTTAAAGGATTTTAATATGTATTTCAAATTCTGGTCCATTTTCCTGCTGAAGGGTATTTCAGGAATTCACTGACTTTTTGTCCTGAAGACTGATGTTTCAAAGATAGAATGCTTTTGAATGCTTCTAATATTTTATCTTGTTTTGAACCTTCAACAAAGAACATTCTCTAAATACTCAGTGTTAGCTGTGAAGAATGGTTTGGAGCTTTCAGTTACCCTTCACTTACAGGAATAGGGAAATTTGCATCTGTTTGAGTGGATGATTTTGTTATTTAAGTCAATCCAGTAGTAGAACCATTCTGATGCAGCTTTATCCAGCATTACAAATTATAGTTTAATGGACTAGTAATAATACATTGTGAATACTTCTTTTCATTATTGAATTAATTGTAGAGCAGTTTCTTTTGTGCTGAATCAGTACTTGCCATTAGTACTTATCCCCATCTAAGGTGGCATTTTATCTCCTCCACTCCCTTCCCTTGATGGAGTGCTGTGACCATACTCCATATTGTAAATTGATAGGAATAACATGGAATGAGCTTGCCTGCTATACTACAATGACAAAAATGAATTGGTTCATCATCAGGTATGATGATGTGGTGTCAAATTCCCAACCATGTGGTTTTCTCACACATCTTGTGACATTTTGCAACAGTTGGTTCATTGCTAGTTGTATTTTTTATAATGTAATGCTAGTGGAAATTATTTTCTGCAATTCAAATTTGTCATGCATGATAAGGAGACACAGGGGCTTTTTGGAAAAGGGAAACATTTGGCATAAGTGGGGACTTGCTTAGACTTTCACACTAACCTTTATTAGTGTGAAATAAAGTCAGCATGAACATGAGGAAGGGTTGAACTCCCGCAATAGAGGAATTTTTCATGTAATTGTATAAAATAATACCCTATTCCTAAGTCCCTGACCACTTACATTAAAGGCATATTTCCTGGCTATGTTATGTCCACTGGGAATGAAACTCTCATTCAGTTTCATGATTTTGTGAACCATGGTGTTCATGCTGCCCAGTCTTTTAACAACTTTCTTCTTTTATCATGCCTTAGAATTTTCACTCTTCTGATTTCCACCCATTAAATAACACATGAATTCTTGCCCTCTGTTGGGCTTCTTTGGACTGGTGATTTATTTAGGTACTGGACCTTGACTTTTTAATTTTATTCTAAATGGGGTTTCTGGCACTGTAGCTCCTAGAATCCGCAAGCTAGAACTCCTTGACCTCAGATTCCTATTGGTCTTGAAGGAGGAATTGGACACAATCTCACCCCTACAGATTTTGGATCTTTTGCTTGTCTTGAGTTAATGGCTAAAGCTCAATAACTGAAGGAGTAACATTTGATCTTGGTATGTTTCTTCTTTAGGTAGAGCTCTACCAGGAGCTTTAGATTGCATTCCTGGCCATACTGATGTGAAACACAATGAGATGAACCACTTTTCAGAGTCTTTTTAGACATCCTGAAAGTGATGAACAAGGTGTGAGATGAAAAGGTGAACATGACCTCTGGGGATTTTAAGCTTCATCATGATTTAATGGCAAATCATTATAAATTCCCACACTTGACTCTCCCAATAAACATTCACTTTAAAGGAGATAAATGTTTTTAATTTTTGTAGGTAACTTTTCTAGCTGCCAAAGTCCTTATTTACCTACCCTATTTCACCCTATTCCAGTATGACCCTAGACTTAGGGGAAAGGATTTGGGGTATTCCTATTCAAGTGGGGACCTAGTGGCCCTCAAACTCATGGCTACTTCTTGGAAGCTGGCTTTGGAAGCCACAGTAGGAAAAGGAACTCTTACCATCACATCTGCCTTTAATTTTGGAGATGCTACCTCCGGAAAAGTTAAATCCCTCATGAGGCTGTGATCTGGCCTAGAGTTTATGATGAACTAAAAGCTCAGCTCACATCAGGTCCTGCTGCCTAGGCTAAAGCCAATAGAAGCAACTTCGTATAGTAGCAGGTACATCTGTGCTCATAATTAAAGGATCTAAAAATTCGGAGCCCCTGAGGGCCTCTTTTTTGTTTGTTTGTTTTAAATCTAATATTTAACAGAGCACTTACTGTGCCAAGTCCTATCTTACCCATTTTGCATATATCATCATATTTAATCTTCACAGCTGAGTTGCTTTGTTTACCTTATTTTCTTTGCATATGAAGAGATTCAAGCTTAGAAGGTTTATGTAAGGAGTTAAAAGTTCATCTAGGTTCTACCTGATGGAACCTATTATTTGACCCAAGGGTTGTCTGATTTCAGAGCTCAAGTTCTTAGCCCACTGTATGATTCTGTGCACCATGAAGAGCTAAGGAGGCCTTTTCTCAGATGACATAGGAAGAAAGACCCCTCTTTGAAAAGCTTGCATCAAAATATTTCAGTTGTCCATTACAACATTTTCCAAAACATTGAAGACCACCTGCAGAGATTACTGGTGACAATACACGATCACCTATAACAGTTGCTCCTTGGTCATAGTATCAGGTAACTTGAGAGGCTGCTGTCTATCTTTCTACCCTTAACATGTTCCTGGAATATCATTCATCCAGATCTGGTCTCCAAGCTACCCTGTTCAAATATTGGCAAGATTGTACTAGTGATGGTTGGCACCCTACTGAATATGGCACATTTTATCTTCTGAGACCAAGCTCTGCCATTCTGTTTATCATAAAACCTTCTATTACCACATGAGAAATCAGATATCAATCCCCAGTCATCCTGGTTTTGACATTCTGAGTTCATTATCAGTGATCAATGACTGGAAGTGTACCAATTGGACACTTGGTGTTGAGTGGGCCTTGGGTAACAGCATGGAGTTTCTAGAGCAAGATTTACTTGTTATTGCTCACTGTGCCTCCATTTAGAAAACTTATGCAAATAAGCTCAGATATTCCTAATGTTCCTGAGGGACATTGGGAACTATTGCCTTTTCAGAAGTTACGTCCAATATGAAAAGAGGTAGTTTACAGGGTAAGCTAATAGGTAAAATTACTCATGTCCATGGCTTCTCAGCAAGATGCTCTGTAACCAAATAGAGGCTCTCTCTGATTTTAATTTAGGCCTACCCACATAGAAAGCTGTAGGTACCTTTTCTCCATCCACATATTCTCTCCTTATTTAGGCAAGAGATAACAAACACTTGGCACATTTGCCATGTCTCTCTCTTCTAATATCCAAAAGAATGAGAGCTAATCAATCATAGCACTGTATACCCCTGAACTTGGCTAATAATCTCACATTCTTCACCGAATTCCAAGCAGCTTCCAGCAGTTGATAGGCATTGGCATGTAAGATGAAAACTTTGCCATTCTTTTCCATTTCAGACTGATGACGTAGATTTGGCTGTCTGCTTGGCTCTTTATTTCAGTTTTGCTATCTCTTGGTCTAGTTTCTCTGTTTCACTTGCTGCAGCTCAATATCCTTTCCCTTCCAGACTCCTGCTATACTCTTCATCAAGTGAATTTCAGTAGCCATGCTCCTCTTTCCCAGTTACCTAAAGTTCTAATCAAAGAACTGGTAGCCACTATACATATCTCCCAGAAGAAACAAAACATTATAGTTAAAAAACATCATTTTCATCACCTCATGTTGTGAATATTTTATCAATAAAATGAAAAAGGAAAAGATTCCATGAATTTAGCATGAGAGTAAAAATAAGAGTGAATATCAAAGCTAATCAAAAGAGAAAATGGTTGAGGCCAGCATAATGAAAAGACATGTAAGAATCTTAAGTGTATATTACTAAGTGAAAGCAGCCAATCTTAAGAGGCTACATACTGTAGGATTCCAATTATAGGACAGTTTGAAAAAGGCAAAACTAAGGAGACAGTAAAAAGATCAAGGCCTGCCAGAGGTCAGTGAAGAGGAAGAGGTAAGTAGGAGGAACACTGAGGATTTTTAGAGCAGGGCAACTATTTTGTATGATACTTTAATGGTGGATTCAGAGTGAACCTTAATGTAAACTATGGATTTTGAGTGATAATGATCTATCAATGTAGGCTTATCAATTGTAACAGATGTACTGTTCTTATGGGGTATACTGGTATATGGTATATGTGAGGGAGGCTATGCATGTTTGCAGTTAGGAGGCATATGGGAACTCTCTGTACTTTTTGCTCAGTTTTTCTGGCAATCTAGAACTGCTCTAAAAAGTGCAGCCTATTTAAAAGAAATAATAAAATATAACCAGTTTGTATTGCTATACCTAGGAAGACTAGCATAGTTACAGTGATCATACTTTTAGAAATGATTATCTAGACCTATAGCTTATCAAAGGGTTCTTTCCTCATTTGTGAACTCATTTATGGGCAAAGAATAAACATTAGGTTACATTATTCCCAACCTAAGAAGCCATTTATATAGAAATGAGTACTATTTCATAAAATCTTTTCATAAAATATCAGTTAACACAAAATTTACATTATTATTTTTTAATTCATATGCTATATATATTGGCAGATTGTCTTATTGTTATCTGAGGAATTCAACTGGTCCAGAATTATTTGTGCTTATTTTCTTCAATTTATATTTCTACTTTAGTTGGATTTCCTAGAGAGACTCTACAGTCTCAATGGCCATGTCCTTTCTGATTCATCCCAACTCTTTTAGTTAATTAAATATAGACTTTAAATTTTCATATTTGTATTTGGTAGTTAAAGCAAAATCATATTTTTCATTATCAGTGAGATGGATTTTCATGATAATGAATACAATATTTAAATACTTTCTGTTATCTTTGATCTATAGATGCATTCTTAGACTTAATTGGCTACCAAGTTCTCATCAGTAAAGACATTATAAATATTTTAATGTGGTAGTATACAAAGGCCACTTTGGAAAAGACATAACATTTCATTCATATCATTCAATTAGGAATTTCTCCTCTACACACCTACCCCAAATCCATCCAAGATGATTAATAATTAAAGATTAGGTTTTATCTCCTAAACATTAGCGTCTTCTCTTGTGTATTCTGTGGGCCTCAGATGTTAATAGATATTATATGAAAATATTTTGTCATCAAATATATCTAAGAAATGCTGAGTAAGTAAGTTTCTTTTTTGCAGGATTTTTCAGATCCTTTTATTTGCTAATGTGCAAAATGAATCTCTAAGCCAAAGTAGTGTGGTGTATTTTACCATAGGGTCATTTTTCTTTTTGAAAGAATATCCTGCCGGATGAGTGTACCATGGGATGCATTTTGTAAACTGTTGATCTGAGCATTCAGACAATTAATGCAGATGCCACTTAAATGTTTCACCATTTCTAAGTTATAATGGATTATCTTTGACAATTTTCCATCTGTAATTCTGAATAGCAAAATCTCAGGGAAATTTTCTTCTTCTAAATCTTAATACAGGTAGAAAAGTTCCCAAGTCACTTTCTTACTGATTTTTTCTGAACTTCTGTAAATCATGAATCATAGTAGAAACCTGGCTTATGAAACATAACATATGTTGTATACATATGCCCAGGAGTTGGCATTCTTAACTGACAAAAAATAAACTCACAAAAGGTGGAAGGTTATTAGTATTCTCTCAGTAAGAGGCTATTTGTTTCAGAAATGTTGTCCAATTTACCATAATTGGTTTGCCCTGTTCTACAAAAGGAGAATTTTAGCGTCTTCAACAATACCCTAAAAGCTTGAAAAATGCATACCATAATTTTTACCTGGAAGAATAGCAGATGCATTGTTTTTTTTTTTTAATATTTATTTATTTATTTTTAGAGAGAGTAAGAGTGGGAGCAGGGCTATGGGCAAAGGGAGAGGGAGAGAATCCCAAGCAGACTCCCCACTGAACGCAAAGCCCACAGCACAGCTCCATCCCACAACCCTGAGATCATGACCCCAGCAGAAATCAAGAGTCACATGTTCAACCAGCTGAGCCACCCAGGCACCCTGCAGATGTGTTATTAATAATATTATGGGAAACTCTAATGTTTCCCACTATAAACTTCAGAAAAGGGATTCTGAAGTTAAGCTATTAAAATCTACCCCAAAAGTGATGTGATCAGATATCATTTGTGAGAGGGAAATAAGGTTTTAGATGGAAGGAAAATAGGAATTTAATCACTACCTTAAGAGAGAATATTTTAAGTGAATATTTTGTTTTTGTTGATATATTATAAAAATTCCAAGATAAAATTTTACCTCTTCTTAAAAAATGGGTTAAATATCCTAACTACCCACTAAATGTTTTATGTTATACTTGTCTCTTATCACAACTTGATACAGAATAAACACTGGAGCATTTAAACACCTAATTAATATATATATTTTACTCTTGCTCTAATCTATCACCTTAATGAATGATATTCATAGTTCCAGAGTTTGCCAATGGAATGAGTACATAGTGCTAGAATATGTTTGAGAGAAGGAAAGTGAAATAAAAGTAATCTGAAGGAAAGAGTTCTGTAACTGTACATTTGTATTCATGCATACAGATAGTCTCTTTCTACTTATGTTTTATAGAAACATTACAAAATAAGAATGAAACTGAATGAAAAGACCACTCTGGGTAATTTTTTTTTTTAGCTTGCAAATGACTTGAGAAGAGTAATATATCTTCCACTTAAATATCAATTAAACACAATTGAACCACCTGCATGTATGAGTTATTAGGCTTTGAAATATATGTATGTTATCCCATTTAACCCTATGTTGAGTAGTTATAATATTCCTTTTAAAGACTAGAAAACTAAAGACAAGAGATATTCAATAAATTTCCCTTGTTTTATAGCTATATAAAATACCACTTTTTTTGGACAGCTGTGGTAGATGAATCCTCATGGCTAGCATTTTTTTTTTTTTTTTTTTTTTGCTTCCAGAATCCCTTTTTTCTCTATAGCACACTTTTCAATTATACTGTAATGTAGTTGGAGTAAAAAGACAAATCATTTATTTCTTCATCAAGCACTAATTATTCCCCAAAAGCTTAGCATTGTTTTGGGTAATTTTGGGGAATTGCAAATGAAGACAATGGTGACCTATTTCTGTAGGTCAAATAGGTACCTATTCTACCAGCAATGCCCAACTGCCTTTGATAATTTCCTATTGATTGTTTCCCAAAATGTTAAAAAATCCATCCCACCTCTCTTTTGCAGTTTTGGTGACAGTGACAAAGAACGGTACGTAATTAGTCAGTGGCTAACTGTTATAATGACTCCCAGCTCTTGTGGCTTAACACAATATAATACAAATTCATTTCTTACTTGTGGCAGTGTGCAAAGCAAGTTGGAGGGGATTGTGGGGAGAGAGGCGCATGGGAGACACTCTGCTTCAGTCACGCAGGATCTCAGTGTCTCTCTATTTGTGGTATTATGGTCTATACATGATCTGTAAAACTGAGGAGAAAGGATGATGCAAAAAAAGATTTTTCTGGGGCTAATTTTCATCCGTGTACCATTTGTTGGACTGTAATTGCATGGCCCTGATATAAAGGCATAGGGGTTGGAAAATGTATATTAGCTGTGTTCCCAGTAGGAAAATAGAATGATTCTGTAAATACAAAAAATTGTCTTTGCCCCAAGTACTTTTGCCCCCTTGTTAATTTAAGAGGTTTGATTAACAGAAAGTAAACCTAAAATGCAGATCAAAAATTAGTGTTCTAGGGTGTATGTGGGCATGGAGAAATCTTGGGCTTTTCATCTGTAAAAAATCCATATACTCAATTTTCTTCTCTCATATCCCCATGTCGACTGATACTTCATTTCTTACAGAATCTGAGCAGAGGTGGAGAGAATTTGCATTTATGTTTGGCCTCCCACAGTTCCCTGGAATGCACTTCAAGACTGAGGTTTGTAAGTATTCAGGGATCCTCTCAACTCTGTCTTAGGGAAAGTGATAGATGTATCCATTGATGCTGTCTCTTTTTCATTTACTCACTGAGTTTTTAAAAAATATGTTTGATGTCTACTATGTACTAAGCATTAAGGCTGAAGGGGTGTGTGTGTGTGTGTGTGTGTGTGTGTGTGTGTGTGTGTGTGTGTGTGTGTGTGTGTGTACACAAACAGTGGTCAAAATGGACATGGCCCGTGCCCTCTTGGAACTTACAGCTTAGTTAATGGGGCACAGAGAGGGGCTATATTAAAGCTGACATGAAAGGAGAATACTTCTAAAAGCTGATACATATTATGAAGGAAATTACTGAGGTCTCTGCAGTATATTACAAGAGGGTTTATCCAAATCTTGGATGACTTTGGAGAGCCGAAGAGTAAGTGAGAGTTAACTAGGAAAGTGGGAAAGGGGTCCTGAGCAGAGGACATACTCTCCCCACTCCCATTCCCAATACAAATGACTTGGGTGCCTCCACTTACCACTTTCTGTGAGACCACAGACTCTGCAGCAGCAATCATGTAGATTATCTACCAGTGTCACAGAATAGAGAAAATCATGTGAACCTTCTCTGGAGTCTCCAAAGAGAGAAAAAACTAATCACTGTTGATGAATAGGAATCTTTTTTTCTCCTATGAGTATAACACATTTACTTTCTTGATCTGGAAGTTAAACCCTGTTTAGATTGGGCTTCCCTGTGGACTTTCTGACCATGTAAATCTTCTAGTATCCCTTTTCTGTTCACTCCTAAATAGAACTTTTTGCACATTTTACAAGAAATGATATGAATAAGACATCAATATAGTTCTATTAATGTTTAACTAGGAAATAATTCTAGAAATAAATGGTGTAGGTGTTCATTGAAGTGTCATAAAATGCTTCAAACAATGAAGAAGGAAGTGAGTTCTGGAGTAAGTGCATCGATCCTATGGTAGTCAAGGCCAACACTTTACAGATAGGAAAGGAAAATTGTAATTATGTTTCAGGAAAGCTGTAGCCAGTTGGTGTGGAGCTGGCTAATCATGATGCCAACTAGAAGTTAAGAATTGATTAGTGATTTGAAGAATTGCTTTTAATTTTTGTTTTATTTGTAGAAAATTAAAAATTTATATCCTTCAAGCAATGATTAACCTGATTACAGGTATTAATAGCCAAAATACCATATTGATTTTATTTCCAGCTCTGAGCTATAAGAATGTAATTTTCTAGCAGGCTTATAAAATTCAAGCAACAGTTGAAATTATAATGGACACTAATGACATGTAATCAAGGCTGAGCCTTTTAGCTAAATAAACAATTTTAATTCGTGTTTGAAGTGTAAACAGAATGTAATTCATGAATTTTATTTGTTCCCTACTTAGATACTAGCTGACATTTTGTCTTTATCCTGGCCATTAGTATGGTGAAAATGTTTCTAATTTTTTTTTGTTATGAAGGGATCTTTCTTTTAAAATCACTCATAACTCATTGAAATATTTTATTTGACAGGAAAACTGCAACTCGAATACCAAGCAATGTTTTTAAAACCTTCAAAGTAAAAGATAAAACAGTGTTCCATTCAGCAAATATAATATCAAGCCCAGAGATTAGAAAATTCACTTCACCCACTGTGTTTTGGGGTAGAGCATGAATAACCCATCAACCAAGGGCTTTAGGAAACATATTTTCCTCTAGAGTGAGTGACTGTCATTTTGTATCACAATATATTAGAATCTTTCCTGTATCCATGACACCAGATGAACTTCCTTGGTTGTACCAAATATCAAGAATTTGATTCACTATCCTTCTGAGGAATTCTACATAAATATGACTCTTTATGTTGTAAATAACAAAACACTCTATTCATGGTGGCATAAACAATAGTTATTTTATTGGCTCACATTACTGAACCATCCAGGGATAAAACATCAGATTTAACTTCTTTTTAAAAAAATTTTTTTTTAATTTAAGTTCAATTAGCCAACCTGTTTGCAAGGCAGAGACCCCATTTCTCTGTGTTCTTTCCTCCCAGGAGTGCTGGCTTTGTTCTGTGGGGGGTTTCTCTCAAAGTAGCAAGATGACTACTGCTAGTTTGAGGGCAACATGATTTTGTGTTTATATTCACTGGAAGAAAAAGGGGGTTTCTTTCACTCAAACATAATAAGTGCTATGTGGACCAAATTAAGAAACTGCCATGAATTTAGGCTTGGATTTATTATTTGTCCATAAAGTAGTAAACTCTTATGAGGAGTAATTGGGTCACCTTGAGTTCTGGGTAATTGGTTCTTACATGGAAAGAGATGATGGAAGGTCAAGAATGCACACATATTGTCTAACAAGTGCTTCTTTTTCCAACTAGTCCTGAATCTGATGCATTCTTTTCTTATAATATTATTGCTAGACTTCTGCCCATAATATTGAAAGTCATTTTACTATAAATCCTAAACTGGATAGAGCCCCAGAATGAATCTGGTATTCACTAACCTTTACTAACTTTACTAATTTGCAAGGTACACAGTTTGCATAGTTTTTCAGATTGAAAAATTACATAATAACCACAAATGTACATCTTTCCTCTTAATAAGGTAAGGGAATTTTAATGGAAATCAGGCCTTAAATGAAACTTTGGAAATTTTTAAAATCGTATGTTCTTGTTCCTCAGGGGATAGGAGAGGGAGGAACAAAGAGAATTTGATCATTGGAAAGCAAATGTCCTAGTTTTAAAGTGGTATAAGATTCTCATCATATTTTTGGAATTACATTTTTTTCTTGCCTTGTAAAAAAAAAAACAGAAGGTTTTTAAAATTTTTATGCATTTTTAAACTTTCGTATTGTAGGTGTGCTGGAAACAAATCTTCAGTGGCATTTAAAAGCATATTAAAGTTTATGAAAACTACTAAAATTATAGAGTTTAATCCTGTTTAAGATTCTGCCACACATGAAGAACAAGGGAGATGTGAAAGGAAAATGTGTCTTCTGGCAAACAAAATGGGATGAGGTGGGGGGTTCGGGAACAAAACAATTATGAGCATTAATGTGCTCTTACCCTAAAGATCACAGACATTTCCTAAAGTAGTAACATTTTACAAGGATTACAGGAAAGTCCAGAAAAGCAGACATTCCCTGGAGTTTAGTTACTCACATATGACATGACTTTTTCCTTTGTAGACTCCAAGTGTATGTATACACAGAGAATTTAAACTACCCACCTCTATCGTTACTTCCTTATCATATGGACAAATATATAAAATATTAATATTCAAAGTGTTCTGGGATGTTGAAAACATGCAGTATTACCAATTGTTAGTGTGACCCTAACTTTATGCAGCATTTCCTGGGAATAATTTAGTACATATAAAGGTCTTAAAATGTATGTACCCATCAGTTCTACTTCCAGAGATTTGTGCTGAAGTAATAATTGGACAAGTGTGAAAAACATAGGAAAGATATTCAACAAGGCATAGCTTATAAGCATGAAGGAATGAAAATGACCCATATAACAAAGTATTATTTACAGTTAAGTGATAATATAAATCAATATTTATTGGAATAGAAAGGTGCTAAATGTTTTATCTACATTGATGAATAAATTTAATGCGATTTCCAATAAAAAGGTCAACAAAAAATAAAAGTATAAGGTAAGCTAAAATATTGGAAAATTAATAATAATTAGAGGGTGCTAATACTGCCACACATAAATATAGGAAAGCAAAAGGGAGGAAAGAGAAAAAAGAAGGAAGGAAGGAGGGAGGAAGTGAAGGAAGGGAACAAAAAGGAGACACAACATTGAAGGATTTCAGTTTCCTATTGCTGCATAACAAACTACCCTGAAATTTAAAGGCTTAAATCCACAATCATTTATTATGGCTCTTGAGTCATGATGATGGACTAATCTCAGTTGGGTTGTCTGGTTCTAGGATTATTTAGACTGACCTCATCTGAGGCAGATGGGTTCACTGGGCCTGTTTCACCTGATACTCTCCTCCTTCTGCGACTAGTGGGCTTGTGGCAATGACAAAGTACAATGAAACAGAAACACAGGATTCCTTTTGAAGCCAAGACTCCCAATTGCTATTTCATAACTTGCACTACTTACTATTAGCCAAAACAAGTCATAAATCTGTTCAGATTTAAAGAATGAGGAGGTAATATAGGAATGACAGAATTATTGGGGGAAGGGCATGGATAAAGTGTGAAGAACTGGGGGCATGAATACAATCTATGAAAACACCCATGTAACAAATTACATACTTTTGTAATGTGTAAAGGGTTCTTACACGTCAAAGATTAATAATTCAAAAGAAAAAATGTGCAAAAAAGAAAATGCAGTTCATTCAAACAGGAACACAATAGTCTTATAAACATAAATGTCATTAATAAACTTCAACTTCATTTATAATTAAAATAATGCTTATTAAGGTAATGAGATACTTCCTCTTATATCCAAGAGACTGTCAAAGTTTAAAATTTTGGTAGTAGATTATGTTGGCCAGGGTGTGAAGGTACACAAACATTCCCATTCCCTCTTGGTAGAAACCTAGTTATTAAGGCCTCATTGGAAGATAATTTGGTAATATCCATTATAATATGAAATACATGTGTTTTTTTAAACAACAGTTTTACTTCTAAGAATATATGTATGTATCTGAATAATATATGTGAATAAATATGTGAAGAATATTAATTGTAATTATAAAATACTCAACACAACTCAAATATCATCAAAATAAGTATGCTTTTTCATACTTTATGCTTACATAAATTATGATGCATTCATTTACTAGTATACCTTGCAAACATCCAGAGTGAAGTAAATCTATAAGCTGTCTTTTGTAGGTTTTTGTTGTTTTTAAAAATAATTTTAATTTGAATAATACAAGATGTCTGAAGTTGGAAACAGTTTCCTTTTTATTATATACCTGCTTATACTGTTGATATTTTACAATGTATTATTCAAAACGACCTTGAGAAGCAAAATGTGCATAGCATATTTCTTAGTAAAGCAGTGAGTGAACAAAACACCATTTAAGTATCATCCTTTTTCCATAGAATTATACACATAAAGACACACGCATATAGAAAAGACTGGAAAGTTGTGCACTAAATTATTAAAACTAGTTTTAATGGGATATCAGGTAATATTTACAATTATTTCTATATATCATTTTGTTTTTATTTTATTTTTAAGAAGCATGTAGTATCTTTCTTGTGAAAAGCTACTTTTATTTTTCTAAATCACATCTTTTGAATCTGAATCTACAAATGGGTACCTTTGAATATATTGCCTTAACTATCATTTAACAAATTTTGAGTTCTTTGACCACTCTGTATCAAAGTATTCTGAATATTGCAACTGCATCCAGGGTAAGAGGCTAATATTCTAGTAAAGGAGCTAGATAATGCATAAAAAATAAGGAAATGAATGAGTAATATAATTTCAAATACTGGTTAATACCTTTAAACTTTAAAGAAATAACTCAGTTTGCTTCCTGCTCAGAGGAGTTCCATTCTGCCTTGACCCAAAGTTTTGAGATAAATCTGTGATTCTCCTAGCCATTTGCGCATACTCTTCTAACATACTTTTTATTCATTGACTATCTACTTTATGAAAGGCATTGTGCTAGATGCTAGGGATATGATATTAAATGAAAAATGTCTTACCTTATGGTGCTTATAGTCCTTAATGTAGTAGGCTATTTTTTCTGTTATATTTATTTTTCTCAAAATAAGAATTTGACCTGATCATGGTTCTTAAATTGGGGGAATCAAGAGTATTTAAGCACAGTTTGGTATTTTTATCAAAGTACACATGGCGGACTTATATCTTATTACTGCAGTCTACTGCATTCACACCATTCTTTTGGGTCTATATTTATAGGAGCAGAATGTGTGGGTGGTATATGTGCTTTAAACACACCTTAGGTGGCTGTGGTATATCTCTCTAATTGGGAACCAATTAGTTTGATCATCAATATGGTCAATTCCAGCTTGAAAATGAGACATTGCTTTAGCTTATTTAGTCAGCCAATGGAGAAAAAAGTACAAAATTTATATCTATATCTCTGTTGGAATATAAATAATTCCTGTGAAAATACTAGTTGGAATTACTCCCCCAAGAATTGTCTGGCATGATTCTTTATGTTTAGAAATGATGTTACTGACTACTAGCAGCAAATGTGACTTCAAAGTCAGTGAGCAAAGGGAGCATAAATATCTCCTTGAATATAAATCATAATGCCAAAACAACTTACTGAGTCAAGAGTCAATGGGAAGACGAGTCAGCTTCATCATTTGTGTCATGAAGTTGAAGCCACCAGTTGAGTTATTGGTTCATTGTTGGAAGTGCAGTTTTGATGACAAGTGTGGGCAGCTGTGGAGTTTCACTTTTCCAGAAAAAACCGAGAGGGAGGGGAAGAGCATTGTACTAACAGCATCTCTCTAATTTCATGGGTTATTGTCAGTATCTCTGTACACACTGAACATTTATTGTGTGTCCAGTGTTGAACTCAGTCCTTTGCTCCTTTTTCTTTGCTTGAATTCCAGGGCACACGAAATATTAGGAGAGTAATGACCTGGAAGATGTCTGGGACCCTGAAAACTTTGTCTAGCTAACTCTAATTCCAGAATACTCATCTTTGGACTTTTATTTAAGAGAGAAATATATTTCTATTTGTTAATATGGTGTTATTCAAATTTTCTTTCATATATAGCCATACTAAATCCGCACTGATAGAAGTGACCATACATGTACATAAAGTAAGCATGACAGGCAAGTTTTAGGTTGTAAATCTAATTAGCATTCTTACAGATTCTCTTCTGATCTAACAGAGGCTCTCAAATTTTATAGTTAAATTTTAAAAAATCCATACACATTCATCAATGATTAAAGCAATAGCAAAAGTATTTGCATGCGGAGGTGAGACTGAAGAGATAAAATAGAAATAGAAAGATCTATAGCACTTTATTATAGTAATAATAATAAAAATAGGAACAGTAATTCTAACATTAAAATTTTTAAGCAAAATATTCACAATTGAGTAATAACATTTAAATATTTATGTCACTAAAATGCAACAATGCAGAGTTGCAATAGTATATTGGTAATGTTTGATTTATGAATGATTTTACATTTAAAAATTTTATTGAGATATATTTGACGTTCAGCATTGTGTAAATTTAAGGCATACAGCATATTGATTTAATGCATTTCTATTGTACTATGTCATTATAGCATTAGCTAACACATCTATCAAGTCACATAATTATTTCTTCTAGTGTTGGGAACAATTAAGATTCTGGTACCTTACCAAGTTTAATGTTTATAATACAGTTTTGTTGTCTGTAATCACTGTAGTGTGTATTAGGTCTCCAGGAATTATTTATCTACCAGTTGCAAATGATTTGTGAATGATTTTAGTGGTGGATTAGAGAAGGGGTGGTTCTACCTAATGTTGTTTGTCACCCTTGGATGACTACTACTCGGTCACCTTTTTTTTTAAAGATTTTATTTATTTATTTGAGAGAGAGAATGAGATAGAGAGAGCATGAGAGAGGGGAAGGTCAGAGGGAGAAGCCGACTCACTGCTGAGCAGGGAGCCCGATGCGGGACTCGATCCTGGGACTCCAGGATCATGACCTGAGCCGAAGGCAGTCGCTTAACCAACTGAGCCACCCAGGCGCCCTTGGTCACCTTTCTAATAGTATGGCCCTGGTTGTCTACTACGTGTTTTAATGTATTGTGATTAATTTCTTTGGACGGAGATGTATATAGAGTAAAACAAAGAACCCTGTCATTGAGATGGGATGAGATCTTGCAGGGACTTGAGACTGTTAGTCAAATGTGGAAGTGTCTGTTATTCTGATGCACAACTTTTCTAAGCATTTTGAAGAGGATGATAAAGGTCAAAGTATGTGGCCAAGAGTCGTTGACAGGAGAGACACCATTTGATTAATGAGATATGATGTATAGTTGATTGATTTTAGAGCACATTTGGTGTTTTTTACAAATGATCCATCTTAATTTTGGGTATATTATCAATATATTCAGCAAATGTCACTGATGATGCCTATCACAACAGACATGTTTTTCTATGAAAAGGCTAATTTTCCCCATAATTCATCATTTGTGTTTAGTTCAAACCCAGTTCTATGGAGCTTCCCATAAATATTGATCTTGAAAAAAATAGAGGAGAAAGCTGTTTTACTACTATCCTTTGTTAATATTAAATCTAAATACTGCTATATAGTAATGGTGCTTCATTGAATCTATCGCATACAGTGTTAAGTTATAAGTTATGTTTTCTGCCTATCTGTGGGCTTGCTTTTGGACTTTTTTTTTTTCTGTTCCACAGATCAGTCCTTGCATCTGTACTCTAGTAAGTTAATATAGCATGATATGTAATTCTTATTATCTCATAAGAAAAGGACCCCACTAGCTTTTCTTCCTCTTAAATACATTGGTTCTTTTAGGGACTTGGATTTCCCACATAAGTTATACAACCAGCTTCTTAAATTCCTCCTCCAGAAGTGATTTTTTGTAAAGTTTAGAATTATGAATTTGTAGATCAATTTTTGATGAATTGGTACCTTTGTGATTTTAAATCTTCTAATCCTCAAACAAAATACATGCAGGTATTGATTTAGGTGTTCTTTAATAGTTTTCAATAAAATGTAATCATTTGGTCTATAAAGTCCTTGTGGGGTTTTTTTTCAGATTTTTTCTGGAAATATATTTGTATTTTATTATTTATATATTATTTATATATTATATGTTTTATTTATATTTTAGCTGCTAAAGTTATATTTATCTGTTCCTAGTGTAGAGAAATATAATTATGTTTGTATTTTGTTTTTGTATTCAAAATCTGCTAATCTCTCTTACTAATACTAACAATATATCTGTAAAATTTTAAGGGGCAACTATGATGAGCAGGTATTGCAAAATCCGGTCTGTGGACCAAATCTGGCCTCTCTTTTTTTGTAAATAAAGTTTTATTGATACACAACCATGCTTATTTGTTTATGTATTATGTATGGCTCCTTCAATGATACAGTTTTGAATAGCTATAGCGGAGGTCACACAGACAACAAAATATTTACTATCTTGTTCTTTGCATAACATGTTTGCTAACCTCTGATGTAGACAATCATATCCACCTTCCCCCAAGAAATACCCACAAAATTTTATTTTTTCTTTATAATCCTTATAGTTTTTAATTATTATTCTTAATAAAATGGTAGTGTTTCTATTATGATATTGAATAAAAATATTCATAGTGGGTAACCTTGTCTTGTTCCTGCACTATATAGAATTGCTTTCACCATTTTGCCACCAAATATACTATAACTGCTTAAATCAGCCTAAATTCCCTTTTATTTCTAATTTGCTAGGAGTTTTTATTCTGAATGAATATTGAATTTTGACCAATGCCTTTCTGCATATATATTGACATGGTCATATATTAATTATACTTTTAATGGTGTAATGTGGTGATTTATAGTAATCAATATTGTAATGTAAGTCAAAATTGCATACCTGCTGTAAAGTCAGTTGGTCATATTGTATTACCTATTTCAGAAAAAAAACAGAAAAGTGGATTTGGTTTTATAATTTTTTGGAGATAGGAGTGAGATTGTTCTTTAATTTTCCTTTTCTGTATTGTCCTTCAGTGGATTTTGCTATTAAGTTATAATAGTTGTATCAAATGTTTAAGATTAGAATTACTGCCTTTATGCATGTTTGTTAAAATTCACTGTTTGGGACTGGAGTTTTTATTTAGGATAAGATGTTTTAACTACATTTACGATAATTCTAGTGAATGTAGAACTACTCAGGTTTTCTATTACCTTTCTAAAATTTTTTATTTTATTGTGGTAAGAAGACTTAATATGAAATCTGCTCTCTTAATAAATTTTTAAGTGTATAATACAGTAATGTTGCATATAGATACAATGTGGTACAGCACATCTCTAAAACTTACTCATTTTGCTGAACTGAAACTTCATGCCCATTAATTAGTAATTCTCCGTTTACCCTTACCCCCAACCCCTGACAACCAGCATTCCACTTTTTTGAGTCTATGAATTTGACTGTTTTAGATACCCCATATAAGTGGAATTATGCAGTATTTGTCTTTCTGTGATCATGTGTATATCTTCCTTGGAGAAATGTCTATTCAAGTCCTTAGCCCACTTTTTAACTGTGTTATTTAGATGCTCAGATGATTGACTTCAGGATTTTATCTTTAATATGAAGTAAATTTAATTTGAATTATTACTATAGTTGTAACCCACCATTTTAGTATATAATATTTGTATTATTTTTCAATTCTTAATTTTCCTTGTCTTACTGTCAATTTTGGTTTGTGTATTTTGAGACCATATCTTTAAATAAATACATATTATAGTACTTCTCTATTTCTGGTGAATTAAAATGTTGATCATTCTAAATTACCTTCTTTTATCTCTAGTAATGATTTTTTTCCCTTGTATCTATTTTGTCTGGTATTAATATAGTCATACTTCTATCTTTCCATCAAGCCAATTTTCAGTTACTGTTTCTTGGTATATCTTTTTTCCATCTCTACATTCTAACATTCTGTATCTTTATGTGATAGATAATGATCTAAAATTTTAAATATGACATTTACTCCATTTTATTTTTTAATATTAATTGATATATGTAAATTTAAACCTACCATTTATTGTGCTTCTTTTCCTACTTTATATTTATTTTTCTTCATTTTTGCCTTTATTTGAACTGGTTGTGATTTCTTTTTCATTTATTTTTCCCCTCTTTACTAGTTTGGAAGCCATGGATAGTTTCTTTACTTCCAGTGTTTACAATGGAGAAATTTTACAACACACATCTTTAATTTATCAGAATCTAATGCCATATGATTATTGGTACCTTAACTCTTTTTATGGAAAATGCAAGGAACTTAGAAGATTTAATTATTTTTAACCTCCTGCTGACATGTGCTTTGGTTTTTGTGCATTCATTCACCTAAATGTATGTATGGGTATGCATATTTACCCCCCACACATTGTTTTATAAACAAATGTTTATTTATATTTATCTACATATTTACCATTGATTTTCTCATCTTTCCTTCTTCCTTCTTTAAGCTTTTATCTGATATCGTATTACCTTCAGCCTAAAGTACATGTTTTAGAATTTTTTTTAGTATGTGTCTGCTGTCTGAAATTCTTCCACTTTTTGTAGCATTACTTATCTTCATTCTTTAAAAGTATTTTGAGGTCTACAGAATTATGATTTGACAGTTACTCTCTTTCAAGCCATTTACAATGTCATTCCATTATCTGTAGGATTCCAATATTAGAGTTAAGAAGCCTGCTGTCATCTTTTACTCTTTTTAGATTCTCCTTTTTTTCTTTCTTTCTTTTTTTAAATAGCTTTCCTATGATGTTTGTAGAGATGAATTCCTTTTAAATTAAATTTACTTGAATGTTGAATCTTTGAATTGATTAATTTTATTTGTTTTGCAAATTCCTTAGATATAATCTCTTCAAGCATTCCATTTGCTTCATCTCTTCTCATGTTCAATTAAAAAGATGTTTGATAGTCCTATTTTATTCTGTCTCCTATTTCTAAGTTTTAACTTTTAATCTCTTCATATTCATTGTAAATAGTTTCTGATCTATTTCTCAGTTTACCACTTTCCTATCCACTATGTTTAATAGAGGATTAAACTTGTCCATGGAATTCTGTTCATTTTTTTCCTAATCTGTTGTCTGTTTTTCAAATTAAATTGGGCAAATTATATACTTATCTGTCCTCAAGTTTACCGAGTTTATCCTCTTTCATTTCTACTCTACTATTGAACCAATTCAGTGAGTTTTTTATTAAAGTTACTGTATTTTTCAGTTCTGTATTTCCAGTTTGGTTCTTTTTGAAGAAATAATGACTTTACATTTTAGAATAGATTTAGATTTATAGAAAAATTATGAAAATAGCATTGAGAGATTCTATATGTCCCATATTTAGTTTCCCCTTTTATTAATATCATAAGTTAATATGGTACATTTTGAAAAATTAATAGACCAATATTGATACATTATTATTAACTAGATTCCAGAACTCATTTAGAATTTTTTTAGTCTATCTCATTTCATTATTCTGTTCCAGAATTCCATCTATGGCACTGCTCTATTTGTTGCTCAGATTTTTCTAGTTTTGTACATTAGAAGCTTTGTCAATTGTCTTCCGTGTCCTAATGACATATTCTCATCATTGAATTATTTTAAGTACTTTACTATTTACTAAAAGATTAGCTTCATGCTCAGTCCTGCTAGACACCACCCAGCAGCTGACTCTCTGATTGGACCTAATGAAACCATGAACCATGGCAGGGTGTGTGTGTGTGTGTGTGTGCACGTGCACATGCAGTTTTTCCATTGGTGTTTCAGTGGAGTATAGGTAGTATTCCCAAAAAACGTTTTCTGCTATTTTGAAGACTAGGATGATGTTGCCCAAGTAGTTATACAGAAAAGTGTTTTTTGACATGAGACAATGGACCTTATTTGCCAAAATTTGATGGTTTTACTAAGAAAAATATGCCTCATCAAATTTATGAGCTGAAAACTACTGTTGCTCTATAGAAATAGAAAACGCTACAAAAAAGATTATTATTATTATTAACATATAATGTATTATTTGTTTCAGGAATGTATTATTTGTTTCAGGAGTACAGGTCTGTTATTCATCAGTGTTACACCATACACGGTGCTCACCACAACACATACCCTCCCCAATGTCCATCACCCAGCCACTGCATCCCCCCCACCCCCATCCCTCCAGCAACCCTGTTTGTTTCCTGAGATTAAGAGTCTCTTATGTTTTGTCTCCCATTCTGGTTTCATCTTGTTTCATTTTTTCCTCTCTTCCCTTATGATCCTCTGCTTGTTTCATAAATTCTGACTGACATATTTTGCTATGCATAATACCCTCTAGTTCCATCCATATTTTTGCAAATGGCAAGATTTCATTTTTTGATGGCTGTGTAATATTCCATTGTGTGTGTGTGTGTGTGTGTGTGTGTGTGTGTGTGTGTGTGTATACCACATCTTCTTTATCCATTCATCTGTCGATGGACATCTGGGCTCTTTCCATAGTTTGGCTATTGTGGACATTGCTACTATAAACATTGGGGTGCATGTGCTCCTAGGGTCACTACATTTGTATCTTTGGAGTAAATACCCAGTAGTGCAATTGCTGGGTTGTGGGGTAACTCTATTTTCAACTTTAGAGGAACCTCCATACTGTTTTCCAGAGTGGCTGCACCAGTTTGCATTCCCACCAACAGTGCAGGAGGGTTCCCCTTTCTCTGCATCCTTGCCAAAATCTGTCATTTCCTGACTTGTTAATTTTAGCCATTCTGACTGGTAGGAGGTAGTATCTCATTGTGGTTTTGATTTGTATTTCTCTGATGCTGAGTGATGTTGAGCATTTTTTCATGTGTCTGCTGGCCATTTGGATGTCTTCTTTGCAGAAATGTCTGTTCATGTCTTCTGCCTATTTCTTGATTGGACTATTTGTTCTTTGGGTCTCCAAACCCAGCAGATCCATCTGCACCGCTCCTCCAGGGGAGGAAAGGGAGTCTTCCCGGATCTGCCGCTTGTTGGGTCCCTGCTGGAAGAGTAGTGGCCTGACTGTGTGGCAGATCACAGTTTATGGCAACCCTGAGTTGAGAGCCCACTCCTCGAGTCCATCTCTGCAGCCAGCTTCCCTGCTCTGATACCTGGGAGCTCTGCCACACTGAGGCACCCCTGGTCTTTCTGTGAACCCTAGGGTCCTGAGACCACACTGTCCCACGCGGGTTCCACCCCCCGCTTATCCATGGAGCTATGTCCCTCAGCAGAGCTGACTTCTAAAAGTTCCGATTTTGTGCTCTGGGGCTCTATCACTTGCCGGTAGTGGCTGACAGAGGTCCCCTCCCCTGCCGTCTATCATCCCAATATCACCTTGAATTCACTTCTCCACACGTCCTACCTTCCAGAAAGTGGTCGCTTTTCTGTTCAGAGAATTATTCTTTTCTTTGATCTCCTGTTGAGTTCGTGAGTGTTCAGAATGGTTTGATCCGTATCCAGCTGAATTCCTGAGACCAGACGAAATCCAGGTCTCCTACTCCTCCACCATCTTGCTCCTGTGGCAGTTTTTCTAAGGTAATTTTGGGGACAGATATTTGATCATTTCTTTTTTTTTTTTTTAAAGATTTTATTTATTTATTTGAGAGAGAGAATGAGAGAGAGCACGAGAGGGAAGAGGGTCAGAGGGAGAAGCAGACTCCCCGCTGAGCAGGGAGCCTGATGCGGGACTCGATCCCGGGACTCCAAGATCATGACCTGAGCCGAAGGCAGTCGCTTAACCAACTGAGCCACCCAGGCGCCCCAGATATTTGATCATTTCTAATCTGTTGTTGATATGATGCTGAACTTTTGTTTCTATAAATTGACTTGTAATCCTTTATTTTACCCTTTAAGCTTGGTGTTTGAAATTGGTTTCTCTGGCATGTGGTGTTTGAAATTGGTCTCTCTGGCATGCAGTCTTGGCTCCCTGTGGATTCATCTGGGAATTTTATTTTCTGACTTTTCCTCTTCAGATCACCTTGGATCTACACTTTATCCTAGTTTCTAGCCCCAATCCCAGTCCACCTATTTGAACAGTCAGTACTTTCTCTTTTTTTGAAGATTTATTTATTTATTTGAGAGAGAGAGAGAGAAAGAGAGCAGGAGGAGAGGCAGAGGGAGGGGGAGAGAATCCTCAAGCAGACTCCCCGCTGAGCATGGAGCCAGATGTGAGGCTTGATCCCAGGACCCTGAGACCGTGACCTGAGCCAAAATCAAGAGTCAGATGCTCAACTGACTAAGCCACATGGGTGCCCCTGAACAGTCAATATTTTCAAATGAAGCAGAGGCACTGTAATTTAACTAATAAAAAACAGTTATTTGATTTGCAAACTTCAAGAATGGATGACAGCAATTGAGAATTAGTGTTAGAATCTGACTTTAAGTGGTTTAAGTAAGGAATTCAAGCAAGGAATTGAATATGGGGCGTATTGGCTGATTTCAAAATTTTATCTGTGAAGATACAAAGAGAAAGTGGTAGCTAAAAGACTGTTTTTTCCTAATTGTGATTCAGCTTATGATGACTGTATGCAGAAAGAGGAAATTCCAGAAATGGAATATTATATGACTCTGGAATAATAAAGGATAATGGATAGACTCAGGTTACAGAGATAATGGCCCTGGCTAAGATACTAAGAACAGTCGGAAATGTTCATCTTTAATGGAAAGAAAGACACCTACTCCTCTGCAATGACGGGAAGAGAGGTTGGGTGAGCTGCAAATTTAGCTAAATCTCTAAGTAGAAAGGGAAAAAATAGTTTTTTTTTTTTTTTATGGCCCTCCTTTCCTTTGTGAAATAAAACTCTTCCAAGAGTAAACTGTGTAACAGGAAGTAGAAGGGTTGAAAAGACCGAAATATTTGGAATAGGTTTGGAGAAGAATCACAGAAGTCTAGGGTTTAGATACAGAAGTAAACCCAGGAGAGAGATGTTAGAATCAAAGAAGAGGGAAGGGTCATGAACTCCATATCACAATCAATTAAGAGAGTGGGTATGGGGGAACCAAGAGAATGAAAGAGCTGAAGGAACAGGAGATTATAGTAGAATGTGCAACTCTTGTGCTTGGAATTTTTAGACATGAAGCTATCTCAGATGATGACCAGGTCAAAAGACTGATCATGGTTCCTAAAATAGACAATGGATGACAGTTCCTGAAATCAAGTAGCTCCAGTGTAGAATGGGTCCTGTTGAAATTATCAGGTGACAATGACATTTGGGCTTATGGGGAGCCATTGAGATGGATGTTTTAAGCTTTGCTAAATGTGAGGAGCCAGGAAGTCTGCAGATAATGCAGGCAAGAATGCATACAGAATAGTAGAGACACATGCTATGTGCCTAAAAAAAGGAGTGAATAGTGCATAATAGTGGAGTGAAATGGTCAAAAGTGACTGAGGAAATATTTGAAGATCTGAGTCTTTTCTACCAGCTTTTGTACTTAAGGGATGCACAGATCAGCCTAGAATTTGTTGCTGTCTCCTTGGTCTGAGATTAATTTTGAGAACATTTTATTAAGTGGGTATTTCAAATTCCTCCACAGTATGAGATATGAAGAAGTTCGAAAATCTTAAATAAATGGCAGATTATCAGTATGTAAGTGATTGCTAGTACAAAAATTGAGAAATTGAGCAAAAGTATATGCAGATCAACTCTTATGCTGGTATAGATCTGAGGAAGATCCATCTTTATTAAAGTGAATGATGACTGAAATCATAGGAATTGGATTGGCATTTATAAATGACTAGATCTTAAAAGAAGAAAAATATTGATAACAAATGATGGGGGCTTATTATGCAAACAAAGGATGGGATTTGTCAATAAGACTGAAAGAAAATTTTAGAGCTATCATGTCATGATATAAACAAATTCTTGTCTCCGTGAAACAAACCATGTTTACATAAGTGGATAAAAATGTAAAAGTTTATCTTGCTGTATGCTAAGACTTATGCACTTTATTGTATACAAAGTATGCCTCATTTTATTTTATTTTAAAGATTTATTTATGAGAGAGAGAGAGCACCTGAGCAAGGGGAAGGGCAGAGGGAGAGAGGGAGAGAGAGAATCTCAAGTAAACTCCCCGCTGAGTGCAGAACCTGACATGGGGCTCCATCTCACAACCCCGAGATCATGACCTGAGCTGAATTCAAGAGTCAGTCACCCTACTGACTACGCCACCCAGGTGCCCCTGCCTCATTTTAAAAATAAGGAAAAAAAAAACTTAATGAGTTAAGGAGACAAAAATATGAGAATTCAGCCTGATATGTAATGGAAACTCAGTAAAAGAAGAAAAGACTACAAAAAAACCCAAACAAATATAAAATAGAAGAATTTAGAACTAGACTAAAAGGGAAAAAAAACAGCAATATAGATACTACTTGCTGTGGACTAAATACTTGTGTCCCCCCAAAATTCATATGTTGAAATACTAATCCCTAATGTGAAGGTATTTGGACTTGGGGCCTTTGGGAGTTAATTAGGTCATGAGGGTGGAGCCCTTATGAAAGGGATTAATGCCTTTATAAGAAGCACATTTTCAAATATACTTCAATTTTTTTTTTTTTTTAAAGCACAAAGAGCTTGCTTCCTCTTTCTCCGCTTTTTGCCATGTGAGGATACGGTGAGGATACAGACACCTGCAAGCCAGGAAGCAGGCTCTTACCAGACATGGTATCTGCCTGCACCCTGACCTTGGATTTCCCCCCCTTCAGAACTTTGAGAAATAAATATTTGTCATTTAAGGCACTCAATCATGGCATATTTGTTATAGCAGCCTGAAATGACTAAGACAGTACTAAGAATGAAATCCATGGTGTAGATAATAAACATGAAAATCAATGGTAGAATTCAAGGGAGAAGATTTGGAAGTCATGGGAGAGAGATGACTGATAAAAAGAACACTGTAGAGATTCATTGTATTAGAGGTATTTTCAAAGAAGAAGCTGGAACAAGTTGAATGTAGTGATAATATATGGCTTAAAAATAAAAGAGAAGGAAAAAACTTTCTGAAGGGAAAATCAAAATCTTTGGATTCAAAATTTTCACTGTTTCCAGGCATAATCAATACAAAGAGAACTAATGTTTAGACAAATCTTGGTTACACTTTTGAATTTCAAAAGCAAAGTAAAATCTTACATACGTAAGAGTTCTCCTCGATCTGCCATTTCACTTAACTTGGTACCAGGTGACAGTGAAGCAGCACAGAGTTGTGGAGGTTGATGTTTGACCCAAGTCTTGTATTTTCAACCAGATGGTAGCACATTATTGGAAACACAGGCTAAGAAATACTTCTCAAATACAACAAAGTTCTGGAAATCTGTAACATAACTTTTGAAGATACATGACTCATAACTTCAAGATAAAGTTTAGTTGTAGTCCAGGTGAATTAAAATTAAAATACCAAAGGGTGCCTGGGTGGCTCAGTTGGTTAAGTGTCTGACTCTTGATTTCGTCTTAGGTCATGAGGATTGTGAGATTGAGCACCCCCACTCCTCCCCCACCACATCCGGTACAAAGCCTGCTAAAGATTCTCTCTCTCCCTCACACACACACTCTCTCTAAAAAAAAAAAAAAAAAAAAGTAATGGCCAATATTGGATCAAATCAAACATATATAATTAAACCAATTTTATATAAATATTGAAAGTATGAAACCTAGCAGAGTTGTAGCAATTGCATAATAATGTAAAAGACATTATCCCTTTCCCCTAAGAAAAGACAAATGTATCTAACAGTGATAATGGTGAATTCTTTCCCATTATTTATCTCAAATATTTTTATATCTTAATGAAAATTTACATTTGCAGAACATTCCCATTAGTGCTATATTTTAATGTATTCAGTAATATACAACTATATGTGAGACATAGTACTTTAAATGTCAGGGAAGAAACTGATACTACCCTCCACCACCAAACACACATCGTATATTTCTCTTTTTAAGGATCAGATGATTTACATTTTACATGCTCTGTTACCAATATAAAATGATGGAAAACTCCCCAATTCTTTTAAAAATTGTTTTATAGCATTCATAGTGAAAACCAAAAGAGTTAATAACAAGAATAAAAACAAAACAGCAGTAGAGATCAGTCTTACAAAGAGAGATATAAAATCTTAAATATAATGTTACTCATATTCTGCATCATAGTAAAAAATAAAAATGGTGCAGTATAGTAATTGCATCTATATCAAGTGGCCCTAAGATTTTATAAAAACACAAAATAAAGGTTTTTCATCTATTTAGATGCTTAAAAGGCATTTATAAAATTCAGCATTTATTCTCAGTAAAAGTAAGTTTATTAAAATGATTAATCATATTTATCTAGAATAAAAACAACCAGCCATAATGTTAAATAGAACATATTAGAGGCACTCACAATAATATCAGGAACAAAGTAAGCATATCACTAGGTAAAAGAATAGGTCATCTCTGTAGGCAAGCACATTATATCATTATCTACTAGAAAGTCTATAAGATCAACTGAAAAGATGGTTTTGAAGAGAGCTTACTAAGTTAGTTGATGTAAAAGAAACAGACATTGATAATATCAGCAATGACTAATACCAGGAATTTGTGCACTGGAATCCTTGCTGAATTTTGAGATATAAAATTAATCTTAAAATTTAAAATTTTCTAGATTCCTAGATTTCTAATTACTTATGAAAATATAATTTAAAATAATTAAAGGCAAGAATAGTGCCTGTATGGATTAGTCAAAAAGGAAATAAATTTCAAATTAAATTCTACTAGACACATAACAGGATCATGAAATGTGGAAAAATCCTGATTTATGGATAGATTGGTCTGTAGTAATTAATACAGTCCCAGAAATAGCAGAAGAATATCAGATATCTGTATATGTGAGTATGAAGTAGGAATTATTTGGACTGCTTTGCCTTCGATTGTCTCTGAGTCAGTTTATTGTCACAGATAACATTTTGTGAGACCTCCATTTTATGACAGTGAAGGAACTTACTAGACCAGAAAAATGATGTGAACTTACAAGCACCCTGGTTTCTGGAAAAGAGAGAAAAACAGACATTTGAACCTTTATAAAAACTCCAAAGCAGAAAATTTCCATACCCTTTTTGCCTTTTTCTTATTTCATAGTACTTAGTTCAGGTTCTAGTTAAAGGAAAGTTTTAAACCTCTAACTAGGAAAATTTGAAAAAACTTTTTTTTCCCCCTGAAGTATGCTGTAGTTGGCTGAGAAATATCAGAGAAATACTGCTTCTTAGCAGATGTTAAGGGTACTTGAAACTGCTTACTCTGTTGTAGAGGAACAAACTTTGTAGCAAAAGCTCCAATTATGTCATAGTCAGGAATGTGTTTTAATGAGTTGAAAAAAATGTGTATCATTTATTCTTCTACTATTTTTTTTTCTAAACTTTCACTCATCTGATCGGAAAAGGGACTTCTTTAAAGTAAAAGTAAGTAGTAGTAAGAATTCTCAGAAAAGATATATGTCTCTGATATATTGAGTTTTCTAAAGAAGAATCCAATATTTTGAGGCCAATAATTATGCATGAAAAGTCTCTTACAGGATGGTCAGCAAGCAAGGACTTAGTGTGATTATATATTCAGAGGAGTTGTCATGAGAGATGGGCAGTGGAGTGAAGGATTGAAGCTGAGGGGAAAGCATTAGAACAAGATGGGTAGAAAACATTTTGGCCAATCTTCATGAAGAAGGGGATTATAAAAGTAGGTTGCTATGACTATTTTTTTCCTTTTTAATTCTAGCATGGAAAAATTTTCCCAAGTAATAAGATTAATTTTAAAGATATGAATTGTTTGCAATGGCATTCATTCACAGGGCACTTGATTTGCTTTCTTAGCTCTTAATTTGATCTCACAGAATTACCCAATGAAAATGTTCTTAACTATTTTGATACTTTGTTATTAAGTGAAAAGATACCAAGAGATTTTCTAGTACTATGTTTCAGTGTCAGGGGCTATATTTTACTTCTTTACCTTTTAATATTATCATATGCTTAATTGTCTTGAAAGTTTAGAGACATTCATGATTCAGGTAAGGAGAGGCTAAGATACAAAATACAAGTAGAATGTTAAGTCGTAGGGCAGTAAGAATCATTTGGTTATAAAGGATGCATTTCCATGAATAATAATCCCCCCCCCACTTTTTCTAAAATGATCTCCAAATTTGACTATAAAAGATACCAGATTTTTCTAATATTTCTCTTAGATCTGTACAGGAAGCTAGGAAACAGTGACATAGATATAATGGAAAAAAACAGATTTTATGGAATGAGCAGGATGATTGTGTCTTTTAGAAAGGCACTTTAGGGTACTTTGAATACTTTACAGCTGATTTCCATGCTTTATAAATTATAATATATTTGACTATTATAAGTTCTCTATTTTTAAATTGTATTCAGCAGAAGAAGTGGAGCGACCTTCCATCCTCCTTACATTCTCATCTTGGTCTTTGGACAGAACATTTCACAGATGAAGTCCAGGCTCATTTGAGAAGGATGGGTGGTTTGGGAATAGAATTCAGACTTTCTAGTGCACTCTACCACCTTCAGCTCCCATCCACACTCCCAGGACAGGATCAGTTGCTCAAGGATGCCTCAGCCTAGTGCCATCATATCAGAAGTGGAGCTTATTTTTTTCCCATTCTTTTTGTCTTTGTCTTTCTAGTTTTTGTTATGTTTCAAAAATTTTCCATTACATAACATAATACAGTGAACACCCACATATCCTCTACTTAAGTGTAAGAATTAATATTTCACCATATTTGCTTCACAGGTGATTGCAAATGGTATTACATTTTTATTATTTCCAAATCATTTTAAAGATAGCTGTAGGCATCATGATCCTTCACAATGCAGTGCAACATGCTTCTCTTTAAAAAAAATTTTTTTTTTTTTCTGGGGTGCCTGGGTGGCTCGGTCGGTTAAGCATCTGAATTTAGCTCAGGTCATGATCTCAGGATCCTTGGATGGTGCCTGGTGTCCAGGCTGGCATCCAGCCCCACGTCCAGCCCTGCATCCAGCCCCGAGTAAGGCTCCTTGCTCAGCAGGGAGTCTGCTTGTCCCTCTCCCTCTCCCCTGCTGGTGGTGTTTTCTCTCTCATAAATAAATAAATAAATAAATAAATTAATTAAAAAATCTTTTAAAAATGACACTTTATTATAGAATTGCAATACTATTATCAGAGCCTAAGAATTTAAATGATTTCTTATTATTATTTAATGATCTGCACGTGTTTAGATTGCCCCAGTTATTCCAAAAATCTTTTATAACATTTTTATAATCAGGATCTAATCATAGTTTATATAGTACACCTAATTATATCTTTTTTTTAAATTTCAGCTTTATTGAGATATAATTGACAAATAAAATTGTCAGATGAGTAAAGTATACATTATGGTGATTTGATATACATATACATTGTGAAAAGATTCCTCTCATTCAGTTAATTGCCATATCCATTACCATAGCTTTTGTTTGTTTGTTTTGGTGAGAACATTTAAGATCTACTCTCTTAGCAATTTGAAGCATATAATACAGTATTGTTGACTGTAATCACTATGTTGTACATTACTAATCTTCTGATTGCAACTTTGTACTCTTTGATAAATATCTTCCCAACTCCCCAGCTTCCAGAATAGGATAACTACCATTTTCCTCTGTTTCCATGAGTTCAGCTTTCTTAGAATTCACATATAAATTATATCATACAGCATTTATCTTTCTCTCTCTGACTTATCTCAGCATAATGCCCCCAAACTTCATCCATGTTATCACAAATGGCAGGATTTCCCTCTTTCTCATGGCTGAATAATATTCCCTTATATAAATATATTACATCTCCTTATTTATTTATTGGTTTGTGGACACTCCAGTTGCTTATATATCTTCATTATTGTAAATGATGCTGCAGTGAACATGAGAGTACAGATGTATCTTCAATATCCTGATTTCATTTCCTTTGTATGTACACCCAAAAAATGGAATCATATGGTATTTCTATTTCCATTTGTGTGTGTGTGTGTGAAACCTCCATACTATCTTCCATAGTGGCTGCACCATTTTACATTCCCACCAGTAGTGCACGAGGGGTCTTTTTTCTCCATATCCTTGCTAACACTTGTTACCTGTTGTCTTTTTTGATGATAGCCATTCTAAAAGATATAAAGTGATATATCATTGTGGTTTTTGATTTGCATTTTCCTGGTGATTAGTGATGTTGAGCACCTTTTCATGTACCTGTTGGCCATTTGTATGTCTTATTTAGAAAAACATCCATTCTGTTTCTCTGTCAATTTTTTTATCAGATTGTTACTTTGCTATTGAGTTGTATGAGTTTTTTATATATTTTGGATATAAATCTCTTATCAGATTTATGATTTGCAAATATTTGTCTCATTCTGTAGGTTTCCTTTGCTGTGCAGAAGCTTTTTTTTAGTTTGAGTAGTTCCACTTGTTGATTTTGCTTTGTTGTCTTTGCTTTTGGTCTCAAATCCAAAAAATCATTGACAATACCAATGTTAAGGAGATTACCCCTGCTTTCTTCTAGGAGTTTTTTCTTTTAGTTCTTCCATTTAAGTCTTTACTCTATTTTGAGTTGATTTTTGTGTATAATATAAGATAGGGGTCCAGTTTCATTATTTGCCCATGCCTGTCCAGTTTTCCCAACATAATTATAGGTGAGACTATCCTTTCCCTGTTGTATATTCTTGGCTCCTTTTCATAAGTTGATTGAACATATATGCAAAAGTTTCTTTCTGGGCTATTTTTTTTCCATTGTATGTATCAGTCTATGATAACACTATACTGTTTTGATTATTATAGTTTTGCAATATACTTTGAAATCAAGAAGTGTGATGCCTCCAGCTTTGTGCTTCTTTCTTAAAATTGCTTTGGTTATTCTACATCTTTTGTGGTTCCATATAAATTTTAGGATTGTTTTTACTATTTCTGTGAAAAATTGCATGGTGATTTTGATAGGGATTGCACTGAATCTGTAGATTGCTTTGGGTAATATGAATGTTTTAACAATATTGATTTTTCCAATCCAGGAGCACAGAATATTTTCCATCTCTTTGTGTCTTAAATTTCTTTCATTAATGTTTTATTGTTAGTGTTCCATGTATAGATCTTCATCCTCTTGGTTAAATTTATTCCTAAGCATTTTTTTTATATTAATGTAAATGAGATTAATCTCGTAATTTCTCTTTCTGACAGCTCCTTCTAGGCATAGGTATAGAAATGCAACTGAATTTTATATAGTGATTTTATATTTTATATTTTGAAAATTTACCAAATTTGTTTATTAGTTTAACAGGTTTTGGTGGAGATTTTAAGGTTTTGTATATATAGCATCATGCCTTTTGTCTTTTTCTTGCCTAATTGCTCTGGTGAGGACTTCTAGTACTATGGAATGAAAGTGATGAGAATGTGCATACTTTTCTTGTTCCTGATCTTAGAGGAAGTCTTTCAGCTTTTCACCATTTAGTATGTTAGCTGTGGGCTTGTCCTGTAGGGCCTTTATTATGTTGAGGTACGTTCCCTCTATACCCACTTTGTTGAGAGTTTTTATCATAAATGGATGTTGAATTTTGTTAAATGCTTCTTCTGCATGTATTGAGATTTATCATTTAATTTCATCCTTCATTTTGTTAATGTGGTGTATTACATTAATTGATTTGCAGATGTTGAACAATCCTTTCATCCCTGGAATAGATTCCACGTGATCATGGAGTATGATTCCTTTTCTTTTTTTAAGATTTATTTATTTTAGAGAAAGAGCATGTACAAGTGGGGGGAGGGGCAGAAGGAGAGGGAGAGATCCTCCAGTGGACTCCCCCATTGAGCACAGAGCCTGATGTGTGGGGCTTGATTCCAGGACCTGAGAATCATGACCTGAGCCAAAATCAAGAGTCGGATGCCCAGCCAGCTGAGCCACCCAGGCACCTCTGATTCTTTCAGTGTACTGTTGAATCCAGTTTACTGTTTTGTTGAGGATTTTTATGTCTGTTTTATTAGGGATATTGGCCTGTAATCTTCTTTTCTTGTAGTATTCCTGTCCGGTTTTGGTACCAAGGTAATGCTGGCCTTGTAAAATGAATATGGAAGTGTACTTTCTATTTTTTGGAAGAATTAGAGAAGGACTAGTATTACTTCTTCTTTAAATGTCTAGTAGAATTTTCCTGTGAAGCCATCTGGTCACTTTTCTTTGCTGGGACGTTTTAATTTCTGATTCAGTCTCCTTACCAATAATTGGTCTCTTCATATTTTCTATTTTTTTATGATTGAGTTTTGGTAGTTTGTATGTTCCTAGGAATTAATCCATTTAGTCTCAGTTGTCCAATTTTGGGGTGTGTGATTGATCAGAGTAGTCTCTTATGATCATTTTTATTTCTGTGGTATCAGTTGTAATGTTTCCATTTTCTTTTCTAAGTTTAGTTATTCAAGTCCCCTTTTTTCTTGGTGAATATAAAAAAGTTTTTCTATTTTGATTATCTTTAAAAAAATAGCACATAGTTTCATCTATTTTATTGTCTTTTTAGTGTCTATTGCATTTATTTCTGCTCTGATCTTTGTTATTTATTTCCTTCTACTAACTTTGGGCTTTGTTCTTTTCTTTCTAGTTCCTTTAGTGCACAGATGCAGAATAGAGACTAAAGAAGCAATGAATGGACAAATAAATGAAGAAATATTTTTTTTTAAAAAATGGAAATACTTAAACATTTCAAAACCTACAAGGAGGTTAATTAAAATTTTGATTAGACAAATTGCCACTGTCCTTCTTTGTAAATGCACACTGTCAGTTATCTTTCCACCAAATAACAAAGGGCAGAATTTGCAGCTAGCTGTGGTAATCTTTCATGAGGATCACAAAATAATATGTTGTGCACATATTTTTTTTTAAAGTATGCCATCTTAGAATTCAGTCTCTTAAAAGATTGTCCATGGTTTCTTAAAATGTGTAAGTGGCCATAAAATTATCAGCAGTATATCTTCACCATTTGATCGATAGGTTTGTTTACCCTCAAAATAAAATACTATTTTAATGTTTATATATGTAAAATGTACTTAAAAATTTATCACTGGCTCTGTACTATATCCCATACTCACCATTAATTGGGCATCTAATTAAATACATCAAGTGAAAATATCTCCAGGGAAATCTTGTTGAAGTGTGTGCATTGCAATTGTTTAAAAAAAATACTGAATGCAATTCATGCCATTCAAAAAACAATAAAAATATAAGCAAGCAGAATTACACTATAATGATAGCTATCCTACTCCATTAATCATTTCTAGTACCCACATGGACAATAATAATAAAGAGAGCAATATGCTATGAACTCAGGTATACATGCAATTTTTAAAAAAATAATTCAAACCTGTATGTTACTCTATAACAAACAAGTTTACATTATACTACTCTGCCAAATAACCTTGTATCTGGAGTATTTTATGAATTGTGGAAGAGTGGCCATACTATTGTACTCAGAAAAATTCCACACACATGAAAAAAAAAATCAAAGAAAATATTTTAAATTATCAGAGTTAACAAAAGCTATAATGAAGTCTGTTCAGATTTTCAGGAACATAAAATTGGAAAATAAAGGATTTATTTTTTTTTGGTATTTTGGTTTTTAGAAGTAGTAAGTAGGCAATTACTTCATCTCTGTCTAGTTTAGCATTAAGAAATTGTGTAGTGAATTTGTATCATAGAAAGGTAACAAGGTAATTTATGTGCAAATGTTGAGAGACTTAATATATAAATGGACAATGGCCAAACATATACAGAAATACAACTCTGGGGGCACCTGAGTGGCTCAGTCAGTTAAGCGTCTGACTCTTCATTTTGGCTCCGGTCATGATCTAAGGGTCCTGGGATTGAGCCTCGCATTGGGCTCTGTGCTCAGTGGGGAGTTTGCTTGAGGATTTCTCGCCCTCTATCCCCCCTCCTCCAGCTCTTTCTCTCTTTTTCTCTCTAAAATAAATAAATAAATCTTTTTAAAAAAGAAACGAAACTTAACTCTGGTCCACAGTCTGCAGCAAGCAGCCCAGGAAACCAACCTTTGTACAGTAACCACCCAGGAAGCCAACTTAGTATCTGTAAGTCAGACTTGCAGGAAGTAAGACCACCATCTCTAGCAACAATCCAGAAAGCCAAACAACAATCCTGTAATGATTGGCCTCAAGATCCAGACCTAATTAAAAACTGACAGCTTCTCTAATTTTTATACCAGCTTTCAACTTAGGATGAACCAGAGAAAGCTAAGTATGTACCTCTAACCAATCATATAGGATGCCCCACTTCTACTTAGCCATTTATGCTTTGCCCTATGCCAACAGCCTCCAATCGGGTTATACTTCAATTTGTCCCCTTTTACTACTATTCTAGGCTTTCTCATTCCTCTGCCTATTATGTTGTTGGAAAAATACTACCAGGTCTAAAGAAACTAGGTTAGTGAAATACTATTAGAATCTGCCATTTACTCTCTTATCTTCTTTATTACCATTCAAGGCATCTTCTTCCCAAAATTCTTCCTGTCTGGTCATCTATGGAATTATCACTGTGGCTATTTTCTTGTATCTGAAAATTATCCTTTATCAACTCTTTAAATGTCTTCATTCTTTCTAATTGGTAAATCATGGAACCCTATTCTGTTTTCTACTTTGTTCTTTTCAAAGAAGATTCAGCAAAGTATTTTGGTCTTTTGGACCAGTTGATAATTAACTTCTGCTTTCTTTCTGAGAATTTTTCTATTCAGACATTTGCCTTTCTGAATTTCTATAATTAGCACATTCAAATGACCTCAAATGGGGTGCCTTTTGGCTCAGTCGGTTAAGTGCCTGCCTGCCTTGATCTGGGAGTCCCAGGATCAAGCCCCACATTAGGCTCCTTGCTCAGCAGGGAGTCTGCTTCTCCCTCTCCCTCTCCCTCTGCCCCTCACCCTGCTCATGCTCTCGCTCACGCTCTCGCTCAGGCTCTCTCTCTCTCTCAAATAAATAAAATAACATAAAATGACCTCAAATGTTGATTGTAGAAATGCCTATATGATTCTCTTTTTAAAAATTAATTAATTTATTTATTTTTGAGAGAGATAGTGTGCAAGAGCAGGTGGGAAGGGGTAGAGGGAGAGAGAGAATCATAAGCAGGCTCCATGCCCATTGCCTGAGCCTGACGTGGGACTCGAACTCATGACCCTGAGATCATGACCTGAGGTGAAATCAAGAGTCCGACCCTTAACCTACTGAGCTACACAGGTGCCCTGTGATTCTCTTTGAAATTCAACATTGTGATAAAAGAGGACTATTGGTGCCTCAGGCTTCTAGAAAGAATGTAGATCTAGGACAGTATCTTTTGAAGCTTTTTAGGATTGAAGTGCTTTTTTTTTGCATCAAAAAGGGTATCATGGATGCAAAGGACCTTGAAGATAATCTAATCAAAATGCTAATCATGCCAAGAAGGAAATAGAAGTTCAAGATTTCACAGGTTGGACAATGTAACAATTCTCTAGAATCTTTCTGAAACTTCTGCTTAGTGTTCTCAAAGCATTTAGTAAGTACCTTGCCATGGTAGAGACAGATTCCCTAACTGTCTTCCTAGTCCACATAGATATGGACAGTCTCAGGGAAACTGGGGTATTTCCAGTGATCTTTAATTAGCTACCTCTTCAGATCAAACAATTTAATACTGTAACATTTCTCAGGCAGGATGCCAGTATCAGAAAAATAAAGGAATGTCCTCATAATATATAACAGTGAATGACAAAAGTTAACAATGATAGCTTAAAAGAAGTACCTGCATATACAGAAGCAATGGCACAGAATACATTGAACATGATTTTGTTTTCCCTACAGTGCATTTCAAAGAATTACTTTTCAAAGTGGCATTTTTGTCTCTTCTTCCTTAAAAAATGGCAATACAATTCTGAGTGGCTACAGAAAGACTTATGCCCATAGTGGGGTTGTTTATTGAAGAATTTATTTTTCATCCAGTGAAAAGTAATACCCTATAATTATCAGTTTTATTGCAGATATATTACTGCATCAGAAGAATCAGACATTTTATTCAAAGCAAACATCTGGGACTATATAAATTCTAAGGTTAGGAAGAGTAATACTTGCCAGACAACAATGACAAATACAGGTAAATCCCCTGCTTTTCCAAAGTTCATGTTCCACCCCTTTGCTTTTACAAAGACGTTAGTACCTGTTTTTGCTAACCGAAAGAAATTCAGAGAGGAATTTTGCTTTTATGAAAAAAGACAAAAATAGCATTCAGCATTTGTTTTACAGCAGACTGTTATATAGGCAACACATGCCTAGAGCAGAGAGTGGCACCTTGGAGCTCCTTTCCCAGGAACCACACTCGGCATCTCAGCATCAAGCTGCTGTAGCTTTGAACTATGTCTGTGAGCATCAGTGCTTTATCTCAATTTATTTTGTGCATCCATTAGTAAGATGTGTTCTAAGGTATCAGAAAAGCCTAAGAGGTGATTTTGGGGGGCTGGGAATGCTCAGAAAATTTTACATATAAGTTAATGGTAATTGTTCTTTGCTTTATATCATTTCAGCTTAGGAAAACTTTCATAAGAACACTCTACTTTTGGACAGCAGGGGAAACCTCTACTAGAAATAATTCATTTTTTTTAAGATATATTTATTTATTTGAGAGAGAGAGAGCACATGAGCAAGGGGAAGGGCAGAGGGAGAGGGAGAGGGAGAGGGCGAGAGAATCTCAAGCAGACTCCCCACTGAGCATGGAGCCTGACTCTGGACTCCATCCCAGAACCCTGAGGTCATCACCTGAGCCGAAATCAAGAGCCCGCCACTTAACTGACTGAGCCACCCTTGTGCCCCAAGAGATAATTCATTATAATCACTTTTTTTTTTAAAAAGATTTTATTTATTTATTTGACAGAGAGACAGTGAGAGAGAGAACACAAGCAGGGGGAGTGGGAGAGGGAGAAGCAGGCTTCCTGTGGAGCCCGATGTGGGGCTCGATCCCAGGACCCTGGGATCATGACCTGAGCCAAAGGCAGACGCTTGACGACTGAGCCACTCAGGCACCCCTATAATCACATTTTTTCTTCTACTTTTCAACTTAATTTATAGGATAGATCACAAGAATTAATATTGCTACAAAGGTAACATTTTCAATAAATCAAAGGTTCAAAAAGTATTGGCAATAAAAATGAACATATGCTAGGGTAGGTAAAGAAGCCCTCTTCAACTATAAGTTCGGTAATTGTGCTGTTTACCTTATGAAAAATTGCTATTCACTAATTTGCTTTTTAAAGCAAAGATGATTTTACGCTCTACAAAGTAGAACAAATAAGTGGTCAGTCTTTTTAATGTCTACATACAGATGGTATTTTGTATCTTGGTATTTCTCCCAAATCATAAAACACGAAAAAATAGTGTCATCAAATTTTATTCAGAACACATGGTTCTTCCAAGCACAATAATTTAGTTTCCTTAAATTAGTTGCTTTTCTCAGAAACTATTGTCCTAATTGAAAAAAGTAAGATCACATAAACCTTATAAGTAGATCATTAGTGTCCCCATTTTTTTTCATGATTTCATCATTGGAATGCATTTCACAACTATAATATGTAGCACACGTATAAATGTACAGAGCACTACATTTGCTTTTATTTCTTCCACTCTAAATGACAGATTCATTTCCTCTTTATAACTAGTGAAAGTGTTTTTATAAACTGTAAAAGAAATTTATGTGAAAATAATTTTATGAGCTTACGCATGGTTTCCATGGCTACATAAAACTACCAGTGTAGATTTACCATAATCTAGAAAAGTGATTTCTTTTTTTTATTGTTATGCACAATATTTATTTGACTTGAATTACCGAGAACTATACTCTTAATGTTTAACAGGACTTGGTTTAACAAGTTGTTGTATCATATCCTTTTTGATCATTTAAAATCTATAAAATCTTTTTTCTCTTTTCTTTATTTTCCCCTTCTTTCCTTCCTGCCTTCCTCTGTACTTCAATCCTCCCGTTCTCCCGTCTTTCCTTCGTTCCTTTCTTCCTATCTTCTTTCCTTCCTTTCTTTTGTCCTTCCATGTAGGACTTCTTTCTTTTTTTTTAAAGATTTTATTTATTTATTTGAGAAAGAGAGAATGAGAGACAGAGAGCATGAGAGGGAAGAGGGTCAGAGGGAGAAGCAGACTCCCTGCTGAGCAGGGAGCCTGATGTGGGACTCAATCCCGGGACTCCAGGATCATGACCTGCACCGAAGGCAGTTGCTTAACCAACTGAGCCACCTAGGTGCCCCTCCATGTAGGACTTTAATTGTGCAATGTCTGTGAAGCCAGACATTAAATGTTTGGTTCCGGCAACTGATGTCTTCAATGTGTGCCAACAGTGTTTCTATTCTAGATCTGGTCTGTTTATTACAGAACCACTTAGCAGTTGTGTATGAAAAAGCTCCACTGATCTATCATCAAAGATTTATGTGTATATGTTTGAAGGAAAAGAAAAGAGCACCTAAATTAGTACAGAATCAATGGTGTCTTACTGTTACCAGCGCCTCAGGAGCTGAGCAACCAGTTCAGCTATAGGTCAAGTTAAGGAAAGAGCAAGAATAAAAGCTCAATGATGCAACTTTATTTTGTTAGATGTGTCAAGAATTCAAACTTGAAAAATTATCTAGGACAAGATGTGTGGAGTGGACAGGGAGCTTCCTTTTGTAGGATATAGCACACTGCAGTACCCTGATAAGCTACTTGGTCTCCAGAGATTATGTGTCGGCTAGTACCTAGGATATTGAGAAAAAGAAATTCCACCCTAATGTACAGTGCATAAGCTTATCATTAGAATACAGAGAGGAAGGGATCCTGGAGAGAGAGTGGGTGGACATTACAGGAAAAAGAGATTTAAGAATATCCCGTTACTTCCTGGTAGAGGGGAAAAGAGAAAACAGAGAAGTTTAAAGGAGTGGTTCCCAAATAATGGTTTCCTATTAGCATCACCTGGCAACCTTTACAATAATATCTATTTTGGGGGCCCCTGGGTGACTCAACTGGTTAAGTGTCTGCCGTCCGCTCAGGTCATGATCTCAGGGTCCTGGGACTGAGCCCCACGTCCAGCTTTCTGCTCAGTGGGGAGTCTGCTTCTCCCTCTCCCTCTGTGATATCTCTTGCTCTCTCTCTCAAATAAATAAAAATAAAATCTTTTAAATAATAATAATATCTATTTTCAAGTCCCACCTAAGACCAATTAAGTTACAATTTCTGGGTTGATTCCCTGAAATTAGTCTTTTAAAATGTCTACCCGAATGATTGTAATGTGCAGTGAAAGCTAAAACAAGCTTTGAGACCACTGACCAAAAGGGATATCACACTAATCAGAGTATAGGATATATACTTGGTCATTAGTAAATTTGACATTGCTTATTAGTGTATTTCATTTGGTTTGTTTTGCTGTGTTGTGTTTCCGTATGTAAATTGTAAATTGTTTTTTGAATATCTGGATGGATGAGGGTATATTTGACTCTAGGTAACCATACTTTGTGTAATTCATTAATTTTGTTGTCCTACTATAACAGTTGCATTTTAACGGAGGCATAGGGGTTTGGTGACATCTTACAGGTATTTAATTATTTCCAAAACCTTCCTGATTGTTATCATCCATGGACTCTAGAAAAATAGTTTATTTAGGATGTAATCTAATTTTGGGCATTAAATGATTCAGAGTTTTGTTATGGTAGTGCCATGAAGGGATTAAGGTGTGCTGCAAGACCTTGAGATCCCTTCATTCCCCTTAGAGACAAGTTAGAGCCCAGTGCCTGGCCTTCTATCTCTACCTGTAAATAACTTCACTGAAGTCTCTTCCAAAGACAGCATGATCAAAGAAGTCTAAAAACAAAATCCTTGGTCAACAGAGGCAAACAATATGAAAGGATTTGCTACACTCCTTTACAATTAGCAAGGCCAAAGAGAGGCTCTCCCATCTGAACACCTGCCGTTGCTGCAGCTGCATAGGCTCAACTGCCCATTGTGTCCAATGGGCTGGATGAGATGTGGGAAGAGCAGTCAGGGAATCCAGGAAGCACTGTGTTTCGGCTAAGGGAAGGCTCACAGGGAAGGTGGCAGTGAGGCAGAGTGGATGGAGCTCCTGGTGGGTACAGATTGCAGCAGCAGCCAAATGTAATCTCCCTTCATACATATTAAATTGTGTGTGTGTGTGTGTGTGTGTATGTATAAGAAAATACTATTTTTTCCCACTGGGGTCTGTTTAGACACCCCTAAATTCCTTTCAGTTTGCGTCAGCATGCCATGAGAATATTATCACCTTTTGTGAGCCATGACATGAACAAAAATTGGAAAGCACTAATACAGTTTACTTTTGCATGCAGCAGAAGCACTATAAACAGCACAAATTGTCACATGGTATTACTGTATCCCGTGACTATAATTCCAAATAATGTATTTCCAACTTTCTTCATCTTCTCTCTACTATGGCACCACTGTTCAGTTTCTCCTCTTTGACTTTTGGAGAATGGTTGACTTAGCGCCTCATAGATCCTTGGTTTTAATGGGGATCCAATGTAAAAGGAGCTTATCAAATTCATCTAGGGAGCTATAAAATTAAGTATTATGTGACAACACATATTATACTTTTAATATGTAATGTAAATAAATGTAATAAAATATATAGTAAATGGGAAGAATATCCTGGAGTGACTAGATATTTGAAGGCAAGACAGTAAGCAGCCAGAGATAAGACTGCTATTTGCAGTGACATTTGTGAATTCAGTTACTCTCGATGTCATCTAAGTTTTAATGACAAATATAGAAAACTTTTCTGAATCAACTTTGAAAAGACTAGTGATCAGTGTTTGTCTCAGAAGATTTTTGTAAATAATCTTTACGAGAACTGTAAAAAGAATAAGCAAACTTCATTCACCTGAACAATTCAATTCAATTTAACAGATATTTATTGAGTGTCTGTTAGGGAACAGAACATAGTATGTTCAAAAGCCTTGTCAGCATCATTTGCCAAACTTATTATGAATTGGATTAGACAAGGAGTTTTATAGTAAGTAGGACAATGACTTATTTTCTCCCAGATACATTCCACTTGAGAGGCAGAAATAAGTTTAGTAAAATAAAATTGAAACCAGATAAAGCCTTTTATTGCTTTCTAAAGATAATTGGTATTTGAATTTTATTTCTCTACAGAAATTGGCCCTTAATTGTTTACACAGTCTAAGGCTTCCTCAGTTATGTCACTTGAGACCTAGCCCTCCACAAAATGAAAATGTCAGGGTTTTTTTGTGTAATTCCTTTCTTTAACTCTTCCAACAATTAAGACCCTACTACCTAGGAGGCCATTTCTAGCCAAACCATCTTTGAGATAAGGACACACTATTAGTCATGCATTCCTTAGTTGAGTTTAAGATAACATAGTGTTTTTACCATTTGCATTTATATTTTATTTTATTTTTTCATTTTAAAGATCTTATTTATTTGAGAGAGAGAGAGAGAGAGAGAGAGAACGAGCAGGGGGGAGGGGCAGAGGGAAAGGGAGAAACAGACTCCCTGCCAAGTAGGGAGCCCAACTCAGGGCTCAGTCCTAGGATGCTTAATTGACTGAGCCACCCAGGTGCCCCAATATTTATATTTTAAGACATATCTTTAAAAATGAGGGCATGTACTCTTTAAAGGACTTCACCGAAGTAAAAAATTATAAATTAAGAAAAAGATAGCTGGTAAAGGGCTTTCTTTGATTTTAAATTTCATGGCTATCTTGGCCCAAAAATTCAGGAAGATAGACAAGGACAAATTTAGCCAAGAAGTTTCTGGTCAGAGGTTATTATTTAAGAGTAAGATATCAGAATCTATAAGTCTAAACAGTATTAAATATAACTTAGAATTAATTTAAATATACATACTTCAATCAATGATATTTTTTAATCTTCACAGGTTTTATTGAAAAGTTTGAAAGATTGGTAATTGATTTTGTTTCAAATAAAGCACACTCATGTAAAAGTTCTGTAAGTTACCTTTGTAAAATTTTGAAGGTAATAAAACATTCTTCCTGCCAAAAATTGTTTTCCAACAAGAAACATCCTTCTTCAAACTGCTTTCGAACATTCCACATATTTTGCTAATGCAAGGAAAATTATTCTTCCAGTAAGTACATTTTGATGAGACAGAAACCAGATATAGACATTATTATTTCCTAAAGCAGCTCTTAAAAAGATCCATGAGTCCTTGATATATGGTAAGCTAGTTATTTGCACCAAAGACCCAAGAACATTATAAAATACTTAATAATTTTCAGCCATGCAAATAAAATTAACTTGCTAATAGTTACCTACTAATCATTTTGTCTCCACAAAAGAATTGTAGAGTGACTAGAATATAAATTGATTGTGCCATGCTCCTTGGTAGGAGAAATAAAAGGTAAATTTAGAGATAATCTAAAAATTAGCAGCACTATCTTTCTGTTAATTTGGTACCTTAAAAAAATCAGATGCTAAGTAAATCTTGGGTATTACTGAAGACTCAGGTGGTAGCTTTGATAATGTAGAGTTGTGGGTTTTTTTTTTTTTTTTTTTTTGTCTTCATAAATCTAGTAATTATAAATCTGGTGATCATTTAAATTCATTTACAGTTGAGACAGTCACTTCTCTTCAGATAGCTGGGAAATACCATTATTCATTGATCAAAGGTATTTCTCTCTCAGCAAATCTTAACTGCATGTCCACTACTGAACAATTGAGTTCATCAGTTACTTCCCAGTTGAAGAAAAATACACGTTTTTTATGCATTAGTCATCCAGTTAAGAAAGCATTTTTTGTTTTTAAAGTTTCACTATTTTAGATGTGAGATATATGATTAAGTTATATTTCCTTTTCAACACATTAGAAATAATAGCCTTTAATTATTTTAAATACTTTAGGATTTTTTTTTTTAAAGATTTTGTTTATTTTATTTGACAGAGAGAGCACAAGCAGGGGGTAGTGGCAGGCAGAGGGAGAAGGAGAAGCAGACTTCTCGATGCAGGGCTCGATCCCAGGACCCTGGGATCATGACCTGACCTGAAGGCAGAGGCTTAACCAACTGAGCCACTGAGGCACCCCAAATACTTTATTAGGGTTTAAAATGATTTTCCCAATATATCTTTAACAAAATACTCACTAAAACATGATTCTCCCCAATGATTTGTAAAAAATACTTACTCTGAGAACAGTGGAGAGCTTATAAAATTATTCATGTGATTAAAAATATTTAGAGCATTTTTATTTGGATACTTGAGGCCAAGGTACTATACTGACCTGAATTATCTGGATAGTAACCTTTATTCTTATCAGGCGATAATCTACCTACATGCTGTGGTAAGTTATCTATTACACAGATCAATATTTGTATATTTTGCTCTAAGTTTGTCTAAATCTAACAAATAGTATAAATCCTTCTTTTCATTTATGGCAGGCATACATAGAAAATGTGTGTCATTCCCCAAAGCAATAATTGCATTAATTCTTTTCTCTGTAATCATAAGGGTAAGATATATAATGAGTCCTGGTGCTTTATGCAATATATATGTATACATAACATCAAAATGAAGCAGATTAAGAAAATTCCTATTTGTGATTTCTTTTAAAAAAGATCATGCCCCCATGATGTATGATCGTCTTCAAACACGGTGTATGTGTGTTTCTGTCACTATCTCAATGCCACATTGAGTTTAACATCATCCCACTGACATTATAAAATTACAGAACAATATAGTGCCCCACACATCAGAGGTGGATGGCTTTAAAAAAATGTCTAAACGTAAGACCAGATATTATTTTCCAAAGTTAAGACTAAGCTTAAAGTATTAAGTCGTCCCTTATGACCTAGAACCAACTGTGTTGAAAGGTATATGACTCTGGACCATCTCATTCAATTAATTTCCATAAAAACACCAGGTGAGCACGATAATATGTCCCCAACTCTGAGATGGAACCTCAAACTGTCATAACTGAGAGAGACAGAAAATTGCATAACTAATTTCAGTTTTTTTAGCTATTATATTTAGGACCCATGCCTGTGTAATTTGCTGTTGTTAACTCATGTAATCTTCAATATAATGTCATGAGAAAGGTAATATAATTTTACAGATGACTTTGGGGCACCTGGGTGGCTCAGCCAGTTAAGCGTCTGCCGTTGGCTCAGCTCATGATCTGGGGTTCCTGGGATCGATCCCCGCATTGGGTTCCCTGCTTGGTGAGGAGTCTGCTTCTCCCTCTCCCTCTTCCTCTGTGCGCGTGCTCTCTCTGTCTCATGTGCGTGCGCTCCAATAAATAAATAAAATCTTTTCAAAAAATATAATTTTACAGATGATTTTAAGTAACTTGTTTATACTGAAGAGACTGCTAAGTAGCAGAACTGGAATGTGAATCTAAGTTGTGCTGACTTCAGTCCAGCTTGTAGCTTATTGTGCTCTTTTGCTTCACTCATATATCCCAGCTATGAAATGAGCCTGAAAGCTCATGTAGAGCAACTTTTTTTACTTGAACTGCCACACAAGAGGGGAGCATTTTTTTCAGAGAGGATGCTAGCTTCTTCCTCCTCAGTATAAACAATTCAAAGTATCATTCAGGAAAGTGGAAGGCAGTTACTGTAAAGGATGCTCATAATCACTATAATAAGGCATTTATTTTCAGTAGAGCTTATTTACTTATGTGAAATGCATCCTGTTGGCCACATTTAAAGCATGTAGGCACAGGTAAATCCTGACCACATGTGTGGTGTGGTCATATTCTTTTAGATACTGGGTAAAAATACCGAAAGAGACTGTATAGATGGTAAGAATTGCAGTCTTCATTTGGTATGACCCAGAGCCTTGAAGTATAAAGTAAAGTAAAAAGTATAAAGTATAAAGTAAAGTAAAAAGTAAAGTATGTGTATATAGTACAGAGATAGGTGCAGGCACCCATCAACCTGACATATAACATTAGTTTAATCACCAAACTAGGAGCAGGAGTCATTTATCCAGCACTAAGATACCTAGAGTTCTTCAACCTCTTATCCATCTATAAAATGCAAATTATATTATATAGCTGTTTTCTATAGATTCTGAGAAAAATCAAATGAGACTCCAGAATTAAGATAATGTTTGTATGTATCCGATATGCTTCCTTACAATTCCTATAATTGTATAATTCCATAATTCCTATGCTTTTGACCAAAAAAAAGAAAAGAAAAGAAAAGTTTACTTAAGAGTACAAGGAAGTCAGACTTAGGACTAGGTCATTAAATACAAACACCATTGTATAAAGGAGGGAAAAATGCTCATACAGAGGATGTCAGCTTTATATCAGTCTCTTCCCAATGAAAGCATTGCAGCTTTTTTTTTTTTACATGTATATTGTATCCAAAAAGGTTGTGCTTTGTCTCATCTGTATTGAAAAAGTTGGGAATCAGTCAGTGTGAACAGAGCGGTTTGGGCTTCCAGGAAATGTTTGCATTTTCATTATTCGGGGGCAAGAACAGTGACCCTGTTATTTTGGTGTTTGTCTTTTAATATGCTGTTGGATTTGCCTTGCTAGTATTTTGCTGAGGATTTTGCATCTATATGCATAAAGGATATTGGTTTGGGGTTTTCTGGTGCTGTAAGGTCTGACTGGCTTTGGTATGAGCATAATGTTAGCCTAATAGAATGGATTATGGTGTTCCCTCCTCTTATTTTTTGAAAGAGTTTGAGAAGCATTGGTATTAATTACTCTTTAAACGTTTGGTAGAACTCACCAGTTAAGCTAGGCAGTCCTGGGTATTTCTTTGTTGGGAGGTTTTTGATTACTCATTCAAACTCTTTATTTGTTCTAGGTGTGTTGAGAGTTTTTATTTCTTCTTGAGTCAGCAGATGACCAGAATGTTTTGAGGATTCTGTTTAATCCATCTAGGTTATCTAATTTGTTGGCATACAGTTATACAATTGCCTGATCAAATATGCTATTGAACCCCTCCAGTGAATATCTCATTTCAATTATTGTACTATTCAACTGGAGAATTTTTCTTAGTTTCTTTTTATAATTTTGTTTATTAATAGTTTCATTTTATTCGTATATTGGTTTCCTGGTTTATTTTAGTTATTTGTCCATGGTTTCCTTCAGCTCTTTGGCATATTGCATGTTTAAGACCATCGATTTAAAGTCTTTGTAAAGTCCAATGTCTGCTTCCATAGGGACGGTTTCTGTCAGTTGGTTTATTCCTTTCCTTTAATTGACCATACTTTGCTTTTTTGTATGCTGTGTAATTTTTTGTTGAAAATCAGGCATTCAGATGATATAGTGTGGTAATTTTGGAAATCATATTCTGCCCTTCCTCAGGGCTTGCTGTTCTTGATTGCTGAATCTTTAGCTTGGGTTTGCCAGTGTTTTGACTGAGATTTCTTTGAATACCAAAAGTCTTAACAACAACAGCAACAACTAAGCCACTTCTTTTATGCTTTGTGAATTGGCTCTGGGCTAAGACACTCTTTTTTTTTTTAATTTTTATTGTTATGTTAATAACCATACATTACATCATTAGTTTTTGATGTAGTGTTCCATGATTCATTGTTTGTGCATAACACCCAGTGCTCCATGCAGAAAGTGCCCTCTTTAATACCCATCACCAGGCTAACCCATCCCCCCACCCCCCTCCCCTCTAGAACCCTCAGTTTGTTTTTCAGAGTCCATCATCTCTCCTGGTTCTAAGACACTCTTTTAACACTTAGCCAGGCTGTTTACAATTCTGTCTCAGCCTTCAGTGAGACCATAGATCAGCCAGTGGTGAAAGCTTAGAGTCTTTTCAGTTCTTTTTAAACATGTGCCCTGTCCTGAGTATGCTTTGTTGATCTCTTAATTTCCCAGTACACTCAAGTGCTTTGAATGTCCTTGCTAATTAGCCAAAGAAACTCTGTTTTAGGTTCTTCCCCCCCAGGCCTTAAGAGGCCTCTTGTATGTCTCAAGTATAATCTTTTGCCCAAACAAATGTAGATTTTTTGATGCCTTGCAATGTTTTCAAGTGATACCCACATCATTTCATCCCTAAGCAGGTTCTGAGATAGACAAAACAGAGACAATCCATTTGCATCAGTCTTTCAGGTCCCCAGGCAGCTTAAAACAAATACAATAATCTGCAAATAAGATTTGCTCTGCTCCCTCCAGATCCAAGGACCAGAGTCTGAGGCTGGGAACATGGGCTGCCATCTTCAAGACTGCCACAAAGCTGGGAAGGGGTTAGGGAAATCACAGACAAAATATCCCAAAGATTTCCTACCTTCTTTAAGTTAGATTTTTCTTGATTTAGCATCTGTTTGATTGCTGTAAAGTTTTGACTGTTTCCAGTTTTGGCGAAGTTGGTTCAGATGGTTTCCTTTTTTCTTTTTTTTCCCGTATTGAGAGCTTCCTACTCTTTCATTTTGCTGATGTGTATTATTATTATTTCCACCGACATCTCAGTGAGAAAAATTTCCCCAGGACTTCTTCTTATAGATCCCCTGTATTCCTGTCTACTAGTTTCCTGTTTACTTCTCTCATTATCCAGATTCAGTTCCATAGTGCATCATTTTAACTAGGTTTCCCCATGTCCTTAATACTCTTTCTGTATTTTTCTATATCTTTCCATATTGTATTTCTTTGGCAAATGCCCAACTATGGATGAAACCAGGTCATTGCTTTCTCCTTTCCAAATACGGGCTTCTCACTCTGACAAGAATAGCACTTATCTGTTTGGAATTGCTATTAATTCCCGGTCATTAAACTCAGCTGGGTTCCCAATACTACTCTGCTATCTTTCTGTGTGTCCTGTCAGTTTGCATCCTCATATCTACTTTTCACATTTTTCTTAACATCTCTCTTCTTCCACCTTGTTCTAATCAGATTTCTTCTTTTTGACATCACAAAGGAAAAAGATATTGCCAGTCGACAAGTTCTTGACTTTTGATTACTAAATCCATAAACCAAATTACATTTGTGTGCATCATGTACCTCCCACTAATGAAATTAAAGAGGTTTCCCTTTTCTAATCCAAGGCTAAATTCCCTATATCTCCATCCTTTCTTCTTTATCTCTTCTCAGCAGCTCTGACTCTGTGGTGTTATCTACTTAGTTTGCTGAAGCCAGGTTGTAGTGGCTTGCAAGAACTGATGAGTGAATTTTAAGGAATTTTGAAAATTAGCTGATGTCAATTTGGTAGGTGGAAATTGGCCATGGTGGGAATATTTACCCCATGTAAATCACCAAATGCTAAATAAATAAGTGCTTTAAAAAACTTTCAGAGATGGATGTTAGACATTTGTCAGCACATCACTGCTTATCGTCTACCTCTCCATTAAATTTTATTCCAATTAACATATTTAAAGTGTTGGTCTCTCACAAGCTAAAAACTGAAAACAAAAATACTAGCAAAAGCTCATGTCTCTCTCAGCTCTTACTATGTCTCTCCTCTCTCCTCTCCTTGGTAGTCATGAGTCTACAGTAAAATATATCCTCAATTTATAGCATAGTATACTGCATATTAAAGGTGATAAATATTTTTGAGTCAACATTCTTTGGGCCAATGAGTTAGATACCTTCATTTAGTACCGATTGAATTTTTTGGCAATAGGGGTTAAAAAACTTAAAGATTCCCCCTGTTCTTTGATTTATTAATGGCATTTTGGCAAATCTAACATAAGGAAATAATCCATGTGTAACCAACATTCAACTCACATTATTTTTAATAGTGAAATGTCAGAAATAATGTAAATGTCCAACAATAGGGACATTTTTAAATGAATAATGCTGCATTCATGCAGTGTGTGAATATAGTCAGTAAAAATAAATTGATCATAACTTTAAATATAATTTCTAGGCGAAAACAGACTGGAAGGAAATTTGCTTCTATGTTAGAATGGAGAAAGAACAAAAGCCCTAATGAGGTAAGAGAATATAAATGTTTATGAAGGGTAAAAACATAGAATTACTCTAATAACACAAAGAGATATTGTTATATTCAACTAATATAGCTTGATTAAGCTGCCTGATGGGTTTCCATGGGGTGAAAGTAGTACAACTTGCAATATATTAGCAAGGGGAATTAACCAAGGTAAAATTTATATTGAATTAATTTTTCCTTTCCCCTAATGCATCTGTCAACTTGGCTGAGGAGCATAATGCATTTCAAGATATCCTATAGCAATGTTTATAAAAACATCAATAATTTATTCTAAGAATACTTTGAAAATTAAGAATAAAATCTAATTAATTTGCCCATTGGGACATGATAAAGAAATAAGCTTCTGCCTAGTAATTCAATTTATTTATCTTAGCACTGGTTTGTATTACTTTCAAATAACTCTGTTATTTATTTTCATTAACTAAATTGAACAGTAAATGTAATATTATCACTATCTCTAGGAAAATCTCTAAATACATTGAAGAGATATGAGTGAATTTGAATGAAGCATTACAAATACATGTGATCTTGAATAATTGTACAGCGTTTGGTAGTTTTCAATTACCCCTCTTTAGATGATATTGTAATTAATTTATTTTACTATATGGAAAGGATGACACATTAAAAGACTAATTCAGTGCTTAGCTTTTCCCTTTTAACTTTGAAATTATACATTAAAATTACTTAGGAACTTGTTTTAAGTGTTATTCAAGATTCTATCCATATTTCTAACAGCTTAATGAGATAGATAGGTAGTTACTAATTTCTTTCAAAAATAGAAAAGCAAAACATTATTCCGACCGTTTCACACACACTCATTACTTAGCAAATGAGCATCAGTGTTAGAAAAAAATCTGCTTCTAACTCCAAGGGCCTGCTCTATATCTATATACACATAGAAAGAGATAGATGCAGATATATTTGATTTTCCCTTAAAAGGGAAACTAGCTTTATAACAGTGATATTTTATTACATTCCAGGTCAATTGCATATTTTAAGTGCTTTGAAACAGCATTCTCACAGAGTCGGAGATGGCCCAAATTCCATCCACTGTTCTTTCTTAGTAATGGTTTGATTATCTGTTTTAGTACAGCACTGTGTCCAGTTTAAAAAAAAACAATCATTTCCCAGGTTCTTTTGCAGGTAGGTGTGATTATGCGATCAAATTCTAGCAAATAACTTAAGCAGAAGTTTTTGCGTGGGACTTCAGAAATGCTAGAATGATAGAGCAGGAAAGATTAAAGGAACCTGCTTTCCTGAGAAAGATGAGGGTGCCACGCTGATCCTATTTTGTCTATGCCTGGCTATTTTTCATGTGAAAAAACTACCTTATTTAAGCCATTGTTTTAGGGACCTCTGTTATTAGTACTTGAATGAAATTTCTAACATACCTGGTCTGTATGTTCTGTATTCTGCCATTATTACTAGATCCATTTCTCTTTATTAATTTCTAACATACCCAGTTATGTTATGTATTCTCTAGTTTCCCATTATGGCTGGAGCTAATATGTAAAGGATGTGCTATTTAGGCATTCATAAGTCATTTAGTTGCGTTATAGCTGTCTCTAAATAGCACAGAACAATTGGATAAAAGTGTGAAAAAAATCTTGCATTTGATTGCAGTGAAAAACATTGGCACAACTCTATCTTTCTTCTAGAAGTAGCACCGTTGCCCTCCTCTCCCACCTGCTTTTGGGGATCTGTTTCCATCTCGGTGAACCACCTCAGGAGGTGTCATCATGTTCAGTGACCACCTCCTCTTTGTTCTCTGCTATTTATCCCCTTACCCAAACTGGGGCAATAATTGCAACTGTTCCTCCTGATTTGTTCAGTTAGCACAAAGCCACAAACAGAAGTCAGAATTTTTTTAATAAAGTTTATTTTTAGCAGTACTAAGAGAAAGGGAACACTGCTTTCTAGTATTGAAGATTGCAAAATGTAAACTAAGAGTTGGTAATAGCTGTGACCAATGTTTAAACAAAAATTGGTGTAGACAGTGAATGGTATAGAGCAGATAGAGTAACTCAACAAAGTCCAGTTTGGGTTTCGAAGACCAATTGTCCCAGGAGCCCTTATTGTCGTTTAGTTAGTCGTTTAGTTTAGTCAGTGATCCTCCCATTTAACTAACTTTGTTTCAATTTAATTTCAAACATTTTGTGAATAAGTTGTGATCTACAAGCTGACATATGTATCTTTGTTGAAATAATTCAATTGGTCTTGTGGTATTTGACACTGGGCAGCCAAAACATGTATGCTTCTCGTGTCTCTGTTCGAATAACCTTTTGTAGACAGCCTTTACTGACTTGTACAACTAACTTGAGACCTACATATACTCAGTATATGAATAAGGGACGTTCATATCAAGCATTTCAGAATTTCAAAAAAATTATACCTTGTTTTTAGATGATTATAAAAAAGACAGGCTTTTATTTAAATGAAAAAATATTAGAATCATGTATGATGTCAAAAAATCTACAATGTACATGGAATGATACACCAGCTGAGAACACATCAGTACATTTTATCAGAAAGGAAAAGAAAGTTCATGATTACTAGGATTTAAATATTTTATCTTCAAGCAATCCTGATTTCAAGCTTCTTTTTGAAACTCAGAGATGTGTTTGAATGACATACTGGTTACTCTTAAAACTTCAGAACATAATCTCTGTTCATCTAGACTCTCTGTGTATTTAAGGACTGGAAAAAGAATGTCCTCATTGTTTATGTGAGTAATTCCTCAGAAATGTTACCTATTAGATCCCATTTATCAGAATTTTATACTGTGGAAGTAGGGGAGTGAAAATTGAGTTATTATCTCTCTCCCATAGTGTGTATTTTCTTTCCCCTTTTTATTTTTAACCAGTAAACTGGCTAAAATGCATCCTTTTATGATGCATTAATCTAAGTGTTGTTTTGGTACGTGTATCTATCCAACAGAAGGGAACATTCTGAGGTTTTATAATTTTTTGAGTGTCAACCAAATTATATTTATTTTAGATAGTTTTGTTTACATACTTTCTTACTTGTGCCCCCACTTTATTATAAAAGGGATATGAATGACATATAAATATGTATAAAATGTAGAAACACAAAGTAAGTTTAAATAAGTAAGAAAACAAATGAAGAATAAATTAGATTAACCAAGTGCCCTGGAACCAGAGTGTGACTAGTTCCCAACATCCATGCCATCAACTCCAGTGCACTTACAAGGAGCAGTGCATATGTTTGGCCGTACATTTTTGGAAATCCGACACAAGGAGGGAAAAATAATTCATTATTAAATATTTAGCATTTATATCCATGTTGTTCAATAGCATAGCCATTTACCACATGAGATTTAAACACTTGAAATCTGGCTAGTTCAAATTAAAATACACTCTGAATTTCAAAGACTCAGAATGAAAAAAAGAATGTAAATGTCTCAATTTTTATAGAGCTTACATATTTAAGGAAATATTTTGGATATATTGGGTTAAATAAAATAGATTATTAAAGTTAACTTTACCTGTTCCTTTTCACTTTTCTTGGACTGGCTACTAAGATATTTAAAATTATACATATGGCTTGCAGCTGTGACTTTTATTGTATTTCTTTGGGACAGCATTGGTATATTCAGTAAAATAATTTCATTACTCCCGGAAAACGTCACTATTCCCAATGCAGGCAATCTTCACTTTACATGGTTCTGATATGCATGGATTTCAGTTTCTGTTGTTTTAGTTTAGTTAAATAATACTAGCCTTCCAACAGCATGATCCAAATTTTAGTTACCATGTTATATTAACTATGAGTTGCTGCATAAAGTACAAATTTCATGGCTATTATTTATGCACATCATGATCAGGGACTGATCATGGCACTTCCTTCACAGTGTCTTGGTGATTGGTTACTGCACATCTATTATTATTCAGTCAACATGCACAGACAGAAACACAAGAAATGCAAACAAACAATGCTGGAGATTTCAGCTTTGTGTATCAGCAAAATACAGCATTTGCAAGAACTCACAGGGAAGCCATTGAAACTCTATCATCCTGTATCTACCCCCACATCTACCTTTTGGAAGAGAATAATGCCTTCTTTCCCCCATGCAAATTTCTTAGCTACAGCCTGTCAGGCAAAGGAGACTGGAAAAAGGGGTCTATTTCCTGTCATGTAGGGGAGAACATAGAACACAGGGATTGGTGTTGAGGACCTATACATGGTGTCTAGCACTGATAGTTAGAAACAATTCAAGAAAGAAGTGTTGCTAAAGACTAAATTTTCTTGGCTAGCCATTTTACTGAATCCATTCCATTTCTTCTGTGCCATTTTTAATTGTAGATTTTATTCTTTAAACTTGACTCAGGGTCAGACATCGAAAGTCGTTAAAATACTATCATTCTATAGGGTTCTGCTTCACTCCTTCTTATTACCTGGATGTTTCTCTTTCAGGCTTTCATATCCACTCTTTTCTAGCTTCCATATCCTCTGCAAGTGACTGTTGTGCTAAGATGGAGTAGTAGATGGGTTTAGAGAGAGCAGAACATCTACCTGCTTCTTTATCAGTTTGAAGGAAAGAAGACTTTATTTTTCTAACTTGTCTTCATGTTTTACTAACTTCTTTCTGGTGTGTGAAATAGTGGTAATGAATACTTAAACGTTTAATCCTCTACTGATAGCTTATTAACTTCTTCAAGGGAAAAATAATCTGAGTGTGGTCTGATAAAAAGCTAAGATACTTTGCATTTTTTTCTTTTTATCACATCTGTAGCATGACTCCTGTTGAAGGATTTGTTAATTATAGAACATGTACCACCTTTAAGTCATTTTTTATTCTAGACTCTGAGAATAGAGTGGTGAATAAGACAAAAATATCCCCCTGCTCTTATGAAACTTTTATTTCTAGTGACAAGAGCCATCAATAAATGGTTAAATCAATTAAATGAAAAAAGAATGATGATTTCACACAAAAGTAAAATCTGTGAATAAAATAAAACACTGCAATATGAAAGAATAGATAGCTGGGTATGGGCACAGCATGCTTCTGAATACCTATCTAAAGCATTGCATTTATTTGGGAACTGGAAGAAAAAGTTTCCAGCTACCTAGGGCTGGAACATTAGAGATAGAGAAAGCAGCATGTGCAAACATCTTAATGCACATTTCCTGGCAGAAAAGAATATGACACATTCAGTAATACAGAAGGTCAATATGGCTATATCATAAAGGAACAAGGGAGAGTTAAGGGAGTTTTGAAAGATGATTTTGGAAAGACAAACCAGAACCTATAGGGTTCTGTGGCTATGTTGAGTTTGTATTTTATTATAAGAGCAAGTGTAGTGGTGAAAACACAAGTGTTACATGCTCTGGTTTGTATTTAACTAAAAAATGGAACTAAAATAAGTGAACCATGTATTTTATCAAGCTTTTATTCTATGTAATTGCTACATTTTAGAATATACTAATTTCCCATTATCCTTAATATAATGAGCATTTTATCATGGATTTTGGTTGTATTATTTTTATGAACACATATAATACTCTGACACAAAAGTATGTTAAAAATCTGATATATTGGGCGCCTGGGTGGCTCAGTTGGTTAAGCGACTGCCTTCGGCTCAGGTCATGATCCTGGAGTCCCGGGATCAAGTCCCGCATCGGGCTCCCTGCTCGGCAGGGAGTCTGCTTCTCCCTCTGACCCTCTCCCCTCTCATGCTCTCTCTCTCTCTCGCATTCTCTCTCTCAAATAAATAAATAAAATCTTTAAAAAAAAAAAAAAAATCTGATATATTTTTGATACATTTTTTTTATTTCCAAAAGTGTACTAAAAGTAGAAGACCATGACAATAGAGTTTAATTGTTGCTTGTACACTGCTTAAATATTGCAGATTTATTAATTACTTGTCCTGGAAGTCTCACTAGACATCCAGACTGACTCAAGTCCTATACAAATAATCTTAGTAAGAAAAAAAATTACAAAGTGATAAGAGGTAGAGAAAGGGGAAAGTATAATAGTGAAGGGAAGGGAGTAAGCATTATGTGAAGAACTCTATCAGATAACAGTACAAGAGTTCAGCATCAGAAATTACTTGCATTAGCCTGCTGGAGTATTCCTGCAAGAGAGAGGAATATAAGCTTTATTTTCAACTTCACAGTTCTCGTAATAAAAAAACCCCTCCACCCCCACAGAATGAACCACAGCCAAGAACATGAGGAGATAAACTCTTCAAGTTATTATGAAAGGCTAAGGGTCATGAACTTTGATCCCTGTTCCCCACTGTGGACAGCACTCTTTTTGCCACCTCCAGCAGTCCAGTCCATCTTGCTGTACTTATGTGCACTCAGCAACAGTTTCTGTGTTCAAAAGTACTTCTTTCTAGCACATTGTACAGAACAGGTATTCAACACATGAAAAGTTTTGAGTTCCTCTAGGGGAAGATAAAAAACAAATATTAACATCGTTTTTTCTAGATTTGGGATAGAAGAAAAGTTGGCAGGCAGACATCTGTGATGCTATAACTATGGAAGCTCTTTCTTCCTGAGCTGAATGAAATTTTCATTTAATGACTTCATTTTCACACTTCCTTTTCCTGTACTCCTTCAAAAATATGTTTTAATTCATTCAATCAGTTAGAATTGTTGAATGTCTACGTCAGGCAATTCAACATTAAGTGAGTTGTGTATAGAGTAAGTTGGTGTTAGCTGTGTATGTGTTTGTCAGTTTGTGAGTGCTGGTGTATTTTTTATCAGGGTAATATATTTGCTAACTTATTTTCTATAACAGTGTGTTAAGAAATAGATAAAGTACTGTATAATAGAGCTATTTGATGAGATGATACATTGCTTATACCAATTGCATTTTGATTTGTTGGAGCAAGAATAAAATTCTATTTAGTTTCATTTTTAAAAAAATGATTATTATATGGACTACAAAGCTTACCTTTCTTGTATAGCATTTTATTAAATGTAAGTGCACATTAATTTTTTTCCAAATGTGTACTGCCCCATTCCATTATCATGTTTTATCTCATTGGACACCTACAGAATAAATGAAAGGAGTTACCATTGATTCCACTAACAGATATAGCATGTATACAACTGGATAGAAATCTCAAATCATTAAAACATTTCTCACTGAAAATATAACTTAAAATCCTTACATTGCTCGTAGCCCATATGATGTTCTTGCCCTTTATTGTCCAAAGTCATACTTTTGTTATTGAATATTTGACCAGGGGTCTTTTCTACTTTGAGGATGTAATCTCTGAGACCAGTTATTTGATTTCTTGTGTCAACTTTTCTTCTTCCTTTAAAATATAAATAATAATGCTTGCCATTAGTCTGCCTTAAACCATGTAGGTTATCTTCTTAAAAGAAAGGATTAATGGTATGCTTCACTTCAGGGATTCCTAAAAAATTTTATTATCTACCTATACCCCAACCTGGCTGTGACTCAAGGTGTCTGCCAAAATTACTTTTGCCAAGTACAACCCATGGCTTCCATGTCATGGAAACCGTTCAGTCTTCCTCTGGATATTTCATAGTCCAGCCACCAAAGGGGAGGGTAGAAGTCCCCTCAGCAGCACAGACATGAGACTGATACCATTCCACATCCTTTGCTCAATCACTCCTCTGAGGAGGAAGGGTCTATCTGTGCCCTTCAAAATACTGAGTCCCTAAATAATGGCATCATCACTGACTCAGGTTCCAGAGGTCATAAGCTGTGAGCTACACAGTCATGACTTCCCCATAATCATTTCTCTCCCAGCATATAAGGACACACATTTTGGGCTTCTTACATGTGCACCACTGGTTTTCATCTTTGGGTAACATTTATATGTAAACTGTTATAGCCCCACTCCATCATCCCACTGTTCCTTCAGAAAAACTCAAGTAGCTGTATTGTAGGATTTTTCCCCTACTTAATTAGCATAAGAAAGATCATTAGAATTTGTTTAGAACAAAACCTCTAGAAATTAACACAACTTACTACAGAAAGTAGGAGAAAATTATTTTAAACATTCAAAACTTGGTGACTTGAGCATTGGTATTTGAATTTTATCTCAAAAGATGAATTAGACTGAGCTTGAAAGGAAGTCTCATGGAGCAGTAGATTAAAAGGCACAATTCTCAGAGGAAAACATTGACAACTTTTTAATGATGGCTTTAAAAGAAAGCACATTATTTCTGATCAAAACTTATGATTCTTATTTACACATGTCCCCTATAGATGTAGAACTTCCAGAATTTTTATGTGTGTATGTGAAACACAAAATATGATTTAAAAATGATTTTTTTAAAAAATGCAACATATAGTTATTAAACTTTATATGACATACATGGTGAGGTGTCCTTAAAAGCACTGCAGAGCCAGAATGGGGCAAAAGCCTTTAATTGCTCCTGCACTGGTTTAATTTTAAATACCATGTGTGATTAAATTCAGTTATGAAGAACAAATAAGGGAGGGTGTTTAGGATGGCACAGTAAGTTCATGTTTGATGCTCTCATAAAAATACAAAGCAATCTGGATTAGAATTTTAGGGAAAATTAAGAAGACATAGCTGAGCTCAAAACAAGGATAAACTTCTCTAGAGTTCAGAAGTAAAAGAGAAACAAAGCAGTGGATAATGCTGAATCTGTACTCAACCAGGGGGCAGGAGCTTTTTCCCAGCAGGTAATGAGACTGAAAGTCCTCTGTGTCAGGTGTGACACAGGACCATGCTCCTTGCTTGTATCCAGAGCTGAGATAGATTCCCCAAATGCATGAACCTTAAAAATGATAAAGTGTTACTTTTCACCTAATATCCTGAATCTACAGCCTTAAAGTAAGCAGTGAGTCTAGGGAAGAGAAGAGTAAAAGCACACTTCTGGTGATCAGGAACAAAATCAAGTCACTCTTTGACTCAGCAAACTGACCTATGATTTCTCCCATGAAACAACAGGGGAGAAGCTTTGGAATACCATCATAAGAATTGGTTATAGACTTCCGGGGAAGATGGAAGAGTAGGAGGATTCTAAAATAAAAAACACAAGAAACAACAATATTGGCAAGGATTTGTATAAAAAGGAACCATTGTGCACTGTTGGTGGGAATGCAAATTGGTACAGCCACCAAATTGGTGGAAAACAGTGAGGAGGTTCCTCACTAAAGAACTAAAAATAGAATTATCATATGATCCAGTAATTCTGCTACTGGGTATTTACCTCCAAAATATGAGAACACTAATTTGAAAAGATATATGCACTCCTATGTTTATTGCAGCATTTTTTACAGTAGCAAATTATGGAAGTAGCCCACGTGTGCATAGATAGATGAATGGGTAAGGAAGAAGTGGTATGTATACACAATGGAATATTACTCAGCCAAAAAAAGGGATGGAATCTAGTCATTTGCAACAACATAGATGGAGTTAGAGAGTATAATACTAGTGAAATAAGTCACTCAGAAAAAGACAAATACCATATGATGTCACTCATATTTGGAATTTAAGAAACAAAACAAATGAGCAAAGGATAAAAAAGAGATAGAAAGCAAGAAATGGACTCTTAATTATAGAGAATAAACTGATAGTTACCAGAAGGGAGTTGGGTGGGGCAATGGGTAAAATAAATGATGGGGATTAAAGAGTAAACTTATGATGAGCACTGAGTAATGTATAGAGTTGTTGAATCACTGTATTGTACACCTGAAACTAATATAACACTGTATGTTAACTATATTGTAACTAAAATAAAAATACTTGATTAAAAAGAAGAAAGAAATTTAGCTGTAAAAGGGGGGAAGTGAGAATGGGAGTACCCTAACATGGCAGTAACTGATATTCCTGTGTTCATTTATTTTTACATTTTATTTTATTCAGTTTTCATTAAAATCTGATTTTTGTCCCAACTCCTATACCTGACCATAAAAATAAATGAAAAAAATCCAGCCATACAGAGAAGTACAGAAGACAATGTAAGGAGCACTGAGCATAATGAAATCTTGATATTTGCCACATATGCTTTTCATAATTTTAAAATAATAAATCATTATAAATACAGTTGAAGCCCTGTCTGTATGTCTGTAGTCACATTCCTCTTCTTCCTTCCCATGTAGGTTTTTATACTATTACATTATAAGGCATCTACATGCAATATATTATACTATATCTGAAGTTTACAAACTTTGAACATTGTATCAGGCGATGTTTTCTCCCCTAACTTCTTTTACCTTTAAACATTCAGAGGTTTTTTCATTTCCCACTAAAAATGTATGTGAATTCCCATTTCTCTCCATTGTTAAAACACTTAAGTGCAATTTAATTTTGTCCAATCTAATGGTTTATATTGTTATTTTTTTGGTGATCACAGCTTTGTAATATAGCATGAAATCAGGCAACGTGATGCTCCCAGCTTTGTTTTTCTTTTTCAACATTTCCTTGGCAATTCAGGGTCTTTTCTGGTTCCATACAAATTTTAGAATTGTTTGTTCCATCTCTTTGAAAAACGCCAATGGTATTTTGATAGGGATGGCATTGAAAGTATAGATTGCTCTGGGCAGCACTGACATTTTAACAATGTTTATTCTTCCAATCCATGAGCATGGAATGTTTTTCCATCTTTTTGTGTCTTCTTCAATTTCTTTCGTAAATGTTCTGTAGTTTCTAGAGTACAGATCCTTTACCTCTTTGGCTAGGCTTATTCCTAGGTATCTTAAAGTTTTTGGTGCTATTGTAAATAAGATCAATTCCCTAATTTCTTGTTCTACAGTTACATTGTTAGTGTATAGGAAAGCAGCTGATTTCTATGCATTGATTTTGTATCCTGCCACATTACTGACTTGAGTTCTAGTAATTTGGGGGTGGAGTCTTTTGGGTTTTCCACATAAAGTATCATGTCATCTGTGAAGAGAGAGAGATTGACTTCTTCTTTGCCAATTTGAATACCTTTCATTTCTTTTTGTTGTCTGATTGCTGATGCTAGGACTTCTAGTACTATGTTGAACCATAGTGATGAGAGTGGACATCCTTGTTGTGTTCCTGATCTTAAGGGAAAATCTCTCAGCTTTTCCCCATTGAGAATGATATTCACTGTGGGCACAAAAACAGACACATAAATCAATGGAACAGAATAGAGAGCCCAGAAATGGACCCTCAACTCTATGGTCAACTAATCTTTGACAAATCAGGAAAAAATATCCAGTGGAAAAAAAGACAGTCTGTTCAATAAATGGTGCTGGGAAAATTGGACAGCTATATACAGAAGAATGAAACTCGACCATTCTCTTATACCATACACAAATATAAACTCTAAATGGATGAAAGACCTCAATGTGAGACAGGATCCATCAAAATCCTAGAGGAGAACATAGGCAATAACCTCTTCGACATCAGCCACAGCAACTTCTTTCATGACAAAGGTAAGGGAAACAAAAGCAAAAATGAACTTTTGGGACTTCATCAAGATTAAAACCTTCTGCACAGCAAAGGAAACAGTCAACAAAACAAAAAGGCAACCCACAGAATGGGAGAAGATATTTGCAAATGATACTACAGATAAAGGGTTGGTATCCAAGATCTATAAAAACTTGGGCGCCTGGGTGGCTCAGATGGTTAAGCGTCTGCCTTCGGCTCGGGTCATGATCCCGGGGTCCTGGGATCGAGTCCCCCATCGGGCTCCCTGCTCTGTGGTGAGCCTGCTTCTCCCTCTGCTTCTCTCTCTCTCTCTCTCTCTGACTCTCATGAATAAATAAAAATAAAACATTAAAAAAAAAAAAAAGATCTATAAAAACTTCTCAAACTCAACACCCAAAAAACAAATAATCCAGTCAAGAAATGGACTGAAGACATGGACAGTTCTCCAAAAAAGACATACAAATGGCTGACAGACACGTGAAAAAACGTTCAACATCATTAGCCATCGGGGAAATTCAAATCAAAACCACATTAAGATACCAACTTACATCAGCTAGAATGGCAAAAATTAACAAGGCAGGAAACAACAAATGTTGGAGAGGTTGTGGAGAAAGGGGAGCCCTTTTACACTGTTGGTGGGAATGCAAGTTGGTACAGCCACTTTGGAAAACAGTATGGAGGTTCCTCAAAAAGTTAAAAATAGAGCTATCCTATGACCCGGCAGTTGCACTACTGGGTATTTATCCAAAATATAGAGATGTAGTGAAAAGAAGGGCCACGTGCACCCCAATGTTCATAGCAGCAATGTCCACCATAGCTAAACTGTGGAAGGAGCTGACATGCCCTTCAACAGATGAATGGATAAAGAAGATATGGCCCATATATACAATGGAATATTGCTCAGCCATCAGAAGGGACGAATATCCACCATTTGCATCGATATGGATGGAACTGGAGGGGATTATGCTAAGTGAAATAAGTCAAGCAGAGAAAGACAATTATCACATGGTTTCACTCATATGTGGAACATAAGAAATAGCACGGAGGACATTAGGGGAAGGACGGGAAAACTGAAGGGGGGAACAGAGGGGGAGATGAACCATGAGAGGCTATGGACTCTGGGAAACAATCTGAGGGTTTCAGAGGGGACAGGGGTTGGGGGGATGGGCTAGCCCGGTGATAGGTAAGGAGGGCATGTGTTATAATGCGCACTGGGTGTTATATGCAAATTATGAATCATGGAACAGTACATCAAAAATGAATGATGTACTGTATGGCGACTAAAATAATAAATAAATAATAAAATAAAATTAGTACCCAAATCTTGGCCTTTGGCCAAGTCAAATAATAAACAGTGTAATAACTAAAAAAAAAAAAAAAAGAATGTTATTATTTTTTTTAATTTGCTTTTCCCTGATTACTAGTGAGGTTGAGTACCATTCCAGTGTTTATTGTTCATTCAGGTTTCCATTTCTGTGAATTACTCAATAATAATTGTCAGCTTCATAAGTAAATTTTCTGATGTTGGCTACTCCCTGCATTTCTGATGTGAATTTTTTTATATTGCTGAATTCAATTTACAGGTAGTTTACTTAAAATGTTTAAATTCATGCTTATAAATGGAGTTCATATACAATTTACTTTCTTGAATTGGCAGTTTGATTTTAGTATTTATATTAATCTAAGTTGAGCTCCATACTATTGCTCAAATACTGTTCTTTTTTTCTGTGTATCCATTTTGACCTCCCATCACTCTCATTAGCATGTCTTATAACTACTCTTCCATATTCCTGCCTTTACTGTCTTCATTCTGAGTGATGTACTAAATATTTATCTTCTAATTTATTCATTCTCCAGCTGTAACTAATCTAATGATTCTCTGATTTTTATTAACTTTCATTTTTGAAAAAATGTTGGTTTATTTATTATTTTAGAGAGAGAGAGAAAGAGAACATGCAGTGGGGAGGAGCAGAAGGAGAGGGAGAGAGAGTCTTAAGCCGACTCCTTGCTGGGCATGGAGCCCGACATGGGGGCTCCATCTCACAACCCTCAGATCATGACCTGACCCAAAAGCAAGAGTCAGGCGCTTAACTGACTGTGTCACTCACATGCCCTGTATTACCTTTTATGTTTTAATTGGAAATTATTTCCTCATATATAAACATACTGTCTCCCAAAACTAATCTAATCTGGGGCAAATTTAAATTCAGATTATTGATTTTGTTGGCTTTCTTTTCTTTTGAAATTTAACTATTTATTTATCCTTGACTT